>NC_090937.1:53337479-53941090 GCF_040938575.1 Ambystoma mexicanum | reverse complement strand
TCAAGTGCTATAGCGGTGAACGGATTAGTGGATGTCTTAATGATGTTAAGGACATTCGTGAAAAGTCTAATATTTGCTGAAGACATCTCCCCTTGACATATCCTACCTGAATCACTCCTATTTAAGTTCAGAAGAAACAGATTTCATCTATTGGCGGTGGATTTTGGCTAAAATGTTACAGTCAGTATTGATTAGGGAAATATGTCTATAGTTTTGGATTAATTCAGGGTCTTTATTTGGTTTGGGAAAGACAATTAGCATTGCTTCCGAAAATGATCCCATGGCTTTTTCATTAGAACTAAATGAAGAATTGAGTTCATGAAATATAGGAACTAAAAGATCATTGAAGTGGGCAAAAAAGTCTATCGGGAATCCGTCTGGTCCAGGGGCTTTTCCTTTTTTAAGATCTTTTATGGCTTTATATATTTCATTAGTTTGTATGGAAGCGTTTCATGTTTGGAGATTAGTGGTGGTATATGAATCATGATGTATATTTGTGAGAAAGTTCGACGCATGAGTGCTATTAGGTGATGATTCTCAGGAGTATAATTTTTGATCAAATTTGGACAAGGCTTGTAGAATGTCTTCATCTTTAAGAACTCAATTACCGTTTTGATCCTTTATAACCACAATCCTTGCTCTATCTTTTTTATGTTTGAGGTATGAAGCTAATGATTTACTTGATTTGTTGGAACATTGATATATTTTCGATTTTTACTTTAAGATGTTGGTACAGGAGTATTGCATAATCAAGTTATTGTACTGGATTTTTATCTTGTTAATTTGCGGAAGAATTGAACTAGTGTTAGTACAAGTGTATTCTACTTCTAAGTGTTTAATTAGTTTGAGAATATCTTTAGATTATTGTTTAAGTTTTTTCTTTTTTATGGCTGCATATGAAATAATATGACCTCTTAATACAGCTTTATAGCAGTCCCAATTGTTATGAATGGAAGTGTCCTCATTTATATTCTCAGCGAAGAAGTGGGTATGTGTTATGACTTGATGGTCGTGAAGATTATGGGGCCTCTGTCCACAACTACCACTCAGGAAGATACAAATAACTTCCTGAGTGATCTTTGAGGCCACAGGTTTTTTGAGTGCCGGAAATGCCAGGAACACCGGAGACTCCTCGACCGCTGTAAGGCAAGCAATGGGTAATTACAATGGCAAGCAAAACAATAAAAACAGGGCGTAAATGAATATCAAGGGGCTTACCAAGATGGAGGGGTCTGGGTTCTGAATAGCACAGATGGAAGGGAAGTGTTCCGTGCAGCTGCAGAGTGTGACAAGCAGCAGCGGGTAAGGTGTCACACTGGAAGGCAATTGAGATGGTATAGCACTGCAAAAACCTGCGTGGGCGGGTAGAGTTGGATATCTGTATGTAGTCCGTGTAGAGTTGGAGATCCGTATGCAGTCCGTGAAGAATTCCAAGGTCGAGACCAGCCGTGTGTGTCGAAGCCAGGGGCAATCCAAAGGAATCCAAAAAACAGTCCAATGAGTCCTGAAACAGCGGAGCAATACGATAACCAAGAGCTTGACAAGAGGAATCCAGGAAAACAGTCTGTAGTCCAGTACCGTAAATACAAGAAGACGCCGAACAGTGCTCGAATGGATCAGCTGTGAAGCACTGAACGAGCGTTCCCTCTGAGGGTTTGAATGGGCAGAGGAGCGCGATCTGGCACATTTCCTCGTCATGTGACCCAAAGTATCAATATGCTGCTGGGTTTTCCTGGAGGCGTGACGATGCAGCGGGAGGAGTCGGCGGCTCCTTCAGCCGGCTGCGAGACACCAGGGTAGCTGCCACTGATGAGGTAAAAGTAACAGGTTAGTATGCCCATGGCCAACAGGATGCCTTTGAATGCCCTTCATGTATATTATAACCCGCTGCCGCTGCCGCACTGCCTGAGAGAGTGGAGATGTGGGGTAGAAGGGGAATGTGGACCAGAACCAGAGAGGGAAGGAACGGTAGACCTATAGGCGCTCGTCCGCGGGGTGTGACCAGCGGACGGCGTAACAGAGCCCCCCCCCAAAGGCCCACGACCCTGTGGGCTAGCAGGAAAATCCCGATGAAACTGGGCCACCAAACGAGGGGCATGGACATCCCGGGCAGGAACCCAAAAGCGATCTTCAGGACCGTAACCTAACCAATCCACCAGCTATTGCAGGCTACCCCTGAGAAAACGAGAGCCCAATATGCCCCCAACATCATACTCATTAGGGTCGACCAAAGCCAGAGGAGCAGGGGGAGAGACCAGGCGAGTGGGACTAGGGCACGGCTTAAGCAGGGAGGTGTGAAACAATGGGTGGATACGGCAGGCTGATGGAAGCGAAAGACAGTAGGCATCCGGATTCAAGACAGCAGATACCCGAAATGGGCCAACAAACTTGGGAAGGAGTTTGCGACACCCAGGTAAGTGTAGGTGGCGTGAGGACACCCACACACGGCCCCCCCACATGATAAACGGGCGCTGTAACCCTCCTCCTATCGGCCGAAGCCTTCATGGACGCCCGGGCCTCCTGTAAATGGGCAAGGGTCTGGGCATGGACTGTGGCTACGTCACGGACACAGGATGTGGCAGCAGGGGTACAAAAGGATGCATAATCGGGGATGGGCAGTGTACAGGGATGCTGGCCATAGAGGGAGTAGAATGGGGAGAAGCCAGTGGAGGAATGCAGTGTGTTGTTATGTGCAAATTCAGCGAGATGCAGCAGATTCACCCAAGTCTTCTGGTGTTGCAGTGACAGGCAGCGTAAATACTGCTCCATGGCTTGGTTCACCCTCTCCATCTTGCCATCGGTCTCCGGATGATAAGCAGAGGAGAACGGGGCATCAATATCCAGCAGTTTGGTGAGAGCTCGCCAAAAACGGATGTGAACTGTGAACCCTGTTCAGATATCAAAACAGTAGGGAGCACGAATAAACAAAAAATGGACCTAAAAAAAAGACTTGCCAACGCAGATGCAGAGGGTATCCCAGAGCAAGGTATAAAGTGGGCCATTTTTGTGTATGTATCTACCACAACCCACACCGTGTCATAACCCTGTGTTCGGGGAAGGTCAGTCACAAAGTCCATTGTGATGGTATGCCAGGGTCTTGGAGGTATAGGTAATGGCTGAAGTAATCCCAAGGGACGACCCCTACGTGACTTACATTGGTCACATACCGAGCATGTTTTGACATAATTCTCCACGTCATGCCGCATCGAAGGCCACCAGCACCAGCGTTTGAGTAAATCCAGAGTACGCTGTTGCCCAGGGTGACCATGGATGGCAGCATCATGAGACCATTCCATAGCTAGATTTCGGGTGTCACTTGTGGGTAGGAATAGTCTGTTGTGAACAAAAGGCAGACCGTCATGGTAAACGGGATCCCATTCCGATAACTGTTGTGGGTGCTGGGAGACCCAGAGGCGTATGGCTGACACTAGGGGAGGCGAGGGTGTACATATGCATACTATATGACCGTGATCAAGCACCGTCTCCGGAAAGACCGGAAGTGACACCCCCACTAAGGGAACGGGATAGGGCATCAGGTTTGCCATGAGACACACCAGGGCGATGTTTAGCCAAGAAGCCGTAGGCTGCAAAGAACAGATGCCAGCGTACCTGCCGACTGTTGACGCATTTGAGGGATGCAAGGTCCTGCAAATTCTGGTGATCAGTGTAAACAGTGACTTGATGGCTGGCCCCCAGCAAATGGTGCCTCCATACCTGAAATGCATCTTTGATCACCAGGAGCTCCTTCTCCGTAACAGTATAGTGGGACTCAGTAGAAGTAAACTTGCGTGAGTGATATGCCACTGGGTGTAGACAGCCAGTGGTCGGGCAGGGTTGTGAAAGCACTGCTCCAAAAGCAAATGACGAGGCGTCTGCTTCGACAACAAATGGCAACTCCCGGTGTTGCAGGACTGGAGTGGAGGTAAATGCAGACTTCAAGGATTCAAAAGCAGCCTGATGTTCTGGGGTCCAGATAAACGGAACACATGGATTGGTTAGTGCTGTTAGTGGGGCCCCTATAGACGAAAACCCGGGGATAAAGCGCCGATAAAAATTGGTGAACCCAAGGAAAGACTGCAAGGATTTCAGGCATGTCGGGACCGGCCATTCTAGAACAGTGCGTACCTTGGACTGATTCATGGTTAACCCACCCGATGAAATGTGGAAACCTAGAAATTTGACCTTTTTTGTGTGGAACTGACATTTCTCTGATTTGGCAAATATCGTGTTCTTGCGCAGTCGGGATAAGACTTCCCGGACATGAAGGATATGCTCGTCTAAAGAGGAGGAAAAGATCAGAATGTAGTCCAAATAGACCACCACATAAGTGTCCAGTATATCCCCAAAAACCTTGTCAATAAATCGTTGGAAAGTAGCGGGGGCGTTGCACAACCTGAAGGGCATCACTACGTATTCGAGGATTGCAAGGATTTCAGGCATGTCGGGACCGGCCATTCTAGAACAGCGCGTACCTTGGACTGATTGATGGTTAACCAACCCGGTGAAATGGGGAAACCTAGAAATTTGACCTTTTTTGTGTGGAACTGACATTTCTCTGGTTTGGCAAGTATCGCGTTCTTGTGCAGTCGGGATAAGACTTCCCAGACATGAAGGATATGCTCATCTAAAGAGGAGGAAAAGATCAGAATGTCGGCCCAAATAGACCACCACATAAGTGTCCAGTATATCCCCAAAAACCTTGTCCATAAATCGTTGGAAAGTAGCGGGGGCATTGCACAACCCGAAAGGCATCACTACGTATTCAACTAAACCCTGTCGGGTGTAAAACGCCGTCTTCCACTCATCACCTTCACGAATACGTATTAGATTATATGCCCCCCGGAGGTCTAATTTGGTGTATATGGAGGCATGTGTTAACCGGTCCAGAAGTGGAGAGATGAGTGGTATCGGGTATCTGTCCTTGATAGTGATGGCATTCAAACCCCTATAGTCCACACAAGGGCGGAGATCCCCCTCTTTCTTTGGAACAAAGAAAATAGGGCAAACAGCAGGCGAGGACGAAGGCTGTATGTGGCCCAGGCGTAGTGCCTCCTGTACATAATCTTTCAAAGCCTGATCTTCTGATGGTGAGAGAGAGTAGATTCGGCCCTTGGGAATTGGAGCGTCGGTGACCAGATCTATGGGGCAATCGTATGGCCTGTGTGGGGGCAGTCCCTCTGCAGTGCGTTTATCAAATACTGTCTGGAAATCGTGATAGACGGGAGGTATGTTGGCGAGAACAGCACCGACCACGTGTGAGGCGGATGGTTGACTTTCATCACTCACAGTTCAGGTCAGACGTGCTACTGCACCCAACGCCCTAGTGGGTGTAACAATCGAATCCTCTCTCTCGATAAGACAAAAATGCTGGCATACTTCTGATTCGAAATGGACATGGCCGGTACCCCAATTGATTGGTGGGTTATGCCTCTTCAACCAAGGAATACCAAGAATGATATCGAACTGAGGAGTGGTTATGAGGTCAAACACAAGTGTTTCCCTATGTATTTCCTGGATGACCACTTCCAGGGGAGCAGTCTGTTGCCGAATAGGACCAGAGGAAGGGGAAGTACCATCCACTGCATGCACGGCTCTGGACATTCCTTGGTGACTAACAGGAGGTTCAAAGCATAGGCCATTTGTATGTTGATGAAACAACCAGTGGCCCCAGAATCAATGACAATCTGAACCGGGTGTATGGTACCAGGAGTGGACTTTAACAAAGCGTGGACTATGACTGGTCTAATGGACCCAAATGTAGGAGGAGAATAAGAGGCGTACTGGGAAGAGCTTGTCCTGGCCCCTTTGTTCAGGGACGAGCAGTCGGAAAACCTTGACTCTTTTGTTTTGGACGGCGTGGACAGTCCTTGACGTAGTGCCCATTGAGACCACAATAAAAGCAGGCGTTGTCTGTTCTCCGCCTTTCCCATTCCGAAACTTTCTGGAGTTTCCTTGGAACCACTCTGTGGGTGCCAATGGAAAAGGGGTGGAAGCTATAACTGGTGTGATGACAGAAGGGGAAGCAGAAGGGCCAGGGGTCAGAGGCGTGGTATCCCCAAATTCAGGGTCAGAGGTTAAAGGATGGCGAGCACTCTGGAGGGAGTCAAGGCGGTGGTGTATCGCCATAGTGGCTGCGGCCATATCGGCTCTCAAGGTGGCGACAGCTTGCACCAGAGCAGCCACGCGGGCCCCAGCTGATGCCTCCATAATCCGGACGACCTATTGGCTTCACAGTCTGTTATGACTTGATGGTCGTGACGATTATGGGGCCTCTGTCCACAAGTACCACTCAGGAAGATACAAATAACTCCCTGTGCGATCTTTGAGGCCAAAGGTTTCTTGAGTGCCGGAAATGCCAGGAACCAGGAACAGCGGAGGCACCCCGATTGCTGTAAGGCAAGCAATGGGTAAGTACAATGGCAAGCAAATCAATGAAAACAGGGCGTAAAAGAATACCAAGGGGCTTACCAAGATGGAGGGGTCTGGGTTTTGAATAGCACAGATGGAATGGAGGTGTTCCGTGCAGCTGCAGAGAGCGACAAGCAGCAGCGGGCAAGGTGTCACACTGGAAGGCAATTGAGATGGTATAGCACTGCAAAATCCTGCATGGGCAGGTAGAGTTGGAGATCCGTATGCAGTCCGTGTAGAGTTGGAGATCCATATGCAGTCCGTGAAGAGTTCCAAGGTCGAGACCAGCCGTGTGCGTCGAAGCCAGGAGCAATCCAAAGGAATCCAAAAAACAGTCCAAAGAGTCCTGAAACAGCGGAGCAATACGATGACCAAGAGCTTGACAAGAGGAATCCAGGAAAACAGTCCATAGTCCAGTTTCATGACAGAAATACAAGAAGACGCCGAACAGTGCTTGAATGGATCATCTGTGAAGCACTGAACGAGCGTTCCCTCTCAGGTTTTGAATGGGCAGAGGAGCGCGATCCTGCACGTTTCCTCGTCATGTGACCCAAAGTATCAATATGCTGCCGGGTCTTCCTGGAGGCATGACGATGCAGCGGGAGGAGTCGGCGGCTCCTCCGGCCAGCTGCGAGACGCCAGGATAGCTGCCACTGATGAGGTGAAAGTAACAGGTTAGTATGCCGATAGCCAACAGGATGCCTTTGTGTGCCCTTCCTGTATATTATAACCCTCTGCCGCACTGCCTGAGAGGGTGGAGATGTGGGGGTAGATGGGGAATGTGGACCAGAACCAGAGAGGGAAGGAACGGTAGACCTATGGGCGCTCGTCCGCGGGTTGTGACCAGCGGACGGCGTAACAGTATGTTGCTGTTGAATACATTCGGTGAATAAGTTATCTTTCAGAAGAGTCGAGTTAAATCTGCACCTGTTTTGTTGATGTGAATTAGATAATTGGACATGAACAGGCGCATAATCAGACAGAATAACGGGTTCTATTGTAGCATCTAACAGGTGGTTGGACATTGATTTGGACATAAAAACATCATATATTCTCGGGAATGAGTTGTGTGGTGCAGAGTAGAAAGTATATTCCATATCTGTCGGATGGGCCAGCGCCAGTTATCAATAAGAACTAATTCAGATACAAAGTTAGTGAATTGTACATGGGAGCTAGTGTTCTTAAAGCGTACATTTGATTTTTTTTTATCAAGGAGAGGGTCTATGATCTTGTTACTAGCTCCACATACTATAAGATTATTAGGGCTTGATCTAAAAATATAATTTCTTAATTGGGTCCAGAAAGTGGGGTCAGCTTTAGTAGGACCATACACATTTAAGACGGAATATTCACTAGCATCAATGAGGAGTTTGACCAGGACCCATCTGCCCACATCATCAGTTTTTGTCGAAATAACTTTGCATTGGAGATGTTTATTAATGAGGATAATAACTCAATTTTTCTTACCACATGCTGTGCTTGAAAAGACCTCTTCCACCCATAGATGTTTTAGTTTTGCAGCTTCCAATTGTGAGAGGTGGGATTCTTGTAAGCAAGCTATAGGCAGTTTGGTCCTGTTCAGATGGGAAATAATGTTTTGCCGCTTAATTGGGTTATGAAGACCTTTGACATTCCATGAAGTTATGTTAAAGGACATGGGAGGCATTCAGAAAAATATACTTACATACATCACCTAAATTAGTAGAGTGTTGTGCAGGTAGACTAGCAGAAGGGAAACATGAAGCGATGGAGGAGACAAACAAAATTGACATGGAATTTTGTAATATATAGATAGATTCAATAGTAACGAAAAGAGTACTGGCTAACCAGAAACAGCCACTCCAAACCATGTCAAGATGAAACATTAAGTAGAGGGGGTGGAGAGCCAGATCTATAAGGGCTCACCCAATGCTCTGCTATGGGAAGAGAATCATGAGATAGAAAACAATTTCCATTCAAGGTGTTCTTCATGTAGATTGTATTGATGTGTCAATTACTTCCCTTTTATGGTTCTGTATAAATCGTCGCACATCCGCTGGATCCTGAAAAGTGAACATGCGTCCATTGAGGGTTCCTGTTAAAGAGGCAGGGTGTATGATTCCATACCTGGCGTTAATTCACTTGAGCGCTGGTCTAAATGTTAGCAGTTCTTCTCTCCTTGCTGCAGTGGCATTTGAGAAATCTTGAGATTTAATGTTTTGTGCCTTCCCATTCTAGTTGTATTCTTTGCTTAGCTTTTTTTCATAATGAGGAGAACATGAGTGTAATCCAACACTGCAAATATCAGAGTTCTAGGACGTTTCGAGATGGGATTTTAGGTCCTACAGAGTGTGCTCTTTCAATGTTGAATTGCAAAGATGAAGGGAGATCAAGCAGCATTAGAAGCATATGATACAAGAATTGGATAGGATTGTCTTTTTCAATACTTTGTTCCTCCTATTCAAGTTTTCTAAATTTTCAGTCTGCTACTGGAGAGAGGTAACTGAGATTTCTAGGGCAGCTACTCTTCCAGTGACATCTTCTGCATTGATTATTCTTGTTTCAACTTCATGGATTCTGGTTTCAAACGACGGCCATTTGTCATCTAGCATTTGATGTTTCATAGATGTAGCTTCCATGAATGGTTTGAGGGATTTAATTTCTTCCAAAATAGCTAGCATGACAGGATCATGTGAGTCCTCCTTGGGTGTAGGGGAGTCGCTGTTTTGTCTCTTAGGAGCACTATTGGATGATGTTGTTGTCCCCTCCTTGAGAAGATTCTTTTTTGACGACATGGTGGTTCCACTTAAAATATTTATGGAGGAGCGTGCAGAATTATGTTTGACAAATGATGCACTTACTGTATATTATAGCATGAAAAGGTGAACAGCCTATGGAGTGGGCTTGGTAACCCTTAAATTAAATATTTTCTGATTTGTATGGCGATTCCTTAAAATGGTATTAAATATGGAAGACAATAGCACAGATGGTAAGGTTTGCTATTACTATAGTAATCCTATAGTTGATGTTTAAAACTCAGGCTGCTTTGTGCCTTTTGTTGTTTTGAGCCAATATGTATTTATAGAAATAGTTTGGTTTACATGTAAATGGAGCGTCAAACGTCAGTACTTTCTGTTAAACTTAATGCATAATTAAGTATTTGCATGTTCTTTTCAGTATATTTTCTTTGTTACCCATGTAGTATTTGAATTTTAGAAGTACTGACTAAATTAGTGCGTGTGAAATCCAAGCAAGCACTAGAATGGGCTTTTTTGCCTCAAATAAGCATACAAGGTGCTTCACAAAGTCTTTAAAATTAGTAAATAAACATACCATCCATGTCCATGCATTTACCTCTCATCCGCCTGCTAGATAACATTTTTCCCTCACCTCTAACCTGCCTCTGTCCCTCACTTCCTCTGCCTGCACTCTAGCACTTATGATATCATATGATATTTTATTTATAGCGCGCCCATACACAAGTGTTTCAAGGTGCAAAAGTGTTTCTTCGCCCATCATGGTCATATGTTGAGCACAGCATGCCTTATCGCTTACCGGCACTTAAAAATGTCCAATGTTGGTTGTCATTAATCTATATATGTTCACGTATGTATTGTCCCTGCTGACTGTTCCATTTACTCCCCACCACAACCTGGTCGGAATGTCCCTCAAACTCACCCCATTGTAAGAAGCTCACTGCATCCTGTCAAATTTGATTTCTTATCTATTGTACGTTCTTTTGTGATCAAAAAAGCATTTTTTATCAGTATATAAATAAATAAAAATAAAGTAATTTAAAAAAATGTTTCCTGCAGAAAGGTAATAAAAGGTTTCCATGTGTTGAGGTATTTTTTTTTTGTGCATAAAATAAATTAAACAGTTTGCAAGTATGCCACAAGATGGCGAAAGAGGCCGTAGTATCTGAATCATGATGATGAATCGATTTCTTTGGAAAAACACAATAGACTAGAATCAACAATACTCATTGTAACTTGAGGCACAGAGTCAACTAACCTTGCCACATTAATTGATTGTTTTTCTTTCTTGAAAGATAAACATTTGAGATCAACCCAGTTAATGGAGCATTGCATTGCTCTCACTTGTTCTGCGTTTTATGGCCTTCATGCTCTAGTGACGTACATGAAAGTAATTCTCCAATGAAGAAATGTTTCCAGGTAAAATGAATAACCTATTCTGACAGATTAGTAAACATGGGACGGCGTGCTTGAAAATACGACAGAGGTTGAGGACAAGCACTGGGCGTAACAGTTACACCCCAGATCCCCCACAACGTTCTTTTAACTGTTGCTCTGCACTAAATCCCGAGTGTTGCGGGAGTAGCTTATATTTACACATCAAGGAGCAATAACCCACTTTCAGAGCCCTTTAAGGCCATACTTCTTCTCTTTGCCCGTCGGTTATGTTTTTAATTATAGGTTGGTTTTAAGAGGAACAGCACGTATTCATCACAAACTGCCATACGTTCAAGCAAGACAAACTCTGCCCAAGGACAACCCACAGCAACATAGTGTTCTCCACTGCCCAGCAAACCCATTATTTTCGCCTTGTCTGTGAAATGGTCTGTGCTCTATAAAATTGCCTGCCTAAGCATATTTATACATTACCTCCAAGTCCCTCTTCCTCGTCACAGTTATTGCTAAAAGTGTCTGAGCCTCGTTACAGTAGCAATTTTCCATCGCAATTTAAGCTAAATCCGCAGGGCCCTCCAACACCCCTGCCCCCTCCTCATTGGTATAAGGGTAGAACTGACAGCAACTTCAACCTGCACACTACCAAATTAAGGCTATTTCTCAGCCTTAGCTTAGAGGCAGGGTGAGCAGGTTGTAATGATGTGACGAGGAAGAGTAGGACTAGGAGCAATGAAGATTCACATCCATAATCTGGGCATACCAAAAGCAATGAGAGGAAGATGTTTTCTGGGATGAAGATAGGTGTCTGGACCTACCCAATCTTGCCCTTTATTTCAGAATGCAGGTTCACGTCTTTCCTCTTTCCTGATGTAGTCTTCCTCATACCCCTGTGCTTCCTCCTTTTCTCCCTCACCCCTACATCCCATGAAGCCCTTCCCCCGATAACCACTTATTTTTTTTTAAAGGTGTAAGGAAGATGATAGGTACAGATTTGCTCTCTGAGATGCAGTCAGGTGTATTGGACGATAACATACTGTCTCCTGCCCAAGCTGGCTTTAGGGAAGGCATTGGGGCCATGTCTTCCTTGGCTCCTGCATAAGGATATTTCTGCAACAGTAATGTTTGACCAGGAGAGGAGATGACGGACTGCATCACTACTGAAAGGGGCGGGCGGCATAGGTGCATAGGGCACCAACACGCTTCACCAACACTCTTCAGTCTTTCTATAAAGGAGCCAGATTGATCCGGTAGTGGTGGGGTGGGGGAATCGCCTGACATCATGATGATTGACAGCTCCCCTGTACCTGTCCTGCCCCCTTAGCTGATGACGCAGCCATATTGGAAAGGACAGACAACACCCTCCATGAGTTCCTCGGTGCATTTGCTAGACATTGTAGCCCACAAAGCTCATGTTCATCATGAATAAACCCACGGTTATGGGGCTGGCCTAAGAAGGTGAAAGGTGAGAGGTATCCCATGAGGCGTCCTGGACTCAGAGGCTAAAACCTTCTTGGAAAACAAAAACTGATCAAGAGTGAATGGGACCTGTTAGGCTGAGGCCTTTCCACCGGAAGGCTATGACTATCCTTTGAAGATGACAAATGAGCTGAGCAAGGGGACGTGAGTATAAGGGGTTTGAGCAGGTACGTTTTTAGGGATTTCGGAAAAGGTAATCTCCATGGTAGGGAACTCAGAAGAGCTTGACCCCTTGTTCACTCTCTGTGATATTTAGGAATGGTATGCGCCTGTCCTGGCAGGATCTTAAGGGTCTCAAAGTTGGATGTAGTAACATAGGCAGTCGGGTACCGCTCACCCCATCCCAACCGGTGAGCTACCTACCATCCTGTGGCAGCCCATCCTGTCTCAATAACTGAGGCCAGACCAACTTCTCCATTCGTGGCATAACAAGGCCGCAGTTTTATTACCCCACATTTCACACTGTCACTGCAAACCAAACACGATGCGGAGGCTTTTGAAGCCAGTACGTATATGCATTGGTAGCAAGTGTTGGGTGCGTAAAGTTGGGCAGATGTGATCACGTTTTTCAATTTTCAAAAATATTCTTGCCATTGTAAGCTTTAAACTCAGCCTACGGGTGTCGTGATGGGATTTGCATATTATAATTAAAGAATCTGCATGGTCACCTGACATGCAGACTTCTGGTTCACTTAGTAGTCACGTAAAAAAGAACAGACTCACAACAAAGCGCAAACGTCACAATCCCAAGGTCAGAGAAAAGTGCACGGATTTGTGAACAGCACATTCACGATAATCATTGAGGCCCGGAACCAGACTAAAATACTGCATATTGTCTCCACATCATGCAATAACGCTGAGACCGGGATTAGAATGATTGGAATGCTGTGTTTTAAAAAACCCAGAATCAGTGAAGAGGCACAGATCTTAGAAGCACCCCTTCATTCGTCTTGCACACCGTCCCTCATAGTTAACACACCTCTAGGGAGAGCTTCAAGCAGGGATGTTATTGCACCAAAATGCCAGGGGTAGTGGAAGTGATACGACCCTTGACCTCTGATGACCTGTGATGTCATTTGACCCCACCCCAAAGTGACATCACAGGAAGCGATGGAACACGACCTTTCACCCCTAGACAAAATAGGAAGTGGCATCACATAGCATTGTTCCTAAGTACACTACGAAAAATATGGTTACGAAATCATTGTAATGCGATACATAGTTCATACAACAATGGATCACCATATGTATCATTAATATCTGCGTAAAGGCCCATATTAACAAATTACTGTGAATGCAAGCAGACGTCCAAGGCCAAATGATAATTATGTGTTATTATTTAGCACTTACACTTAAGCGCTTTATATAGAACAAATAGATACGATATATATGAGTGTTGGCACTCATTTATCAACCTCAGAAGGATGAAAGGCTGAGTTGGCCTTGCCAGGATTCAAACCTGCACGATTGCACACACATTGCAGCACACAAGCGCTCAATCCACTGAGCTATTTTACCAGCTATTGCTATTTTACCAGCCATAGTAAAATTACAATTACATGTCTGAATGTTCTCAAAGTCAGAAAGCAAATGACATTCTGTAGTGGATACCATTAAACTGGTAACTGAGATTCAACAGCAGGCCAGTTCATCTGCAGGTCTGGTGCAAAGTTGGCCAGATGTCAAGCCTGCCTGGATCTACTTTTGAAGCTTTAGATGTTGGCAAAATACACACCATTGGGAGGGTTCATAACTGTGTATTAAAGAATTTAGAATAGCGCAGGGAAGACTGCACACTCACACAGCATCCCATACTCTCGACACTCATTACCTCATATATGAAAACAAACATTGTGAACAGGGAGATGGGAAAGATAGACACATTACGACAAAGCATTAATTGTGGCACAATGAAATCAAGGGCCACTTTATGTGCTATGGTGAAACATTTCTACATTGTACAGAAGCTTTTAGGCACACAGATTTTGTCAAGTGACCGAGGTCACCGAGATGGAATGTTTTGTGATGATCGCAACAGAGACAACGGCAGAAAAAAACCTCTATAACTCTGCAAATTGCGAAAAGCAAAATACATACTCTGAAATTGATGCTTATTTGAAAACAGACTAAATTAGTGACTCGCCCCCTGAAGTGTGCCTGAAATAAACCTTTAATGAGTCTAGCAAATATTGTATAGAATTCCAGAAAGACAAATGATTTGTTATTCCTATTCTTTCTTATTTAGGGTCACTGCTGAAAGTGTTACACTTGTGCAACCTCCATTTTTTTAAGAGGCCTGAACATCAAACACAACCACTCCAGAAACAAAGAATCACATGGTGCTGGCTGCAGCTGAGGAGCTTCCATTTAAAATATTTATTTTTTAATTTTTGATGGGTAGCAAGGGAGACCACAGGGGCAACAAGGGAGGCCTCCAAATGGTGACCCCCAAATTACATCCCTGGCTTCAAGATGTGTCTCCTGTAAATATAATACAGTACCTTTTAGTTTTGGCTATTAGGCGGCACTGAAAGCGCTACCCATAGAGCCGAATAGTATCATTAAAATAAGAACTTTAACATAAGAGCTTGAAATACAGGGTTTGAATGTAGGTTTGTAATGGATGCACTTACACACAGTGACACTAGAGCCTTTTGGTCTTTAATTAATATGCTTGGAAAGCTTGATACACTGTCTCTGAGGATGCATGGATCATACATTACGATAAAGCATACGCCCTCCCGGTGTCAGCAACCATATTAACAAATGATCTGATTCCTGCTAATTCTACTCCATACAAGTTTGATTTGTCATCTACTAAGTTTCAAATCTTAATCCGAAAAGCCAGTAATTCACGCGCCCCTGGCCCTAATGGCCTCTCAAATCTACTATTTAAAGCAAGCCCTTATAGTTTGGCAATTGTTTTATCCATGCTCTTCTCTGACATTGTTAGATTCAACCGATATCCAGAGAACTGGAACTGTGCACACGTCATACCAATATACAAATGTGGTGACAAAACACAGCCATGTAATTATCGACCAATAGCTATTTTGGATGCGGACTCAAAAAATGTTCATGTTTATTATTAGAACATATAGAGTCCTGGGCCCGTAGCCAAAATCTCATTTCTCAGTGGCAAAGAGGCTTCAGAAAGGGGATGGGCTCCTGTATAAATGGAACCCTGTTAACGTGTATTCAAACATATGCGTTGTCGAAGGGAAATAATCCCCGGGATATGGCCTCCATTGACATTGCTGCAGCATTTCACAGTGTCCATAGGTCCCTGCTTTGGCAAAAACTTCAGAAATGGGGTATTCCAGAGGGCTTGTTAAGACTAATAGTTGCTCTCCATTCGCAGTCATACATTCAAATTAGTCTCAATAACCAGGGAGCCCTAATATGTTTGATTAAAAGAAACAGAGGTATGAGACAGGGGTGCATTCTTACACCATGCCTGTACTACATGTGTATGGCCGATCTGGATAAAGCATTACAGAATGCTGCTTTTGCAACCCCAAAGATCTCTACCATTAGGCCAATCTGGACAGGCTACGCAGACGACTTCCTGGTTTTTGACAATACTCTGTTTGGCCTGCAATGCCTGCTTAACGCCTTTGTTGCCTTTGTTGACGTTAATTCTTTATCCATAAACCCTGAAAAGACAAAGGTTATGCAGTTTACATGTGCTCGTAAAAATACTGCATACAAGTGGCATGTACAGTCGGATCAAATTGAAAGCATTGAATCAGTGGTGTATCTGGGTTTCAGGATCAACGTCAAAGCATCGGCTTCATCTGTCACCGAATGGCTATATACGAAGGCGACCAAAGTGGTAAACAAACTACAGAGGGTAATTTCGAAGTTTGGTAAATGTTCACTTCTTCTTGCCTCAGATTCTGTGAGGGCAAATTTGTCCCAAAACTACTCTACGGCATTGAGACCTATGATCTGGCAGTAATTATCTGCCTACATTGGAAGCATTGATCTGGAGAAAGGTACTATCCTTACCATGATCTACTCCTCATTCTATTATTTGGTATGAATCAGGTACCTTCCCTTTGAAAGCCAGAGCACTATGGCAATATCTGTCATTATATAGGAAAATGCTGGACTCACCGGTGCATTCTCGGATGCACAATCTAGCAATAGCCTGTCAAATGGGAGGTTCTGAGCATTGGCGGAAATAAGGGCAATTGCCCTGGCATGTTTATCAGAGACTGGGCGTACTACTGAGGAAATAGTAGGGAACCCAGATAAAGTGAAAAAACAAGCCGTGAATTGGATGAAATATGGAAATATTGTCTATTAGAGTGAACAACTTAAACAGTGAATGCAGTTGTGTCATTTTTATGTTAATTAATTCCTGCCTTGGATGTTTAATGGGTTATTAATATATTTATATTTTTCCTTGTGACTATTTTACCTCAAAATGTTATATCATATCAATTACATTTATGTATTCTAACATTTGATTAAGGAAATGTACTTATGTGTATTGTTAAAGGTTGAATACATTTTTAACCAATAAAACAAAAACAAAACAAAAAAGTAGGTTTGTAATGCTTTTCAATGCAGGTTGACATATGAGGATGGATTTATGTAGTTTGGCTATGTGTCCCACCCATTTAACACCCATTGCTAAATGAAATCTATAGGATCATGCACAAGGATTTGGCTTTTCTGAAGGCTGGTCTGATCGGCGACTCCTTAGGTGCCCATCTGACTTATGACAATGCATAATTGTAGTGTACGTTCTGAAACTAAAGTAAGTCACGTCTCAATGGAGTTGGCAGAGAAAGGCCAAAAAAGCTGCCACAAAAATAAGACAAAGAGGGGAAAGAACTCGCGGAGACCTGCGCCAATTGATTTTGGATTTCAAATTTTATTGGTCTCATCACACGTAGTGCCCTTCCTGATGACACATGTTTTGGCGTAAGATTGCCTTTATCAAATCAGGGCAAAGTCTAGTTGAAATTGAAATTAACAATAATAAAAACAAAAATGACAACAACAAAACATACAAGAACAAATAAGGAATTGTTTGTTAACACATAACATGTGCATATGAGCAATGGCCCATTGAAGATATGATCAGATTGTTAACATTCATGCAATTAGTTGGGGTATCACATAGAAATAGAGTTCACAGAGATTGCGGGTTGGTATTCAGGAGGATTGATAGGAGTTGAGAGAGGGGAGAGTAAGAAAAAATGAGGATTCGTCAGATCATTGCATTTTCTTTTCATATGTAGAATGTTGCTGTTTAGACTATTGGGCACATCATTGCATTAGAGAGTTCTTACCATATTCCATTAAATGTCGCAACACATTCTTGTTATTGATAAATCATGGGTTGAATCCCTTCATAGCTGCAAAGAATATGTATGAGGAAGCTAGTGTTAAGTATTGCGTTACATGCATAAGGTTTTCCTACGTCCAATCGTATCCGAATCACAGAACAGAAAATAAATGTTTGTGCAGTAAGATTTGATGTCACTGCAACAATGTAAGCCCTTGTTTTCAAATAGTTCTGCTAGTAACAGGCCATTCAGCAGCACAGACTGTGGCATCGTGGTGCAAGTGAGCATTTTAGTGAGCACACCAGCCAGATGACGTTTGCAGTCTAGTTGACAATCTCGAGCCAGGAAGTTTGCAAATTCATGAGGATCAGTGTCTGCTAGCCATTTTGCCTCCATCAATGTGATTCCCGATTTGACGTTTTATTTGCACTGTATGCTTGGCTTATTTTTTACACTGCGTCGCTTTTATACCAACCTCCCACCCCCCTCTTTCCTCTTTTTTGGTGTGAAAAGGTTGTTGTCTTACATCTGTTTATGGAGATGGAAGGAGTATTCGGTGGAGGAGCTGCACAGTCAAGCCACCATTTTGCCTGCTGGTAGCTAGGCATCACAAGATAATAATTTATCATGTTCTGATGCTTTATTTCTGTATTTTCTGGTTCTCAAATAATGAATTTGTGAGTTTACTGGATCAATGTTTTCTTTTGTCCAGTTTACCGTCAACATATCATGCAGACCAAAACGATTGTGAATAAACACCTAGAGATTGCATTTCAAAATGTGTGTCAGGTTTGTGTGTTCAACCCTGATTGATTAAACGAAGTACAAAGTGGGGATTTTTGATCGTTTTAATCTATTCTTTTGTGTGAAGACATGGTGTTTGTGTGCCCATACTGTATGATTTTGTTTACAAGTACTTGCAAAAATGAGTGTAAGAATGTCTCTTTCTTTATCTACTTGTCTTTGTTTTGGCAATGTGATTTAAAAATGTATTGTCTTGCATGTATAGTACACATTGCTTTTTTAATACATGTCTAGTCGAAGTGATGGGAACTGCAACATCTCAGGGTTGTGATCTTGTGTCACACCATAGGTCCTCAATTGATACTTTGTTTCTTTACCTTATTGAAGATGACTCCCAAAATAGTTCACAATATCACTTGTATTTTTGCCAAGACACAATCATTCCCAGGACCTTTTTGCACCATCCCTTTGTTTGACTTAATTTAAGGCTATACATTCAAGCCCAAAAAATAGAGACAATGAGTAGGAGGATTGGGGATACATATATTCGGACTGCCCACTTTGTTTGTAAACATTTTGCTGTGCAATTCGGAAGCAGGTCAGAGGGCGGCAGAGACAAAGAGGTAAAAAGGGGGTTTGAGGAGGGGTAGTGGAATGTGTATGTGTGAATGTGTGTGTGGGGTGCATGCATGGGTGCATGAATGGATTTCAGGCCTGGAACAGCGGGAGCTTATAAGGTATCTGGAGGTGGCAGAGGTATTACCCGCCGAACAAGAAACAGGTCTTGGGGAGAGGAGGGCGGAAGAGGGCACAAGGGTTGCACAGGTGTCCACCCCACACTCGGAGCAGAGAGGGAAGGGGTGCTCCTAGCAGAATGAGGGTTCCTTGCAGCGTCACGAATGGACCCCGGGAACTGGGCTTCGGGTGAAAGTGGCCTCGGGGAATCATCGTAGAACCAATATTTTGGTGTTCAGGCAATAAAAGATAAAAAACAGCAATGTATCCCAAAACATTAACAATTTGAAGAGAATACTAAAGAAAAAATGGTGTGTAAGAATTCCTTACACATGTCCCAAATAAATAAGAGTGAATATTAATGAAATTACTTTATTCCTTAAAATCACCATCACATAAATGCTATCATGCACTGCGGTACGGAATCATTGATGAATTATAAGGTTTCATGAATAATTGTATAAGCCTGAAGGATCATCCATTATCTTGCAAAGAACTATACAGATAACTGATTAAAGTAAATGTTTCATTACCACGCTATATGGATGAAACAATGTAATTCTTTTCAAGGCTTCAGTTAAAAATCAGTTAAGAATTTTTGATTACACTTGTTTCTACTTTAACTAATCCATATTCCTCAGAATAGAATAGAAGGAACACAATGTTGACATATATTGAGGGCGGATAACACACCACTTCTTTCATTGTTTCTAAATAAACACGCTGTAAAGGAGAAAACAAGAATTTCAACCAATCATGATTATAAATTGCTTTAATCTGTGTATGAATTGCTCCATCATTAAGTCACTGGGCCTCATTCCGAGTATGGCGGTAAGGGATAGCGGCCACCGGTAACGAGACCGGTGGCGGTAATCCCTTACCGCCATACTCCGAGTTCCCTCTGCGCCCTCGCCCTTAACGCCTGCTTTGAGCAGGTGTTAAAGTCGAGGGCGCAAAGGGGCCTCCAAGCCAATAACGGTGACCGTAATGAACGGTCACCGTTATTTGCATCTTCCCCATTCCCATTGAGCCCTATGGGGGCTCATTCGGGAATGGGGAAGAGCCTTGGTGAATGGGGAATTACCGCCCCGCCAACCTTGGAATGGGGCGGTGATTCCGCCATCCACCAAGGCGCTGCCGGTCCGGGTACGGGGTCAAACAAGGCGTTAATAGCGCCATTGGTTAGCGCAGTACTCGGAATGAGGCCCACTGACATTAATACGACCTTTATATGATTTACACATTTTAGTGACACATTTTACATTTTAATGTTCCATTTTTCCATATTTCACTACATTGTAACTGATTACAATCTGATAGTTGACAGTACAATATCAGTCCATTCCATGGCCACTAATATAATTCAACAAATGTTTTCATTCAACACCAGTGTCCCCCATCTACGCCCACTCTTTCCTCTCAGCCCTCTCAGGCTCCGCACGCATCTATGTACCTCTATATAGTCAAGGACCCCGTCCATATAGAGTATACTGTGACGAGGAATGGTGAGGCCTACCCAGATGGAGTTGACAAAAATAATGAGATGAAGAAGAGCTGGCCAGGAGGCAAAAACCCACCGTGGAACCAACATACGTGGTACAGCCATCCAGGGCCTAAGCCAAACATAAAAATGGACCTAGACTATGCTTGAGGTCAGATCCTCTCTGGAGGAACCGAGAGCCAGCTGGAGGCTCAAAATGGAGAACAGAGAGGGCTGTCGGAACCTTGCCGAATACACGCTGTATTGTCCATCATCCAGGCTGGAGAACCGGGGGCCCAGGAGAGACCGGCAGTCGGACCACGAGGTCAGAACTAGAAGCTGAATCAGAGAGGTACCAGACCTAAAACTGCTGTGAAAAGACGTGGAGACCGCAGCGGGGACAAGCAGTCGCACAAAGCCTCCCAAGCAAGACGGTAATGACATGAAAGATACCTGGGTTACCGTAATGGGTGGTGGAGAAATGAGAGAGACAAGGAGGCGGTTGGGGAAAGCTCAGGACCCCATACCCATTGTGCCAATACCTATGAGAAAGTAAGAAGAATATATATGAAAGCCAGTGTCTGGAAGGTTAGTGAACTGGCTATGTCTCACAACAGTACACACACTGTGAAATCAACAGCCTTCCTACTTAGTGGGCAAAACTATATACTACATGACCAAAAGAAGGTATACCATGGTGCGTCCAAATTGAGCTCCTCCAAAAAACAGCGGATCCAGAGAGTCTTAAATAAATAACAGACCCCTATTTCACCATCTAAACATAATACAATGTAATTCAAAGCATCATTCTTAAAGTTCATACACCTTGATGATCATGCAACAATATTAAAATACATTCATAATACCTTTCAACACAAAACAATAATGTGTTCACGTGTAGAATTACATAAACATACAAACATGAATTCCTAATACCACTTCAATAAATGGTTACATTCAGTGTATGCTGCTCAATTACATGTTAGCCTCAATATCAGTAATACGCTTGCGCTGATAGCCCAACTTGTCCAAGTTTCTGTCCTATCGGCTCAAATATGCCGGACCTTCATCAGGGGCAATTTGAAAATCATAGGTATATCTTGTGGCGAAATCTCTCTCCCTGGTCTTTGGTCAAGCTCCCTTGGTGGTTATCCGAAATCTCCTTTATAACACCACCAAACAACTGTATGTGTTGTACTTTGCTGCCCTCCTTTAGTAGAGAGGTAGCAGACCACTCTCCTCTTGCTTCCCTCTTCCACCACTGTCTTGTGATTCCCTCCTAGTTCTCTCTGGGACGAAATTTTCTTTAGTGCGCAGGGTCACGGCGTACATTTGACTATTATGGATCTTATCTTTATGTCCCCATTGTGTTTGTCCAACAGGTACGCATACTTCTTCTAGATCTCTATGGCTTGGTAAGTTCCTAGCACCAATAGAAGGATCCTTTTGTCTCAGGAGGAATATGAGGCCAAGAAGATCATAGACTCCCATGTCTGGAAAAACACTATACGGTACCTGATTTACTGGGTAGGGTATGGGCCCAAAAACAGGACTTTTGTCTCGGCCAAAAACGTTTTTTGGTCCCACTTTGTCGGAAAAAGGCATTTGCATACCTCCCCTCTAGTAGGGCCCATGCTGTCAGGTTTTCCACACCTTGCATCAAAAGGAAGTTTCCTGCCAACTGTCTAGATCCAGGCATGTACTTGGATTCATCCGCCAGTTAGAGATGGCGGCTCCAGTGACGTCCTATTCTTTTCCAAAATGGTGTCTCCTCGGGAACTAGATGTGGATGCATTGACTATTTAAACCTTGCCCACTTGTACGGGAGTGTCTTGCAAAAGATTATTTCAATCCATGTCGTAGTGGAGGACTGCTTCCAAACCCTACAGATCCTTTACAACCATGGACCGTTTGTCAGCAATTTCACGATCATGGACCAGTGCCAGCAGTTTCACGACCACGGACCAGTACCATCCGTTATTAGGTATTTAGGAGTCATTTTGTTTTGTAAAGACTTGTTCTATTCTAGTAACAGTCGCTCATGGCTGTATCTTTCATTCTACGCATTGCACTTCTATTGCTTGATTACGTCTGGAAGTAGCTTTCCACGATACTGTCAACTTGCAGTACTGTGGAGTCTCCTACTTCTGCGGACTGATTCTCCCTGCAGGTCCAATTAGAGTCATTTTTACTGAATTAAAGTAAAAAGGGGTTGGTATCAATATTTGACATTGATTTATCGTCTCTTCTTGTCCCTCCATTACTGCAGTTCTACCATCCAGACCTGACTGCCTGAAATCTTTCCTGGTGCACAAGATCAAGCCATTGTGCTTTAGCGGGATTGACAAAGGCGGTTCTGATTGTTTATTTTGTCAGAACCTTCCCTTTTCCTTCTTTTGCCTCTGCATACACACTCCATGGTTCCCAAAAGCCAGGTTAGTAATACAGATCTGACATCCTGCCAGTATGGCCATGTTTTCTTACTGTACCATGACATTTTTAGTGGCATCATGGGTAAAGCCAAAATGATGAATGTCCTTTTATAGTGGTGGTGGGTGGCTACATTAATCCAGGCAGTTTGGATGTTTTACCTTACAATGGGATGGCATTTTTACCTGGCATCAAGGATAAAGCGAACAGGATGAGTGTTCTTCTATAGCTACATTGTCTTGCATTTGTCCAGCTAGTCTGGACATGTTTTCTTGTTGTTGAATTGCATTTTCTACTGGCATCAAGGATAAGTCATTTTGGTGAATGTTCGTATATGGCCATAATGGCATACATTGCGTCTACCAATCTGGACATGTTTTTTTTTTTTTTATTGGTAGGGATTTTCTTTTACTAGCGAAGGAAAGCCAACAGGAGTATGTTCTTCTATGGTGGTACTGGAATACATTGGCAGAGCCAGCATACACATGTTTACTTACAGTATCATTACGGGCATTATGGGCAAAGCAAAGATGAGTATATTCCTAGATGGCAATACTGTTACATATCAATTTAAAAAACATGGACATGTATGGGCAAAGCAACCATAAACATGTTTTTATAGTAGCATATATTGTGGGCAAAGGCATTGTGAAACTGTAATGGAAATGGTTCCATTGCACTGTTGGTGACTTGGCATCTATTGTATTTTTTCTTGTGTTCAAAGCCGATTGGCAACTGTGCAGCTTTCTGGCCAATTCTTGACTGAAAGTTAAATACACCATTTTAACCCAACTTCTCTGCTGGAGAAGTTGGTGCTGCCCCAACTCAACTCTCACACTGAACTTGTTGGTTGTCTCCACGATCATCAATTTGGATTCCGAGCATCCAGAGGCACAGAAACTGCTCTTCTGAACACCGGTGAAGAACTGATTGCATTCCTTGACTCCGACTCCCCAGCTGTCCTCATCCTTCTTGATCTCTCCTCTGCATTTGACACGGTCAACCCCTACATCCTCATACAAAGGCTCCCTGACACCCTGGTATCTCGGAGCGGGCTCTGGACTGGCTGACCTCGTTCCTAAATGACTGCTCCTCCCAAGTCATCCTGGGCACCTTCTCATCTCCTACTTCCATCTCTACCTGTGGTGTCGCCCAGGGATCAATCCTCTCACCTTGGCTCTTTAACATCTACCTTACTCAGCTGGCACTCCTCATCTCCTCCTTCTCCCCCAACTTCCACTGTTATGCTGACAATGCACAACTCTTCTTGAAACTTCCTCCTGACCCTCTTGCACCTTCCATCATCCCTGACTGCCTTTCTGCCATTCAGGCCTGGTGCACCTCTAATGATCTCTGCCACAATACCAGCAAAACGGAGATCCGTCCCATTCGGACCCCTGCTCCCGACTTCTTCCCTTCACTTTGGCCTTCTTCCATGGGCGCTCTCCCTGCTCCATCTTCTGAGGCCAGAAACCTTGGGATCATCTTCGGCTCCTCTCTCTCCTTCCTCCCTCATGCCCAGGGCATTGCCAAGAAGTTCCACTTCTCAAAGGAATTCTACATTTTCCCACCTTCCCCCAGAAGCCCAATGTTACCTGACCCCTGGTTCTCTCTAGGCTTCACTATTGTAATAGCCTCCTCCTGAACCTACCATCTTCCACTCTGCGAGCCCTCCAGCTAATCCAGAATAGGGCAGTGAGACTTATCCTTGGCCTCAAGCCCAGGGACTGCATCTCTTCTGCCCTAAAAAGTCTTCACTAGCTCCCGATTGCTTCACAGATTAAATTCAAATCCCTCTGTAGCATCTACAAGGCTGTCTCGGGCCACACTATATGCAACTCTGTCTTACTAAAGAGCCTGCCTCTAGACCTCTGCGCTCCTCTGGTGCGAACTCTTTGTGTGTAAAGCGTTTAGCTAAACAGAGGGCAGTTGGTCGATCGCTTTCCTCAGCTGGCTCCCTCCTTTGGAACAGCCTCCGTCTCCCTCGTCATCTTGAGCAGGACTGTCTTAAATTCCGGAAGCTCCTACAGACTTTCCTCTTTACCTCCTCCCCCACCCCCTCTCTCTTCTGCTAATCTCACAGTTGCTTGTTTGGTGATCAAGGCCCTTATGCATCTTCAGGGCCCTGACCTCCCTCACTGGATCACTCCTAGCTTCTGTCTGTCCTCAGCACTTACCTCGGCTCACCCTCCACCCTGGAGGCTTGCACTAACCTTCATTGCACTTCACCTGTTGCGCACCCTCGAGCACCCCAGCACCTATCTCAATCCCCCCCCCCCCCCCTCTGCACTTGCACGTTCTGAACACTCACAAGGCATAGTAGGTTCATCCCCCACTGTATTTAATATTGGTTATGTTTTTTTGTTTCTCATCCCCTGTTGCCTCCCAGTTGCCCTGTGGCCCTTTGAAACAGTATTTACTTCCTCTATAAGCACCCAGCAGGCGAACCATAAATAAATAAATAAATAGACTCCTTTGTTGCTCGGGTTCTCTCACTCCGCTCAGTCCCTACTTTGTATTCATGGGAAGCATTTATGCCTCTACAAATGAAAACTTCTGCAGCTGCCACTGCGGCCCAACAACGTGTAGCATGAGTCTGCTTGACTAATGACCCCAGACTGCAAACAGTTGTGGCCCAATATGACAAACACAACACGCCAAACCCCAGTGATGACGTCAGGTTTAAAAATGAAGCCGGTTTCTGAGATCTGAAATCGGTACCAATCCTTCAGGAACCGTGTGACACTGTTTGTATGTTTCTTCATACCGTCAGCTGCAGCTTTCTGGTACTTGCCAGATTCCATTCTACAGCACAGCTGACGCGGAGAAAGTGGCCTGCGTGTTTGTCACGTACGGAAACGGTTACAGCCCTACACAGAACATTTTACTGCCATTTGGCAATCATGATGATATCGACTGGGCCAAGGGGCGTGCACACCTGTACATTGCATCAGGTGTTTCTGAGGCGATTGTTTGCTTATCGTGTTGCCACGATACCACAAGGATGTCCTTTACGGCATCCTGTTCCCTGTAATGAGTGACGTTTCATCAATAGAATGTTATGCCTGGGCGGGCCTGGCCTTCACTGTATGAGCACCGCCAGTGGACCTGCAACTAAAGGAACTATATATGTTTTGTCAGGGTGTTTTCTTTAGAATGCTGCTGTGGACCTTGCCCACATATATATACTTTAACAAGTTAAGGCACAATTCGACTAAATGTCCACACTCTGTAGCAGCAGAAAACAGAGGTGTGAGCCAAAAAAAAAAAACCTCCTTTGAGCTTTAGCACTCTACTTTCAAAACACCTAACCAAAAAGACTGTGAGATCCAGGCACCTCTCTAGCTATTTCTTGATAAGGGCATGCAGCTCGTGTCTGATGTAATGAAAGATTTAAAGTGTGACAAAAAAAGAAAACGCTTTATGTATCTTTAGTAAACAGACATTATGGAAATGCACTAAGCAGTTTTGAAAGAAAAGGGGGTTACTTTGAGTAATATGCAATGCAATAGGTACATTGCATAAATAAACACACTAGTTAGCAATCTAATTAGTTAGTAATGTTCCAACACAACAAACGGAAACATCTACTCTTAATGCAAAGGTTGCCAGAGCCAAAGGAGTAAAATGCACTGCATCACAGGGAGGACCAGTAGTTTCACAACATTGTGTGTTAATATTACGTAAGAAAAGGGTATTCATTTTATGAACTGCTCAAAGAAAAACGAAAGAATGGAAGAATTACAAGGAAATGCATACTTTCTCTTCTAGTGCACGACAGTAAAATGCCTGCAAACTAACTAACTAACATTGCATCAATACTTCGCGTGGACTCCTATTTCTTAAAGAATACACCAATATAGTGTTCTCATGTCTAAAAAGTCGTGGGCTTTGTATCACCTTTCATTTTGTATTCCTGTACCAATTTGAAATCCAGGAGAACATGTACCAGAATGCAATATCATATGAGCTTAAAAGCCAGGACTGGACGACTCTAGAACTGGCGGTTGGAGTGATGGCAGCTTGAGAGCACAGCTCATGCCCTGTAAATCCGGTTGATAAACTATCACAGACTCAGTTCAGAAGGGTCAATCTGCTGAAGATCATCTAGCTGAAATTATGGATGATGCTGTTTTGTCCATTGGAAAGACTAAGAAGACAGTCATGGAAATGAAGAAAGATCCATCTCTGTTAAAAAAAAAAAAAGCATAATGAAGAGTCGGAAACAAGGGTCTCTGGATCTGAAGACCGTCAGCAAGCCCTGGAAGTAAAGGTTTCACAATTGACAGTGCTATTGGAAGCCACAATTTCTGATCAAGAACACTATTCTAGGAGGTTGAACATAAGGATTGCTGGTTTCCCAGAAGGTGTGGAAAATGGTTGCCATAGATGTGGTTTAGTGGCACGTTCCAAAATGTATCTGGATTAGATGCTAAGAACCAGCAAGATGAGCATTATAAATTTCTCCTTGGAAGTTTAACCCTCCATTTGGAATGCTGTTATATTGCTAGATAATGTCTTGCAGTGGTATGATGTGCTGACACTTGGAGATTGATTTACACCAGGTTTTATCCTTGTTGGGGTTCACCAATGCATTTATATTTGCATAATGTTTTGTACTTTGACATAGCCCTTTGGCATTAAGGTGTGAGTTGGTGGTTTGCTTTTAGGTTGGTTTTAAGTTTATGGGTTTTTGTTGGTGCAAGATTTCTTAATACACTTTTCCATATTCACTAACCTTTTGCCTATGCCGTTGCTATTTTGATTGAGGGTGGGTGCTGATTGCTCATTTGTCATCCAAGTTGGGCTGTTCAGTTTGTGTGGCATGTGGGGTTGTTTTCTTTTTTTGAGTCTAGTTATAAATAAAGATAAGTATTCCTATGTCGGTTTTCTTTTCTGTTCCCTCTTCTTGCTCTCTTTCTTTTCTCCATTTTTATCTTATTGTGCTGTGTAACGTGTGCACAGTAATTCAGGAGACTTAGTAAGTATTTGATGCAGTATGTTGTATGCACTCTATTTGACTAGTTCACATGGATGGTAATGTGTGTTGGAGGGATTTAACTACCAACATCTATTGCTGGAGTGAGCGGGATGCCTGCTAGCTTGTGTTTTTTTAGTTGGAATGTTAGGGGTATTAATAGCCCAATAAAAGGAGATAAGCATATCGTTTTTGTGCAGGAGACGCATTAAGTTGGATCAGGTGGACTGCATTTTAAATAAATTCTATGTTTGAGGAACCAGGAATGAGACACAGACACAAGGACTAGTGGTTATGGCCATACACTTTCATAACAAATGAAAAGGGGGTTGAAAAATGCCCCTGTCCCTACTCTAAGAGGTATTTCACTATCTAACATAAAACTAAAGGTCTGTCTGATGTTAATATGTCCAAAGCAAACTGTCTTGTGTCCAAAGTGCTATTCTGGCCTTCATATTCTAACATAATTAACTCTAAAGTGAACAGGGTAATTTATTTGGCCTTGAGTAGTGTATATATGTTCAAAGAAAAGTAAATGCTTTACTCCAACCCAAAAAGTTCCAGAAGGATAGAGTTTTTTGTTCCAGAGGGTGGTTCCGTTCCTTTGGATTTCTCTTCACTCTGTTTTATACTTTCAAGAATATTAGTTCCTTAGGTTTCTCTTGATCAACAACACAATTGGTATACAAAAGAATGTGGCTGTTATTCTGTATCTCTATAGGATACCTGCTCTACTCTCCGGCCAGGTTTTCTCTTCTCTTTGGGTATATTTTAGCTCAGACTTTTGACAGCCCTGCTGCCACCTTACCAGGACTTCCTTAGCTGATGTATTTTACACACTGTTCAACTTAAACTTGCCTGGTATGCTTCTTTACCAGGACCTACTTATATGAAGACTTTTGCAACTTGCATCTTCCTGGTATACTTTCCTGCCAGGTCGTTTTTCATATATATATATATGTTCTTGGGACTTGAATCTAGCTGGTATACTCTCCTGCCAGCCAGTGACATCCTTTGGGGGTCACAACAATGGATGCCCCATTGCTGCGAGCGCCATTGGGTCTCGTCTTGTGCTTTCAAGAGTTCTGTAACTTCAGTAGCTGCGTAGCAACCACGAAATGTTATAGAATTCTTGAAAGCAAAAGAGCCCTCTATTTGCCCCTGTGTTGGAGGAGGGGTGAAGGAGAGGACTAGGCAGAGCCAGAGACTCGCTCCCTCTGTGCCTTGAACAAGATTGTCTGTAGGCACCAGATAACACTGACCAATCTCCCAACTAGGCAAATACCCCCGTATTCACTTGTACCATAACAAAAACATATATTCTTTTAATGTTAAAATAGGTGAATGAAATAATATTTTTCTAAAGCGCCTCCCCAAGTTGACTCGCTTTTAATAATAACAATAATAATTTGTATTTCAATATAGCACTCTATTGCATTTCTCTGGCCTCTAATGCGGTAATCGCTGGTGTTATTATTTCTCATTTTAACGCTACTCACCTTACCCTCAGAACGATGAAGGGCCGAGTCAGCTCTGTACAGGATTCGAACATTGACTAATGCAGGCGTCTGCTTCCATATTCTCTACCCAAACCTGCCTCCTACAGCCTCACTCCCCCTCATATGTCTAGGGCTAGTGTTTAATTAACAAGCTAGCCATGTGGCGCCAGGCGTGCTTGTAGGCATAAAAGGTTCTGATATAGTGCAAATAGGTCTGATGAAGTCCAAGTGAGCCATATGTTGTCAATCAAGTAGCAGCACGCTGTCCTCAAAAATCCCATGCTCCCTAGTGGAGAGTGCATTATTAGTGAACATGAGAGGAGGAGTGTAGAATTATGTTTGCACTCACTAGTTTCTTCATAAAATATTTACCCAGAGGTGTAAAATACAGTTTTTGTAAATGTGCCAATTGTTTTTCAGTGCCCTCAGAGCTGCCTCTAGTGGCCTAATTAGCATTAGCGCACTTTCTGCCTTATAATGAGGAAAGTGAGGAACAGGTCACTGCATATGGCTAGCAACCATTTAAGATGAGAACGGTTTGTGTTTGGACCTCTACCTCATTCTTATCTTAACTGCACTTGTAAAGCGCAACGTATGCCCTTAGGCATCTTGACACTAACTTCGACAGGTTGATGGAAAAATAATTAGAAAAGATAGGTCTTCAAGGATTGCCTGAATTACATATAGTCATCCACCATCCGAAGGGCCTGAGGGATAGAGTTCCACAAGGAGGCAGCAGCAACTGAGAAAGACTGGCCACCTACCTGTTCAGCCTGAAACGTGGAACCTCAACCAAGCAGGCCTGCACAGATCACAAGGACCGGCGGGGCAGATTAAACCTAAACTTCGCCCGAAGATTGGCTGCTCGGGACCCATGAAGGGCCTAATGAACTAAACAGAGTGCCTTAAATTGGACACGTTTTGCCACTGGCAGACAATGCAGGCTACGCAGAACCGGGCAGACGTGGGCACAGCAAGAGGTGGATGTGGCCACATGGACCGCTGAATTCTGTCAAATTTGCAAGCGCCACATCAGGTAGGCTGGCTGCAAAAGTAACATCGAATTACAGTAGTCTAATGAAGACAGCACCAGGGAGGAAACCACGGGAGCCCATAGGTGTAAGGGCAGAAATGGAAGAATCTTGCGTAGCATCTTTAATTTAACATGCCCCACCTGCACCTGGCAGACCGTACTGATCTGGGCAGCCAAAGACAAGGATGATGTGATTTCTACCTCTATGTCTTTCACCATTGGCACTGTCGTAGTGCAGGGACCCAGTGAGGAGGGCCAGAAAAGAGGTGACCAAAGAGTAGCAGCCTTAGAAGAGCCCAGGCTCATTTGCTGCGTGACGCGTCTACCGTACACAGAGTAGATATGTGCCAATAGTCCTCAATGTGGATCTCTTAGCCAAATTATGCCAGCCATGGTCAGGGAAAGCCTGTTCACATCTCCAAACCTATCCCTTTGGTGTGGTGGTCTTTTGGGTTGATTGGTGCGAGGGTATCCTCTGTCCCAGACGTACAGTGTAGAGCAAGAAGTGGGACAGGCGGGGTCGTCTTCCTTACTGTTTGATTTCCTGCTGGTTATGCTGCCTCCTAAAAGTAGGAGCGTCCACTCCCTGCTTACGCCATTGTGATGTGCTGGGTCCATCCCTTTCTACTTCTTCCTACTCTCAGGCATTAATAGGTGCTGTTAGATGGACGGATTCTGTGGGTGTGTAATTTGGGGGCGGCATTGGGTGTTGGAGCAAGGGTGTAGTTGTAGGTGTTTGTGCCTGCACATAATGCAGACACATTTTCCAGGCTCTCAGTCAGGTTTTTTGTCCTTAAAGTCGTCTGTTTTTGGAGCAACTCCCACCAAAGCAAGCTTGGGCAAATGGAATGGTTTATCCCCGTCCCAGCGTAGTGCAATTTTACTGAAATTCACCCTTGAGTATCCAGATTTTATGTTTGGGGGATAAAATGGCGCCTCTTTGTGCCCTTCTGCTGGTGGCAAAGCACTATGCTTTAAATTTTCGTTGTCTGGCCCACCGGCACCGCATTCTGCCAGCTCTATTTAGACTCATCCGGTCAGGTGCCCTGCCGCAGCTCTCTGTGCTTTTCCTTGAGCTATGAACTTGGAAAAGGAACACATTTTAGTTCTGGGCATTTCCTGATTTTGTTTTGGTGGAATGAGGTGCGGGGTGCACTGAGTGTTACATGTTTACAAATACTATCTGCAGCTGAAAATAGCTTGAATGCTTCGAGAACAGAACAGTAGCAGCAGCGGAAAGTCTTCCCCTGCCCGACTCTGCCTGTGTCTCTCGCTCTCTCTGCCTGTGCATGGCAGGCTCATGGGTTTGCAGCATCTGCAGGGGCTAAATGAACTGCGTCTGGATGCGCACGTGCCCACAATTTCACCCAGAGATGTCTTTATGGGAGGGCAAAAGGGGCACTTGTCCCGGGCCCCCACCTTGGAGGTGGACCCCACAAGCCTGCTGTAACTAAAGAAGTAACTTACATTGTTAACCAGACTTAAAAGGCACCTTTTAGGGCATGCTGCTGAGACTCTAAGCCTATTTTGTATTTGTGTACAGGTACATTCTGCTCTGCTTTCTGTGTTCACTGTGGCATTCATAGTTTGTGCAGTCACTGCAGCACAACTCCTGTAGCATTCCTCCTGTAGTGGAAGGGGTTCTAAAGAGAAGACACTGAAGCAGACATCGCAGGCCTCTGGCAAGCATATTTTTCCTATTTGACACAAAAAACAGGTTCACCTTTTGTACAAATCAAAGGTTTTTCTGCACGTCTATAAATAACAGTTGCACATGCCTGTGTTTTGGATGTATTTAAAGCTTTTAAATGCAATATAAAAACCCAGCTAAAATCTATTAGATCACATCAATTAAAATAAATAAAGCTAGAATAAGTCCCATTTTGCATAATATGCTTCCATGACGTCATGTTGGATTATGTGAATTGTGTACTTTGCAGGTCAGTTCTATCAAATGGAATTATTTTAGTTCATGATAAGAACTGGAAAAGAAAATGGTAAAGAGCAGAAATTGCAGAGTGGGTGCAAATCCCAGTGTCACCTCTTCACTAATGTGTGATTCTCTTCATCTCATTTAATCTTATATTGCCTAACCCGTCAAAATGACCTGTCCCTAACACTTTGGAAATTGTCTCTCTTCAGAGGGATTTTATTCTCAGTTTGTCATCTTCAAAAAAGCTTCACTCATGGTTTCACTGCCTCTAGTGTTGCTTCCACTATAAAATGAGTGAGCTTTGATATATTGCACACCAGAGCTACTTTGCTCTCTAATGGCAACACTTATTGATATCCAGGTCCCTCTTCTAATCTCAGTATGCCTGAATATGGACTTGTTCCCGTTAGCTTCTAATCTTCATCCACTAGCTATGCTATTGTATCTGTATCTTGTATGCATGCACAAGCACTTTTGCATTCTTTTAGGCACCTAATTGGAGTCATCTGTCTATTCTGGATTATGTGCACCTTTTTCATACAATCTGTGTTCTGCGTATGGCAGCTCTACCTTCCTCGTGCCTGCTAATGATGAAAAGTGTGCTCTAACTATGCTAGAACACAAGTACCCCTGTCGTGGACTTCTAATGTTGGCCTTGAAATGCTACTTGTTTATCATTCAGATTACAGCAAGAACTAACAGGGTAGTGGGACAGAAAGGGAGTACCCATGATTATTGTGATCGCTGCAAAGCAGCGCATCAAGCTATGGGTTGTAAATACGATGAGGGGGGCACAACCAGATATTTTGGATCTTTTATTTCCTTTGGTTCAGTGGAGGGGGGCCCCAAAGGTGTCCGTGCCCCGGGCCCCAAAAATGTTTAAGATGGCCCTGATTTCACTGCTGCTGCACCTGCAAAGCCCGGGCCGTCTGCAAAGGTAGGGCACCAGCAGTGGCTGCCTGCATGTCCTCCTCGCATTGTTTACATTACAGATGTCCTGTTCTTGATAGTGGCTTCCTAGCGCAGTAAAATAATTTGTATTTGTATTTGTATTTGTATTTATTGTTTTATATAGCGCCTTTACAATGAACAACAAAATATACATTAAACATGGAACAGTAGAAGCAATAATGGTAAACATGAGTCAAACCAGAAAATCAGCATGTAGAACAATTTACATATCAGAAAGAAGAGGAGAGGAGGGGGGTGGAGAAAAAAGGGGGGAGAGAGAGTAGTGAGCAAAGTGAATAGTAGGAAGAAGGGAGATTTAGAAGAGAAGGGGAAGATAAAGAACACAGAGAAGGGTAGAGGAAAGAGGGAAAGAAGGGTAAGAGGGGGAAGGGGATCAGGGAGGGGAATGAAAAAGAAGAGATTTCAATGGGGAGCAGAAGGAAGAATAGGAAGGGGAGGAACGGATAGAGAAAGGTAGGGAGTTCCAGTGTAAGGGGGCAAGGAGCTGAAAGGAACAGAAACGAGAAGAGGCACAATGGGGTGGGGGAACTGAAAGTAAGAAGAGATCGGCAAAACGAAGGGAGCGAGAGGGGGTGTATAATGAGAGGAGAGGTAAGGGGGAGCAAGGTTGTGAAGAGATTTAAAGACCAGACAAAGGAAGTGAAATTTAAGGTGGGAATGGAAAGGAAGCCATCCTAGCTGAGAAAGTGAGTTGGAAATGGAGTCATGAGGAGAGAGAAGACAGAGGGTGCGGATGGCAGAGTGATAAAGGGATTGAGGGGGCAATGTGGGAAGCGGGAAGACCAAAGAAAAGAGAAGAACAATAGAAAAGACGAGAAAAGATGAGGGAGGAGATTCAAAGTTTGGTAGCATGGAAGGTGAGATAGGAACGAACTTTGCGGATGTTAAAGAGATGATAGCGACATGCCCGAGAGGTCAGGGAGATATGATAAGTAAAGGAGAGGGAAGAGTCAAAATAAATGTCAAGATTACGAGCATGGTTGGAGATAGGGAGACTGGAAGGGGGACATTGAATAGAAGGAGGGGGAGAAGGAGGAGGAAGTGTGTTAGATGGAAAGCACAAGACTTCAGTCTTGTCAGTGTTAAGAGAGAGATAATGTGCAGAACCTGACATCCCCACCCCCGCGCAACTTCCTCCTGTGACAGATCAGTGGGCCTCATTATAAGGTTATGATATGATATGATATTTTATTTGTATCGTGCTCATACACAAGTGTTTCAGAGCGTGATGAGGCAAAGGAGGGGAACAAGGGGGGACAAAACAACGATCTTACATTGACAATGCACAAGTGCAGGGGAGAGGAAAGGGGGAAAGTGCAAGGGGGAGGGGAGGAGTGGAAGGTGCTGAACTCAGGATAAAAACAACAACAGCCTGTAGGTGGCAAGTGCAAGGTTAAAGTGCAGACAAGGGGTGTCTAATAAGTGCAGGTAAGGGGACTGTAGGGTTGCAGATACAGATACAAGTGCAAGGCTTGCCAGGAGGCAGTGCGGGTGTGTGGCTGGGTGGGCAGGGATATGGGACCGAAAATCAGAGGGTAACCAGATTCCCTGTGCAGAAGAAGGCAGATCAGCATGGGAGAGGAAGAGCGAAGGCAGAACCAAAGAGGAAGGTCTTGAGGTGCTTCCAGAACCAAAGATGGTTCTCCTAAAGTTTCAGGGAGGCCGGGAGGCTGTTCCAGAGGGAGGCCCCAGCCGAGGAAAGCGATCTCCTCCCAACTCGGTGCTTGTATAAGTGACTGACCCTGAGGGAGTTGCAGGTGGAGGAGCGAAGAGCTTCAGTAGGAAGGTATGTAAGGAGGGAGAGTTGAAAGTATTGTGGGACCAGGCCCCAGAAAGCCTTGTGGAGGATGCAAGGTTGCCAGTATCCTGGCAGCAAATGCGCCAGGATACCGGCAAATGTTATTACCATTTTCAGCACTCAGTCCAGTGGCATTATCGCCGGATTACGAGTGTCGGAGTGACTGTGATAATCCCCATTCATGGAGTCCGATAGGACTCCATGGGAGGATTTGCCATCATTACCGGCACCAGTGTTAGGAAAGATTTCATATTAGAATGTAATTTTCCCTCCATGTGTCAACCCACAAACTTTTTGCTGCTGTTCTACACCCTGATCTAACCTTTGCCAGAGAAGCGCAGCCCTCAGCCGCACTCCTCTGGGCTTTTGCTCACTTCTTATGGGGAAACTGACATGCCCTTAAGACAGTCAGCACTGGGAGACCTTGTTTCCCTTAGTCCATTCCTCATGTTACAGCTTTTGTGCAACATGTAACAAGAGTGCAATGTAACTTACTTTACTGCACCCTTGGATCCCATGTCATTCCAAAGGCCCTTGAAACTCTCGCTGGACTTTTTATGAACTGTGCAGATGTGTCACGGACAGGACTGGTGGCAGCTATTGTTTATCTTATGTTTTGAACCCTTTATCCACGCTTATCGCGTTTGGCATGAATAGGTGGCCTGGCTCCAAAATGGCCATGCCACGAGGTTCTTTGTCCTGTCCTTTGGCCATCTTGCCCCTTCACCTTCCCCAGGTCGAGCTGACCCGGGTCAGTCCTTATTTGGTCATGCACTTTCCCGCGAAACCCAAAGCTTTCGCGGGATTCTGCATGCCTTGTGTGTGTGCCTCCAGGATGTGGGCTCGGATGTCTGATCCCAATACACATCCTGAGTGCCAGAGAGTCTGGAGTGTCCTGAATGCCTGGGACCACTGTGGTCCGTGATTGGTCCACATATGGAGTGAGTGTTTGTGAGCAGATCTCCCATTGGGTCCTCTCCGTTTTGGCGCGAAGGGAACTTTGGATAAGAGGAGGCCAAAAACACCACTACCATGTCGATCTCCTGAGTTCACAAGAACAAAGGATAAGGAGCCAAGTATCCTGCAACAAGAAGCCGAGTCGAGGAACCGCTGGTGACCCGCTGGAAGGTTTGGCACCCTGAGCCCACTGTCGTCCTGCGAGAGCACTCTGCATCTGGTCGTTCTAGAAGGTCTGCGAAGGCGCTTCGACCCATTGGAGTAGTGGGGCCAACTATTCTCGACACCTTCATCAAACCCTGCAAGTAAGCCTCTTCGGAAGTGTCCCTGGGCCAACCAGTGGGCTGACCAGTTTACGCAGGAGGTTTGCTCTGTCACCGCCGTGGTTTCGAGGAAGCCCACGAAACTTGGTATACTGCGTGCTCTGTGTCCAAGGCACCCTCACATCGAATTTCGTACACTTAGCATTCCCAGGTCTGAAGTGAGACGAGCGCGCCCGGACCGGAGTAAACACGGTTACCGTGTTGCCCTGCTGTGGCAACGACCTGTGCAAGTTGAACTTGCGATCCCCTTGACCCTGAAGACTTCTACCACAGAAACTACACAGTGTCGAGACGTCCTGATTGTCGCATTCGAACCTGCCAGCGAAGTCTGGGTCTGCCTGCGTCAAGGACCAGTCAGGAGTCCATACCCCAACTGCTGGCCCCTAGCAGAGGAGCCCATTTCTACGCACGAAGTGGCCCCCGAGGGCCCCTTTCCTTTCCACCGCTATTGCGAAATAGCAACTCTACCCCGCACTCTCAACCTGCCTCTGCCCGCAAGTGGAGGTCCTGCTTGAATAGTGGGGACTTGTTCTTCATCGACCTTATCCACCTTCCTGAGCTGCTGGTGAGCCTTGAAGAGACCCTATTTTGTCCCTTGACACAAGCGCATGCATGTACTATTGAGCATAAGGCTCCTCTCTTCGTAGGGCTTGGACTGCCTCTTAGTTAGGTGTATTCTTGATGTGGAACTGGGTCTAAAGATTACTTGCACTGCCTGTTTTCCTCCCCATCTAGTTGGTCTACATATTTCGTGCTTCTTAATCCGTGAGACCCCTCTGGTCTTGTATATATATCATGTTGATTGTGATGTGTTGGTTTACTTCAGTATTATTGTGATTCTTTGCTATGGTCTATATTACAAAGGCCCTGTAATAAATGTGTCTATATTTTTAATATAACTCCTGTCTGGAGTAATTTTTAAGTGTCCTTGCTTTGTGTGCTCACTGAGGTCTTTCACTCACCCTCACCCCTCTTCAGACTTAGTCTTGACCGCCTGCCATAGCTACCCTGATTGGTCTGGCTTGTCCAGAGGTTACCCTGTTCCAAGAAACTAGGTTGGCATTCTGAACCTCTGCCCCTCCAGGTCAGAGTTCAGAAATCCATCTTAACAACCAGCAATACTGGTGCTGGTAATGCCGGCAAATTTTGCCAGTAGGGTGCCTGCCTTACACCCAGTCCTTAGCTCTTAGCTGGAGGCAACTCAGGTGCTTCACAGGCAAACCTGTTGTCGACCAGTCTTATAATGAGGCCCAATTGTGTCCAGCATACACAGTGCTTACCCTGTATACTACACATGATACCAATCAAACAGGGTGTGATCTTTGTTCACTTAGGCGGTATTTGGAATGTTTCATTCCAGCTATCCATGTGTGTAATAGCTGTACAAAGTGCACTGACTACCACCGTGGAAGTGGGAGTAAATCAGACTGTCCTATTTCTGGAGATGGTTGCAGATGTTTCAACAGAGTGAAGCAATGGAAATGACCTTATTCAGGTCAGCATGCTGATTTCAAAAGTGTCTTCCCATTCGTCCTTTTTGAAGTATTCTGTGCTTGTATTCGCGCAGTCTCTTCATGGAAAGTCATGTTTTCAGTGCCTTTGGACTGAGATAACCTTAGGTGCAAGTGTCCCTTGCTGTGCACTATGCCTGGGGCATATGTGTGTACGTGGCCACAATTCAGCCCCAGAATGTCTGTCATACAAATTGCATAAATAATGTAATCCAAAAGACAAAAGACTCTGAGAAACAAGGAGAGGAGGGCAGGCTTAGAGGTGCCTACTGAGCAGAAGGGAGATCAATACAGTGCACCCTCTCCGTGGCTATGTAACATACTTTCATGGCAAGTATTCTGAAAGTGGTGCATTCCTACCGTCTTCGGAAGAATGAGCCACCTTCAAAATAGGTCTTAACGCTTTTAACTACCTTTTTGGTACTTAACACCAGTTGAGAATCGGGCACTGTGCCTTGTGCGCCATATTTATGTAACTCAGCAGCATCTTCACATTGTACATTCATGCCTGCCCTGCTTATAAAGTCACAGGTTGTGCCCTGGGGGAATGTGGCAGGCATTGCCCCTCAGGCCACAGCCTGTCTGTGCCCCTGAGTTTCTATTTGCAGATGGTTGCTTGATGTGCAGTGACGACAGACAGGCCATTCATATTCTTTGATGCCCGAGATTGCCACAGTGCTAAGAAATGGAAAGTCGGGAATAACCTTCCTGTAAAAACTCATGCAGTAGGCAGCTACTTCTAAATGCTCGCGAGTTCCAGCCGGGAACTTCTCGATGCTTCAACAATGACAAACTCAATAGAGGGCAATATATGGTAGTCAACATTGGTTCATTTTCTTGGCGTATCCTGTATAATCATCGACAAAATTCCTAACAGGAAATACTAGCCCATGCTGGCCAACTGTGTGACTATGTAGTGTGGGGAACTCAAGGTAGCTAATTCAAAGCGCATGCTCCAAGTGTGGTACAAACAGTATTTTTATTGTCAGATATTTTAGCGATCAATGGGTTAGAAAACCACCTCACATGTACTAGGGGAAACTCCACAGCTAAAGATTGATATCTGAATAGAACTGTGTTAGGATGGGGGTTTTCTTGGAACACGGACGTTTGGCCTTCTGTTTCATTCATTCCGTGAGGTATCCACACAGAGATCAGGTTATCAGGTTGGTGGCTGGAGAGGGGGGTCGGCTCCCGTGTACCTGATGCCCCACTAGTCATGGAATCCGTGAGAGCAATAGGAGGGCGGGAACTGGGTGACGGAAGGACCTTCAATGACCCGGAGGATGCGAAGTCCAGCATTGGAGTTGCCCGGGGAGGATGAAGCTGACAGCCCTTTCAGGTAGGCCCCTGTTGCCTTTGATCTTTACTTTATGTTGGGGCTGTGACTCTGAAAATTAATGAAAAATATGACCTGAATATCTTTGTTGTACCCCAGCAGCTCTCCAGGCGCAACACCTTCAACACATGTTGCACCTTTTATTTTGTCCCTTTTTAGGTCCAAATAGGTGCCCAAAAATAGAGTTGTAAAACTACAATGCCAAACCTTGCTGCCTCCACGGCGATTAACAGCGTGTCTAAAGGGCACTGCTGCCCCCTTAGCAAGGGCCTGTCGGTGACTTAGTCCACACCTCTCTGTTATCAGGTCATCAGCAAACTATCAGGGTTATCAGGTAATTTGCATCGAAAAGGCAGAAGGAGAGCCCGCCCATTAACTACAAATTCTGCACGTTCTTCCAAGACAATTAAAGTGAGGCAGTAAAATGTCGTTTGAAAGCTTAGTGTATATTTATGATGTCTGCTATAAAACAGATTTTGCCGGCCTGCAACCTGCATTATAGTCTTTCACTCAGGGTGTGAAAAATAAAGATCTAATCATTAATGTATTGATGTATATATTGTCAGATTGCTGATTTTTGCACTTTGCAAGCAATCACTATAATACAGTAGCTGTGCAGTTCTTAAATTAAATAAAATATTTGTACCATCTAGGTATGTGTTGAAGTGCCTATATTTCACAGAAGGTCAAGTACCGTCTTTACTGCTTAACTAAAATATGTTATGCTGGGCAAATAATGTAATCTCATTGGGCTACATTTTTTACAAGGTGTACATTGCATGCAGCAGATCAGCAACATTAGCACTTACATGCTGTTATGTCCATTGCATCCAATTTTCAACTTGTGTAAAGTGAAATGCAAAAGTGTAGTGTAAACTGAGGCATAATTGCATTACACCTCACTTTTGCACCCCATTTCACAAAAGGGCAAATGCTGCCTTCATTTATTTATTTATTTAATTAATTTGTAAAGCACTTAGACAGGGCCATAACAATCTAACATATAGGGCCTCATTATAACCCTGGCGCTCCCGTAATGAAGGGGCCGGTACGGGACCGGCCCCCTTCATTACGGGAGCGCCGATTACGAGGTTCCCTTTGCGGGACCCTGTAAGGACACCTGGTAAAACCAGGCTTCCTTTCCGGGTCCCGCGAGGGGAAGAGGGAGGCAATAACGGGCCAGTTGTAATGTGCCCGTTACTACCTCCCTCCCCATTGCCTGGGCAGGGCCTTCCTTGCGGTTGAGACATGATCAGATCTTCATAAACCCTCAACAACATGTACTGCGTTATTCTGAATCACCTGAAGGGGAGCCATTTTGCCTTTACCAATCCCCTGGAGGAGACTTGCACAGTAGTTTAAATGTGACTCAATAATCATCCCGGTGAAGGTGGCACAGTACGTTGGGTTAAGAAAGGCCCTGAGTTGAGAGAGAAGTTTAAGGTAATATGGAGAACTGGAGACAACGCTGTTGATACGCGTCTTCATATTCCGTTCTTGATCTATTATTACACCCAATGTTTTGATTTTGGGGAGTGTGCTAAAGCCACAGCCTGCGATCTGAAACAGCTGATACTCATTACCAAGCTTCCAAAGCTGGGGTGCTGTACCAGCTACCATAAGCACTGTCTTGGAGTTGTTAATTGCTAGACCACCATACATCCATCCAGGACTCAGTCAGGTTGTAAATTATATTGACGCTGATGGTATCTTTTTCGTGATCTCCAGAGAGCGGAACAAGACACAGCGTGTCATCAGCATAGTTTGCATACACCTCTCCTTCTGCATCCAGCATCTCAAAAAGAGGCATTGTGAAGATGTTAAACAGTGTAGGTGAAACACACGATCCCTGCGGTACTCCACACGTGACCAGGCATTCAGCTGCCATTGCGTTTTCAAAGAATACTTTGGCTTTTTGGTAGGAGAGAAAATAATGTATCCACACCACATCAGGAGAGAAGGAGGCCCAATTCCATAATCTGGGGACAAGTATCGAATGGTCAACCGAGTCAAATGCAGAGGACAAATCACGGAGCATCAGCAGTACTATGCTCCTTTTTTTTAAAGTGCAGAATATTTGCCTTGAGATCTAAAAGGGTGGACTCAGTACTGGGAGATCTCCTAAAGCCTGATTACTTCTGACCAAGTATGTTATACGTGTCCAAGAACTCTTGGATCTGAATATACGCCACCTTATCCAGAGTTTTTAACAAAATAGGTGTTTGGTTATAGTTCTCTGGTCGGGCCGGGTGTAAGGAGGGTTTTTTCAGCAATGGGGTAATCCATGTTTGCTTGATAGAAGGCGGGACGATATTTTCCTGAAACGAGCAGTTGACACATTTTGTGATTAGCGGTATCAACTGCGGAGCACAGGATTTGACAATCAAGGCAGGGCAAATGTCCCCCTTACAAGAGGTAGGTTTGAGTTTGATCAAAACCTTTGAGATTTCTCTTTCCGTAAATGCCCTAAAATTAAATGGGGGAGTCACAGCTGGTGGTATACTATTTTCCTTAACCACCCTGCTTCTGTCCAGGGTGATGCGTTTTGCTGTCACGTTCTCTTTGATTGTCTCAATCTTTTTTGTCAAAACATCCTGTTTGGAGACACACTAATTTGTGTCTTTGATGACAGCACACGAGATCGGACAGGGGTTTTCTGAGCTCTTTTAAAATGGTAAAGAGCTCTATGGTGTTGGAAGACACATTGGGCCTCATTACGACTCAGGCGGTAAGGGGTTTACGCCGGCGTAAACAGCGCCGACCCTTACCGCCTGAGTACGAGGTCCCTTAGCGCCATGGCGGATTTAACACCTGCTTTTAGCAGGTGTTAAAATCCATGGCGCTAAGGGACCATGGAGTTAATTACGCCACCGTAATTTACGGTGGCGTAATTAACGCCTTCCCCACTCCCATTATGCCCTATGGGGCAAAAATGGGAATGGGGAAGGGTAAATGGGGATTGGGGACTTACTGCCCCGCCAAGGTCGGAATGGGGCGGTAAGTCCGCCAACCACCATGGCGTAAACGTAGTTTACGCCATGGTGGTAAAGTCACGGCCCAGGCGGTAACTTACCGCCTGGGTCGTAATGAGGCCCATTATCAGTTCTTGCTCACAAGAGACTTTTTATTGCCTCATAAATGGCAAATTTAGGAGATTTAGCAGTAATGGTATATTTGGCTTTGTTTTCAATGAACAGTTCTTTTTCTCCAAAACTGAAATGCCATGTTCTTGACTGCTTTTAGTTTTTTTTTTTTATCTCAGCTGAATAGCAAACTTTCGACAGGACCTCATTCACTAGGCACTTTTTTTCTGGTGCCAGACAGTTTACTGATCTGGCCATCATTTTATGATATGCTTCTGCTAAATCGTGTCCAGTGCTAAAGGTTGGCAAGTTCTCCAGAGTGGCTGCAAAAAGCAGTGCCAGAGCACAGGTGGATAACTTGCGGGCATTTCTGTATTTTGCCAGCATTTATTTTTCCTTTGATATTGGTGGGGTGCAAGATAGATGGGAGGTTGAAATGGACAAAGGACAAAGGAGTGGTCGGACCATGGACATAGGGAGACCTTAATGTCATTTAAGACAACGTTATGCGTGGCAACTGTAAGGAAGTCATGGTATCAAAATAAGACAGGCACAAGTGATCACAGTTCGAGGGTGTTTATCAGGGGTTCTGAAAAACGCCTATATAAACCTAAATCTAAGATGGGAGTAAGCTACAACCATCAAATAATAATAATACAGACCTAGTGGAGTCTAGTCAAATAAAAAGGGTATATACTAAAACTATTGCCAATCCTTACCTCTATGCTACAACATAGTGTGGGATAATGGTCATAAAAAGAAAGAAGTGTTTACAAAATGATAAGTCAGGATGTTTAGGCCGGTGGCCTCCCTTCACCATGCTTTTAACACGGCATTCTGACACAGGGTCACTCGAGCGCAGCACTCTCATGGGCTTCCTCGGCACAAGGTCACAATTCCTTTTACCAACATCAATCAGGGCCTTCTGTGTCCAAGTCACTTTCAAGTGGAACGCTTTACTCGTCACCCGGGATCCCCCTCAGCTGGGGTCAGACCCTTCTCTCAAAATTAGGCTCCCTCAGTCGGTTTCGGACCAACTTTAATTTACAGGCATCCCTCAGTCAGGTTCACATTTGCCACAACAGTATCTTCATGGGTGAGTTTTAATGTTCACCCCGGATCCCCCTCTCCTGGGCTCAGATCGCCTTTTAAACAATTAGTCCCCCTCTTCCGGGCTGACACCAATTTCAGCTCATAGTCAATCAAAGTATTTTGAATGTGCATGTGATTTAACTTAACCCGCTGCATGACCACTTTGATTTCACCGTTCAATATTTACATGCTTTGTGGGTACCAAACAGAGACCTTCGAGTGAGCATCAACGTGGCATCGTACCACTCTGTATCTGTTACGTCACTGGGTTTCATAAAGTTCAATCGCACCCATGTTCTTTGTTCATACCATGTTGCCGCTTGCAACCTTGAGCATAACACATTCCGGTCTGCTATCAGTTTCTCCTGACTCACCAGCTCTCCTGAACCCGTTGACGTTGCTTTGCTGTCGGAGTCAAGGACAATACCACAGTGGAAATCGCTTCTCCCGCCTTGGCTATCAATGTGGTATGGCCCCGTGTACCTTTGACAGACGCTATGCCGTTCATCAGCTGGAATTCCTGGTCTTTTGTTTCTTTTCCTTGAGGCTTCTTGAAAGTTGCAATACTTTAGTGAAAAGGGCATGGGTAACTCCCTCCTTGTTGCCCTCTCTGATCTCGCCGCCTTTCTCTCTGGTTTTAACAGCCATGCCGGAATAGCTGTTTCCTTGTGTGTTTGGCCTTGTTCAGAGTGTGCTTTCGTACTCTGCCTTTTATTCGTGTGGGGAAGTGTGATGGAAGCCAGGTGTGTGTAGTTATCAGTAATTGCCTGACTCCGCCTGACCCTTGTGTTAGGACATATCAGGTCTACAGCTCTGGTATTAGTCCATTGTTGCTGACGATGAACTAACCGTGACAAAGTGTTTGTGTCGGGAAAGGGGGTGGGGGTGAGTTTCTTTGTATCCTATCTGGTAGTATAGGGAAAAGGTGTCATAAGGAAGGGGATACCGCGTCTCACCCTTCGGTGTTCCATTTCCACTCCCCAAAGACCCCCATCCAGGTGAATCTCCCACACTGGTGCACCCCCAGGAATTGGATCCAATAGCGATGGCTGTGTCCTAGCCACCTGGATGACAGATCCCGGGGATTAGTGGGTGAGACACCTTCAGGTTTCTCACACAACCCAATCCAGAGTTCTGCCCTTATTATGTGTCGCTGTTTTGACATGTTGGAAGAAGCCCATATCGGCCAGAGTGGATTTGACGATAATATCCATGCTGTCTGAGGGGTCTGCAAACCTAGATTCAAATCCCCTGGATAATGACTTTAGATAATGGTTTTAAAAGAGAGAGAATCACATCGCTTAGATGAGGAGAAAATCTGGCATTTTATCTGGTGTACGGTGAACCAAAAAGATGTTAATAGGGGTGTTGGGATTGACAGATAGTTTTGCTAATAGGATTTCACAATTCATTAGGGTGATGCCATCATTTTGGTTGATTTTGAGTGAAACCTCATGAATCAGGGCTACCCCCACCCCTCTTTGACCATGTATACAATCTGTTCGGAGGATCTTATATCCTATGCGCATGACCAAGAAGAGTGAAGGTCCTGCTGCTGCATCTAGCCATGTCTCTGCAAGAGCACAGATGTCAATTTTGTGGTCCAGAATGTAATCTGCCACATCTTTGCATGCCCGACTAAGGAGCACATACTAATCACTATGCACTTAATGCTTTTAGGTCTCTGGACAAGATGAGGATGATCAGGGGGTCATTTTATGCTGGAAGGATCTGGAACTTTGTGCGATGGAGAGGGCATGGCTCTGACATTATCGGCACTATTGGTTGTTGAATCCACCCCTTCATTCTGTCAGGTGATCCCGACTATGGGCTGAAAGGTATCCAAGAAGCCATTCGTCCTTACAGAGTCAGATTCCCTTGTCCTGGGCATAATATTAGAGAAATTGGATGTATCATCCAAGGGTTTAGATTGGCTCCCATCATGTACCCTTCTTGGACATTATGTCATAGTCTGGAGTTAGATGGTGCAGCATGCTAGAGTCATTTTTAGCTACTGCACATGGATGAAGAGCCATGTTCAGGTACTTCTGTATAATAGCTAGCTTTTCTACACTCCATGCGCGGACGCCACAGAGCAATCAGGCATACTCCTGCTTTACACTAAAACTGAGTGGTTTTGCAGGCGGGAAGTGGAGGAGAAAACATACTTCCCCTCTCACCTCTGATTGCAAAATACGAGAAAGGTGTTCCAGATTAGTAAAATTAGGCATAAAAGTCTTACACCTTAGTTTAAATCTGCCTCACTTTACCGCTCCAGGACATAGAAAATGAGGCCACTGTGTCTTATCAAGCATTGGTTGGTAATCCCCATAAGGGATTACGTTAATGCTATTCATAGAAAGCCTCTGTTAGAATGGGGCAGATTTTATGTTTTTAGGGATAGGCCAGTGTTCTCATGCTCCTCTGCTGTGGTGCCCTCATGCCGTCTCCTAAAATTGGTTTATTGTAGCACTGACCCCGCTATATATATATATATATATACACACACACACACACACACTCACCAGCTCCTTCGGTCACCAGAGATTCTAATAAAGTGGAAGGACTGCAGGAGAACGAACATTCATTTCCTACCCTGCTGCTGCCAGTCTCCAGAGTACCGTGTGCCAGGCAGAGCTCTTCCCCACAGTGGAATGAGTAAATACTAGTGCTGCCCTGTAGTCATGTTATTAATGGTCACATAATTATGCCAATTGTCTTTTGGTGCTTCAGGAATTGCAAGGAGTGGGATATCGGACAAAAGTAGGTGTAAAAGGATCAGTGTACGGTAAGGTAGGCTTTAGAGTTGAGTGTACATTTTAATTTTTTTTTAAGTTGTCTGAAACAGTTGTTAATGTGCACTCCAGGTTATGTAAAATGTTTAGGTGGATGTAAGTGGTAGGTTAAATCATTCTTTTTCAAAGTATGCTATGCTAGTGTACAAATACAGGGACCACACTTAGCAGTCAGTAACCACAACCCTCCATTCTAATGACCCCCTGACAGCCCAAAGACACTTCAACAATAGTGGCATTCAGATCTATACGGGATTATGGCACAATGCATATGGACATGCACCATGAGATAACAACAAGGAAGTCCTTAGACCTTGCCTTGATGGGAGGTTTGGTTTCTTTTTAAAGGGGATGTATAGGGCCTGTCAAAGGAGCAGTGGCAGAGCACAGGGGAAAGAGGGTGGTCAACCATCCAAGCTTCTTTCATGTGTCCCAGTGCGCCCCCTACCGCCTGCTTAGCCACTGACTTGCTTTGAAATTGAAGTTTGCTATTACATGCAGGACGGTCCCAATCGCTTTTTTTCACACTACAATGAATGCAAACCAAGGATGGTCAGTGGATCTTTATGACGTTCCTTGCCTTTGCCAATATCCAGGCCCCTGGTTTGGACAGGCATGTGCCTCAACCAGAGTTAACAAGGACAACGTCTCACCACACTGAAAAGGTACATTTATTTGAAAAAGGGGCAACGTGTTTGTGTTTGTGTGTTTGCATGCGGTGATTGCAATGTGGGTTTGCATGCACAAGGATTTTAATGAGTGTGTTTGTTTGCACATGTGTGTTGAGGGGGCAGTGCACCAGTACCATGAATCTGAAGGACTCACACCTTGAATAGAATTTACAGTGGTATACTGGAATATAATCTAGGCACCATCATAAAAGTGTTTTTCAGTAGTAATACTGGCATATATTTGGCAAAGGCAGCATGAAAACTGTTTTACAGGGTTGTGCTGGTTTATCATAGACACAGGCATCATGAAAATGTGCTTCAAAGTAACAGTGCTGGCATACATTGTAGACTGATCATCATGAGAGTGTTTTACAGTGACAATATTGTCATGAGAGTGTTTTACAGTGACAATATTGACATATATTTGGTCACAAGCAACATGGGTAAGTGTTTTACAAGGCAACAGTGGCATATATCATATAGATAGGCACAGAAACACTTGCCTCACAGTGGCAATGTCTGCATTTAGTGTGGGCACAGGCATCATGAAATGTATAAAGTACTGTTTCTAATTTGGCATTCATTTATTAGATGTTTTTTACAGAACCAATTGTAAATTGCATGTCTTTTTACCCAGTTTTGAATAAAAAAGGGTTGGTGTAAAATTCACAATTTCAACTCATTATTTTAAAAAACAATTCTTGGCTCTCTCTCCCCCACACCTCCCCCCAACCGTATATGACAATGACTCACGCTCCCTTGTTACTCTTAGTCATTCACACATACAAGGAAAATAGTCACCCTCCTCCGATGAAAAGATCTAAAGCTGTCACTAGCGTTATATAATTTATAATGGAAGTGTCTCATATTCATCCCCAGTCCCCGGGCACTGACAACTACCCAGGAGACTGCCACAGCTGGTGGTAACGGTGTGTGGTATAAGTCAACATAACATGACATTACTAAGGAAGAGCAGTACTTCTCACCAAGTAAGGACTGAGACAAGGAACAATGAAAGTAGGGATATTGACTACAGCTGCCTATGTTCATTGTGAGAAAAACAGCCCATAGACGAAAACTCAATTTGCAAACATGAAGGTGCCCTGTAACATATGACCCTGAATTCAAATAAGCGTAGCAGTATAGCCTTGGAAGACCTACTTTGTTCATCTCCTATTTCCTTGTGTTCCATTCTCCTTTCTTGAAATCTCCAATACAGTTTGGTATTTGTTAATTATTTTTTTCAGTAAAAAGTGTGCACACATTTGGTTTTAAAGACAAACCCACATAAAACACATGACCTATTTTTCATTGAGATGTTTCCACAAAACCATGCTACATATCAGGCACAAACCTAGATCATACAACAGTAACCAACGATAACCAGTGTAGCTCATTGGGTTTTACAAACGTTAGATAAGACCTCACACATTCAAGAGGCACTGGCGGATCGATAGCCAGTTGTAGCAAATCCAGCAGTAGCTTTCCTGTTCATCACTCACCCACTCTATCCATCTCTTGATCACTCCCTCCCTCTTTGTGCATCTAACACTGTTAGCAGCAAGACACTGTTTTGCAGTGGCAATGCGAGCATTTATTCGCTGTACAGTAGTTTGAATGTTCTTTGGGCACATCTGACTTAAAAGGGTAGGCAGCATTGGTATATATTGTTAAGGCTACTTCCCACATGTGGCAACGTTCTATGACACTGAGAAAACTAGTGGATGTATGTTGTTCTAACAACCAGATCTAAAGGCACTAAATGCAAATAAAGACAGATTTAGGAACTGCTACTGTTTTCATGCTCGTATAATGGACACAATTTGTTTTTGAAATTGTATTCTGTGTAAGCCTTAAAATCATGTGGAGGACACACTTTAGCTCCACCCAGCTCCACCCATAAATTTTGTAAGGCACGTCCCCAATTTCATGAACCCCACCTTGGTGTTGCACCTTTTCAAATTGCTGAGAGCCGCCAGTGTTGTTGTATAGATAACCTGCTTTCTCCTGCGGTCAGGCTGAGGTCTCCTATCACCACTGATTTGTGATCACATTATAGGACCCCCTTAGGCTGTGTAATTCAATCCCTTTTTAAGTGCATTGATAAAGGAACCTCTTAATAATAGCAGCGTTTGAAAAGCTCAATGTATGTAGTGCTTGTATGGTTTATATCCATGTTATCCAGAATGGATCTCTGTTCTATTTGTTGACCTGTGACAAGTGGGCAGTTAAGGGATTTTATCGGATTGCAGTTTGCTAAGCCCCTTCCGCTACAGGCTGTGTCTTCCGGCTGCACACATTGTTTATTCACAGGATACTGTATTTGTTGGCGGTATTCTTCATTGCCAACATTTCCTCTCGCACCACCACACCTGAAACCAACCTACTCCCATGACCACACCTCCCCTCTCTCTCAAATCCCTCTTACTCAGGTTTCCTTACCCTCAACTCTACATAACAAAGATCAATGTGTAGCGCAGCTATTAGCTCTCCTCCTATCATAGAATCCATTTCTCCCATTTCAGATTCTGGTCTCCCCTACTTACACGCCGAATGATAAGGAAATACTTGTCTGTAATCAATGTGAGGATTTATGTACAGAGAGGACTGTACTTGTCTGTAATCAATGTGAGGATTGAAGGCAAGCGTCCCCAAACAGCACGATCCTCCCCGCAATGAGAGACAATGAAGGACTCTCCCAAAATGGGAATAAGGCCAAGACAGAGTGCGGGTGAGCGTAAATGGGAGTTTATCAATCAGAATAGGGCATGCAAAGGACTCTGCAAACTCCGAGAGCGCTCTGTCTGACAATAGCAAAGACAGGCGTATATATTTACAAAAAACGTCATAAGAACCTACACACTATAGGGGGCACAAGTTCAAGGGGATTGGGTGGCGACGACTAACTATAGGTGCTGCTGTGATGTGGTTGGCTTTGGCTGGAAGACGTCACTGGTCAGCCTCGTGGGTTGGGCTGGGCCTGGCAGGGTGGCAGAGTTCATCCGGGCGGTGTTGTCGTGCCATCGCGGCCAGTGTCAGAGATGAATGTCTTTTCCGGACTTATTTGCCCTAGGCCATGCACACCGCAGTCATTCAATCATCAATATTATCTTCTTTAGTAAATCTTCCAATAGGTTATACTACAGGTTAATGCAACACAGGAGGAATGCACCTTGTGAGGGGTCTGGAGGTAATACGTCAGGACATGGTTACCAGTGTCCTGTTGACCGGGGCCATAGGTCGAGGGGCTAAGCTTCAGGGCCTGGGACGGGCGGTACAGGTCTTTCTGCCTTGTTAGAAGTTGTTATGGATGTTCCGCTGTGTGTTGTCAAAGTGTCGGGTGTCCGGATTGCACAGGGCCATAAGTATGAGATGGTCCGGTGGGTTGTGAGGTTTACGAGGGGGCGCGTGTGTTCAGGCAGAGGTTTACTGCTGTGCTGTAAATAATGCAGGTGGCGGGTGGCGGCCTTGGGTGCTACAGAGGGGGTTACAAGTCTTTGAAGCGGCTCCAGTCTGGTTGGGGGAGGTAAAGCAGTGTGGCGCGGTCTCTGCTCTCATGCCTTGGCAGCCTTCGCAGGGTGGGAGGGGGAATGGCCTTGCACGTATTTCACAAAGGTATCTCCCTCGTGTGTTGCCGATTTGGGTAAAAACATCACAAACATTTGAACACTCTATTATACTTATTGTAAGCAATACAAAACATGCATTTAAGCTTTGCTGGATGTGTTTCGATTATACCCAGTCTGAGCACCTTATTCATACATTATGTTTCAATAAGTACAGTATTTAGTTATATGCATATATATATTTGCAATAAGTGAGGTAGAGTTAGGATTGGTGGAGAACATAGAAAGTACCCTGCCACTATTCGTGACGGTGGTGGCACATATGGGGCCTAGACATGCACACATGACATGTGCCTTCTTTTGCATTCTTCACATGGGCCCTTTGTATGGTTACATTCGTTTTCTTGTGTCCTCTAGCAGCTTTAGTTCAGTTATGGCGCGAGCCCATGGGGTGTAAGTTTTTCAGTCATACACGTAACAAACAGATTCCTGGTGCGTTCCTTTATTATTAGAGCCAACTGCAATGGTATAGGCTCACCATCGCTTATATCATGGGAGCATGATTTCTTGTAATTATACATCTTACGGGCTTTTGTAATATAAGGGATTTTATGGAAGACAAGCATCCTTTGCAAGCAGTCTCAACATTAATATATAAAGATTGTCTGTCATCTAACGACCATTTTACTGTTCTTTTCATTTGCCTAGGCCTGTTGGCCGGGTCATGCTGGGAGCGATGATACACTGCGGGAGGTGAATTGTTACAATGTTAGTGTATTGCACTAGCTCATGTCCGTCTTGTTCGTGGGAACGTGCTCGCAGCGGATCTGCCAGGGTGCTGCGGCAACAAGGACGACTGAAACTCTCCAAGGGTGGGGGCCGCGCTACAGTGCGCTGAGCTCCCATCATCTTTACCAGACAAAATGGTTTCTGGGCCTAGCTAAATTATAATACATGTGGGCATTTAATACGTGCGGGCAATGTCTCCAGTGGGTGAGCCCTCCACCACCTGGGCCCGGGTGGCATGAGGGGACGCCCAAGAGAGCCATAGTCCTCACCTGGGGAGAAAGCGTAGGCGAGGGGAGGTCTTCTTGGACCAGTCCTCCCCTACATTTCCCCCCTTTCGTTACTAAAGTAACGAATTCTTTAAATCTTCTATCCTCCTACATTCTGCCTCGTCCATCACCGCCTCATCCCATGCAGGAGTTCCTTTGATGGGCATCCATGCTCTGCACACCCCCCTTAAGCTCTCACCTCTCCGGGCGTATTCATCTGGGGTACACATTAGATATATGCACCCACCATCTCCTTCTAAATCTACCCAAACTTCCTCATACCATTCTAGTATACGGGGCTCTTTGATGGTGGTGTGCCACAACTTATCTACAATATCTTTATCACGGTATATAGGCACCAGTTGGTACCTGGGCGAGTTATCTATCCCTGTTTGTACTTGTGCTTCTTGCATCGTTTTTATTGTACCGTGTGAGTTGCCCATTGTCACCATCATCATTGCACCATTTGGTACTGCGTTAGCACAAACTCGAAGACCCACCTGGCACAGGCAAAAAAGTAGAAGGAGGAACACAACAGCTGGTATTAAAAATTTCACAGCTGTTCCTAGCCATGAGGGAACCCAGGAGAAGATGTTGTCGAACCATGTACTTGCTTCTGCTCCACCTTCCATTTTCATTTTTTCTCCTAGGTTGTGGACTGCTTCGATCACATGGGACAGGGAGCCATTCTCTGCGTCTTCAGAAGGTACGAAAGTGCAGCAGGCACTTCCTATTTTTCGGCAAACACCACCGTCCATCGCCGTCAACAGGTCCAGGACATACCTGTTTTGCATGGTCATTAGTCGTAAAGCTCTTAGTTCCACTTTGATTATATTGAATCCTTCTTCAGTGTCGTTTGCCAGCTGAATTAGTTCCCAGCGTGTTATCTGGAGCCATTTTGCGTTTGCCCTTGCTTGGACACTTGAGACGAGTGAGGCAAAGAATGTTTCTGCTGAGCTGAATAATCGATACTTGTCTGGGATCTGAGCCAATAGTTCTGATGATGCCTTTGATATGTAATTTGATGCTCGTCTGTTACGGGTCAGCACTTCTCCCTTGCTTCCAGAAGACAGGACATATATTTGTGACTCTGCAGTTGGTTGAGCCACACTCTGCATGCGTTCCTGTGTCCTTTTGCTCCCATCGATGTGGCTTTCTGGTATCACCATTAAGGCTGAGTGCAGAGTGGCCATTGAGCAGCTGCCACTCCATGATTGAGGGAGGTGTAGGTATGCCTGGTTGCCGCATACCCAGTATGTGTCCATCAGGGCCGCTGTTCCTTTCCTCAGATCTGGAATGGTGAGGGTCTTGTTGCAGTTCTTGTTTGTTCCCATGGGGGTTCTCCCTTCTCCTTTAAAGCACAGTTTATAGTCCATTTCGCTCTGTAGTTTGAACGGCTTTTCAATGGCAGTTACCCAAGTTAGTTTTGAAATGTGTTCTCTCCATACTGGTGTACATGTTTCCTTTATCCACTGCAATTTATCCGGTGCCACACCTCTTAGTGCTTCCGCTTTGCACAGTACTTCCTCATCCTTCCGCTTGTTGTCAGAAAAAAGTGTCCCTTCTATCACAAAAAATGGTTCTTTCAAACATACCACTCCTGCCGTTTTTGGGTAACACGTTTTCTCGTTCTGCAGCATTTGAAAAGTCACTTCGTGTGCCTGGAAGGTGTTCTTAATCCTGCACAGCGTGAGATGAAGGAGACATTGGGCATCCACAATAGGCAACTCTTTGGGTAACAACACTTTGGGTGTACCTGATGCATGGGGGATGAGGGAACAGACATAACAACTCTCGTTTGTTGTCTGTTTAGCTGTGGCACTCATGTCTGCATACCACTTATTTGTTTGATGGGGGTGTCATGGGTCTTCCATCTTATCTAGACCTAGCCCATAGTACTCATCATACTTCCTCCTCCCTGCTTCTCTCTTTTGTCTGTTGTTCTTGTTACTCATGTACTTCCCAACCCCCAGGACAGTGGACAAACTAGACCCCCCTTTCTCATTCCCGCCCCCCTCGGCCCATTCATAATATAATATTTCGTGCATTGCTAGTAGCTTTTCGTCTTCTTTCCTGACGTTATCTGGCAGATTGTTTTTTGGGATGGGGGCAGGCTGGCTGGTGAGGGTGTTATACAACCATGATATGGCAGACGGGTTTCGGTCATTGAGACTGTGGGCATTGTAATTGGATACCCCTGGTGGAGACACTGTGTTGCTCTGCATTCCACCATGTGGCTTTTCTCTTTGTGAGGTTACGACACTGGATGGTGTGGTATGATACCCCCACACAAGTTTAGTTCCGTCCCATATCAAAAAATCACCTTCCCTGGTATTGACACCTGCAGTTGCATTGGGCCCGGTGGTACTGTTAATTGGTCCAGTAGTGTTGTTACTCCCTCCCCCCTCGTACATCTCGATAGAGATGAACGCTATAAACCAATATGTAACCAAGCCAAACATTATCATAAAAAACAATGTGATACATACTGATAATCCACACTCATACGAATATCTACATCTCTCATATACTAATTCTCTCATTCTACTAATTCTATCCGTTGCAGGCTGCCCGTTAGATGCCATGGAAGCTCCTGTTTGAGATATAAAAGTGCATTAAGTGCATGCATGTAAACGTTTTGCTGGCACCATCTGTGCCAATACATTTGACGGGGAATGGAAGCGGGTGGGGATGCGGGGGAGGGGTATTCACAGACAAGGGTATAAACAAGCTATAATATTATTATTACATTAATTACATACCACTCAACAAGATAAAAAAAGAAAGCATACACAAATTTTTTTTTTTTTTTGTGGAATATCCTTGTCAGTCATTATTCCATTCTAGTCCAGTGCTGATACACACACACACACACGCAAGTTGATATTTAGACATCCTACTCATTTGCATCGTTTGCTGTTGTCTGTGCCTCCTCATCTATCTCCTCTTGTACATTGCTGTATGCTTTTCGTACGTCGGTCAAGTGCACCCAGTACCGCAAGCCCTTTACCTTCACTGCTGTGGGTGTGCAAAATATTACCTCGTATGGACCATGGAATCTCGGTGCATTCCACCGACGTACAAAGCTTCTGACATAAATTGAGTCCCCTGGCATCAGCTGTAGCTGTTGCTCTGGTTCCGTGACAGGTCCTGTTATGTTTCCCTCTTCTCTAGTGAAGGGTGGGGAGAGTTGCTTTGATATTGCGCGCGCTGCCCTTGTTAATTTTCTTAGATAGTCTGTGAACTCATCTCCCAATATTGCGGCGCTTCTGTGAGCATCTGAGTGTTCGCGCAGTGGAGAGTGTGCTGTGTTCATTCGTCTCCCAGTCACGATCTCGTGCGGGGACAAATGGTGGTCTTTGCTTGGCTGATTTCTTAATTCAAATAGCGCTAGGGGTAGACAGTAAATCCAACTTTTCTTCAATGAGAAGCATAGTTTTGATAACCTGCCCTTCAACAGTCCGTTCATCTTTTCCACTACGCCATTACTTTGGGGATGATAAATCGAACACAATTTATGTTTTATACCCAATAACGTGGTAACTTCCTTGAAAAGTTCATTCACAAAATGAGTGCCGTTGTCTGAGCGAATTACGTCACAAATTCCCCAGCGCGGGAACACTTCCCTTACTAGGAACTTGGCGGCGCTTTTGGCATCAGGTCGCGCACAGGGTCCTGCTTCCACCCACCTTGAAAACGGGCACACAACCACGATCATGTACCGTGCGCCATTACACCTTTCCCCCATGTCTGCATAATCTATATGCAGTTCTCTGAAGGGGCCAATGGGTTTAGGAATTGTTCCCCGGAGTGTGCGTAATGTCATTCCTGAGTTGTATATTTGGCATGTTGTACATTCCATTGCCAATCGAGACACATGCTCCTGGAGACAGGGCACAAACCATTCTTCCTGTATTTCTGCTGCAATGTGCTGTTTAGTGTTATGTGCGGGGAAGTGTAGCTGTTGAAATGCAACTTCTAGTAACTGCAGTGGCATTACCACTTTCCCTGAGTTATTTTGCCGCCATAGTAGGTCTGTTCCTGATTGGCTGCATCCCCGTTTTGTCCACGTCAATTTTTCTTCTGCACTCGCTCCTTGCTGTAATTCTAGTATTTGTGATAAGGACATCATGTTGTACCCTTCTGACAGTTCTTCGGTTGTTGTGGTCTTGATCATAAACTCACCTGTGTCGTATTTCTGAAAATAGGAAGCTTCCTTGGCGGCAGCGTCCGCTGCCGCGTTCCCTAAAGACACAACGTCTGAGTTGGATGTATGGGCCTGGCACTTCACTATTGCTACAGCAGTAGGGTTTTGTAGGGCCTCAATTAATTCTTTTAACAATTCTGCATGCTGCACTGGTGTTCCGTCTGCCCGTCTGAATCCCCTACGGCCCCATCTTGCTAGACCTCCATGTACTGTCGTCGTCATGTAAACTGAGTCTGTGTATATTGTTACTGCACAGCCCTTTGCTGCGTGTAGTGCTTCTATGAGCGCAATCAGTTCTGCTGCCTGTGCAGAGTAATGCGACGGGAGGCGGTACTGTACTAGTGTTTCAAACTCACCTTCTTCCAATCTCACTACCGCCATGCCAACGTGTTTTTCTCCCGTGTCCATATCAATTGATGCGGATCCATCCACAAAGTACACTTCCCCCTCGCTGAGAGGGTTTTCACACACCACTGTGTCCTCCCCTCCTTCTCCTGTGTGGGTTGCGCAGTCGTGATTTTGCATGTCCTCTAATGTGCACGCTTCTGTAATGAATGTGGCGGGGTTTACTGTTTTACATCTCACTATATGGATGTTGGCGCTGGACAATATAATCTCGTATGCTGTTGCCCGCTGTGTGGTCAGTGTGCTTTTTGATCTTTCAAGTATTGCAAATAATGAGTGTTCCACAAACAATGTCACAGGGCACCCCATTACTATTGTGGCACTTTTCTCAATCGCGAATGCGGCTGCTGCGAGCGATTGTTCGCACGCGAAATGTCCCTGCATCACGGCATCCAAAGTACCACTATAGTAAGCCAGGGGCTTGTGTCCTAAGGATGTTTTTTGTGTCAGTACCGCTGTCATAAGTGTTCCTTTGCAATGGGAAAACAGGTAGAATTCGCGTCCATAATCAGGGTTTGCTAGTACTGGGGCGCTTGAAATTAGCTCTTTCAGTGATTGAAACGACATGCTCATTTCTTCTGACCATTTTATTTTTTCATTCTCCTGTTGTGCTTCTTTGAGTGCTTGTAGGAGGGGTCTCGTGTATGCTGCATAGTCTAGTATCCATGCTCGGCAATAGTTGCACATCCCCAAGAATTTCTGCATATCTTTCACTGTTGTGGGTTCTCCTACTGATCTTATTGCCTCTACCCTGTCGGGAATTATTCTTTTTCCATCTTTTGATATGAGCTGTCCCAGGTATAGGACCTCAGTTAGGCAATACTGTAGCTTCTCCCTGTCTACCTTGTATCCTTTGTTGGCTAGTAAAGTCAGGAGCGTTGTTGAATCTTTTCTACATGTTGCTTCGTCTTGTGCACACACCAATAAATCATCCACGTACTGAATAATCGTACTCTCTACTGATAGGTTTCCCAAATCTTCATGCAATATGCGGTTGAATATGCTCGGGCTCTCACAGTATCCCTGTGGCAGCCTGCAGTGTTCATATCTTTTTCCCCCCAGTGTGAACGCTGTAAGATACCTACTCTCTTCAGCCAGGGGTATTGAAAAAAATGCGTTTTTCAAGTCCACTACTGTAAAATGTGATGCTGCTTTTGGGATACTGCATAATATTGATGCAGGGTTCGGGACTAGAGGGAACTCTTTCTGTATTACATCATTGAGGGGGCGTAAGTCCTGTATCATCCTCCAAGATCCCCCTTTCGCTTTTTTGATTGGATAAATACATGTGTTACATGGGGAGTTTGAAGGCACTATTATCCCTTGTGCTAGTAGTGCATGTATTGTTTCTTTTATCCCTTCTTCAGCCTCACGGGACAATGGATACTGTTTGACTCGGGGTAAGATAGCTCCCTGTTTTAGTTTTATTATCACAGGTTGTACTCCGTGCAACAGCCCTACATCATGGGGGCCTGTTGTCCATAAATTGTCTGGTACTAGCCTCATGTCGTCATCAAAAAATGACGGTGGTGTTCCTACCACTGCCATCAATTGGACGGGGATCTCTCTGGCTTGGATCAAAATGTCACAGGGCATCGCTATTTCCATTACTATCTCACCATCTGCTTCTGTGTCTGAAAAGAGATCCTCATCTGTTACCTCGCGTAGGGCGAGGTTGGCGTTTGTACACAGCACTGTGCGCCACTCACATCCTTCTCTGTCCATTCCAATCACAGCGATCCGTTTCGTCGATACCTGCACAGCGTGCAAATCCAACGACACCACTGATCCTGGTGCTGCGTTTGGACACACTATGGGGCGGAAGAGGAACTCTGCTGGAATCCTCCAATCCATGCTTTTTAGCTCTGGAACTATAAGGGCCAAAGTCTTTAGCCCTTCAATAAACATCTCTTCATTCTGTGGCAGCCCTCGTATTTCCTGTGTGGTTGTGTAGGCTTGTACTACCAACATTGCACGCAAGGGGCATATCCCGGGTATAGAACACACTATCCCTCCTTCGGTAAATGATATGGTCATGTTAAGTTTACTCATAAGGTCCCTCCCCAGCAAATTTATCGGGGACTGTTCATAATACAGTAAGGGTGCCTTTACAGTCTTGCCCCCTACGGTTACATCCAAAATTTCTGTGTAAGGAACTTCAATTACAGCCCCAGAGAACCCCTGCGTCTCTAACTTCCTGTTAGCTAACGGGAACCGGCCCTCCCTGACACATGATTTCTCCGCTCCCGAATCAACCATGAATACAAATTGCCTGTCTCCTATCTGCGCCCCTACCAATGGTTCCTCTGCTGCACTGTGGGTGGTAGATAGAACTGGACACGCAAGTGTTCTCTGTGGGCTGTCCTATGCGGGGTGTCTCATCGCCCCCCCTTCATTGAATACGTTACCTGAGACCACTGACATGCCGTTGTAAGGTGCTGGTGCGGGGGCCCCGTTTACTGCTGTCGCGAAAGGGTTGCCTGGTGTATATTGCATACTGTCGTTGTTTTGCATGTTTTGTGGGTGGTTCTGTGTTCTGTACTGGGGTCCCTGTTGCTGGCCGGCATTACCTTGGCTTGGGTTTCTTAGTTGTTGTCCCATTGGGAGGCCATATGGGCTTCCCGGGTGGGGATGGCCATATTGTTCTACCTCTTGGAACCCGTTATTGGGTCTGCTTCTGCACTCTCTAGAATAGTGCCCCCATCGCCCGCAGTTCCAGCAACTTCCTTGTGCACCTCTAGGGCCCTGCCATCCATTTCCTCCCATTCCCCCATACCCCGTTCCGCCTCCTCTTCGGCCCCTGTACCCACCTCGTCCCCCTCGAGGGGTCCACTCTTGCCACTGCGGACCTCCACCTTGCTCTTGCTCATTCCACTGCCGCTGTCCTGCTCCCGCCCAATTAGCTGCCATCCTTCCTTGTATTGCTATCAGCCCCTCCTCCTCATCGTCTCCCTCCCTGCTGTGTGGGAGTGCGGCTACTGCCGCTGCGACCTTCACCAATTTTGTCTGTACTAACTTTGCTTCGTCTGCCAATCTTTTCTGAGCTACCTCCCTCTCCCTTTCCTTTATTCGTTTACAATGGTGTACTATTATGCTCTGAATTTCTGGCCATCCCTTTGCTTCAATACCTGCTATCTTGTCGAGCGCTTTCTGCACTTCCTTTGGGAGCCCTCTTTTTATAATGAAGTAAAATAAAGAAGTCGATTGATACCAAGGCGTGCCCGTTTCCGCTCTCCACATCTCTTGGACCCGAAAAATGTAATCCATAGCCTCCTCCCCGTCATTCATTGTACACTGCATCACAGACTGTAAGTCAGGTGTATCTGGAAATGTTTCGCGTAAGGCGTCCCACACCCTAGCCCGTACTGTGTTAAAGGAGGCCCCATCATGGCGGTCGCAGTCTAAAGTTACTCCCGGGAAACCGGCCTTAACCCATACTCTTTCAGCCTGATCGCCCACCGCTGATACGAGCAGACTTTTCACATCTCCTACAGCCAGGGGTACTCCAGCAGTATGTTTTTCAAAGGCGTATATCCACTTACTTGCCCCTCCTGATAACGGGGGCAATAGCTTTAATAAGTTGGCTTTGTCCATTTGTGCCCATGGGATATAGTTAGGTCTCCCTCCTCCTCTGTGTATCAACGGGAGCTGTAGCTTTCCTTTCGTTATGGCACCCGGACCCGATGTGGGTGCTGATGCTTCTAGTGATGCCATTTTCCCCACTCTGTTCCTTAGTCGTCCCGACCACTCATCGTCCAGTGTTCTCACTGAACATGTGCCATCCCCCCCTTCGCTTCCCCCTCCCATAGCCATGCTCAACCTGTCACTTTCTTCTAACTCGTCCCTTATATCGCATAGTAATTCCTCTCTATCCCCCATAGGCCTTTCATCATTGTCAGGATCTCCCTCACTTGTCTCTATTTCAATTATTCGGGTTGGTTCTTCCTCAATTCTGAACAGTATCTCACCTTTCTTCCACCCCTCTTCAGCTCTTCTTGTCTCGCCTGGCGCTCTAGACGTGCGCCCTGATCTAGTCGCATTAAGTGCTGTTTGTCCGCACATGTCTTTTATCCTTGAGAGCTCATCTTTTGCTATTGACAGTCTTGACTGTAAATCATCTGTGAGTTTCTCTATGTCCACCCTTTGTGTACTTGCCTGGCCTCGCTCCCTTGTACTTTCATATGGTGGGGGTGCAGTGGGCCGGTGGGGTGTAGTAGTAGTTGTCGGGGGAGGCACATACGTAGGATCGCTGTATCCTTCTGCGGGTACAGGCTTTTTTAATATCGGGTATAAACTTATTACCTCTACTGGTGGCGCTACACTTGGCACTTCTTTGATATCTTTCTGTATCATCAGTGGATTGTCTGTAGTGGATGGGAGATCAGGATTTGATGCTGGCGCTTTAGGCGGTGGTACCTCTTCAAATAACCGCCAAAGATCTAATATTTCCCTCCTATTCTGCAGCTGCTTCCCTCGGTACTTCAAGAAAATGCATGTCATCACCATATCCAGAACGCTTTTGTCAAATGACCCTCCCTCTGGCCATATCTGGGGTAGCCCCTCTCCCTTCAACTCAGTTACCCATTGGTCGTGATATTTCTTAATCCGCTCCGCGTACCCTGGAAGACTTTTACAAATATGTGATAAGGGTGTTTCAGCCCCCATCTCTGTGCCCCCCTAGTGCTTACGTGTCTCTGTGTGCCTGCAACTACAATGTGAATGTAGTATCAATATTATTTTTCGTATTCTACTTCACATTCAATGTTATGCTCGGTTGGGCTCTCCCTCCCTTGGCTGTACAATACGAAACTGACTGTACACAGTTTCTACTTTGTTCTCTTTGGGGGACACGTACAAGAGCAACCCATTATTTATTTTGACAATATCAACCCGGAAATCAAAAGGCACCCACTCACGTCACTGTATCAACGTTGCCTTCAAAAAGTTTTATCCGGTCACACTTACCATGACCATTTAACAATTATACATTTATAGCCGTTTTACACATTCGCAACATCAAAGTCGTCCCCTGACACATACGAGGTGCACACACCTCTTGGTAGCATTCAATTCACCATTCGAGCTGCCCTCCCTTTCCTCCCTAGCCGGCTGTCTCTGTCTGTCTTACTTAGATAAATAGATGCGCATGTACATATATTTGTGGTTTTTTTTTTTTTTTTTTTTTTCTCCCCCTACCCTTAAAGAGAAAGAAAAGAAAGCAGTAATAGCGATCACTAATATATTCTCAGTGCCCCCTTTTGCTGAACACTTTTATCTTGTATTTCACTTCGTCATATATTCCCAGTACTAGTCAATATAGCACTATGCGGCGCCGCCTTCCACCCCCTTTCGGAGCTAGGTTCCCGTCACTTCTATCTCTTATTCACCTCGTAGTCCTAATGGCCATATGCAAAGAAAAAGAAAGGACATTTTTAGAATAATCTTTAGTATATCTTCGTACCCCCTTTTCGTTCCTTGTCCTACACTTCTCTCCCCGCTCCCTTTACAATCGCTCACACTCAGTACTCACGTGCCCGTCTTGAACCGATAGTCTCCGAAACTGGGTCCGTCCAGGCAGTGTCGCCGTCAGCTCAACAGTCAGCCCCGACTCCGGCGAGCGGTACTCAAAGGGGATTTTTCAACCGGGATCCCGTACCCTTTCTCTATTGAGTGCGCACTTCTTAGTGTACCGGTCGCCGTTGGCGGGCAGCCTCCCGGAGCCGGCTCACCGTGCGTATCCCTTTTCGACCGGAGATTCTCGTGCCAAAAGGGGACGGTTATAACGAGTTTAGGAAGAAATAATATCACGCTATCGGGGTCACCACTGAAGGCAAGCGTCCCCAAACAGCACGATCCTCCCCGCAATGAGAGACAATGAAGGACTCTCCCAAAATGGGAATAAGGCCAAGACAGAGTGCGGGTGAGCGTAAATGGGAGTTTATCAATCAGAATAGGGCATGCAAAGGACTCTGCAAACTCCGAGAGCGCTCTGTCTGACAATAGCAAAGACAGGCGTATATATTTACAAAAAACGTCATAAGAACCTACACACTATAGGGGGCACAAGTTCAAGGGGATTGGGTGGCGACGACTAACTATAGGTGCTGCTGTGATGTGGTTGGCTTTGGCTGGAAGACGTCACTGGTCAGCCTCGTGGGTTGGGCTGGGCCTGGCAGGGTGGCAGAGTTCATCCGGGCGGTGTTGTCGTGCCATCGCGGCCAGTGTCAGAGATGAATGTCTTTTCCGGACTTATTTGCCCTAGGCCATGCACACCGCAGTCATTCAATCATCAATATTATCTTCTTTAGTAAATCTTCCAATAGGTTATACTACAGGTTAATGCAACACAGGAGGAATGCACCTTGTGAGGGGTCTGGAGGTAATACGTCAGGACATGGTTACCAGTGTCCTGTTGACCGGGGCCATAGGTCGAGGGGCTAAGCTTCAGGGCCTGGGACGGGCGGTACAGGTCTTTCTGCCTTGTTAGAAGTTGTTATGGATGTTCCGCTGTGTGTTGTCAAAGTGTCGGGTGTCCGGATTGCACAGGGCCATAAGTCTGAGATGGTCCGGTGGGTTGTGAGGTTTACGAGGGGGCGCGTGTGTTCAGGCAGAGGTTTACTGCTGTGCTGTAAATAATGCAGGTGGCGGGTGGCGGCCTTGGGTGCTACAGAGGGGGTTACAAGTCTTTGAAGCGGCTGCAGTCTGGTTGGGGGAGGTAAAGCAGTGCGGCGCGGTCTCTGCTCTCATGCCTTGGCAGCCTTCGTAGGGTGGGTGGGGGAATGGCCTTGCACGTATTTCACAAAGGTATCTCCCTCGTGTGTTGCCGATTTGGGTAAAAACATCACAAACATTTGAACACTCTATTATACTTATTGTAAGCAATACAAAACATGCATTTAAGCTTTGCTGGATGTGTTTCGATTATACCCAGTCTGAGCACCTTATTCATACATTATGTTTCAATAAGTACAGTATTTAGTTATATGCATATATATATTTGCAATAAGTGAGGTAGAGTTAGGATTGGTGGAGAACATAGAAAGTACCCTGCCACTATTCGTGACGGTGGTGGCACATATGGGGCCTAGACATGCACACATGACATGTGCCTTCTTTTGCATTCTTCACATGGGCCCTTTGTATGGTTACATTCGTTTTCTTGTGTCCTCTAGCAGCTTTAGTTCAGTTATGGCGCGAGCCCATGGGGTGTAAGTTTTTCAGTCATACACGTAACAAACAGATTCCTGGTGCGTTCCTTTATTATTAGAGCCAACTGCAATGGTATAGGCTCACCATCGCTTATATCATGGGAGCATGATTTCTTGTAATTATACATCTTACGGGCTTTTGTAATATAAGGGATTTTATGGAAGACAAGCATCCTTTGCAAGCAGTCTCAACATTAATATATAAAGATTGTCTGTCATCTAACGACCATTTTACTGTTCTTTTCATTTGCCTAGGCCTATTGGCCGGGTCATGCTGGGAGCGATGATACACTGCGGGAGGTGAATTGTTACAATGTTAGTGTATTGCACTAGCTCATGTCCGTCTTGTTCGTGGGAACGTGCTCGCAGCGGATCTGCCAGGGTGCTGCGGCAACAAGGACGACTGAAACTCTCCAAGGGTGGGGGCCGCGCTACAGTGCGCTGAGCTCCCATCATCTTTACCAGACAAAATGGTTTCTGGGCCTAGCTAAATTATAATACATGTGGGCATTTAATACGTGCGGGCAATGTCTCCAATGGGTGAGCCCTCCACCACCTGGGCCCGGGTGGCATGAGGGGACGCCCAAGAGAGCCATAGTCCTCACCTGGGGAGAAAGCGTAGGCGAGGGGAGGTCTTCTTGGACCAGTCCTCCCCTACAGGATCTATGCACAGAGAGGACTGTACTTGTCTGTAATCAATGTGAGGATCTATGCACAGAGAGGACTGTACTTGTCTGTAATCAATGTGAGGATCTATACACAGAGAGGACTGTACTTGTACCTTTGTCAGTTTTATGGCAGTCTATATTTAGTACAACTGACTTCCCGGCACCCTTAACTTGTGCTGTACGTAAGGCTTGGAATACTATATCTCATACCCTAAGGGCAGCTGCCATTGGATACACTTTGCACCTGCCAATGTCTGATCAGCTGAATGTGCATTGTGCTCTTGATGTATATGTTCATGTTTTGAATGCGTTCCTCTCTTCCTGAGGCAACCCTAGGGGTTAATTCCAACAGCTATGACTTGCTTGCTCCCTCCTCTGTCCGCCCTGCATGTGCCCTTGAAAATATGTTAAGCCCCCGTGTCCTACTCAAAGTGTTTCTAGTGCTTTTCCCACACCCTCCAAATTCATTCTGTGCTTGTCTATTTGACCGTCTTATGCCGTGGTCTTTGGTGTCCCTACTGTGTGCTCCTCCTCTGCACCGAAGGTACTTACTTTCTCTTTCTCTTAATCTTGCCAACACCTCGATGTGTCTTCTGTGTTTTGGATACCAAGGCTGAGCCACATCAGGTCAATCTCTGCCTGAAAGTGTAATGACCTTTTGGGTTGTTTCTTGACCTTTGTTTATCCCGTACGTACGTTTCCTTGATATATCTCTGTGTATCTCTGACAATAGCCTTGCCCTTCCTTGGCCTTCCCCTCACCCTCGGGGACCCAAAAATGACTCTGTTTATTCTTCCCTTAGTTATAACATAATATTTTCCCCAGGGACTGGTATGCTTCATCACCACTCCTCATTCAGTCAACCTCATGAAGCCTTGTGAAGTGCTATGTTAGTCTGTCTCATGCAAGACTAGGCATCACTGTCCACTTATACTAGTCCAACTTTCTGCCTTTGTGAGCAGAGACATGCTAAAGGTCTATAGTATGCTTCAAATAATTTTCCATGTCGATTTCAATGCAATGAGTACTACTAAGCATCCCTCTCCCTGCAAACCTTCACCCTCTCTCTCTTCTTCCTTTCTTAATGAAACTCTTGAAAGCACTGGCTACCCCCTTGCTTAGGTCCTTCCAAGTGGTGTCTTCTTTTTTTGATTCATTTCAATCTGGATTCCTTCCGCCGTGGCACACAAACTCTGCTTGTCTTGGTAGTTGACAACCTTGCACAGCTTTACAATCAGGGAGGTGTTGGGGTGCTGAATCCTTTGAATCTGTCAGCCACCTTTGATTGCATTGATCACTCTATCCTGTATAGATGTCTAGCCACGGCAGGGATATCGAGCTATATGCTGTCCTGGTTTAGATTGTTCGTGACTGATCGGCCACAATCACTTTCTCTCTCCCCTTTTCGTTCCACCTCGGCCTCTTTGACCGGTGGTGTGATGCAGGGATCAGCTCTCTCTCTGGTCTTGTTCAATGTTTATATTAAGCATCTTGCCAAACTCATTCAATCCCATGGCTTCCGGTGCTATTCCTATATAGACGACACGCAGATTGTCGTACATTTGGATCTTTCCCAATCTAGCACTGCCTCTCGGTTAAGGCTTTGTATGAAATCCATGAGTAGTTGGATGAGGGGCAATTGGCTGAAGCTGAATGGAGGCAATAATGAGGTGTTGGCAGTTGGTCCTCCCTCTGCCACCTCCTCCTTCCTCTGCTTAGGGTATTTTCTCCTACCGTCAAGATGCCTTATTGGTGGAAGTTGCGCTCTGCAAGTAATTAACATAACATATTGTACTATGACCTGCCTCTGAGAAAGTTCTAGCTAGCAAGAGCACTGGGTTTTCTCATCTAATTAACCACTCTATCCAGCCAGAACACAGTTCGTTACAGTTTCCAATTGTTCCCATATAAAAAAGGATAGGGTCAGGCCGTTCTATTATATAATTGTCATACTCTCTACCCATCACGGGATGCAATTCTAGTGTGGCTCCTGGTGGGGGAGATTGTTTTGTCATATCACTCTTTTGTGTCCTCCAACATTCATTTAGCACACAGCTAATTCTAGGCTTTGACACCTCTGCCAGCTGGTTCATTATCACCAGGTTTCTTGAGGAATTGTTACTCACCACCGAGCTGGCCGGGGAGTTGGGTAGTGGACCTTGAGTCGACTGGATGGAGAGGCAAGGCAGCAATCCCTCGGGACTCCATTCGTAAGCCGGGCGTTCACCCAGAACTGGGACTCCTCAACTTGTGGGAACTCTTCTTTATGATATAACCTTCTGCTGTTTGTGTTATACAGACAGAAGGGTTGATCACATAAAAGAGTGGGGAACACGCGCACCGCTGAATCACAGCTGTAAGAAAAAAAAAGACAATGGTTAACACAAGCAGAAGCAGATCATTTAGAAATTGTTACTGGTAGTTCCATTAAGTACCTTGTTTCGTGGCAAAAATAGGGCATATGGAATATGACCTAAGGAAAACCAAAGGTAAGAATTAATCCCCTGTATCCATGGGATAGGACAACAGTTGTAGGGCAGGATTACTACAAAAAAGAAATGGTTTACCACACAAGAGAATGGTGTTGAGTTATGAGAAAACACAATAGTCCAGGAATATTAGTACAGGTACGTTTCCCGTGCGGCACGAGGGTCGCACTACTTACGGGCTGGTGCACAATTCCTGCAAAGTGTTTGAGTGCACATGTTATTATCCGGAAATCCTTGTTAAGTAGGTCGCCTTGTAATGGTCAGAATGGGATGTATCCCGGTGCGATTCACTGAAGTGTAGAAATGGCTGGTCACCGGACGAGAAGGTATGATCCCAGGAGTGCATGAACCCCTGTTAAGGTAGAGTTAATAGCTAAGGAGTAATCAGGATTTGTCTGGCAACTTTAGAGTGTGGCCCCGTTAAGATCACATGGTTGAATTCAACACAGACAATTAAGGACCCAAGGAAGGCTTACCGGGTGATCTGCAGTTGATTTTGCAGGGATTACACTTAAGCATAAGGCAGAAGGACTCCACAACACGGGCTGAGGTCGGCAACAGCAGGGTGGTATGATGAAAAATGTGAGAATGAGGAAGGCTGTGTAACGATCCGAGTTGGCAGCAGAACGTGTCAAACAAAGCAAAGAGATAGACTGTAGAATGTCTGTTAAGCGTAGCCAAGGTTGTAGATCATGAATCAAGGCAGAAGTGTAAGGTTCAGAATAACGCTCCGAAAAGAAGCAGCTTCTTATACCAGAACGCAGCTTTTACACAGTGTCCGGGGGGAAGAGCCTGTGCGCCTGCGTAGCGGGCGAGTGCAGCTGATGTGTCATGTGACACTGCCTAGGCGTACGTCCCATGGAAACCAAAGCTACTGCTCAACACCATGGCAACCTCCAACGCTGCCACAGGATCGGCTCTGCAATGAACTGCAACAAACACACGCCTACTGACATGACTGTCCCGCTGACCACGTAATGTAACAGGAATTCTCATAAGGGAACTGCAAGGGTTCAGAAGGAGGGGACTGACACACATGTGGCATAATAATTGTGATACACTTTTATTAAATGTAAAAGTAAAAAGCAAACCTGTTTCCCTACATCTATGAGGGGATTCCCTGCTTCAACTAAAATGCTAATGGGTTTGTTAGAAATTTAAAGAGTCAACCATCCTGTGTCAAGATGTCCCTATCTGTGTCCCTTACACTTATAAATAAACTAATAAGTTGCACCAAAGGTTCTTAGTCGAGGAGAATGACTCTTGCCTCCTGGAATAGGTGGCACAGTTCTGGTTTCCAGATCTTTGCCAGGGCGAACGACTCCCTTCCCCTGGTTTTAGTACTTCACAAACAAACAAAAGGTTTGCAGGTCCTCTAACACTCTGCGTCAGAAGGTCAAACACTTTGTATCCCAGTGGGAATGACTCCCTTCCCCTGGATCACTGGTTTGATCCTCCTTGTGGGTTCAATTTGCCAGGAGAATAACTCCCTTCTCCTTGCCTTCTTCTGCTTAGATGGTCCAGTTCACAAAACCAGGGAGAATGACTCCCTTCCCCAGGCCTTTATTAGACTCTACTTTACAGTTCCCAACACCAGGGGGGAATTACCCCCTTACCCTGGCCTTTCTTAGGCTCTACTTTACCGTTCCTAATACCAGGGGGAATGTCTCCCTTCACCAGGCCTTTCTCAGGCTATCTCTTACAGTTCACAATACCAGGGGGAGTGACTCCTATGGTATTGCCCTTTTAAGAGTGTGGGTCATGACGTAGTTGTGACTGCTTGTCAAAAAAAGGAGCCTCGCTGCATGTGCGGTAGAACAGCAGCAGACTCCAAGAGTGACAAACTGGTGTCCATGTCCATTGATTGTGTGGTTTCCATGTGATCACGGCTTGTGTATTCCTCTGGCCTGTGTGCCCACGGAGCCAGGAACTGTCTATTGGGTGATCCCAGCTCCTAGGTCTGACTGGGTGATCTCAGTCATAGAAGGGTGCCCCCTGCCTTGGGCGGCTGCGTGATCGCAACATAAACTAGCATTGCTGGGTGGCCTCAGCAACTGTGTGCCTGGCCAGGAACCCCGAGCCAGACACCACATTGTCGACGAGTGGGTCTGTATACCACGTTGTGCTCTATGTTCGAAGTTGACTGGGAATACAAAATAAATTAAAAGGAAGGAGAAGGTAGTCGTTTCCTCTGGGATCGGAGCTCTAGGAGAGTTCCTGCTGCCCAGCTGGTCATCCCGTGCTGAGCAGCGGTGAAGTGTGTCGGATCTGCGGTCAGGGAAGGGAGCTGTTGGAGGCCCCTGCTGCTCCCGGGCCGCGAGTGCTGAGAGCCAGTATTTGCTGTTTGGAGTCGCGCGACTTTCCGCGCTCCTCCTGGGTTGTCCCGGGACGCAAGTGGTGACTACTAATTTTGCTCTGTGATTGGAGCTTCATCTGGGAAAAAAATAAATATATATATATATATATATATATATATATATATATATATATATATATATATATATATATATATATATATATATATATTTTTTTTTTTTTTATATTGAAATGGAGCATAGCTGAGGGTAAAGTAGTTTCTATATGCCCGCAGCAGGATAGGCCTGCACTCTGCCATGCCGGTGCAGTGACAAGGACCCGACCAGTGCGCTCCAGGTCAGAGCCATTACAGATGGTGAGAGCAGTGGTGGGGCAGGCAAATCTTGTTGCACTCCAGAAGGGGGAAGACGTGGGAAACGGTTTTTGTGTAAGCTCTGAATATACAACACAGAGTGTGTGGTGAATTTCATTGGGCTCTTTGCCCGCAGCTGTTTAAAAGACAGTTTCACAGAAACATTTTCATGAAAGCACTGTTGCACATATTTGTCACGCCCGATCATCAGAGAGATTTCTCACAGAGAGGATCAAAGGAAGTGGTGCACCGTGCCTGTGGCTGGGTGAACGTAAATAAGAAACATCCATATAGGGTACTCTTGCTTGTGATCTCCGCGATCGCAAGGGTCTGGACCACTTCTGGACCACTTCTGTCCAGCACAGGTCAAGGAATTAATTTAGTTATAGAAGCTTCACCTTGATGGGCTACCCGCTGAGGCTCCTATGCCCTCAGACACCCGCTGGGTTAATAGCTGACACAGCCCACGGCCACCAAGGCAGGCACTACCGGGCTTACAGAGTGTCCCGCGCCCCCTCTCCTTCTCGCACCCCCATGAGGGCCACAGGGAAGCTGTACCAATCCGTTCATGCACCCTCACTCCCTCCGGCTCTGGGAACTCCTCTAAGATGCTTTCTGACCTTGAGGGCTCCTGTTTCTCGGCTGCCATGCTCCAGGTGAGCACTAGTAGGCAGTCAGTCGTGCCGGAACGTGTTGCGGCCGATCTCAGGCAGTGACGATGGACTTCAGGCAGCATTAGGCAGGTGGCACTCTCTAACCCTCAGCCCAGAGCCCAGATCAGGAGGCTCTACTCACCACAGGACGCCATGCGCCCACTGCCATACTTGCTGGTCCGAGCTTCTGCCGTGTCGGGCTGCAAACTGCCAGTTCAACAAACGCTGAGGCAGAATTTTCCCCTAAATCGGGTCGCTGAGTCCAGGGTATTGATTGGGGGTAGCTACAGGGGTTTAATATTAAATAATCACGCCTTCATAGGGGGTTTTCGGATGCCCAGGAGAGGACCTTACAGCAAGCACATCCTCATTGTGTGCCATTTTGCCACACCCCCTCAAGGCGCTGTAGACATTTATTGTCAGTTTTTGCAGATTCCCTCCATATGTGGGGACACCGAATGTTAAATGTACCCCTGAGGGTCTAACCAAATTTGGTATTATTACAACAATGCTACAGCTTTGACACCGTATTTAGTATGAACTGGTATGTTTTTTTCAGACACAAGCTCTGTACATTTTTATGTTTTTGGTGCAATGTTTAATTGTTGGTTGCAGTACTTCCTCATATACATGTTAATTCTATGTCAAGACACAGAGGCTCCTATTATGCTTCTCTTCCTTTACTGAAACACAAGCATTCAAATCTAACAGTTTCAACTTATAAAAGAATAACACAACCAAAAACTTAATTTCCCAATAGAGTCTTTTGAGTGTAATTCATTCTTTTTTGTGTTCATGAAAACAAAACCACATGACTATTTCCACCAGTCACAACATAGACAGTTCTTTATCCTCCTTCACAATCCTGTGTCCTTCCTCTTTCTTTGCTGCTCGGGCAGCCAGTTAAGTACCTAACGTTACGTTACCTTACTGATTGAAAGTGTTAATGGTTGATGAGAATTACATTCTTTTAATATTGTAGAAGCGCAGCGAGAGAAAACACATGCAGCATTTAGGAGACGTGGCAGAGCATATCCGCAGGAGTTTAATACTTTAAGCAGGGCTTTAAGTGGGCCGGGGCCTGCCGGGGCTGGGCCCCGGCAGGCTCCGAAATTTCGTTTTGAGGCGGGGCCCTGCCGGGGCCCACTAATCTCCCCTGGCAGCCCCGGCCACAACACAAAAAAGGCATTTTTTTCTACAGCTTGAAGCTCTCGCTCGTGTGCGAGATCTTCAGGCTTCAGAAAAAAATGCCTTTCAGCCATAATGGTGGGGCCGCACCTGCGAGGCATCCCTTTAATCAAGTGATGCACGTGGGCCGGCGCCACCATTATGGAGAAAACGTGAGGCCGCTGGAAGCAGAGGCCTGCTTTCTAAATACTGAAGCTCCCGCGGATTCGCGGGAGTTTCAGTATTTAGGAAAAAAGGCCTCTGCTGGCAGTGGCCTCACCCTTTCAGCCTTAATGGTGACGCTGCCCCTCCCCAGCTGGCGAGGGGCAGCACCACCATTAAGGCTGAATAGGCGAGGCGCTGTCCCCTGCCAGGCAAGCCTAAACAAAATAAATGCAGAGATCAGCACCCTCTCCCAATAGGGGAGAGGGTGCTAATCTCTACAAAAGGCTGCCTGGCAGGGGTGCCAGTAGCCCATTGAGCCGGGGCTCGTCAAGGGGGCGTGGCCTAATGGGCCATCAAGACCCCCGTTGTTAGGCCACGCCCCCTCGATGAGCCCCGGCTCGATTTGTAGTGCCACTTAAGGCACTGACTTTAAGGTTTGTTTAGAATGCGAACGTGACGAGACGAACAGTTCCAGCGAACGCGTATGATATAGAGGACACTGTATTCACGGAAGTATGAGGAGCACAACAGTGACTCTTTAGGGTTCCGGTGATCCTCGTTGATTACTTCCGTAACAATTTTACAGATTGCCTGTAATTCGGAACACGGTATACAGCCAAGAGGTTTCTTGTCATTTCCCAATGTTCGTTGACAGAAGGGGAAAGGAAGTCAGGAGCGAACGCATCAGAGCTTTCAAGGACTTTAAGCATAAAAGCTTGAGAAAGAGTGCATTAACACTACAACAAAACCACCTAGTGACCAAAAAAGGCAGAGCAGCCACTGGGAAAGCTACAAGCACTGAACACGCCAGAAAAATGTACAATTTGCCCTAAAGATAATAAGACAGGTACAGGCCCAAGACACGTGATTATTGACTGATACAGTGGCAATACTGTCCCCATTTAACCCCATCATGTCCAGCTCGAGTGAAGAAGGCAGGGCTCAGGTGAGCCAGAAAAGATTGCAACCTGGCATGGGGGAGATTTTGCAACAGGCCCTGAGTCACTCTATGGGGCACAGTTCTCAACAAATGGCAGTCATGGAGGACTGGATTAAATTCTCCAGAGGAATGGAAGAGCTGGGAAGGATAAGGGGTACAGGAATGGACAAAGAGGGAAGGAAAAAAGCCTGCAAGGCAGAGAAAGGCAAGACCACCCCCTCCCCCGGCTCGCCACAGAAAAGTAAGGGCAAAAGAAAGGCTATAAGGCGAAAAAGAAAAGGATATAAATGGCCTGATGACACCTCTGATAGCTCAGAGGGGTATGATGAAGATGATTGGGGGAGCCCATCATCGGAGGAAGAGGTAGTAGTTATATCTTCAGAAGAAGAAGAAGATAGAGCTCCTAAGAAAAAGAGAACAGAGGAACAGAGGACAAAGAGGAGGCCGGTGACAAATTTGATCCAGACGCACTCATACACCCTAGGTCCTCAGAATGGGAACTGCTGTCCAAGATTTCGGCGTATATAAAAAAGAGACTACGAATACCGCTGGCAGAAGAAGCCAGAAACAAATTGAGGGCTGAATGCCCAAGGCCTCACCTGCCAGAATGGATCGCAGAGACCCCGGGCATTGATGACTGCATGGTCACGTTCATGGTGAGATATTTATTTATTTGTATGCTTCTATAGCGCCGTAAGCCCGCAGGCATCAGGTATGTGAAGGATATAAAGAAAGGATTAGACAGATCCTGGAGATCATGTCAAGATAAAATGTTATATGTGCTTGGACCACTTACAAAGATAATGGAGATGGCAGAAGAGGCGAAAGGTAAAAATGAACCTATCAACCCAACTATTTTATCAGGTTGGGCCTGAGGGCTATATGCCTACTAGGCATTGCTAACAGTGAGATTATGGCGGAAAGAAGAAGGTCAATCCTCGTCAAGATTGACCCCAAACTTAGAGAGTTGGCCACATCCAAGGTGGCATCTTTGGTGAAAGGAAGGCTCTTTGGACATACCTTTATAAAGGAACTGACCAAGTTTGCTAACTCATATGCGGTGATAGACAAAGCCCAAGCCTCTTTCAAAAGAGTTTTTGGAAGACAGGTTTTCGGCAGGGCTGGTAGAGGCAGGGGCCGCTCCACCCGCTGTTTCACGAGTGACAGGTTTCTAGCTGACAGATACAACTGGAAGCAGGACGAAAGGAAACCAAACCCATTCTTCCCGTCAAGAGGAAGAGGGAGAGGGTGGAGACACTCTGAGAATCAGCACCATCCTAACTCAGTGGAGAAAGAACGCGCAACTGCAAAAAATTCAAACGCAGTTTCCCACAGTAGGGGAGAGAGTTGCAAAATGTGTAGAGAGATGGAGATGGATTTCTATAGATGCTTGTTTGCTAGACACCATACAAGGTTTCCACACAGATTGGGTAAGTTTATCAAAACAAGAGAAATGGCCAAAGACATTAAGGCTTAACACAGCAGACAGTTACTAGATTCAGAGATAAGCAATCTGGCACGGAAAGAAGCTATACAACAGGTAAGAGGCACAGAGGACAGCTTTAAAAGCAAAATGTTTATATTGAGAGGCCGCCACAAGACAAGGCTGATAATAAACGTAATAGTACTAAATACGTTCATAGTCTACAGACATTTCAAAATGAAGAGCATACACCTCCTGAGAGACATTTTACAACAAGGAGATTGACTGGTGAGAATAGGTCTCAAAGATGTCTACTTGACCATTCCCGTGGCAGCGGAACATCAGAAGTTTCTGAGGTTTCGCTGGCATGGACAGATTTGGGAATTCATCTGCCTACCATTTGGTCTAGCATCAGCCCCTTGGTGCTTCACGAAAGTGATGAGGCCAGCAGGGAATTTCCTCAGAGAAAGAGGGATCAGGCTGATCATTTACCTGGATAACATTTGCATAATGTGCCAGGACAAAATTCTGATCAAGGAACAATTAGAGGTGACTATAGAGCTGTTACAAAAACTGGGCTTCCTAATCAACTGGGAGAAATCAAGTCTGCAGGCAGAGCACAGCATGGAGTTTCTGGGCCACAGATTAGACACAGTACAGGGAAAGTTAAACCTCCCTCTGAGCAATGTAAATGATATAAAGAAGGAGATATGGAACAGATTATCACCAGAAACAATATCCCTCAGAGAACTGGGGAGAATAGTGGGGCATTTAGCTTTGTCAATTCAGGTGATATTCCCATGCCCACTACATTACAGGGCCCTGCAGAGACTGAAAATCCAACACCTCAGGATAGGAGCATCCTACGAGGAAAGGATATCCCTTACTATAGAGGTGAAAGAGGAACTAGAATGGTGGTTGCAACACATGGATGCCTGGAATGCAAGGGCAATATTTGCCTCATACCCGGACCTAGTGATAAAATCCGATGCCAGCAGGTGGAGATGGGGAGCCAGATGTGGAAATCTGTCGACAGGGGACAGATGGTCAGGAGAAGAATTGAATCTCCACATAAATTGCCTAGAACTCCTAGCCGGATCATTTGCAGTGAAATGCTGGACACAGAAGAAAGCACAATGTTGCATACTCCTCAAAATGGACAGCGTGTCAGCAGTCTGGTATATCAACAGACTAGGGGGAATGAAATCAAGGATGCTAGTGGTGCTAGCGAAAGAAGGTTGGCACCTATGCCTGCAAAGAGGGTTATCAGTGATGGCAGAATACTTACCAGGCCGTCAAAACAAAATAGCAGACTGGAACTCCAGATTCTTCAAGGACGCCAACGACTGGAAGCTGGATGAGGGAGTATTCCAGGCACTGATGGAGAAATGGGGTCCATACAGGACAGACCTCTTTGCATCGAGGCTGAACAAGCAAATTGCTTGTTTTTTCCGCTGGAGACTGGACCCGGAGGCTGAAGCGATAGACGCATTTCTGCAACAGTGGCGGCCAAGCAAAGAATACACCTTCCCTCCCTTCGCAATGATAGCGAGGACTCTAGCACAGGCGAGGAGACAGCGAGTATCCATGGTACTGATTGTGCCGGAATGGAGGGGTCAAACATGGTTCCCGGACGTGCTAGAGATGACATACGACAATCCGATAGTGGTACTGAGATCAGATCTCATAGTGAGAGACCCTACAGGAGAAGGCAACCCACTGGTGAGGACAGGCAGTCTCAATTACATTGTGTGGGCAATTTCAGGGGAGCCTGGACTAGGACACGATTATTGGAGGAAGCTGAACAGTTTATCGATGAAGCTTGGGTACCTGGGACCAAGAAGGCATACACAACAGCCTGGTCATGCTGGCACAATTGGTGTTTGGAAAGGGACATACATCCCTCTATAACAGATGTAGTGCATGTGGTTAATTATCTGGCACAGCTAGCAGCCCAGGCAAAGTGTATAGGACGATTAATACAATCCACTCGGCTATTTCAGCGGGACACCCAAGAATAGAGGGGATAACACCCTTTGGTGTGCAGACTCTTGAAAGGGGTTAGAATAATCAGACCTCCAAGGCATTAATATGAGCAGGTATGGGACCTAGAGAAAGTCCTGAGAATGTTTCTATCCTGGGCAGACAACGATGAACTGACTAGGAAGGCGTTATCAGCCAAGTTAGCTATGCTATTATGTTTGTTGTCATGCAAGAGAGTGTCAGACATCAGGGCGTTAGAGATCAATAAGAAGACACTATCCCCTCAGGGTTTAACGTTTGATATTTTGAAGAGGACCAACACGTGGTTGAGATCAATGTCCTTTCAAGCATTCCCAGGACAACCCAAATTATGTCCAGTGAGATGCATTACAGCATATGAGTCCATGACTAAGGAAAGGAGACCTCCTGGTGTGAATCAGTTATTCATAGCCATAAAGAAACCGTTTCGGGCCGTGGTGTCAGCCACGCTAGTTAGATGGATAAGATGGGTGCTGACTCAGGCTGGAGTAGATACAGAGGCCTATGGAGCACACTTGGTGAGAGGGGCAATGGCTTCTAAAGCTTTTCATGCAGGGCCAGATTAGAGGACATCATGATGGCAGCAGACTGGTTGAATTAATCAACGTTTAAAACGTTTTATTTTAAGCCAGTGGAAAAAGTAGCTTCATTGGTGGTAAGCAAGCTTTAAACAATCATAATACGAGACTTTGTGCCTGGACATAGAGTTCATATTTTCCACACATACGTTACAGAAAGTCATAATTCTATTAAAGACACAGAGGCGAAGGATTACCCCACCCAATATTCGATGTTATAAAGGTGAATGTGTTTCTGTGATAATAATCATGTAAAAAATAGTATTGTTGTCTCAAGGTATATGGAAAAGTTATATTCATGTTGATTACCCACCCTTGGGACAGTAGTCTGAAATATGGTTTATGTTTCAGGTTCTACGGTGGAGAATAAGTCTACTGGATCATGAGGTCCATTTTATGGACAGCTTTTACCGGTTGTGACACAAGGTTGAAGTTATTATGGGATACAAAGAAAAAGGAAGGACACGGGATTGTGAAGGAGGATAAAGGACTGTCTATGTTGTGACTCATGTAAATAGTCACATGGTTTTGTTTTCATGAACACAAAAAAGAATGAACTAGACTCAAAAGACTCTATTGGGAAATGTATTTTTGGTTTTGTTATTCTTTTATAAGTTGAAACTGTTATATTTGAATGCTGCTCGGGTTTCAGTAAAGGAAGAGAAGCATAATCCTTCATCTACGAGTCTTTAATAGAATTATGACTTTCTGTAACGTATGTGTGGAAAATCTGAATTATGTCTTAACAGATCGGTGGCCATTGAATTGTTCTCTCCAAAAGAATACATCTTTTGTCTGCATGCCCTGAAGAAGCTTGGGCCATTGTAATATTTTCGGGCCACAGTTCAGCCAAGACCCGAGTAGGCATCGGTCTAGAACCTTTTGCATTAATAGCAGATCTATTGCACATTTTTTGTATTATATAGATTTTTCGAAACAACTGTAGCATTGGCCACTTATGTGATTTTTAGACTATCTTGGAACTGTTTTTGTGCATGTAAAACAGCTAGGTGAACAAGCTGATACTGAAACACAGCTTGAGGTTTACGTGAGGGTTAGGAATAGTCTTTCTTCACTAATTTTATTGCTGTGCTGGTTCTATACACGTTCAGTTTTGTCCTGTGCTCTGGGCATTCACTAGTGGTGTTGCAGTGTCTTTTGGAGAGGGGTTTTGTACGTGGTATGGTTCATGATTTTTTTTTCTCATGCAGAATTGTATTAATGTCTGCTTTGAACATTTGTTCTGTTTTCATTGTTTGTCTACTGTTTCATGTTTATCCTTTTAGTTGAATGAATTACACATTAGTGGTTATTACTAGCGATTAACATTTCACGTTGTATTTAGCCATGTCTCTTTGAAATGAATGCATTTTTAAATATTGGGTCATTATTTTGTTCATAACGGGTGTTAAATTTCGCACAGACCCTTCCTATTGTTGTTGCTGGTTACAAACCCCCTTCATGGGTTCTCTGTTAGTGGAATCATTTGTGTATAGGCGCGTTACAAATGCCATATCATATCATATCATATCATTTCATGCGGGTTACCTCCGTTTTATGTGTTGCTTAATTCACGTAACCCGTGCTGATCCTGCTCAAGCCTGATTGTGGAGTCGTACAACTTAGACGACCTGAAAGTCATTTCTCTAGCCTTCAACAGTGGCCAACACAATCTGTGGCTTTGGCTTGCACTCGTAAAAGATGTCGAGTTCAGACCCATTTCCTGTTTGGAAGTTGCAAAGTTACTCATTTTGCTCGCCCATGCCCAACACCCATCCGTCTGCGGGCCTGTGAGTGGTACTCGGTAGAGCAGTGATCATTTCTCTAGCACCATGCCAGTTGACTTCATGAGGCCAAAAAGAAGGAATTTTAATATTGATATAATAACACTATCAGATTTATGTATAGCGGTTCATGCTGGACTCCCCCCAGTTCAAAGCACTGTAACGTTGGATGGTATTACTAACCAATGGACTGATACTGGATTAATTGATCTGGGAAAGATTGAGGGCTAGGTAGCCCCCTCTCCCCCACACCACCCCCAGGAAGTCCAACATGAGAAGTGCAGCTTCATCCCTTATCATAGATCAGTAATTATCACCCGAACTTCCCACACTTGCTTGTTCAAATCAACTGCCTCGCCCATTTTAAAATAAATAAGCTTGAATAGCCTGGGCCTGCTGCCAACCTATGATGCAAGTCTACAAATGAAAGTCTAATCCTCCCTTTAGTCTCCCTGTGCAAACAGTCAAATGTCTACACGCCTCAACAGACACAGGGGATGCTAGGACACAGTGTAAAACAACGTACGTTTCAGATTTCTTGTTTTTTTTAAAAAAAAGGAATTTCCTTTGTCCGTGCACAGTCAACAGTTAATAAGGGGACATTGCTGATAGATTGTTTAGTGATGGTGAAGCCCAAACCTTTAATCACATTTGTAATGTAATGTAAATTTATACTGCGCAAAACATCTCGCCACTCACTGCAAGACTAGTTCATGACAACAAAGATGGCTAGGAAAAATACATGTTTCCAATTTTTTCCAAAATTCAAGATGATCTTCAAGAAGGTGAAGTGGGGAAGGGAGGGCGTGATACAGCTTTGAAGCATGTACAGAAAAGCAACTCCCACCTCAATTTCTGATATTGGAATATGGGCACTGTCCACTTTGGAAGCCAATCTGAAATGACAGTTTGGCATATAGTGAAGGAAGGAGGCGATGCCACATAAGGCAGAGTGCTGTGTGCTGGTAGCCAATATGAGCGAAGCAAAGGGCTTTGAATTCTATACATTTTAGCACGGGTAGCCAATGGAAGTCAAGCAGGTCTGAGGAAGCGCGTCAGCTGGTGTTCTAGAGCCGTATCCACAATGAACTTTGGCAGTGCCGCATTTAGATGATCTATGTGGTGTTTCCCAAGAGAGTTTGTGGTGGAATACTGGAGGATTATATGAAGACTTGCTGTGGAGAGAGAGATGAACACACAGAGCAAGACTAAGACTGGAGACAGGCTAGCATCAAGAGCGGAAATCTAAGAATGCAAGATGGGGGAACCATGTCATATGACATGGTCCAAGTTAGAGAGAAGGTTGTGTGGACGCAGGCCCTGGGACCATCCATAATAGTGAATTCACAGAGGGAGGCACCCTACAAATCATCGTATAAGTCTAGGACTTCAAAAAGGTATTCTGAGAGAGTCCTAGGACCAAAAGGTGGACGTGGCAGTTGAGGGGGCCCACATTTTCCGCCACCTTAGTTTGTTTCTGAGAAAACCAACTATGCCTGATGTCATACCATCTAGACAGGATGGATGCTTGCTAGTGTTGGTGTTTTTTCTAGTGACAAACCATCAGAACAAGAAATCAGCAAGAATCACCACAGAGAAAGACATTCTACACACTGGTGCAGAAAAGACGGAAGACCACCAGAACGCCCCCCCCAATGCTCTGCGATCCCCCGCTGGCAGCAAAAGAACAGCAGAGGGATCAGAGCACATTAACAACATCCATAGGCGACAGACAGAGAAGCCGTGCAGTGCCACAGAGTGACCTCAGCAAGCAGCACAGCCACCATTAGGGACTAAATAGGGAGATACAAACCCTCAAACCTATGGGACTTCCATCAGCTTTGCCAGAAACAAGGCCTTCTAACAAGAACAAGGACATTTAACTTCCCGGCCCTCATTACTATTACAGGGCAGGCTCGGCCAGAGGAAGTGGGCAGCGCTTTGTCTGCTAGTTGAATCATTTACTGCCTTCAACACGTCTTCAACACGTCTGGGTTGCAAAGATAGGACCAGATTAGCCAGGGACCGAGAACCAATCCAGAGAGAGGGAGGATGATTGAAGGAGACCACATGAAGCATGAAGTGTGGGTAATTCTAGTGAGGTCAGAGTAGGAGACGGTGGAAGATCAAGAGGCCAGCAGGAGGGAGGAAGGAGCAGTGACGTTTGGTGCGATTTGTGCATAAAGTGAGGTATTGGCTAGCAGGGGAGTTGCTAGGTCAGGAAAAGACCCGGGGCTACGCTGATGTTGGAACTGTCGGGACTCGGGGCTAGCTAGTCTTTTGGTTGTAGCTCCTGGAATTCTATCCGGGGCTACAACCAAAAGATCAGGGGCTATAGCCCCCTTAGCCACCCCTTAGCAACGCCTCTGTTGGCTAGCGATTTAAAGTGGTACTGCTTTTTGATTGTGCATTTAAAGTGTGTTAAGAATGGATAGGAAAAGGAGGCTAGGAAGTGAATGTGTAGCAGGTCTGGGAGTGAAAGATGGGAGTCTCAGTTAGAGGTGGGTGGAGTCTTGGTGTTAGTGTGGTAGAGGGAGAAGCAGTAGTGTGGAGGGAGAAGTACTAAATGTGGAGGGAGGATTGGTACTATGGAGGGAGGAGTAGTAGTGTGGAGGCGGAAATATTAATATGGAGGGAGGAGTGGAAGTGCCAAGGTGGGTGAAGACGAGAGGAGGAGTGAGTAACACCCAAAGGGTGCAAAGCCTAGAAGGTATGACATACATGCAAGTGATAGAGGAGGAATAGACTAGAGAAGGGTGGGCTTGGAGAGGCAGTGGAGGAGAGAAATGACAAGAGAGAGAGAGGAAAAAATAGGCCTGAGAGGAAAAGACCAAACCAAGCAGGGTGTCTGCAGGGCACAGATCCCATAGCAATTATATCACTTTATTAGATTGCCCCCTTCATTCTGAAACAAGCTCCACCCATAGCACAAGTTATATGTAAGGCGCTTCTGCCCTTGCAATGGGACACCTAGTGTTTAAGGGTGAATAAAGAGCCACCTGGGAAATAGAATAGCGGAATGGGCATGCGCATTGCCACGCGCATGCGCTAGCCATGAATCCGGGGTCAGAATCAGAAAGAAGACCTTACTTAGGCACGAATGAGTAAACATTAGTGCCTCCACTGGCGCGACAAGTAGGGCTAGCCCCAGGTCCCTTTTTTTCTTGGTTAAAGAGACCTGCAGTATGGAAATGGCCTTAATGAGCACGCGGAAAACCGCGAATGGGTTCTAGATATATAGGCATATGCATAGGGAAAACTAAATAAATACAGCGGCACACCATAAAACACGGCTTTGCACGAGAGAGGAGTAGTCACTACTCTAGGCTCGGACAAACAAACCTCAACGCCAGATCCGTTCATACAAGGCTGAACACCCATGTCACTAGGTGTCGGATAAATACAATCCATCCTTATACAGATTACATAACCAGTCTTTTCACTGGCAAGAAAAATGTAAGGTTAACAACAAATGAAGAATAGTGATTAGCATACATTAAGTTAATATCCTGAGAGGCAGATGCCATGACATTGAACAAATACTTACAAGTGCTTAGCATACATTAACGTTGTGACCCTGGTAATAGATGTCGTGTAAGGGAGCAAAAATGATATTAGCGTTCTGCATACATTATCTTACTGACGTTATGGACATTGGTAAAACCGGCTATCAAGGGAAATGCATGTGACCTGTGCTGACGGCTTGTGACTCTGTCTTCTCATGAGGGAGAAACCAGCCCAGGCACCAACTCTGAAGCTACCGGTAGCTGCAGTCTTCCACTCCCCACAAGAGGGGAACACAAACAATTAGAAACACAAAACAAACACTTAACTGGTATCCTCGGGTCCTGTCATTCCAAAACAGGACACCCCCTAACTTAGGTCAGGGAAAATGCTAAGCACCCTTTCCGATCCTGTTTTTTTTTTTTTTTTACAAACTTTATTTTTTTTTCACGAGCTTAGAGAGGGAGAAAAAAATACTCACTTGATAATGCACCCTATACCAGTGTGTACAGCTCTCGCTCCATATGCTATCTGGCTGTAAACCTACGTCATAAAATATGGCGTGGTAGAGCTCTGAAACCCCTCTCTGAAACGCATAAAATGTGAACAGCACAAGGGAAATTCCCCAAACCACCAACACACCCGGGAACTGCCTCCTATCACACTGCAGGAGAAAAAGAAACAAAATGCGCAAGTTTTTCCTTGGACCGAAAGGACGCTGTAGTCAGGCTCACAGAATAGACCGGGGATAAGAGCGTTACCAGCCCAGAACAGACTAGAGCCACAACGGACAGTATGGAAAATGGGGCACCCTTCAACTTAGTCAGACAATTTAGCCTTGGAAAGGTAAACCCCCTCCTTAAGGCATAAAATCAAAAAGTGCCTGACTTGGACAAACCTCGAAACTCCTCTGGTATCTCCGGCCTTCATATGTAACTACGCACCAACGAGTAGACTCCCGCTGACTGTACAATTAATACATTTCTTAATGTTTTTTTTTCTTCACACTGCGTTAGATGGGTAAATCACCACAAGGCATGTAGAAACCAGATTCCCAAATATTTTAATATATGAAATCTGGCAAAATGCTACAGAGGAAAACTAAACGAGAATTTCCTCTGGTCAGCATACAATCCTCCCACTACAGTCCCTTCCCTCCTACCTTATGGTTGATAATGCTACCATGCCCGTAACGAGATCCTGAGTGGAACTACCACAAGGGTGTTATACAATCGACTTTGGCAGCTCGCCTGTAAGCGGAACCCAAAACCGGGCACCGATTAGCCTGATAATGCCCCTGATAAACAGCAACCAGGGTGGAGCTAAAATGCCAGGTCTACCATGCCTGGCAGCTGAGTCCCCGATTTCGGCAGAGCTCCGGAGAAGGCTCAGACCGAGTCTTCCCACTTTACGTCCCTTTCCACCTTCCTCTCCCCACCTCCCGCTCCAGCTGTACCGCCATTTTTTCTTCTCCCCGGGCTGATCCACCTATAACTTCCTGCAGGGGGGCTCTAATAATACCTGAGATAAAAAGTCCTCAAGAACACACCTGCTCCCCCTACATGTGGGGAGATTCCACCGCCCTCCATGTTAAGCACCAACCTTGCCTGAGACCAGTGTGCAAGGAAAATGGACAACAGGCACGTTGTTTGGTGACAAAGAGAATGGAGCTCCAATTCACTAAGGAAATAGCACACATGGGGCTAACACAAGGAGTTACCATAGTGAATCACATACGGCTGACACCAACGGAGGACAACAAAACACAAAATGGATGACAATGGACAAATGTGTTTTAATCAAAGGAAAACACAGAGGTCTCAAATAGTCCTATGCATAAAAAGAATAGCCAGTTGCCCTAGCAGCAACACATAAAACATGTACACATTATTACAGCATCGTGACATAAACATGTCAGCACAATGTTCTTTTTATTTAATTTTTTTTCTTCATATTCCTTACACAACAACCCAACCTTTTGTCAAACCCTGAATTCTATAAGGAGTTACATATATGCAAGCACATACTGGTCCCAGATATAGAGGTAGTAGAAACGCTGGAACACACTGACAGAAATGAAGCAGGTTTGGTAAAATGACAAACACGAGAAGCAGAAATACAGTTCTGAGACCTCCCAGGACCCACTTCGATTAAATCTCAGAAGCAGGCTCAGAGGAAGCATCCACTCTCGGACTGGTCTTCTGTAACCCAAGATGCCCTGCAGATAGATTGGAGTGGACTAGTTTCAATACTTCCTTCTAGAACTGCTTCGGGACCAATAGTTGGTGATAACTAATGCTGTTTCCTCTTGGTTAAGGGTGACTCTGTACAAAAGACCGCACTTCTCTACGAAATGTGTGATCTTTAGTGTTCTGCTCTTGACCTCCAACATCAGGTTCATCTGAGCTTGGCTGAGAAGGGAATCTGTCCCCTGAGACATCTCAAATTCAATGGTAGGTGGTAGGTGGCTACTAAGCACCATTCCAGTTGTTGCCAATTATAGATGTGCCCATCCACCGGATCAGCATGGACATGGTCAGTCCCTTGGAGCCATCCCAGTCTGGCAACTGATACATCTTGGTAATCACTGATATGTGGCCCAACATCCAGAAGCCTTCCCAATGCAAAGTAACACCACAAAACATTCTTAAAGGTACCCATCCCTTTTCTTCACATCCCTGCAGAGATTTTTACAGAGCATGGGAGCAGCTTCATGTCGGAACTGATGAGCGAAATGAAAACACTAATGAACACACAAACCCTATGAACATCCATCTGCCATCCTGAGACTGCTGGCCTAGTGGAGCAGTTTAACAAAACCTGGAAGCACAACCATATACAATTGGTTTCTGAGGATGGGCACCATTGGGATGATCTGATTCCCTAGGTTCTGTTGGCAGTACAGAAAACAGAGCAATTACCAACTCAGTTCTCAGCCTTTGAGCAGGTTACCTGACAGAGCCCTCAAGCTGTAGATTCAGAGAGCGAAATGGGAGGGCACCCAACATGGGACAAGGCTGAGGGGCTGGTGGTTGCACTTCCTTTTTGACTGGAGGATTTTGGCATCCTTCTCTTCTGACTTTTCACACTCCGGTGTCAGTGGTCACAAACTTGGGCTGTAAAATTGAGCATCCTTAGCTGCTGAAGACCAAGTCACCGCTGTCTGCCAATCCGGCCATTATAAACTAAAAAGTCTTTGTAAGATTCTCCCTTATTTTCCAGTCCATATGCATGGGCCTGTGGTAGCTTCCTTGGTTTTCAGTACTATGGACTATTGTATCTCTCTTTTTTAGCACAGCCTGGATATTATCTTTTTAAACCTTTATTTATAAGACAGTCGCACATCGAGATACCCACAATACAACATTTCTTAAAAAGGTACAGAGCGTATTTATGTGTTCCACACAACAGTCATGAATAAAATATCGGAAGTTCTGCCATTCTCATTACTGGCAGTGTCTGAGCTAGAGTCTGCTAAATACCATCTGAGCAGAGCTCGAATGTCAGTGGGGTGACATGCTGGAGATACAGATAGAACAAAACCCTCTTCCCATTTGTGTTGGAGGTGCCAACCCCTCCCCCTACAACTGAGTACAGATAACATGATAGGCAGACCAATGTTTCTATTATTTCAGAAATCAGGATTATAGTGCCTTTATTTAAGGTAAAGAGTGGACATGGCACTGCACATATTTGGGTTAAAATGACCCAGGAAGTGAGGGGTGCTTTAAATATCACACGCATACCATTAGTATATAAAAATATATTATGAAAAAGCTATACAAAGTGAGAAATGCTTAAGTTGATAAATAATGGCTCCCTGAAGGATAAATACAGTAGGCAGACAGAGATATATTTCAAAATGGATGACTCAAGTACAAAATGGTGTTCGGGTTTAAGGCAGGTGTGGAAAACCCTGACTCATGTTGACAAGCAACACAGGCTAATACATGAGAGTCTGTGGCAGCATCTCGTAGTGAGCTAATTGGGTCTGGAATCTTAAATTTGAAAATTGTCAGAAAAAGCAGACAAGAATGATGATGAAACTTGGATACATTTATCTATGTTATTAATAATAAGGGCACACTGTACTTTATGTAGACCAATTTGAGAGACCAGCTGTATTATTTGGCATCATATAATTGAGCTTATTCATTTCTCCAAGTTATAAGGCACTAACTAACTTGGCAGGACCCCAAACAATAGATAGAGAATTGACAGTGATGTGATATAATTGTTTCTGGCAGGAGTGGAAGAATGTCATAAATGTGTCCAGCCAGGTGTAAAATAAGCTTATCAATTTTATGCGTCAGACAGAATTGTTGGTGTTAACTATGACACATGTGGGCTTGGTTAACAACAGACTATAAAAGCAGGGGAGAGGCATAATGTCTTTGAGTGTGCCTAAAACGTGTCTTAAACCTACAGCTAATAAAAGACTGCTGAGACCCTTCCAGGTGCCTGGTTTTCTCCTGTCTCTGAGAAGTGTTCATAAATGCCAGAGCTTGATGGGATAGGAAGAGGACCTCCTGTTCACATTCATTGTCATAAACTAGTTTGCGCAACCATTCCTCACACTTGGGTGCTTTCTTAGATTTCAAACATTTTAAAATGCATCTCTTAGCCACCACACATGGAACATTGAAGAAGCACCTCGTTTTCACCTAAACTTTCCCAATGTCCACGAGAAGGTATTTAAGGGGGACAGGGGACGGTGGAATGTCCAACATATAATCAATTGCACCTGCTACTTTGCCTCATGATTCCAGAATCGGTGGACACGCTCAGTGCATATGAAAGGAATTGGTCTGTGTGCCCCCACACTTCAAACACGTGCCAGTGTAGCCCAGGGAGAATTTGCCCAGTCTAGCAGGAGTGTAATCTACGTGGTTTCGCATCTTAAACTGTTTTAACCGCAGGCCATTATTCAGAGACACTGCCTTCGTCAGTTATCAACATTTGCTCCATTTCGCTCCTAATGAAATCCCCAGATCGCTTTCCCTGGCCTCCCTGATTATATTTCGAAAAGGAAGGAGGGACTATATAAACCTGTAAAGATTGGACACCCTGCACCGCGTGTCATCCACTGACATAATGGCACTAATATAACCATGCATCTCGGGTTCAACTGGAAATGATTGCCTTTTTTGGTGAAATATAGCTTGCACCCGATAGCATTGAAGCACCCGGAGGCATCCATCCCCCAATTTACTGGAAAAATCCACAAGGGGCACAAAGCGCCCCTCCGAGAACATGTCACCTATGTTCAGTTGACCGGAGTTGTCCCAGGACCTTCTTATCTCTCTGTCATATGTGGGGGAAATACCAGGGTAATTTCTCAGGGGGGGGCTGCCGAGTTTTAGGGCACCTCTACACCCAACTTCTTAAATATCTAAGTCCAAGCATTAATTGTGGTTCTCACGGGATCAAAGGTACAGGAATTAACATACCTCTCACTAAATATGACTGACCAGAGATCCGTGGGGGAAGCCCCATATTTCTCCAATGGCAGATGAACTGCTGCATCCTCGGCCGAATATGAGTACCTAGCAAAATCGGCTTGAGAGGCAAAGTAGTAAAGTTCGAAATCAGGTGCCGCCAAACCCTTGCTCTAATACCGCTCAGTCAGTTTCTGCCAACTAATCCTAGCCACCCTGTGTCCCAGACAAATGCAGAGGCCAATGTCCACAGCCAGGTGAAAAAGGCCCAACTGGGCCACATGGAGCATTTTTGAAGAAGTATAGTAATTTCGGGAGCACTGACATCTTCAGTAGTGCTACGCGTCCATATAATGAAATCGTAAGTTTTGGCCAAAGCGCCAGCTTGATGGTCAGTTGCAGTAAGTAGGACTCATAGTTATCAACATATAGAGATACCATAATTCCAAGATGCCTAAAATGTAGGAGAGACCAACGGAAGCCCCTAGGCTCTGATGGCTGAGCCGTAGTTGGTGTAAGGGGGAACAACTCTGACTTAAAATTGTTATTTTCATATCCAGAGTATCTGGAGAACTCATGCACATCTCTCATAATTTGGGCTAAGTTCTGCTCCGGGTCCTGGACATAAAGTAATGCATCTTCCGTGTAAAGGGAAATTATCTCGGGTGGACTGTTTATCCTAATTTCTCTATGCTGGTGTATCTTCCTGATTAAGGCCGCTAGTGGCTCAATAGTAAGTGCAAATAGCAGGGGGCAGAGGGGGCAACCTGCCTGCTGCCCCTTCCCAGAGGAAATGGTGCTGATAGTGTTTGATTAGTGTGGACCCTGGCAACCAGGGCAGACTATAACAACTGAATGCATTGTAAAAAATAAGGACCAACACTGAAGCAGTGAAGTACACTGAACAAGTACCGCCATGAGAATGAATCAAAGGCCTTTTCCTCATCTAAGGCTGCTGTGAACGCCCTAACCCAGGGATTCACTCGAGCCATAACACAAAACAAAGAACAACTGACGTAGGTTTAATGCAAGAGACCTAGTGGGTATGAAGCCGACTGGTCCGGGTGCATCAGTTGAGGCAAGAAAGGAAGCAACTGCGTAGAGAGAATTTTCACAAATATCTTGGCATCTGTGTTGATTAAGGATAGCGGTTTATAAGACGCCACATCTTGAGGAGACCTATAGAGCTTGAGCAGAACTGTGATAATGACTTCCCGCATGGACTGTGGGAGCACACCCCCACCAAGGGACACCTCCCAGAGCGCCAATAATATAGGTGCCAACTCCTGCCAGAACTCTTTGTATAGTTCTATCCCCAAGTCATCATACCCAGGAGCTATCCGAGGCACCAGTGCCTTCACTGCTCCTTCAATCTCATCTATCGTAAGGGGCTGCCCCAGAGTATGAGTAGCTTCAGTGATAGTGAGGGCAGCTTATTTCAGCCAAGTAATGGGAAAAATCATCTTGTGTGATCGCATCGCAATTAGAGTCGACCATGGAGTAACAACTGGAGAACATTTCATTGATATCTTTCTCATTCACCATCACACTGTTACCAGGGCTCTGAATACTAGTAATGGGCATCGGTAGTTCTCAGTCTTAACAAGCCTAGCTAACAATCTGCCAGCCTTATCCCCCTCGCCATATCTCCTTGTTCTAGTGAGAATAGACATGTGTAGGACCTCCCAATCTTGATATTGAGCCTCTTTATAAGAGGGGCCAAATCAATACTAACAAATCATGGGGGGAAAAAGAAGCAATCTGTCAAACCTGTCAAGAATGGCACTGCTGAAACCTCTATCATACCTGGCAGTATAACCTCTAGGGATAGAATTACAGGAAAAAAGGACATTCATGAACACTTCTGAAAACCTCCTTGTCATTTGGCTCCTGATTGCAGCACATCCTCAACTCTGAACCAGATAAATGAAAACTTTGTATCAAGGGGCCTTTATGACCACAACGGACTAGACTTGCTTTTCCATGAGGATGCATAGGATCTGCCTAACCACTCTAGATCAAGTCAAATGGGTGCATTGAACTCAAGAGTTAACTTTAGTGTTAATGGGACCCGTTCCACACGGTAATTGGAGGCTAATCACTTGAGACGAAATGACAAGACTATGGGCCTCATTACACGGTAGGCGGTAAGGGTTTACCGGTACCGGTATTTTACCGGTATTTTACCGGTACCGGTAAATCCTTACCGCCTTACTACGAGGTCCCTTTGCGGGTTGGGGAATTTAACGCCTGCTTTTTGCAGGCGTTAAAAACCAACCCGCAAAGGGACCAGTGGAGCTAATTACGGTACCGCAATTTGCGGTACCGTAATTAGCGCCTTCCCCATTCCCATTGAGCCCTATGGGGCAAAAATGGGAATGGGGAAGGGCAATGGTGGAAGGGGGAATTACCGCCCCGCCAACCTTGGAATGGGGCGGTAATTCCCATTTCCACCAAGGCGGTGCCGGTATTTTACCTGCCATGGTTCTCAGCCTACCGTGTAATGAGGCCCTATGAATGCTGGTGTGATTCAGAATGCTGTAGCTTTAACATTTTCATAGCTTATTTTGTAATGAGCACCAACTGAAACATTCGGCAATGTTATCGCCTCTTCATAGTATCATACCATTAAGAAACGTGGTGTCAGAAGATATTTCCATAGTGGATCTATTAGAAGATACACTTAATGCAACTTCAATAGTGAATTTTAAATCTGTTATGACTTTAGGTTTTGTGAAATTGACTCTCACTTGTCTGAGTCCTTCTTCTAATTCACCACACAAGATAATGCCTGATATTGATCAAAATAAGACATCTGAATTGAATAATTGGCAATGGTTACCTACGACATTGCAACCACAGTTAACCGATCTCTTTCCTATTTTGGAATATCTCTCATTACTCAGGAGAGGATGGCCTGGCTGACAATATTTCCAAATTTGGTAGTGTGGATAAGAGACTTGGATGGTGGATACATTTTATATTGATGGTAGACACACAAGTTCTGGCTTCTAAGGGCTCTAAAGGTAGACCTAAAGGGGGTTTGATCACAAGAGTTAAAAAAGCTTAGAAATTAGAAGAGGTACAAACCTCTTCTAACTGCATCTTGGCTGGTAACATAGATTGGCAGCCCTTGGGGGTCTCTAAAACGCTTCTCCACATTATTAACATCTATGATCTGCCTGCTAGTAATGATCACCTTTCCATATTAAAGTCAGCATGTAAACATTGGAATTATTTGTCTAACCACTTATGGATTTTTATTAGTGGAGTTTGTAATGCAAGAATCCCCCAATATTATACACGAGTGCCTGCCTTCGTGACTTCATCTAATCCCATCAAGCATTTCACAGATGCAAAGGCTTACACTGGGTTACACTGCTATATCAACATGATTCTGCAATGCTCAATGGCCAATCCCCAAAAGATCATCCAGGAAATGTCACGAGAGTAACTAGTTAAGAATGGAGAAGGTGGGCACCACCTAAAGGTAATCCAATCTATTAAATCCCCGTGAAAAAACCTCGCTGGTTTCAAAATGAGTTTTATAGGAGCTGACCGTGAATAGCCCAGAGACAACTGGGCCCAATATAAACAGACAAAAGCAAAAGCCGGGTGTGAAGTAGGAATCTGCGTGATGAACTTGTGTCCACTAGACCATCAGCTAAAAGCCTGATCACCAGGAGAATTGGAACATTTCCGTGTTTACATTGTGCTAATTGCAATTTTGTTATTAAAGGAGAGAATGTCAGCCATTCACAAACTGGACAAATAATTAAGCTTAAAGACTACGCCACATGTGATATCACCAACATAATCTACTTTATAAAATGTCCATGTGGCATGCATTATGTAGGTAAATCTAAAAGAATGGCAAAAACACGTTGGAACGAGCACTGGTACTGCATACGAAACGCTAACATGAACTCAGAGGTGGCGAGACATTGGTTGGAGAAAAAGCACAATCTATCTCAGATTAGATTTCAGATTTTAGAAGTTGTAAGAACTGGGAACCCACATGAGGATATGAATTCCAAATTAGACCAAAGAGAAACATTTTGGATTGACCGATTGGGGTGCCTTAATCCATCTGGCATTAATGAAGAGATCAATTTTCAGTGTTACTTATGAATACTGTATTTGTTTTCTCTCCTGATCCATTTAGAGCATGTCAGTACATTCTGTGCCTTTACTTTAAATTGGTTATCACAAATTGGGTCCTACAAATTTGGGTGTGGGTTTACATAACAGCAGTTACTCCTTGGAGATCCTCCTTGGAGATCCACAGGAGTTCTCATAGATATGAGTTACTTTCTGCTACCTACGTTATCACAATTATACCAGTGAATTTTATAATCTAAGGACCATGCTCCATTAGGGTGATTCTACTAGCTAGGTGAAATAACCGCACTGAGCTGGAATGTTATCAAAACACTATGGTATTTATGAGTTACTTTCTTTTTCCTACATAATTACAATCATACTAGTGAATCCTATTATCTAAAGATTGTGCTACATTACGGAGATTCCTCTTAACTAGGTGTATTGTAGCAGCTACATGTAGCAGTAAGGTCATCCAGACACTATGGTATTTATCCGTGACTTTAATTATTCAGGTTGTCATGGCAACACGCAACAACAACACTGACATCACTAAGTTTAGGTAGGACATATAGGCCCTCATTACGAGTTGGGTGAAAAGGGATACCAGGCACCCGTAAGGACACTGGTGCTGGTAAAACCCTTTGCGCCCTATTCCGAGTTCCCTTAGCGGATCCCTTCAGGCGTTAAAGACGGGACCCGTTAAGGGACTTTAGAGCTAATAACGGTTCCACAATTTGCGGTACCGTTATTAGCGCCTTCCCCCTTCCCATTCCCATTGGGGGCTCAAATGGGAATGGGGAATGGCCTTTTTCAATGGGGACTTGCCGGTCCAGCAAAGGTCGGAATAGACCGGTAAGTCCCCATTGAACCAGGGCGGACTCGGTACCGGTATTGGAGGTAATCATGGCGCTAATAGTGCCACGGTTACCTCCATATTCGGAATGAGGCCCATAGTGAATATATATATGTATATATTTTTGCTAGGCGTATTGTAGCACGTAGCAGTAACGTCATCCAAACACTATGGTATTTATCCGTGACCTTAATTATCCAGGTTGTCATGGTGACACATAACGACAACACTGACATCACTGAGTATAGGGATTGCATATAGTGTAAATTTATATATATATATATATATATATATATATATATGTATATATATATATATATATATATATACATATATATATATATATATATATATATTTTTTTTTTTTTTCTTGTAGTGTAAGTACGAGTACAGGAATGATTCCAGGACTTCACATTTCAAATGAACAGGCTAGAACTAACCATGGGTCGTGGCACGTCCCGGCCTTTGCTCCTCGAGTGGGGCTGGGACGGGAGATGGCTGAGTCATTGACACACCCTCGGGCGGGTCTGACTCAGGCGTCTCCAGCCGAAACCATGGTTACCTTTAAAACAGCTGTTAGAGCGACACCTGCGGGCTCTTCACAGCAACATGAGTCTTAATCTGAGCGACTCGGTAATCTTGGGGCTCCGAGACATAATGGATTAATCACACGGATGAGTTCACCATTTCGCTCATACGGAATGAATTCTAAATACTATCTTTGTATATTTCGAAGGTAAAACCAGAGCTATTTAGCATTCCTGTTACAGAACGCGTGGGAAACACACGCCCATATTGAAGTAAGTTGATCTCTCTTGACTCACAATAATAACGAGAAGTGACACATGCAATGTAATTACGTGAAGTTTCCTAATCTACTGCATATTATACTTTAGGACTATCATTTGAACTCACGTTAGTTCATTGGACTCCACACGTAGTGGAACACAAATAAAAGGTATTTACATACATGCTCTCTTAGAGTAGTAGTAATTCTTAACATGTCGTAAGCAATCAAGTTGAACAAAGTCTGAATGTGTTCTTGATTTGTTTCTTCTTTTTTCCTTTGTTTTGTGTCATATGCATAATATCAAACTGAATTGCGGTACGTACATTTTGGTTCAATTTATTCACATGGAATTACATGATTATTGTTTGTGTCTTGTTTACTGATTGATGAATGTTGTATATAAATGTACATGTTGTGATTATGTTAATGTAGGAATTCACTGTAAATAGAGAGCACAGCCCTGATGAAGGAGAACACAGTCTCCGAAATGCATTGGCAATAATTAAAGCTCTCATTCATATACAATCAGCCTAGTTGGCTTGTCTGCTGTTTTTCGAGCAACTGTAAATCATTGGAAAAGGATTTCCACATATTTATACAAGTACCGTTGCACAACCATTCGGCTTTATCAGTATTAAGAGTTAATGGAACTTGATCAAATTTTCTTTCAACATTTTTTCAGTTTTTGGAGTAACCTCAGATGAGGTACATTTTTGAGAGCGACTGTTTAGCTGCGCGACACCCGGCTCTTGCTTTTGTCTGTTTACGAGAGTAACTAGTGCCGCCCAGTCATATAACTTAGCCCCAAAATCCATTCAGGCTTTTCACAAACATTCAAGGTTGGGTCTGTAATCTTTCTGAAAACTTTTGTCCACATTCGTCAAACGGCAGCAAAGTTATAAGACCTCAAAACATTTTGAAACCCCTCTAATTTAGCCTCCTCTTGAGAAAATCGCACCAAACTTTACAAAAACATGTATATCTAGATTTAAAATCGTCTTGCAAACTATTGTGCAGCTTCGTCAAATGGCACCACATTTATAAGCCTTTACATTATTTTGCGACCCCCTTGAATTTTTCCCCCACTTTACAGAATCCCACCAAACATTGACAAGCCTTTCGGTACCGTCACGGTTTGCACCATCCAATCAGTGGACGCGTCCGATGTCCGCGGTCATCATGTCACCCTCTAAGCCAATCAGATGTCTGTCCGCGAGTCGAACAGGGAAATGGGTCCGCGGACCGAAACCAGATATCACACATTTTTTTGACCTACATTTTTCCTGTTTTAAAAAACTACTGGACGGATTTCCACCAAATTTACAAAAGCACGCTTTCGGGACCAAGTCGCCGCTCCTGCCGCAAATTTGGTGAAAATCCGTCCAGCGGTTTGGGCTGTAGGCGTGAGCAAAGTTTTTCTCCATTTAGTCTATGGAAAAAGAAAATGTTTGGGACCACCTTATAACTTTGCCCCCCTTTGATGAAATCTCACGAAACTTAGCAAAATAATTCAGAGCGGGCCATTTACCTTTTTTTGCAAAGGTTGGTGAGGATTTGGCCAGGGGGAGGGAAGTTATAAGCCACCCAAAAATGGTCTTCATATGGGTTTAGCAACATAACCATAACTACACAGCCGCTACCGCAGGCCGGGTAATATATGTATATTATTTATTGCTAGATGTTGTACATTGGGTTGAAGCAACCACTCTAACTGTGGCCAGGCAGTTGGAGAGTGATCATGATCTAGTAATTTTGGCACCTATTGACCCATCTAGCAGCAAGCTTCATACAAAGAACCCAGGAATGCTTATATCACTGTAGCTGCAGTAAGAGGAGCTTTAAAATTGATTTAGACATTCCGAAGATATATGAGCATCTTATCCCAGTATTTGAAGCTTTCAAATTGCCTCAGCTTCAAAATCCATTGATACAGAATGTATTCATCATGCTATATAGAAGGCAATTTCACCTTGTGTAACTTACGATACTAAACGTTGTGGTGTGCTAGAAATAGGAAACAGAGCACTGGGCATAATTTGCACAGAAGATGTGTATTGACTTAAATGAAAAACCTGCCTTACTGAGCCCTACTCTTACAAGAGGGTTCCCTATGTACAACTGAAAACTTAATGTGCTTGTCGGGATTGTTAGTCAACATTAAAAGTCTGTCCTGAATCCAAAAGCTAATTTACATAATTGGCCCTACCAATATATATAAATTATAAATGCCTGTTAGGCTTCGGTTGTTAGGATCTTGTAGCTGATCCCATCTCGCTTAACAGTCCTTGAAAATAAAGGTTAATTGACAAGCAATGGTCATCGCAGTTCTCTGTATTTGGTCTTTGCCAACAGTCTCTTTCACAAAAATCACTCTGTATTGCAGCAGTTCGTGAAGACACGATTCACTTCTCAAGCCTTTTCAAATGAATGGTTTCTCTTTCAGGCCTCCACAAATGTAGAAATTTCGCTGAAGCAGAAAAAAGGTTACTTTTATCATTTCCTTCCAAATACTTACGATGCCCCTTTTTCAGGGTAACTATGCCTTGTTTCAGGATTGTAATCAGTATTTGTGCTATGTTTAACTTTCTATCTGGGACCTCTTGGCCCACCTCATTATATGTATATTGACTTGGTCACGTTAGACCTTTACTGGGCTCTCTAGCCCCTTCCTTTACACCCTGCTCGAGTACTCCTCAGGTTTAATCACAATCTTATGTATATATTTGCTTTGGATTTTATGGGGTCGGTGACTAGCATTCTCATAAACTTCCCCTCCCTTGTATTTTATTGGGTCTTATGCTCCCCCCGCGTTCGTTGCAGAGCTTGACCAACTGCTTTCCTATCTTGTGCCCCAACCACTTACCTAACTCTCCCAACACGCTCTCCAGGGAGGGTCAGTTGCAACAGACTCCCTTGAATTGAACCGATTTCTGGCATTCTCTGATGGCAGCCTTCTCGGTTGCTTGCTGGGGCCTCCTTCTCTAGCTTCCTCCAGTGGCGGCCCTCTCATGGGCTTGCTGGTATCTCTTCTCCTTCCTCTGACAGTGTCTCACGGGATGCGAGCAGGACATTTTGTTTGGTCAGCATTCCTGGACTCAGCATCGTTCTGCGGGCTCCTCGCCCACAACATACTCTCTGTGATCCTGTCTCCAGGCAGCATTGGTCAACGCGATTGTGGCGATGTCTGTTCTGTGTGCCGCTTCCCCACTAACTGACTCAATGTCACGTGGTCTCTCTCTCCTTGGTTTTCTCTGACGCAACCTTTTTGCATGCTTGCCGGTTTCACTTTCTCTTCTACCGGTCCGCTCTTCGGAACGTCAGTTTCTTGCAACAGTCTTAGGCGACCTTCATGCTGGGTGCAACTGTATGGTTTCAATCCTTCACCACTCATGGGTTTGACAACATTATGCATGCTCCCAACCCACGATATAGCAGTCATGGTCCTGCCTCCAGATAGCGATTGTTTTGTGCTGCAGCGGGCTTGTCCGCTCTGCACGTGGGATCTCTAGCTGGCATGCTTTGCTGTAGCTCCACCTCTTCCTCTATGTTCCCAGGTAAGGGTATTCTCCCTTATATACTCTTTGCTGTATTGAGAAGCATATTTCTATTGGTCCTGGGGGTAGGGTTGGAAGAAGGGGTCAGCAGCACTTTCAAACATAGACACAGGCTTCATAGTTGTACCATTAACGTCACAGTGTCGGAAGCGGCTGATTACGTTCATTCATTCTGGTTTTCGCAGTGTGGCTTGACAATCTGGCCTTGCTCCACATTAGCAGGACCTTTCCTCTAACTTTCTAACCTTCCGTCAGAACTCAGTGGACCCAGTGAAAGACGCTGGAGGGTGTTGCTTCCCTGCGCTGCCCTTACATTGCATTTGGTTCATCCGCACCCACTGTCTCTCTTCCGCATACATTGTCTGGCACCTGCGGGGTGAGAGGACTCAGCGAGAGTGGGACGGCGGGTTTGAGCACTGGCGAGTGATCCCAAGATCACTGAGTAAGTATACTGGAGCCAGGGGAGCAGAGTGTCCGGCTAAAAGGCAGTGTCCTTAGAACCGAGAGCTGAGTGGGCCTTGGCGTGAGAAAGTTTGTTAGCTTATTTATTTTTTTAACAAAATTGCTTCCTTGCACTCCCAGCATTTTGATGCGCTAATGTTCAGAAGGGGATTCAAGTGCTGCCCTTGGTGTAGGAGGGGCTTAACATCTCCGAGAAAAGTTTACTCAAACCGTGCTAGGTGTGTATTCAGAAATCTCTGTCAAAGAATCAAAGCAAGTCTGTTTTGAGCAACATTCTATGGAGGCGGCCACAAACAAGCCTGGGGGCTTTCTAATCGCTCGGCTTGCAATGAGAAGGGCCGGCCTGACTTTCTGGTCACTCGCATATTGACTGGGCAGGCGTGAAGCACGTGAAGCGGCGTAAACTTGCCTGCAGTTGTGCAGGTGTATGCAGAGTGTGCAGAGGACCCTCTATTAAATTGACAATCGAGAAAAGTAGATAACCATTAAAGGCCCTGGTGGAGTGAAGGGCGTTTGAGAAATACTGTTTGTTGCTGTTTGGGCTGGAGGCTGGTGAACAGCTTAGCCTGTATTAATATCCAGCTGAGACATTGGCACGTTAGAGCGTAGAGACTCCTAATTGGATGGTGGCCTATGACGAAGACTGGCGGTAAGTGTTTACATGTATGCTTAAGAGATTCGCTGCCGGGAGACTGCTGAGTTCATCTCTTTGATCCCGAGCATTAAACACTCTGTACCCATGCTTAGCTGGCCCTCAAAGCGAACATTTGTAGTAGTTGATTGATTGCCCCTCGTATTAGCGGATAAGCTATTTTTATCTGTAACAGAGTTCGGCTTTGGAAATGACAATATCTAAAGCAATTAAGTCCCGTTACAATATGAGGAGGGGCAACATAAATAAGGAATCAATGACACTTAAGGCCAAGAACAACATGATTACCCCGATGGGAGAAAAGGCGGTAAAGGGAACAATCCCTGCACTTTTCCAGAAAGCGGTTTCAAAAGCCAAAAACTCAGTCAACGAATCTGCAGGAGATAAACAAACTTCTAATACTAACGGAAGTCAAGTACTCAATGTGTCTAACTATGATAACATCGACAACAATTCTTTATTGGATTTGTGTCTGTCCATTCAAAAATCCATGGCTCCTACATTACGAGACTGAATCCCGATAAAAGAAGGAGGACAGTTAACTGAAGCGGAGGTTCTACATGCCAATGATAGCGTGTTAGCTACTTTGGAAAAGGGCCAAGAACAGGAAAAAGATAAAAATATGCCTGTTAGATTGCCCGAAGACACTCAATTAAATCCTCCAACTTGTTCCTCGTCAGTTTGGGGAGGGCTTGCCTCTCAGCATCACCAAACATTTCCATTGATCTAGAGGGATCGGGACCATTGGATGATGTTGGGCCGCATGACCGGTCCCGTATCAATTCAACTTTGATCACAGACCTGCAAGCCTCCATGGGAACGATGCAGTTTGCCCTCAAGATTTTGCTGAAACTATGTGGGAGAATACATGTTAATTTAGTTCTTCATCTGGGCCTGCCGGATCCAAGAAATCCACAAGAACCCCCACAGTCGGACGATAAAGCTCAGGGTTCGGTCCTGAAAGAGGACGTTCTACCTGTAAATGAGGAAGTGGAACTGGATCCGCCGGGCATCCCTGTAGCTCTTTACTCAAGGAAGCAGCGGCGTATGGCGAGGGGAGAGGCAAATAAGAAGACTCCAGTGACTATTCCTTCACCACTTCCGGCAACTGCTCCTCAGCCATTGAAATCTAATGAAGCAAGGAAAAAAGCCTGCAGAGCCACGAAACACCTAAGTAACCAGGCTGGTACTCTGCCCAGCTGGATTATTCCTGAAAAACCTAATTAGATCTCATATGTCAGTAGTAATGATCAGGATTCTCTCTCCTCGAGCTCCTCAGAGGGTGAAATAAATAAACATTCAACCCCCAAAGAAGAGGCAAACAACAGATACAGAAAGTCTCCGTGGATAGAGAGGTTATTGAAGAGCTGGATCCCATTAATCAGAAAATCCGTATAATTAAAAATCTGAATCAAAAACTCAGTGATACATGGTTAACTAGGCAGCAGGTGTTGGCTAAATTACATCTCATCCCCAACTGCGGGTGATGCGATCTCTTAGGGTGCGTAACCCCAATGTCACTGCTCTCCATTGTACTGTTCAGGCTATGGTCCAACTAATTCATGCACACAAGTCCAGTCTTACTCAGGTGGGGCTGAGGGTGGACGTAAATAAGGAGGACAAAGACCAACTAATTACCAACAGCACAAAACTAACCAACACCAAACATCCTATTAAATTTGATCTTCCTACCCGAAAGAAAGTCCAGTTAAGTGACATCCAAAACACCTTGAAATGGCTGGCAGACTCTCTTCCAATGGTGCTTCAGAAACCTTGAACCTGTACCTTATTGAGCTGGAATACGCGTGGGTTTAACTTACTTAATTTGAATGGCTCTTTACCACTTATTGCCAATCAAACATTCTTTTTGCTAAACGAGATTTGGCTCCTGGGCCCATTATCTATGGACGGGTATTATTTGTACCACTCGGCGGCCAAGAAGGGACCTCGTGGTCGGCCGTATAGGGGTTTACTAGTTGGGGTCAAGAACTCTGTTCCAAGTAGAAAAATAATTACCATCTACGAGGACTATATCAGTGCAATTGAAGTTGTTATAATGGTAAAGCAGTCCTGGGAAAAAATGCTCTTAGTTAATGTCTATAACCCTCCTGGTACAAACCATCGTGAAATAATCCAGGATGCATTAAATTAACTATTAGGCCAGTGGAAAAGTGGTACCAAGTCCTATTTTGTGATTCTGGCTGGAGACCTTTATTGCCATATCCAAGGGGCAGGGGGCACTGCCAATAATGTCTGCTTGTTTCCCTACAGTGTGATGTCTAAGGCAGTTGAGGATGTTGAGGGCGATTGCTGGCGAACATTTTTTGAGTGTTGGGATTTGGAAATAATAAACGGTCGTACTCGGAGTGATAGCCCGGGCAAGAGTATTTGGCATAATGGCATAATGGCCAGCTTCTAAGTATGATTGATTATATTTACACGAGTGCAGAAGTGGCTAATTTGGTCCAGGATATGACAGTAACACAGAGTACCTGGAATGATCATGATCCTCTGATTATGAATATAGACATAAATCCCTCTACTACTTAAAAAAAAAATGTTGGTAGTGAGATCAACGTTAACCACAAAGTCAATCGCATTATATAGTCTGACAAAGACATCATGAAGGCAAATGGAGCAATTGGCCAAGGGTGCTTGACCTCTGACCAGAAATTTGAAAACATGACTGCCGAGGAAATCGTGAGTTGGATTGCCGTGTTCTCTGGTGAATATGCTTCATGTAGATTGCCTATTATCCTCAAGGACTCAGCCCTTATATATCCTTTGATAAGGAAATTCGGGACACCAGTTGTAAGCTTAGGGGAGAAATACGAAAGCTTAGAGCCACTACCTGCTCAGTAATTGTAATACATAATAGCATTAGAAAGCTGAAGAATAGATATCGTACCTGGTTAAAATTATATTAAAAAAGCTCAAAAAGTGAATAGGTGGTGGAAAACAGTGAATGTACTGTGTACTAGAAATACCCGGAACATCTGGGCCTTACTTGGGAAGGCCAAGGGCAACAGGAAACTGTCAACTATCAACCCAAAAGGTGCTCAAGAATGGATGTCTTTTCTTGAGAACCGCAATGGTATCAGGTACGCATTGGAAGAGGGGAATAATAGTACTATCCAAAATGCCCCACCTTTTGAAATCACTTTTGAGGAGCTAGTAAGTAAAATCAAGACATTAAAATCGTCTCGAGCACCAGATCCTAATGGACTTTCTAATGCGGTCATAAAAAAATAATCCACAGTTCTGGGCAAGCCTCTTGAAAATTTTGTTTGAGAAGGTTTTGGAGGATGACAGAATTCCAACTACATGGCAAAGGGTCATACTGATCCCAGTTTTTAAAAAAGGTAATAGAACGGACCCAGCCAATTATCGCCTACTTTCCATGTTGGATAGTACAGGAAAGATCTTTGCTTCTCTTTTATTAAAGGTTTTGCAAATGTGGGCAGAAAAGGCGGGGATCCTAGATTGCTCCCAGAGTGGCTTCAGGGCTGGGTACTCTACAGCACATAATTTGCTCATTATGGATATATTAAGGAACAAAGCGCTGCAATCTAACAACTCCCCTCTCTATGCCCTCTTTAGGGCAGCTTTCGATTCTGTTAATAGAAGTTTGCTTTGGCGTAAACTCAAAAATTGGTCTTGCCCTCCTGCTCTTATTTACTATCTAGAGCTTGTGCATTCAAACACTACAGTTCAGCTCAGATTAGATAATGAAGGCAATATGACATGTCCCATCATTCAGCTGAGAGGGGTAAAGCAGGGTTGTGTCACAGTGCCCCTGCTATATTACTTATTTGTGTCGATGTCCCTGACTATATGTGGGGAATTCAGAACTATACCCCAAGGGTGGGTAGGACTCACTGTATGATATTAGCATATGCTGATGATATTGTGGTCCTTGATCATACCTTTGGTGGGCTCCATAGACCATCATAAAAGCTCTGGCAGTATGCTGAGAACAAATTAGTTATTAATCCCAGTAAAACTGAAGTACTATTGTTCACCTCTGGTAAGGTAGCACGTCCCTGCATGTATTTGGAATCCTTGAAATTAACTATACACACTCCTACAAATTTCTCAGAGTGGAATTTGATGCCAGGGGGAACTACCTGCTATGTGCCCAGGCCCGCAAAGTAAAAGCTGCCCAATTAACAGCATTTATCTATAAATTCACCTATGACAAGAGTGGCTATTCTATGCAGGGAGCACAGCAACTCTATTTACAATGTTTTGCACCAATGGTCACCTATGGTTTGGAACCCCTGATTAATATGAATCTGGAATGGCTACAGATCCTTGAGGGGAAGTTCTGGAGGCAAATTTTAAGGTTGGAGCTAGGGATTATTTCACTTAAATCTATTGTCCTGCGTAAAAGAGCGGAGCTGTATATCAAGATCCAGAATAATCCCTCAAACCCTATGTTGAAGTGTGTGAAAGAGGATATGGGAGTGACTAAGAAATCTAAAATGGAGAGGGACATGGCTACTTTGAGTGAAGCAAGTGGATGGACTCCGAGATGGGGACAAGATGATGAAAATATGTTTTGTCACCTCCAGAAGAGCCTCTCCCTATGGGACTGGCAGAATAACTTTGTGCATTTGGCAACTTTAAAGAACTATAAGTTTGTGACCTTTGTTCTTTATACTTTTAAAAAGAGCCAACTGTACCTAAACCTCTGTCCCTCTGCTGCACTGAGGCCTTATGTTCTGCTAATGCGTATCAACTACCTCCCAACGTTAGTAACCCGGACACAGGGATCCACACTTATGGGACCTGCAATGCACTGTAGAATATGCAGGGTTTCCTCTAAACCTGAAACGGCAAGACACTCTTTGTCCTCGGTTGTCTAACTGCTATAACAACTATATTGGGGAATTTGTGAACCAATGAATTCTGGTATTATTGCATTAATACACTTAACCCAAAGTTACATATAGCACTCTTTAGAATATGGTTAATTGCAGAAAAAAGTATACGTGCTCAGGAGAAATGGGAGGTTGCTCCGCCATCAAGGAGAATAAGGATCACCTGGACCAATTATGGATTAAGACAGCTGAATATAAATAATGACTTGGGGAGAGAGTATTATGGAAGAAACTCTGAAACTGTTTATGAATATGGGTGTGGTAAGCCATGAGTTGTGCCGGGCCCATCTGGATTTTTGTCCTTACGGTGTTAAAAGAGAACCTGCCATTTGGTTTAGATATATGTTGTATTTTTATTAGTATTTTTAATATGTATGAATTTGCAGCCACACGAGATATTCTAAGAATTTGAATTTTCTTTTTAGATGATAGATGGATTGATTGATTTATTGATTTTAGCTATTGATGTAAGTAATGATATATTCCTTTATGTAGGAAATTCTTATTTGTGATTGAATGTGTTGTTTTGTTTATATAAAACTGTATCACATTAAATAAATTATAATAATTAACATCTACTCCCATATAGGTGGAAAACATTTTGGGTATTTGGGAATTATAATAGACTTCTTCCACTGGGAGTCAGTGTCCCTTAAGAAGGAGTCGCTCCTAACGAGATCTTTCTTGCCCAAGCCGCTAGGCATGATCTTACGTATCAGGCTCACCTCCCTAGTCTCACAGGGAGTGAATCCCCCTTGGGGAGACGAGATGAATACTCTGGATTTGTCACAATCTTCAATAAAAAAACTATAGGAGGAGTAATACTTCGTATGACCAGGATTGTAAAGAAGCAAATAAATATCATAATGCTGCTCTAGGAAACAAAAACCCAGACCAGACAGAATTTATCCCAAAGTTACATACTCAGTACAAGACCTTAATTAAATGCACAACAACAGGTTGATAATACTTGGCAGGTATTACTAGAGGATTCTAAATCGAAAGATAGCAACCATTTTCTGGCAAACAATCACAAGGGGTTTAAATGTAACAGATTATTCAGAAATCACTTCAAATATCCCTCCTGATATTTGGCTATGCCACTTTAAGAAATGTAATTCAGATGCAGTTCTGAACAGGCAATCTTAGATGTGTTCCCTCTAGTACAATCAGCCCTATAGATAAGAGGTGTATCAGACTTTTCTACTGCATAAAAATGGGCAAATAATCTGAAAAAAAAAAGCAGGGAGTAATAATACTCCCAACAAAAGTAGGGCAGGACACATGAAAGCCTGTTCCCTACTTTCATTAACAGAGCTCGATGAATATATTGCACCAGTAGAAAACATAGTGCCACCGGAAGAAACTTTTCTTTTATAACTGCCTGGTCTGTAGAGGTAAAACTGCATCTTTTTAATGTGCAGTAATATCTTTGTGCAGAGAAATATCAATTACAAAATATTTTGCAGTTAGAACCTATTTTACACCCACCATTGTGAATGAGACTTAATTTTGTACTCCCTAAAAATTATTTTACTCTGAACTTTAAAAAAATAGGTACTAAAGTACTCTCACTTCAAAATCGTATCTGGGGCACTGAGTACAACCTTCTCCTCCTTTACTGTGTCTGAGATGGATGTCAACAAAGCATTGATGACTCAGTGTAGAGGTAAGGCCAGGACAGAATTCCTGCTGACATTTTTCTGTCGGAACACAATATTTGAGTTCTAATATGAATAGCTTTTTTCAATATACTGTCCTTTCATGCTGGTGAGAAGCTGAATTGTGCTAGCTTACAAGAAGGGGTTAAGGGTCTCCCTGAAGATTACCAGGCAATATTATTGACAGATATTTTGGTGAATATCCATGGAAAGGTACTCTTAGAAAGGTTGGAGGAGTGAGCTTTTGAAAATAATGTTGTAACTGGCCTTCAGGGAGTGTAACCAAGGCACTGTGGTACAAACAAGTTTGTGCTTATTGCATATTATCAGTTGTGTAAAACTCTTTGCTGCTGGGTCCTCTGTCAGTGGAATCTGGCAAGGAGTACCCCGGTACTGTCATGGGGTGAACCTCACCCTCAGTCCTTCTGGGAAAATACGTAAAAACACAAGAGGGACAACCTATGGCTTACACTTCCAGGATAAAGAATCAACAGAAAATAAGTGCAAGATTCTATACTTAGGTGCACATAGTGTCCATTTACCTATTCTAAATCACAGGAGCCCAGACCCACCTCACCCATGGCTTTCCTTCAGTTCACCCAGAGTCTCAGGTTCTTCACAGCTCCCCAGCATGTTTCCTTCCTGGGCTTGACAGCTGCTCCATGGATCCTGGGCTTTGGAAGTTGTAGACATAGCACACTATTACCAGGCAGAACATCTGAATCCCACTATCCTCGGGGGATGCTCCAAAAGGATTACTGGCAAGCATCCCTCATCTGGGTGCATTCAGACTGAAGTTATTCTCACCCACCACACCAGCCAAAGCTCGCCAATCCTGGGCTGGAGTCCATTTCAGGAGCCTGGATGATGCTCTCCAGCTATGAGCCTACTCAGAGCTCTAGGTTATGTGTACCCGCCACACGCTCTTAAATTCTCCTTCTAAAGTTCTTGGCTTTCCTCACCGTCTGGGTATATGGCCCCAGCAGGATGGCAAATTCCTCCTTAGTTTTGGTTGCCATTTTGTTTCCACTAGGGACTTGGGTAGAGCAACAAGAAGGTTGACAAACGTTGTCTTAATGTTACTGGTGTTTGAACTACACCATGGATGTGGCTATAGACTCAACCAGGCTCTTTGCAAGGTGCCTACCTTATAATGTCACAAACTGAGCTACGCTACTCAGCAAACTCCTTCTCCCACATCCTCTGACACTCTTTTGAACCTCCTTTTCTGTAAACATGCCAACTCTCGGGAATGCCGTCCTAACTCCCTCCCAGATGGTCTCCTTAAACCCAATGTTTATATTGTTTGCCGGATTTTAAATGTTTGAATGATTTTAAGGATTGTCTGTGACCTTTACCCTGGGGTCTACGGATTGGCAAGTGCCTGGGGACCGCCCCTCGTGGCATGCATTTCTTCTTTTCCTATTATCTCAATCAGGTGACCTGCATTTTCCTGTCAAGCATGCCTGCTTTCGCTAATTGTTTCATTACCCTGCAAACCACAGGCTGAGGTTTTAAAGGGGCTGTCCACCATGTTGACATCAGGTGGAAACAACATTGCTTGTAGGCATCTCATCACACTGTCTTTCTGCTGTGCTGGATGTGGTTCTGCTAGGTCAAGACCTTTTATCCATGACAAATGTTAACCCTGCTCAATCCCCTCCCCCCACCCCCCGTGCATGAGAGCCACCTCCCTCTAAAGCATCCTTGTCTGTGATCGCTCACCATTGTTCCCAGGATTTGGGTATTTGACTTCTATTAAGCGTGTTATAAATAACCTATCATATCATATCATACGCACTTCTACTTCTCTGCACTTAGATCCGCAGATGGCAGTAAATTCACTGTACTTTGTGTGCGTCCCTTCTACCATGCTTATGGGGATTCTTTGTGTTCCTTAGTCTCTTGCCATAGTGTCTCCACAAGGGGTCCGGGCTGGGGACCACCAGCTACTGCAAAGATATTACATACCATAGGTCTCCCGAAAGGGTGGACCTTTTGGAATGGTGTTTTAGGGCTAGGTGATGGTGGTACTTGGAGAGGCTGATAGGACTTTAGGGTCTTCTCCCATTTACTGCCTCGAGGGATTGTAACAATCAGCCGGTGGCTTCCCAGAATCGCTCCACCATCTCCAAGGGCCCCTCTCAATGTCACTGCATCACAATGGGCATTCTTTCCTTCTCTTACTAACAAAGACATTCCTGTCGATGCAGAGGACCTGATTGTCCAATAAGATCACAGTATTTAATAGCACGGCCTGGGAGAGGCTGCAGCTGAATGAAAGTTCCAGCACTCTAGCTTCCTCAGGACACTTCGAGTTAATCTACAAACTGGGTCAGTCTGTTAATCGCTCGCTCCCCCAACGACCTTTGTTGCTGATCCTGTGATGCTCGACCTTCATGATTAAATCTCTTTGCACACTAGACCTCATTGGGCTTTGTGTACAATGGAACTCCTCCAAATCCATGATTTTCTCAGGCGGCCTTGGTCACTGTAATTATGGTTTCGGCTTCCCATAGTCTGCATGGATTGGAAGCATCAGCCATCATTCTGCGGTACATGAACTGGACTAGCAGAGGGGAGCAGAGGTGTGTCCAGGGTGTGGCCGGGGTCACACGTGCCGCTCCATTATCCTAAACTATGATCATTATCTGTGTGTGTGCTCGTATTTCATGCCCCCCCTGAATAAGTCAGTGCCCCACTTTGGCCACCCCGAGTCAAAAGAGTGGGCACGCCACTGGAGGGGCGGAGAACACAAAATAATCTTATTCCTGTGCATGCTTCAATTACTTTCAGCACTGCCTTATTGTCAGTAAACACACTAACCACGGCGAGTTATTTCTATCTTTAATTGTTCACACTGCAAGCTACCGGCTCCCAATTGTATAGACCATATGCTCATTGCTATTAACACATTTGTACTTCTATGACCCACATTTACGCTGAAAGTACCCCTTCCGTACAACCACTCACCAGTCTGTTTACACTAAAAAGGGGAACAAAACTCGTGCATATATCCAAAAACGATTACAAATATTCTGCAGCATTTGTTCAATCGTTCATACAAATAGGGGGATAAAAGAGATGCAAACCCGTTTTCACACATAATATTGCATTTTCTGTGTGTGTTGTTGCCAAGCTGGAGAGGATATGTGTTTCAGTATAAATAACATTATGGGAAATAAAATGAAAGATCACTAAAAGATTGTCAATTGGAACTTCGAGTTCGTTTAAGAAAATGTTGTCTACATTTATGTTGAAAATCAGGGTATGAAGAAGCCATATATGGTTTCACCCACATTTCGTCCATGAGATCACACAACAAACTGCCTGTGAAGATATACTCTACTGTTTCTGTTCAGCCTCTTCAATAATCTTTTTATTGCAGGCAAAATATGTATGCCCACACCTGGTTCTATTATTAATTCTACGAGGAAGGAAAAAATAGCAACGCTAAATTTATCTTTGGCAGCACTTTAGTACTATTCCAGTTTTGATTCAGTGATGCACCATGGTGACTCCAGTAGGTTGAAGTGTTAGCACCTCATTCCTCCAGATGCTGTCATGACTGTTGTATTAGGCCCCAAATTCCAGATGTGCACTTGACAAAGGTGCGCTATTCTATTTCGAACCTTCCTCTTCATGTGGGAATATCTCAAGTTGGGAGATCCCGTTCCTCCATTGTGCGGTTGATGAACCCCTGACATGAGCGCAAACACTTTAATCAAGACTTGACCCTTCTAATTTGCACTCCCTGTGACCTCTGCTGCACCTTTTGACTACATATCCCTTCAGCCCTAACCAGCATAGCCAATGGTGAGGGCTAATGGGAGTCATAGTCTAAACCATCTGCAGGGCTGCAGGTTGTAGGCCCCCTGCTAGGTGGTGAGTAATTCTGTAACCCGGCTGCCATTCTGTAAGTCTCCATCAAAGGTATCTAACGCCTTTCGTAGCTCAAAAACATTAACATTATTCATACCCTCCAACATTATCCATTGGGGAGACGCTAGTTCAGCCCTGTTTTTTTGTTTGTTGTATGCAAGCTGGCCAGGCAGCTTTTACTCATTTTGCATGGCGGAATGCAAAAGTGCAAGGCAAAAAGCAACATACACACGTGTAAGCCGCCTTCTGCCCTGAACTTTTGCACTCCGCACAGCAAATGTCAACATTTTGCCAGAAGGGAGCCGCCTACGTGTATGTCAACACACAATGGCTCCAATGGAACATGCACTCCAGGGTAATTTGTGTGCATTGCCAAGGCGTGGAAAGGGAGCCAAGTGGAATGTGCATCCCCGCTTTGCTTTCCTCCTCCATCTTGGAAGAGCACCTTGTTATACGGAAATGTTCATTCAGGGTGTACAACCAAAGGATTCCTATAGAGTACGCCTTTAGCATTTCGACCTACCTTGATGGACACAGCTTTCCTTATATGGTAAGAACTAGTCAAACGCCTTACCATAGTGCTGTGGAAAAAATCGACCTAGCATGTTTTCCATTTTGCTGGACCCTGAACTTTACAGTTGCATTCACATTCAGGTTAACCCAGAGATTGCAAAGGGGAGGCAGGTATGCACTAAATAACTGCAGTGGATATGGGCGTCGTGAGTTTTACAGCACAGACTTGGGACTTTTGGGTCGCTTAGTGCTTACTAAAAAACAGGAATGATTTCATAATGTGAGCCGCAGTGCTGACATAGACCACTAGGTGGCAGAAGACCGCCATCTTTAGAATGAAACCAGTGGTATATATAGTGTTTTCTGAATAAATAATGTGTCAATCAGGAGAGGAAATGGGCCGGAAATAGTCTTGTGGTGACGCCGTTCTGTGTAGAGACAAGGCCCAAGCACCCCTCAAGCTGAGGAAGCATTCTGCCCCTAAGTGCCGTGAGTCTCCTGAAGGCTGTGTCTGATACACAGTATTCCGGAAACTACTGCACCCCAGACACAGCAGTCAGGAAACTACCAGGACACTGCTGCAAGCTACAGTCAGTGGCAGAGTGCTTCCTGAACTTGGGTGGTCCGGGGGTTTACAGCACTCACCTATCACCTCACAGTTGCATTCATAGGGACACCGTGTTTCTATGTATGTAGCTGAGGGGCAATATGCAACAGCTTCATATACAACGTCTGAGAGTTGTCCTTTCCTCAAACAGTGAAACCGTCCAAAGCTGTATATATGTCTCATGCTTTGCACACATTTTTCGCTCAGGGTGACAATTCTGACAGAGGAAATGAGCACCATACCAAGTGTGCATTGCATGCTCAGAACAAATGAACCCTTGAATTACTGCTACAGACATGTTGAATACATTGGTGGTCATTCTTATGCTCCCAAAACGCACATTGTTTCTATGCAAAGCAGCCAGAATCCCATATTCAGGGTTCGTACACTATTCGAAACTTAAGTCCACCCCACAGTTCCAGCCACACCACTGACAATCCCCATGCAAAGGGGAGGGGAATAGTGGTGGGTGGGGGAGGGGGGAAGAAGAGCGGCGGAGGGGGGGTGAGTTCCCCGAGTAATTTGTGTCAATTCCAGCACTAATCAAAAAGGTAACAATTTTTCAGGTAGTTACATCGAAGGTGGCAGCGAAAATCAGATTCAACCCGTGCTAGGATACAGGTGAAATTTGGCATTTTAATTGAAGATCGCGGGTACAATGGCTTAGCTTGTGAATAAGTCACCCTTCCTATGTTCGTTAAGAGCACCGGTTGACAGACCAATGACTTTCCTGCCCAAGCCTTACCCCATGAGGGGATTCCTGTCCTGACTAAGTGCTCTCCACCAACCAGAGACTGACACAATGGTGTGTGTTTGTCATGAAACGGAGAAAGGGGGTGTATGTTTTTTGCATAATATATTCCCTAGCCATGCCACGATAAGGCCTTTACAGATATGGAAGATTCTGGTAGGAGGCGAGATCCATCAGTTGAATAGGACACTTTGCCAGGGAGCAGCTAGGCCTGGCTGGCACCCTTCCATGATGAGGGGAACCACTGTCCTCTTGGATTAGGAGTTGGGGCTTTCTCTGAGTGCTCAGTGAGATGTGCTATTTCAATTTTATCCATGTGAACATTGGCACTCCAGAACTCTTGTAGACAACCGCTGCCCATGGACATCTTTCCTAGTGTGAGGGAGTTATGAAGAACCCCTGTGGTGCTGAACTACAGTTCTGTGCTAAGTAGCAGCCAGACATCTGCTCCAATCCTGACAATAGAACCACGATGCTCAAGAATCTTTAGGTGGCTACACTGGCCATATGCACAGAGCATGGGGATGAAGGCATCCTGCAATATAAAGTTAGGATTGTGTGCTGAGGAGTCACAGGCTTCCCTGGATCTTTGTAGTTAAAGCTGAGGCTTGAGGCTCTTGAAGTTTGCAAACTATGTACTCCTTGCACAATTTACTTGTGCTGAGGCACCTGTGGAGATTGTGGAGATCGGTCTGTGGCACAGTGGCCATCCTCCAGGTGCAGGAGTCTTAGTACGGCTTTCACTCATCAAAAGTTAGGATTGTTACATCAACATATGGTGGTGGTGTTCTTTACAAGTCAATGTATTCATTATCATCTTCAATTTTACATAGGTCCTTGAACTGCGGAGAGCACCCCGTGGAAGGATCTACCCTGCTGTCAGCAACTCAGATCATCATTGCTGAGAATGTGTCATCCACCTCGCCGACCTCCCTTTCCTTCTTTCGAGAAGGTGTCCGAGTGGTGCCTTGAATTGGGAATAACAGTGGCTATTTGTGGAAGGAAGGCTGGTAAGGGAAACACGTGGTGGAGAGCAGCTGACACCGGGAATCTCACCATTGAACCCCAAGAAACTAGCAAAATTGGACAACTACACAAAAGTGGTGCCACCTGTGATGACTGACCCAGAGCAATCCGCAGGAGCAATGGCAGTGGGCATATCAACATTAAATCAGACATGGCTGGTGTTGAAAGACCGTACTGGCAAGCTCAGACAGAAGATAATTGATCTGACCTGCACAGTGCATGCCTCAGCGGTACAGATAGAGAAGTTGTGCAGTAGAATGTCAGAAACAGAACAACGGATCAGTGCGAGTGAGGACCACATCTCAAAGCTGTAGAGTGGATTCACGCAACTCCAGCAGAGTATGAGAAAGGTGACAGCAAAGAACGAGGACCTGGAAGGAAGATCGTGTTGCAATAATGTACGTATTGGAGGGTTACCCAAGTTCACTGCCATTGAGAAGGGAATCAAGAACGCTGATTGCTGGAGATGCTCGCCATCCCCCCAGTCTCGCAGCACTGCATGGTCTAGAGGGTGCACAGAGCATTGACCCCAAAACCACCACCCGGGTCCCCAGAGAGATCAATCATTGTGCGCATTTTCAACTATCAAGACAGGGACACCCTACTGAAAGAAGGGGGAACTGAAATATGGCTCAGCAGTGATCTGGATCTTGCCAGACTTCAGCCCATAAGTACAAGACCAACGGAGAACATTTCAAGAGGTCAAAACCATCCTTCGCAAATACTGAGTGAAATACTCAATGATGCACCCTGAAAAATTGAGAATTGTGCAGGGCAGTAAAACCATATTCTTTACAGAATTACGGCAAAGATGTTGATGCCTGGTCCTGGAAAAATGTTTCTCCCCCGGGTGAAGAGAACCAAGCACAGAGAGTCTCCAGGTATGACGATAACGGCATATTTCTACCTACATCAGGGATTCTTAAGTATGGAGCATATGTTTGGAGGCAGTTATGTTGAACGGCTGTGATGGCACCTGGTCTCCAAGTACAGTATCTGCCTATTCAAACTGTTCAAGGTTGGGGGGGAAAGAGGGAGCTAATACAAATAGGTTTTTGTTTCTGGCATTGGTGGGGGGGCGAGGACAAAGGGGAGTTACAAGTTCAAGCACAGTCCGCATTTCTTGTAATACAGTCAGGTGCATGCGCCCCACGAAGTGAATGAAGGGATATAAACATTACATAGGATTGCCGCTGAGAGATGGAGGAGGGACCTCGGGTCGCTTAGCTCTCAGATATGGTACCAACAGGGCATGCACGATAGCTGTGATGTCCTGGAACATAATAGGGTTGACAAATAGTAAGAAAAGTTGGTTGATAGCGAAATGCTTTGCTGGACACCAAGCGTCAATGTTGTTACTACAGAAAACATACCTCAGCGCGGGGATAAACTGCCAAAGGCGGGGCATACACAGGTATGGGGCCCCTTATACCTTGATTGCCAGAGGCATTGTTACATACATCCATCCCTTGCTGGGATATAAGTTACATGACAGGATGATGAAGGTCTGTATCACATTTTATTCAGAGTAGATGCTGGCCCTACCAGTGGTAGTGTTTTATACCTATGCCCTGAACATGGATACTCCTGAATTTTTCCAGAGGTGTGCTAACTAGATCCATAAATATGAGGGGTATGAAATAATTTGGTGGTGCAAGTTTAACATGGCACTTACGGTTGACCTTGATAAATCTCCCCCCACACAAAGAAGCATCCCATGATTAGTGATCAGATGGCAGGAGATAGCAGGATATCATGGACTTGTAGACATATGGTGGCACGGCCAGCACGGGAACAAAGAGTACACTTGTTCTTCCAGTGTGCATGGCACTGCCTCTCGCATAGTCTATCATGACGACGCCAGGTATACTGACTCACATGACAAGCTGTGAGATCCTTCCTAGAACACTTTCCAACCATTCGTCAGTAACTCTCACATTTCATACGCTGCAGTTAAGGTACAGTCCCCATATATGAAGGTTTAGAAATAGAGCAATGGAAGACCCAGGTTTCAGTGAAGGAATTGTGTAGGATACTGAGAAATACCTCCTGCATAACACTGGCTCTGTGCACAATGCCGGAATGGAGTAGGAAGCCTTTAAGGTATGCATTAGGGGCAGTTGTCTGTCTCGGAAAAGTGGGGTGTTGAAAACTCTTAGGGCTTGCATGAAGACCCTGGCAGTGAAAATTAAACTCTGGTAATCAAACAAGCGGCGACTGGGGGAGAAGCCCATACCCAGCACCTGCAGGAAGCCAGGGAGGAATAAGCTACTGAGGCGGCAGCAGAGATCAAGTTTCTGGCAAGACCGGCTGGGGCCAGGACATACGGGAAGTGCGATCGCCCCAGTAGAATGCTAGCCTGGGGCATCCGGAAAGAAAAAGAACCTACACACATTCTAGAAATCGAAATACAGAACAGGACTAGGGTAAGGGGACGGTGAGGGCATGAATGAAATGTTCCCGGGGTATTAAGAGTCCTTGTACACAGCACAGGCAAAAGCGGATATCGCAGCGATTCGGTTCTTTTTTGATCAAGTTGCACTGGCCTGGCTAGACCCAATACAGGCAATACAGCTTGATAACCCCATAACAGTTGAAGAGATCAAACAGGTGAAAAAAGCCAAACCTAATAGCAAAGTGCCTGGCATAGACGGTCTGGCAGCAGAGTTTTATAAGGAGTTTGCTGAGGAGGTAGCGCTGCATCTACTGCAAATGTATGATCATGCGATCCAAATGGGCTACCTACCGGAATCCACTAGGACAGCTCTAATAAGAGGTTCTCCTGAAACCCAACAAGGAATTTACAGACTATGCATCCTGTCGACCCCTATCCCTAATAAATACGGATAACAAAACTTTGGCTAGGAAACTGGCTAATTTCCTGCTGCTCCATATGCAGTCTTTGGTGCCACCAGACCAGGCAGGTTTTATACCGGCAAGGCTGACCCAAAATAACCTACAGAGGCTGGTCAGTCTCCACATTATTAACCAGGAGGTACCAGCAGTGATCGCACTCCTCTATGAAAAAAAGAAAAGCTTCTGAATAGGTTGAGTGCCCGTTCCTGTTCGTGGTCCTATGCAGGCCTGGTCTGAGCAATCAATTTATACAACTGGTCCGTCTACTGTACGTGTCCCCTAAAGCAATGGTGTTAACGAATGAGATGCACACCAACGCGCGGAAAGAGACAGGGATGCCCCTTGTCCCCATTGTTATCTGCATTGACCATAGAGCCGCAGAGTGCTATCTGAGGGAATTCCATAGTCCATTGGGTATCAAAGTATACTCGAGGATTAGCATTGTGTCGTTATATGCAAACAACGTGCTGCTATATATATATATTAAAGAACCCCGTAGAAGACTTACAGCTATAATGGCAGATGTGGAGCGATATGGGGCACTGTCAGTGCTAAAAAATTAATTGGGATAAATTGGAAGTGTTGCCAATAACAACCGTTGCTGTGAAGGTGGACATCCCGATAAACTTCAAATGGTGCCACGAGGGGTTTAAGTACCTAGGTAGCGCGGTGGCGGCAGACACGTCCGACCTATACGCAAAGAATTTCATAAAAATTCAGAACAGCTGGAAGCTAGCGTTGATACATGGATCCTTCTGCCAATGTCTCAGGCTGGAATGATCTCCCTGGCAAAGATGCTAGTGATACTGAAATTATTATATATTTTTAACAGTGTACCGATAGTACCTCCAGTGAGTTATGGGCGACTGTTCAAAAGTCTGATTGTGCAGCTGGTATGGGCAGGCAAACAGCCCCGAATAGCATACAACATACTAACTAAACCATACAAAAGGGGAGGCCTATATTACCCTGACCCATAATCATATTATCTAGCAGCACAGGCACAGTACGCCACAAGGTGGTGAAACGCATCGAAAGAATATCCTTATGGTGGGGTGGCAAGGTGAGATTTCACCCAGATAATTTGCAATTGGTGCTATGGGTAAGCAGCAACTAAACAGGAAAGAAGTGCAGCCTGTGGCCACAATGGGTCTGACATGGGATGGGATGGAATGGCATAGCTAAGGGTGTGGGTAGAGGCTTCCTATACTCCCCAAAGGTTTCCATTTATGATGTGCGTGGGATTGAGGTTACTTCAGAGAAGGCGTTCAAAACACACTTTCAAAGGTTGAACATATTCACATTGCAGGATATTTTTGTAGAGGGGAAGTTGATCTCAGAGAAACAAGTTAAAAAACGAGGGAAGTGAGACAGTATAACAATTATTCTGTAGCATAGGTTTAAGCAGGCAATACGTTCTCAGCTGCCAGGCCTCCCATAGGAATGAATCTCCTTCCTCAATGATCACTCAATATATAGTGGAACCGCCCCAAATACTGTAAAATGGTGTCTGCCATTAGTTATGTTATGTTGTGTTATGTTATAGTATTGGGCATTTGTATAGCGCCTTTCACCATGTGTATGATCTCAATGCACTGTGGTTTGAACGCCCTCAGGGACCGTGATCCATGTCAGTGGAGAAAGTAGTGTAGTAAGTAGTGCGTGTGTGCAGCTAGACCGAATTTGTGGTGGGTGACGGCTTTCTAATGCTAAAAGTAGCGTGGAGAGTGTCTGAGACCAGTAGTATCTGTGCAGCTAAGCCGAATTGACTTGGGTAGCTGCATTCCAGCGGAGATGGTGCTTGTATATGCACTTATTTGTTCAACTAGGTCGATTTCCTCATAGGATAGCTGCGGTATAAAGACTGTTGAGGTGTGCATGGTGGTGTATAAATATGTGCGCAGCCAGGCCAAAATTAATCATGGGATATAGCCTAACTCTATTGTTTTTTAGTGCAGAGGAGAGAGTCAGCATATTGGTGTGTTTGTTCGAGTATCCTTACAGATAGAGGAGGTCCCCTGTTCCTGATCACCTCCTTGTGCGTGCTGAATTACCTTTTGCTCCCTATTATAGAGGTTTAGTGATTTAGTTGTCTAGGAACATCTTGGTCCAGTGCGGGCTCAATTCTGTTTTGTCAAGCATGGCTGTAGCTCTCTCTGGTTTAACAATATAATTAATAGTGTGTTTGGCCGTTTCCCAAACCTGCTGCACCAGGCTATTAGTTTCCCTATTTTTAATTTTATTTTTACATTTTTAAAGCGCTCACACAGCCCACAGACATCGAGGCGCTGTTACAGAAATTGTTTTTTTAGTAGCATAATTGTGGTTTTTTTTGTCTTAGTTGCGTATTTATAATGCGCTTAAACAACCAGAGGTTTCTAAGCGCGGACCCGGGGATCGAACCTGTGTTGCTTCGTGCCATCTTGCTTCCAAGGGCGCACGTTGCCGCTGAGCTATCCTCCAGGGACTATGCTTTGGAGTGTTGTGTCTTTAGGTCTAGCCATGACAGGGGTTGCAAAGGGTAAGTGGCCATTCTAATGGTAACAGTCCTGGTGGTTTACTTGGCCAAGTGATTGCAGATCTACAGTCAGCCATCACTGGGGATACCTGAGCGGGCAGTTGCTCATTGCTCGTTGATTAACACCTTCTCGCTAAGCAGTTACATGCAGTTATGTTCTGTCTGAATTGCGAGTACTTCCTAGATACGTGGTTGGGTACTCAATGAACCTGAAAGGTCCAGCATCAAAGACCAGGCGTGCTATTAGTGCTGTGCCTGTCTGACATTTTTAGGTGCACCGGATGGCCGAGTATTCCAGGTGCAGTGTGCGGTTTAAGTTGTAGGCGACAGCTCATGGTTTTCACTTATAAGAGCTGGCCTCGTCAGAGTCCTCAGCTGATTTAAGAGCATAGTGCATTTCCAGTAAAATAAAAGTCAGCCCAGTCATAATGTTAGAACATAAGTGCTAATAGGTCCAAGGTTCCGAGTGAAACTTGCCAGAGACATCACCAAACCTGAGGGCATAGTGCACACCTAGTAGGAGACAAAGAGCCAGCCCAATCATAGCGTTAGAACATAAGTGCTACTACGCCAAGGGTTTGGAGTCCTGGGCATTCATTTCCAGACACATGAAGGGTAAACACAGTCATCACGTTAGCACATAGGTGCTACTGGGTATTTATTGCTGAGGATTTACGGAGCTAACACGATCATAACGTTAAACATCAATGTTACTGGTTACAGGGTTCCGTGTCCTGGGTATTCTTACTTGTCCATAGTAGTGGATTCTATGCTATTTCTTAGTCGTGGGAGTTTTGTCAGGAGACAAGGTTTTGTGAAGGGGCAAATCGGTCCTTTGTGCCATTTAGGGGAAGAGCCAGGTTGTGGGGGCTTTCCCGAATACCATTTAGTGTTGGGTGTGTCGAAAGAGGGGGCAGGGAGGTGAGTTCTATATTGTTGGTGCTGGGGTTAAGTAGGTGGACCCTCCGATCCTGGCTGATTTGGAGGCAGGGACCACTAGGAGGAGGGCAGCGGTTGACCTTAGAGTGCAGGTTGGGAGGTAGGCATCATCTTTTCTTGTAAGTATTTCAGGCTTTGTGCACAGCTCGGTGAGTAATGCACAGGATTTGGAGGTTAGACCGTCACCCAATAGGGAGCCAGCGTAGGGTGCAGAGAGCAGGCGAGATATGATCCCTTCATCCAAGGGCAAGGAAGAGCCTGGCTGCAGAGTTCTGGACTGTTTATTTATTTATTTATTAACATTTTTATAACATGCCTCTCACCCATAGTTCTCAGGTCCCACCTAAAAAGAACAGACAACAAAAGGGGTCAGACAGATCTGATAAAGGAAGTTCCATTATGCCAGGTTAAAGAGATGAGTCTTGATTTTTTTCTTAAAATCTGTTAGAGAAGTTATCTTTCTCAGATCGGGAGGGAGTACATTCCAAGCCAGGAGGACCTGAACATCAAAAGAAGTACCACCAAACCCTTTCAGTTTGAATTTGGGTTGTTGGAGGCTGGCCTTATCGGCTGACCGGAGCGAGCAGCCGGGTTGGTAAAACCTGGTGCGTTTGCATAGACAGGCAGGGGCTTGGAGGGTCAGGCATTTATGGCTCAACGTTGGGGCCTTGTGGGTGGCACAGTGTTTCACCGGGAGCCAATGAAGCTCCCTCCTCGCTTGGGTGATGTGATCTCGCCTGGCTAGATACTTAGTAGCACGGACTGCCCCATTTTGAATCACCTGGATTGCTACTAGATTTGCCTGGGAAGTGCCCAGAAACAGACTGTTACATTAGTCCAAGTGTAACTTAACCAGTGCTGATGCGAGGAGGGACATGTTCTCAGGGGACAAGAATGGACAAATGTGAGTGAGAAGTTTATTAATATAGCCACAAGATGCTTGAAGCAGGGCTATGTGGGTCTTCATGGTGAGTTCAGCATCGAGCATAACACCTAGGGTTTTAACACTTTTTGCAACTAGGATGATGGATCCAGCTATGTTAAAGCTTTGAAAGTCTGCAGATAGTTTTTCAGACAATGCCCCATAGCAACAATCAGGAGCTCGGTTTTATTTAGTTTAAAACCAACGCATTGGTTGCCATCCAAGCCTGGATGGCACCATAGACCATATTGATGCTTGTTGTGTCTTGCGTGTGGATACCCGAAAGCTACAGGACAAACTGGGTGTCATTAGCTTAGTTGGCATATTGTACACCCAGGTCGTCAAGAGGTGTCAGGAAGGACAAGATGTAAATATTAAAAAGAGTCTGTGAGATGTAGGGCCCCACTGGTACCCCACAAGAAATGGCCTCAGGAGTGGAAGCCGCATTGTCCACGGCGACTCTGACATTGCGGGGTCCCAAAAAGGATGCAACCCACCGAACCGCTGCCTCAGAGCAGCCTGCTACCTCCCTCAGCCTGTTGAGCAAGAGGGAGTGATCCACGAGGTCCAAGTCCTATGAGAGATCAAGCAGCATCAACAGGGCAGAGAGAGGTTGGATTTCAAATCGGGAAGGGCAGTCTCGGTACCATGTTTGGCTCTAAAGCCAGACTGGGGAGGACCAATTATGTTTTATTCCTCGATATAGCTCTGAAATTGAAAGGCAGCTGCGTGGTCCAAAACTTTCAGCAGAAATGGGACGTTTGTGATGGGGCGATAGTTCCCGGCTTTGAAGGGATCAAGGCTGCTTTTTTTGAGAAGTGGCTTGATCCAGGCTTCCTTCAGAAATTGATGCACCAGGCCCTGGGCAAAGGAAAGATTCAGGATCACAATCAGGGAGAGCTGATTGTAGTTCATAGTTCACCCTGAAGTGTTAATTAGAACACAGTTTTCACACACAAAAACACTTTGTGGGGTCCACTCTTTAGTGTGGAAGCTTTTCATTCTTTTTTTGCCATTTAATGGGTGGCCTCAGTGGCTATTTCTTCTGTGGCAGCCCTCATGGCATGTACGGGCTTCTGTCCTTAGGTGTGGGATGATGGGGTCTTCTGTCCATCTCGGGGTAGGTTTAGGGGTGGTAGGGATCCTGTCCCTAATGCTGTAGTGAATTGGCTATTGACCACCTGCTGCTTGGTGATGATCGTAGCTTGTCAGTGTCTCAGAGGACATTGGGGCCACATTTCTAAGAGGAACTATTTCCATAGGTGACGGGACCGTTATTCTTTTATAGACCTTCACAAGAAGTGTGTGGTCCATAAGTCATAGATCACTTGCTGATTAAAAGGCTTGAAAACCAAATTCTTTGTTTTGGGCTCCTCTTGATTAGTTCAATAGATCGGTGTCTGTTATCTTTTGGGTGGTCTGGTTTCTTGGGTTAAGGCCACTCTATCCTAGTCTAGTTAAGGTGGTGGAGTCCACAGGGCAGCAGAATTTTAGGAGGGTCCTTCCTCCAAAGATAGCATTCACTTTCTTAGTGGTATCCCAGGTGAAAAAAGGTCGACTGGTTTCGATGATAGTCATTTGTCATCTTCTTCAGGACCGTGTATTCAGGCCTGTCTCAATAGGATCAGGATAACAGTGAGATCAGAGAAGCCGTCATCCCATCTGCCTTCTGCACAGCTCTAATGGTTAGAAGCTGTGTGCCATGGGTGGTCTTTCTGGCAGGACGGATTCATCTGGAGTTTCCGAGTAAATCAGAGGGGCTTCGCTGCCATGGCAACCTCAGGACGCCAGGGCTCGCGCTCTGTGTGTCTCGTCCAAAAAATTAGACCACCCACGACATGCGCAATTTTGAAGAGTTCTGGGAAGATGCGGGATATAAGGGAGTCATTAAGGATGGACCTGGCCAGTTCCCCTGAAATTGTAGAGGTGAAGAATTCTTTGAGGAGTGAGGTGGGACAAGGGTCGAGGGGGAGCCAGAAGGTCAGCTGTCAGACTGCAGTTGTATTAACTATTTGCTCGAGATGAGGCTGAAAACTGAACGGAGGGGCCTCCGCAGGCATTTGGGTTAGTTCTTGCAGAGAGGGTGTTGGACGGGTGGTGAGGTTGGAGAGTTTGGCGTTGAGGGTGGCTGTTCTGTCTAAGCCTGTTTTGTGGAAGTGTTCAGAGAGGGAGTTGCAGAGCATTTGGGAGAAGGTGATAGGAGTGGCGGCGCACCAACGGTTCAGGAATTCATTGATGATCCAGTGCAGCTCTTTATTGCTGTTGCAGCAGCTCCAGATTCGTTTTTTGTAATAGGCTTTTTGGCCTTGCAGATCTCAGATTTATAGTGGAGGTGATGGCGGGCATACGCTGATTTTTTTTTATGGGTTCTGGAGCCTCGCCATTTGCGCTCGAGGAAGTGGTTTTGAGTTTTGAACGCATGTAGATGGGGGGTGAACACCTTGGGGGTCGGTCCTTGGTGGGTGGGGTGGGGCTGGAGGAGGTGTGGGGAAGGAGTGATTTGTTGAGCCAGGAGTCGAAGAGGTTGATGTGTTAGGATCTATCTACGGCATGGAGCAGGGCTTCTGCCAGGTCCGGCATTATTCTGACCATGTTCTAGCACTTGAACTGGTAAGGAGCAATAGAGTAAGCCTTTCGAGGCGGAGGGGATGTTCAGAGAGAGAAAGGGATGGCTGAGTGGTTTGTTCAGATGAGAGGCCTGGGGGCGGATGTGGTAAAGGGGTTGGTTGAGCTGAAATTGGCATCAAGGGTGTGGCTGGCAGTGTGGGTGGGTCATGTAATCTGCTGGGTAAGCTTGAGTGCCTCCAGATTGTCGACAAGGTGTTGAGTAATGGGTTTGTTGGGCTCGTCAAATCAGAGAAGCCCCCAGTACAGTGAGTGCTGGTGGGTAACTAATGTGACTGCTAGCGAGCCGCATAGGGTGTTGGCGAAATGTCTGTTGCATCTGGGTAGCCTGTAGATGAGTAGGAAGCTGTGGGATAGAGTGGGCGGGAGAGAGAGTTTGATTAATATGTATTTATTTATTTCATTGTTATTTTGTAACACGCTTAATACCTGAGATCGGAATCTCAGCGCGGATCCGGGATTCAAACCTCTGTTGCTCTGCGTGGTTTTGCTTCCAAGACCAGCACATTGCCCCTGTGCTATCCAGGGATTTGCAGTTAGCTGTGCACGGCTGTGTTTCAGAGAAGGTGATGGTTATGTGTGGTTTGTGTAGGAGTTCTACTCCGCCTCCTCTAGAAGGTCTGTTATGGGTAATAAGTGAGTAGTCGGGGGGGATGCTTTGTGTGCGATCGGTTCGAAGTCATACGAGAACCTTGTTTCAGTGATAAACATGAGATCAGGATTAACGAGGTTAGGAGATCAAAGATGTTGTGTCTGTTCCTGGCCACAGAGTGGGCATTGATCAGGAGGCAAGCTAGTTTGTGCGGTGTGGCGGGGGTGGGGCATCCTCAGGTGTGGCAAGCTAGTTTGTGGAGTGTGGCAGGGGTGGGGCATCCCCAGGAGTCAGGGGCTGGCGGGACTAGGTTGGTTGATGTGACTGGCGGGATAGTGTTGGTTGGAGGGGAGATTCTGTTGGTAGGAGGGGGGTGCAAAGGTGCTGTGTTTGGTGCAGGAAGAGGGAGTGTGTGGTCACAGGCCTTTAAGAGGGGACCAGTGTGGGTTGGGAGGTTAAGTTGATAGTGATTGGCTCAGAGGTCGGAAAGGGCGGTGGTGAGTGGAGAGGGCGCATTCAGTGGTGGCAGGCTAGATGGTGTTCGGTTTTGGTGGCCAGAGGTTGGATGGGATGGTGTTGGTGATTGGTGCTGAAGGAGTGAGGGTTATTGGTCGTGTTCAAAGAGGGAAAGGGCAGGCATAGGTATCAGAGGGGGCGTGAAAGAGGGAGTAGGAAAGGTGTGGTTGGTAGACTGATGTAGGGCTGGAGAGGCATGTAGTGCTGAGGGGGGTCTATGCCTCTGTGTTTGGGTGGCAGTGGGGTGTGGGAGAGGGTAGGGTGTGTTTGAGCAGGTTTAGTGATGGAGGAGCCATGCATATCGAGGGTGATGTGGACAGGACAAGGGGATGAAGCTTCGGCCGGCCGTGCTGGTAGGGGTGGCATTGGTGAACAGTGGAATGGGGCTTTAACTGTCAGAGCACCACTGGGTTTCCTTGGTAGTGGAGTTGGAGAGGGAGAGGGAGAGGGACAGGGCAGGAGTGACCACGAAAGTGGGTTCGCGGTTAGTGGGTGGTGGAGGTAACAGAGGCCTTCGTGAATATTTGAAAGCTCCCCTGGTATGAGAGTTGGATGCTGTGTGATGGATGGAGGTGCCTAGGGGTTCTGGCCAGGGAGGAGAGGGATGAGAGGCGGGTACGGAAGATGCATGCACGTTCCTAAAAGTTGGCGTTAGGATTAAGCTAATGTCATGGGAGTCGTGTTATTTGGAGTACCACAGTGCTCCTCTGGTCTGAGAGCTGGAAGCTGTGAAGTGTGTGGACATGGCTAGGTGTAAGTCTTTCAATAGAGTAAGCAGGTTGGGGGGATAGAATTGAACATGGTGTGCATGGAGGTAGTTGATTAAGGGGCAGTGTTAGGGTGTTTTTTGGTGGGCGAGAGAGGTCTTCTGGTCTGAGAGTTGGAGGGTGTGTGGTGTGAGGAGGTGGTGGGGGGTCGGTCTATAGGTATGATTGGGCTGGAGGCAATGAAGTTGAAAAGGGTGTGGGAAGCGCCAGGAGGGTTCCTAAATGAGGGTGCAGGGGTTATGTTTGGGGTGGGTGGGGTTGTTTTGGGGAATTCCAGAGAGCTCCTCTTGTCTGTGAGTTGGAGGATGTAAAAATGTATTGCCTCCCAAAGTTTTGCGCTTGTCCTTTTATAGTATCAAATAGTTTTATGTCATTCTTTTAATAAATGTGCTCAGCCGACAGGTTTTTCGACCACTGTTCATTTTCAAGGCTTTAAACATGCGCTGTAATATAGCTCACAACGTGTTTTTTTTAATTTCCATTAATTGGTGAACCATAGAATTATAATAAATGAAAGAGATACGAAAGAGTTATTAAAATTATTAAGAGTAGATTCACTGAAAAGTCTAACACAGTCCAAAGATCAATATCATAATATTCCCAGTATTGGTATCCAACAGGATTGTGTTGCCATCATGACACATGAAAAAAATGAAATTAGAATGGGGAATTGTTTGCAATACGAAATATGAGATATAATAATGTAAACAAATAATTAAAAAGAACAAAATTAGATATACAATTAAAATAAGATTCAAAATGTATCTAAAATTAGAATTAGAAAGCGACAGAGAGAGAGAGAGAGACAGAGAGAGAGAGAGAAAAAGAGAGAAAAGTATGCATTATTCCTCCATGTTATTCCTCCATGGAGCATTTACATAATCATTGACTAGTCCTGTTCTCCATAAATTCAATCACCAAAACCTCTCTGTACTAGATAAATTAATTAAATAGCAAACTAGGCAAAGCTGTGCAACCGCACCACCTCGTGAGAAAGAAGTATCCATGCTTGTGTTGCCAATTCTATATAACCATACCATCCCATTGTGTATTGTTTTATGTGAAGTTGGGTTCAACTCAACTTAATTCTTCTCGCAACACTAATGTCTAGTATTAGTGTACCTCATGGTCAGTGTAGCCTGTTCAAAATAGAGAATAAGTGTTGTGTGTTAATACTCATCCACATATTAATAATAGTTTGTGTATTATTGCTGTGTATATGATAGTAAACACCTCACCCCTTATTGGCTATGTGCTGTCAGTTGGTCATTCTTCTTGTACCTCATTTGTTTATGCAGTTCATCCTCTCCTTAATGAAAAATGGTTTTATTATTCAAATTAGAATTGGTCTATATAGCGTTTATATTAATCTGACTAACTCTTCACTTGTAGGGTCCAAGCATACTTACTATATTAGTGGCTAGTTCCACTCCTTATTCACTGTTCCCAGGGTTGACCTGTGTGAATTCACCCCAAAACGGGCATGCCGCGTGTTGTCTGCATGCAGCCTTCATTTTCTGTATTGTTTATATGATGGCAGTGACGTCACACATAGTATGCATATGACGTCACCACCATCATTACCATTTGTAAATAATAACTGTGAGCGACGTTAAAGTGACTAGCAGTCCCTTATGTGTCATTTGTTCTGACGAGTATTATATTATGAAGCTCTAAATCCTTGCTACATTAAATTAGGTTAATTTGGTCCGTTGTGCTACTCCAAATGGTAGCTGTTGGTATGTTGGGATTAATCTGATTCCTTCGAAACTATATAATTTCCCGATAATCATTCAATAATTGGCAAAAAAAAATACTTACTATATTTGGTAATACTTATCGGAATGAGTTATTCAGGCTGAGAATAATTCCATTAATTGACAATTTGTTGTATAATCATCTTCTGACTGCAATGTTGCTCGCTGTAAAGTCTGGTACATCGACTGTGATTTTTTTTAATACATATTGGTGGTTCTATTAACTAGTGTAAATATATCTTCCTATTGCTCCCTCGTGGTTTTTAAATTGCGGTATTGTGTTACCAGCAAGTCTACCAAGTGAGGTTCCTCAAATACAGTTCCCACATGTTAAATATATGTCCATATATATGTGCCATACATTGTTGGGGTTATGTGTAGGGTGTACCAAATAACACTCTGATTGGCAATGTTTGCATTCAAGTTGAATAGTTGCTCCTTGGAATTCCCTTGCAGTGTCAGCCTATTCCCTTGCCCTTGATTGCTGAATTTAAGTGTATAAATCCATGATTCAATTAATTACAGCTGTTGCCCTTACACGTTCTAAGTTGAGACATTATAAGAAAACATTAATTTCATTTTCCTGTGTAGTCTGCAGATCATTCTTGTTTCAATTTGTCTTAATAGAAGTTTCTGATCTCCTTCTCTAGTGAGGATGTGTGGTGTGTGGTCGAGTGCGGGAGTGTGACTCTAGGTGAGTGTGATTCTAAGGGATGAGAATTGTGTGAGGGGAGTGATGGTATCAGTTGTCAGTGTGCCCAGCTCGAGTGTGTGTTGACTGTCATGGTGGGTGATCGGATTCTGGCTTGGGTGTGTGGCTGGGGTGGAGGGGGGCTGGGACAGCGGTTGCAAGGCTACCCCGCTTGACATCAGCAGTAAAGGGAGGAGTACCTAGATTACAAACAAAGCAGTCATGGGAAAAACACCTAGAATTGAAACACAGCGATATGATATGATATGATATGATATGGTATTTGTAACGCGCCTATAGACATGTGTTTCAAGGCGCGACGAGGCAGGGATAATGGGAAAACACCTAGAAATGTATTACAGTAATAGTGGGAAAAACACCTAGATTTGAAATAAGGCAGTAATGGCAAAACATCTAAAATTGAAATCCAGCACCATTGGGAGACATGCCTCGATTTGAAATACAACAGTATGGAAAATCACCTAGAATTGAAACACATCAATAATAGGAAAACACCTAGAATTGAAACACAGCAGTAATGGCAAAACACCTAGAATTGAAACACAGCAGTAGTAGGAAAACACCTAGAATTGAAACACAGCAGTGATGGCAAAACACCTAGAATTGGAACACAGAAGTAATGGGAGAAACACCTAGAATTGAAACACAGCGTTAATGGGAGTAACACCTAGAACACAGACAGCGGTAATTGGAGAACCTGGAATTCAAATACTGCGGTAGTGGGGAAACCGCCTAGATTTGAAACAAAGCAGTAATGGGAAATCACCTAGAAATGGAACACAGTATTAATGGAAGAAACACCTAGAATTCAAACATAGTGGTAATGCTACCTATATTGAATATCAAACTGAAAGAAAGTTGAAATTCAAACAAGCACAATTAAATGCTACTTGTAATGAATGTCGAACTGAAAGAAAGCTGCCAAATGAGTAAACTACGATATGCTGAATGAACACTTTAATAGCTATGTCAACCAGCACTATCAATTAAGAGCAGTATAGAAAGAATCAAAGGCATATGAAGGATTGAAAAGTTGTGGTGAGTGTTATATGTGCAAAGATCAGAAAGACTATCAATTAGAGTTGCTAGCGTGGAAAAAGGTTACCAATATATTACAACCCAAGAACTGCCATCAAAGAGGGTTACAAAGAAAACAAGTGTGGAAAGTGAAAGCCAAAGGCAGAAGAGTGTACAGCTTTCGGGAGACTTATGGTTGCATGACCTGTGATGGGTGGTCCGACAACTGCGCCAAGACCGGAAAGTCTCCTAATATGCCGAACTACTGGTTGCATGAGCTGTGATGGGTGGACCGACAACTGCGCCAAGACCGGAAAGTCTCCTAATATGCCGAACTACTGGTTGCATGAGCTGTGATGGGTGGACCGACAACTGCGCCAAGACCGGAAAGTCTCCTAATATGCCGAACTACTGGTTGCATGAGCTGTGATGGGTGGACCGACAACTGCGCCAAGACCGGAAAGTCTCCTAATATGCCGAACTACTGGTTGCATGAGCTGTGATGGGTGGACCGTGTGGTCTGACAAACTGCGCATAGACCAGGAAACCCTGAACAATGAACAAGCTGTAAATAACTGTGAAATACTTGGTGCAGCAAATCTGAAGGAGGGTCAAGCCGATGAAACCCAAAGTGAATGTTATGTTAAAGTCTTGGGGAAGTGAACCCTGAGAGTCAAACGAGCGAAGGGCTTGGTCTTGGGGAAGGGAGTCCCAGGACCTCTGTTGTGTGCAAACTGTGATACATTTGAACGTGGAGAAGGTAATTTCAGATCAACCACTTTTTGAACTGAATATTTATTGGAACTGTGTTGAACTTGAAACAAGGAACCCAAGAAAAACTCAGGCTGAAAGTAGTTCAGTCTTTATTTTCGAACACTTCTATTTTGTTGAGAAAGAGTCCCACACCATGTTTTGTTATAGTTGTGAGGATAAGCATAAGTTTTGACACACACAGATTTTCATTTCATTTTGGATTTACAGACAAAGACTTTCCTTAGGTTTCTTTAGGCAGGGAAAATCCCGCTATATTATAGGAATATTTAGGCATTACACCATCCTGATCATTAATACGGTTTTGTTTAGAATTGCACTTCTGTTGTCTGTGTTAATCTCTCTTGATACCATGCCTCTCTCACAAATGACATACTCGGAGGTTAGGGAAACATAATTCACTGCACAGCTACCAGCTAGGAGTAGACCTAAAGATATATGGGCCCTGCTGAGATGCTACCTGGTGGACAGTGTCAGAGCATAGAATAATAGTGGCCTGAAGATGAAAGGGGGTATGAATGAGGATGGGAGTCAGATGGGACTATAGGAACATAAAGGGGTGCACAACACTGGCGTGACACTGGCATGACACTCACACAGGGGGCGGGTACATGTACTGTGATGTAAGGGGGCAACTTATCGGTCAGCTGGCTGGGGCACAGGTGGGCAAGAGTGGGGGGGAGTAGGAAACCAGGGGTGGATGGCCTTTTGCATTACCTAGGATGAAGGCGATGTGGTATCGTGCTGTAAAGTGGTAACATAATATACTGTGACATTTATGTTGGAGTAGTTTAGTGTATTAAAAGACTTTTACAAAGAAAGAACAATGGAACCTCATTCCTGGCCAGAGAAGTGCTTCAGGGGGCAGCTGCCCTACGCACCTCACCTGAGGAGGTGGTGTGAGAAACCCGACAGTATCCTCACATCTACCCCCCTTGGATCCTCTGCACAGGTGGCCAGTGAAAGGCCATCACTTTTGGATCCTGACTCTGGGGGTGGAGATGCGAAGGAGGATCACCTAGGTGGATGGTCCTTGGGGATGGATATCCACAGGTGAGACATGGTATCCCCATTTTCTAGGGAGAACCAAATGTACCCTCCCCCTGCCTTTATAGGCTGTTGTGAATCATCTCTTCTTATTTCTCCTCATATAAACCAAGAACCATGATAGTACTGGGATGAGGAAGAGGCGACTAATTAACACTAACAGCACATTTCACCACTCTAGTACTGAGACGAGGAAGAGGCCTGAGAAGTATTGTGAGGGTCAGGCATGTCCCAATAACTATGGTCAGGCAAGTGAAACTGAGTGTTCATGCCTGCAACCTGTTAAATGGTTGCATGTGTATAAAGGGAGGCAAAGACAGCAGAGGCAGAGGGCAGCCGGGCCGGAAAGTGCGCCCATCCAAGGCAGAGCAGGAAACACATGGGCCGGTGAAAATGACGCAGCGAAAACGAAAGCCAGGAAGAAGCCGGGGCAACCGTGGGCCGTGAGAGGGTCTGGAGCTGAGTGAAGGCCATTGCTGTGTGTTCCCCATTGGGAGTGGGGAACACAGAGACTCCGTCAATCACTGCAGGAGAGACCGGAGAGAGTGAGCACTGCTCCCAGAGCCCCTCGGGATTAAAGGAGGAGCGAGAGATAACCCGCAAGCAAGACCAGGGCACTCGAAGGAGCGGTCACACACGGTGAGTGACGGGGAAGATTCACTCAGGCCGGGGTGCTCCGGGGGCATGGCGTGGGTGATGGCAAAGGCTGAACAGACTACAATGCAAGCTAAATGGGTCTGGAGTCTGGAAAAGTAAACTATTGAACACTGAACAATTTGCCAAGCACAATGTGAGATTTGAGTAATAATTAATGGTTTGGATGACCAAAGATGAACTATTGAATACCAAACAAGATGACATGCATGAGTAAGTTTGAATGCAGAATTATAGAAAAGATCTGAGAATATCACATGAATAAAACAGAAGTTGAAGAGCTTTTGTGAACGAAGCAAGTTAAAGAAACAGCATTTGCAAATCAAGTGCAAAGTGGACAAAGTAAAACACCATTGGATAGTGTGAAAGCAAGGTGGTAACCAGGAGAAATACCACCAAGGAAAGTGTGGGAGAGTCACATGTGGATAAAGACAAGAGGCCATTAAAGTGCATCAGAAGAATAAGTGGAATTATAACACAGATGCAGAAATGAAACCTGTGTTGTCAAGGAAGTCATATGAGAAAGTATGAACTGTTGTAAAGTGCCACAGGTTATCGGTTGTGGTCTGACAACGGCCCCTAGATCAAGGAATCCTTCCTTGGAGTGAACTAAGAGGAGTCAAGAGACTGAGGCTGGTCGGCCTAAGAGTTGTGAAAGGGATGGAAATAAATGGCAAACCAAACATGTGAATTTAACTGTGAATTTGAAGCGCTGGGGGACTGTGTTGAACTTGGAGAAGGGAACCGCAAGACTATCTTGTGGAACTGTGTTGAACTTGGGGAAAGGAACACCCCGGCCATTTGGTTGCAACTGTTTGAACTTGGGGAAGGGAACTGAGAACAAGTCTGGAACTGGAAAAAACTCAGAACTTTAGTTTGAACACTGTTACGTTGTTTGCTGACATCCCTCCACATTGCTTAGCTTTAGTTGTGAGAGCAAGTATAGGTTTTGGACACAGGTAGACTTTTAAGTTGAATTTACTGACTCAGACTATCCTAGGGTTATTTAGGTAGGGAAATCCCACCTTCGTATAGGGCAAGTTAGGTCTTACATCATCCGGACATTTGAGTTAATAAAGACTTTTTGTCTGAACTTTGAATTTGTTGTCTGTGTCTTGCTTCATGATGCATTCACAGTGGACACTGGATATCGTCAGACCAGAGAGACCGACCTGGACGCAGAGGATCACATGATCAGAGGCAGGATAAAAACTGAAGACAGACTGTGGGAATATACAAGAAGGTTTATTGTTTTGTCTCAGGGGCGAGAGTGGTCAAACAGAAATGATGTATATTATGGGGGGCCAGACCGTAGGGAGATAAAAGGGGAAGGCAAATTGGAGTCAGTTGGGGTTCATTTTTGGGGGGTAGGCTAATGGGGTGCTTTCCCTTTAAGTGGTTTGAAAACCAGTAATACATAGCATCTTGCTTTGTCCATTCTCAACAACACTACGGAGTCTTTTTGTTCTGATTTGTGTTGATAATATTAAAAGGGACACTCAACAGCACAGTGCTCTCTCCGGGCAATCCTTGGCTTAAATGCCTTTTCATTTCAAACCATAGATCACCACACAGCATTCTACTAATACATTGCTTCAAGTTGGATGGCACCTTGCTGTCATCACCACTGGCTAGCGGAGACCTTACAAGGCATAGTTGTAAATTAAAGAAGCCAAGACACTCCATGTCAATTGAATCACAGAAAGAACTCAACACAGAAGGTCATTGGATGCACACCAAGCACTGTCAGATGCAGAGTACTAACCTGATTTGCAGAGTGCTCAGACTTCCTGAATGAAACTGGAGCCTAATGCCTATTTCAGAAGACATTTGAATGCAACCCACAGCGCTGTCAATCAAAATGTTATTCCCCCAAGTCCAAGAGTCCTTGACCAGGACTTCCTGGTCCTCAGGCACTGAACCAACGTTACACCCTGTGCCCTTCCCTGAGACATTTGAGTACGATCTGTTGCTTAAGGCTCTGGTTGGTGGTGGTCTACACACATCCTGTGCAGTGCACTAGTCCTGCATAAGCCCCTTCAGATTGTGGACCTCCTATTCTGAGCCTTAACGCCAATGTAGAAGTCTCTAGGATGCAACCCAACGTCTGTACAAAAGGACAGATTGGTAAACTTCGGAGCCTAGGAGTCTTGGAACCAGACTGCTTGAGTGCACGTGGGTCCTTTTCACCGCATTGGAATACCCTTTGGATGCATTGCACAGATCTGCCTAGGAGGGACGGCATTCTTCTGAGTCCTTCCTGGGATGTCCTCTACATCCCCTTGGCCCCAGTCCTCACTGGATGGGCTGGGCATTTTGTGCAGGGATAGTTTCTGTTGCCATCTTTCGGAATTATTATCCTCCTGTCATGCGCCTTGAAATAGGTTGCTGTCAACATCCAGAAGGGTGGTGGGACACCGCACCCCACCTCTTCTGTTCGCCTTGGCTGTCCTCAGTTCCATCCATTGTTTCCTTTGTGGAATTGTCTTCCACTTGCTGGCTGCTCCTTTTCACCCATAGAGCACTTTGAATAATTTTGATTAGGTTTGTCTGTCTTCCTGTAGTCTCGTTGACTGTTGTTTTCACTCTTGGCTAGTGGCCCCCCCTTGTTGGAAGGCGAATTGTTCTTTTGATTCATCTGGGTCGTGGTCGGTCCAGGGTTCAAGTCTGTGGGAAACCAGATTGTGTAACTCTACCTGAAATAGAAGGACTCGTGTTAACCAGATTGTTTCGCCATTCATAAGCTGTTTTTTCTTTTTAACTGACGCTGTGAGTACTTGCCTGTGCACCTTGGGCTGCTGGGTTATTCTTGAAACATACTCTCAGGGGTACCCTTCATCAGTGTTGTGCGTTTCTGCAGGTCCCCTTCTACTGTGGTTTTCCAAAGACTCACAGTGGCACAACTCCTGCTTTGCTTTTCTTCTTCTCGGGGCTACAGGGTCTCACAACTTGTAAATGAGTTCTTCATTGAGGGTCTATTCTGCGTTGTACTGGGGTAGGTTGCTGCCTTCACCATACCTGTGGGATAGAACTCACCTGACTTTTGACCATAACCGTGCCCGTGGCTACAGAATTTGTCCCATTTATCACACTATCTTTATGTGATACTACACACCCTAGGCATCAGGGATCTAGCTCTGAACTGAATTGCCCCCTTCCTCTCCAAAAGATTACAAATCATACACTTATCTCCCTTCTCCTGACAGCCCCACCCAGTTCTTCAAGGGGTGCCGCAAGGTGCCTCTCACTCCCCCCTACTCTATAACCTCTACCTGATCCCGCTACCCACCCTCATTTGGGCTGGTATGATATCTCAGGGGCAATTTGTTTGTCTTGGAAGCAAGACAATGCAGAGCAACACAGGCTCAAATTCCATTCCCGCCCTTAGAGACAGGTCTCCAGTAATTAGTGCATTGCAAAAGATTAATTAATTTGATCTCACGGTTTATCGTGCTACAAGTATGCCAACAACATCGAACTCACCTTCAAAATTTCTAGTAACCCTTCCTCTATCTCCCATGACCTCGCAACCTGCCTCTCAGAACGCTGGATGATGGCCGACCACCTTCTACTCAACCAAGGCAAAACCGAGATCATGCTGTATGAAAAAACTACCCTTTGTGTGCCTTATGGGCTCGGACCTGACTGTCGCCTAGCATCAACGCAGTGGGAAAAAACTGTTTCCTCGAGAGCCCTATCCTCCGCTGCATTTTTCCTTTCCTGTTCTTTCAACACAGTTACCACAAATATTGCAACCATACTTTTATGCCTACACAATACGCCAACACACTATACTTAGGAGCCCCTGCCTCGCATCTGAGAAAGCTCTGACGAGTGCCAAATACTGCTGTGAGACTCTTCCTAGCCTCGGGACCTAGAGAACACATATCTCCGGCTCTCCAAATTCTCCATTGGCTTCCAATCCATTGGCGCGCCACCTTCAAAGTGATGTGTATCACCCACAAGCCTTCTACAATGAAGGACTGGATTGCCTGCAGCAAAGCATTTTTCGCTACATACCAAACAGAAGCCTGAGATGTCAACTCGTTCTAGGGGCTGTGATGAATCCTGTAGACTCCTCACAGACTATCAGCCCTAACTCTGCTCCCATGTGGCCCGGGGAAGGCAGCCGCTACCTGATCCTGTCCCTAGGAGTGGTATTAACTGGGTGTATCACATGGGAGGAGAATGCAATCAGGGGAATGTGAGGACTGTCAGGGAAACCACGATATTCATAATTTCCTGAGAGGTAGGGTTTCGTGGTGCCTGATTATTAGATGGCTTGTTGTTATCGTACAAATTCTCCTCCCACACTTCCTTTAAACATGAAGTGGCAGAAAGCAAGGAACTAATACCATTTCTATTTCTCATAGTTCGATATTATATTTGAATTGTCAGCTTAAAAAGCAACAATTATTTTCCCTAAAACCTTCCCCTCAGTATACATCTGATAAAACATTCAAGAAGAATAAAATAAATGAGCCTGAATGAACTAAAATCATTACGGACTTCAAGTCCCATAATACCCCAAGTACTGGGACGAGGAAGAGGGGCTCAGAGTTGCAGAACTGCAGTATGCAGTCTAGTGGTTCTGATGACCCACACCTGAGCGGGACATTCAAATGTTTAAAGTCCCTTCTGGTGCAGGCCATCAGAAACAAGAAAATGAGAAGCAGAAGACGTGAGAAGCAGTGGAAGCTGCTGTTTGAAGGGACAGCGGGACGCCGTAGTGAAGCTGTGGCAGGAATCGAGAATCCTGTTAAGTGCAGAGAGTGTGCAGTGAGAAGTGGTAAAGAAACTTCCTGCCCGTAGTGAGAGAGATGCTCTCCCCATTCTGCGTACAGCTCTGGTGCGTGGCATTCACCGCAGCTCCATCTGCGCGAGGCGCGAGAGAAGGAAACCTGACCAGAGCAGTCAAGATAAAGGGTTTCTACAATGAATACAGGAATACAGTCACATATGTGAGAAACCCAAGGGGATTCTCACTTCTTTGCCCCCTAGATCCTCTGCCCAGGTGGCCAGGGAACGGCCATCGCCTTTGGATCCAGACCCTGGGGGTGGACCAGTGCGGGAGGATCACTTGGGTATAGGGACTTTGGGAATTGGGAGTCGGATGCCCTCGGGTGAGACGCGGTATTGCTTTTCCCTAATTACCAAACATCCTATTCTTTCCCAACCCTAGCAGGATATTGTGAATCTTACCTTGTCTCCCCCTCCCCAATTTCGAAAACCACTGGGACGAGGAAGAAGAGGAACATACCTATGAAGATTAGCCATAGGAAACAATGTACCATGGATTTCTATGGGCAATCTCCGTTTGTCCCTATAATGAGGTTTAGGTTGAAATGACTTTAAAAAAATGGTCGCATTGACCAAAAGTTCTAAAAATGCTACCATCAAAGGTTTGAACACCAAAAGTGAAAGGGAACTGGCGCTGCAGGGAACCAGCGTGAAGATGAAGTTAAGTGGGGTTTGTTTATGTTGGGCGTGTGGGTGGGGGTGTGCTGAGGGTGTGGGTGGGGGTGTGTGTTATGTGTGTGTTGTGGGTGTGTTGTATGTGTGTGTGTGGGTGTGAGAATGTATGTGTGTTCGCATGAGAAAGGTGCAAACTTTTGGTAGTTCGCACCTTTCTCATGCAAACGATTTGCATGTGGTACTTTCAGCCGAAGGCAAATCACTCGGATTCGATAATGAGGCCTGGCAGGGTCAAACCTCCCTTCTCAACCATTCCGACCTGAAACTTGTTCAATCTCCCAGACAGTATAAAGGACAGAGCACACGGGCACACTTTGAGCGAGCTGGGGATGCTGGGAGGTGCAGAGAAGTCAGAGTTAGACCAATCGAGCTGGAGAGAACCTAGACAGCCTGGAGGAGGAAGAACTGCCCAGACACTGAACCTGTGAGTTCAGGGGAGGCTTCAGTGTGGAGAGGGAGCTGTGCCTCAAGGGGCAGCTGGGGTTGCCTGGCAGCACTCATATCAGAGCTCCTCCCCTGGGCTAAACAGGAAAGCCCAGGCATATGAGGGGCAAGTGGCAGGACCCTGACCGCAGGCAACACCCCCCCTTGCTCCTGCTGCTCCCAAACTGTGAGAATGCCATTTTCGGGGAGCTAGTGAAGTGGGAGCAAAACACAAGGAAGTGCGTTCTGGGACTGGAAGTCCAAAACCATTTCTTTCTGAAAACTGCAAGGGGTCAGAGCCCGACTGAGGAAGACCATTGCGTGAACATTAAGGAGGGGTCTGAGCCTGGCTAAGGGAGACCCCTGTGTGAACATTAAGGAGGGGTCCGAGAACCCTAAGAACTTTTGGGGAGAAGTTGAGAGCACGGAGAGGACAAGGAAAAACAGAGTGCAGAAAGAAACCTTGAGAGTCCTGAGGGGAACGTGGAGCCGAGACGCTGATTCAGTGCTGGAGAGAGGCTGTGGCATGGCTCGGGAGACGTATCTCCGGGAAGCCGGCGTAGGGATGCTGCAAGCTGCTGGCAATGCCCTGAATGAAGGTGAGTTTCTGAGAAGAAACCTGGTGCATGTAAGTGTCAAAGGAGGGATACAATAACAGAGTGGTCTGGCGTTGCCATGGTGTACCCAGTCGAAGGTCTCTGTTCTTGGTGTATCGTATTAGACAAGTAATGAATGTGAAATACATTGAAGTGGCCATGTGGAGGGCAAACAAAGGCCTTGCACAGTCGAACGTCTTCGATTAACTAAGGAAGAAGGAATTGTGAATAACAGGTCTGAGCCCAGCTGAGGGAGATCTGTGAACTTGTGAGTAAAAGGTCTGAGCCCGGCTCAGGGAGACCCGGGTCTGAGCCCGGCTAAGGGAGACCAATTAGAGACTTTGCTTTGGGGAAAAGACTTGGGGCCTCATTACGAGTTTGGAGGCAGCCATAGAGCTATTACTGTCAAGCGCCCCTTTTTCACGAAGCATTGGTATCGATGGAGGCTCGGCCGCCATTGAGTTGTTCCGCCACGTTTGAGCCGTAGCGCTAGTCTTTCCCAAGATGGCCGCCGCCAGGGTTATCAGGGCTCTGACTCCGTGGGCAACTCGTGTTGCAACTTTTCTCTACTCTGCTGGTTAATACGCTGTGTTTCTCTCTTGGTTCTGCTGAGCGCCCCTGTCCTGCCTTGGGCCTCTGCCCGTCTCTCTCGTTCCTTCTGTTTCTTCCGTCCTGTTTCTTGCTGCGGACGGCCCCCTGTTTTCGCCTGGCTCTCGTCTTTTGTTCTCTCTTGCTCCTCTGGGTCCGTTCTGTTTTCACAGATCCCGGTGCTCTGCCTCCCTCTCTCTCAGCACTTACCTTTGGCTTCTCTCTGGGTTCCGGGACCCTGTATCCACTCTGTTCCTGGTCCCCCTCATACGCAGGTTTCTTCCATTCCACGGTGGTGGAAGTCCGTACTAACTCTACCTGGTTCTCGTGGATGCTTGAGGACCAATCTCTTCTGCTGAAAGTCATCAGGACTCCTTTCTCCGGTATCGAGGAAGTTTGGTTTTTTTTGCCTACCTGGCTTTTTCCCCTCCGGTTATCGCGGATCCGGGGCCACTGGTTTCCGGAATTTTGCGACAACCATTGTGGTGTTGTTTCGCAGTAGACCATATCTACTAAAAAAGTAATCCTACAGTAAAGAAAGAAAGAAGAAGGTTAAGAAGGTCATTTCTTCAGGTGAGGAGGAGGGGGAGGTGACCGAATTGGAAAGTGACCTAGACATTGCAGACAGACCAGAGATTTGTGACAGTTTGCAACGCCCAACTCAAACCAGTATGGCGACCCCCGAACAGATCCAGGAATTGGTCGCCGCAGTCCAGTCTCTTAATTTAGAAGTTCGGAACCTGAACCAGGAAGTGCAGAATTTAAAGATAGAGAAAATGTACTCCGTCAATTGGTGGCTAATAGGGAGCCACGCAACTCTGACCTACCATCTCTGATACTGGCTTCAGGAGAATTTGACGGTATGCCAAAGGCTCTCAAAGAATTAATTGAAGCTTGCAACGTGCACTTTGCCTTCCGTCCCACCACTTTCGCTACTGGCCTTTCAAGGTGGGCTTTGTCATTTCCAACCTCACAGGTAACGCACTTGCATGGGCCAACCCGCTGGTTACCACCGACGATCCAATCTTATGAGATTGGGATGCCTTCCTTGCTCAACTTAAGCAAACCTTTGAAAGGCCAGAAATAAAATACATGGCTTGTGAAGAAATGTTGGAAGTACACCAAGGACAGATGGACCTCTTGACCTACATTACAAAGTTCAAACGATTATCCATAGAATCCACCTGGTCCGAACAAGCCAAATTCACTCTTTTCCGTAGGGGGCTTAAAGAGGAATTAAAGGATGAATTGGCCCGGGTCCCCCGCCCGGTCTCTTTCTCGGAACTTGTATCAGTCACTCTGCAGATTGAACATCGAATTAATGAACGCAGACAAGAGAAGAAGAAGGGAAGAATCTCTTTCGGTTTACCAGCCCCCTCTCAAACTCCTGCACCTTCTTCCGGAACCTGCGTGAAGGAAGAACCTATGCAGATTGGATCTATGAGGTCCCCGTTAACTCCAGATGAATGGAAGAGACGCCGAGAAGCGGGTCTCTGCATGTACTGCGGATCATCAACACATCTATTGCGGAACTGTACAGATGTCCCACCGAGGCGTTCGGGAAACAGATCGTCTTGAACCTAGGGGGGACCATGGTTCGAGTAGTTTCAGAAAGTCCCTATGTCTCTCTCTCTATATCACCCTCCAGTCCGACAGAAGACACACGCCTGATGCTACTTACCTTACAGTTGTCCTGGAGAGAGCGATCTGTGGAAACCATGGCCCTGATTGATTGTGGGGCTGCGGGAAATTTTGTGGACACTATGTGGGCCGAAAGAATGGGCATCAGTCGTCTACCCAACAAAGAAAACATGAAGGTTGAAGGGGTAGATGGTACCCCGTTATGCTCCGGTCCCATTACTCACTCCACAGAACCCATTCAAATTACCATTCAACATCATAAAGAAAATATCTCTTTTAAGATTATCCGAGCTGCATACTTTCCCATTATTTTGGGAATACTTTGGTTGCGTCAACACAACCCTACAATTTACTGGACCAAGAACTCTCTCAGCTTCCTTTCTACACATTGCCATCAATTCTGTTTGGAATCCTCCCATTACCAAATGGCAGCTGTACAGTCGGCTGACTTTCAATCTCGGACAATCCACTTGGTTCCACCACAATTCCAAAGTTATCACCGAGTCTTCCTGGAAAAGACTGAACACGATCTGCCTCCCCACCGTCCTGAGGACTGCGCCATAGACCTGATCCCAGAAGCATTAGTGCCCTTTGGCAGGATGTTTTCCCTTTTTTTCCAGAGAGAAGGTAGTTCTTAGGGAATATTTGGACGCCAATCTCAAAAACGGCTTGATTCAACCATCGAAATCTTCTGCAGGTGCCTCTCTGTTTTTCATAGCCAAAAGGGATTCCACAGAGCTGCGGCCCTGCATAGATTATCAGGGACTCAACAAAGTGACCATTTGGGATCGTTATCCGATGCTGCTCATATCCGACATCCTGGAGGCTGTAGGAGGTGCTACAATATTTTCAAAGCTTGATCTGAGAAATGCATACCATCTCTTGCGCATCAAGACAGGAGACGAGTGGAAAACAGTGTTCAGGACACCCTACGGACTATACGAGTACAGAGTAATGCCTTTCGGCTTGGTGAATGCCCCCGCTGTATTCCAGAGATTTATGGACCGCACTTTCTCGGATTTGTTGTTTCATTCGGTGATCATCTATTTAGATGACATCCTAGTCTTCTCAAAATCACAACAAGATCATTTAGTTCATCTTCGCGAGGTACTGGACCGACTTCAAGAAAACCATCTACTTGTGAAACCCAGGTAGTGCGAGTTTCAGACTTCTTCAATTCCGTATTTGGGGTTTATTTTATCCCAAGACGGAATCAGAATGGATGCAAAGAAAGTTTCTGCCATTATGTATTGGCCGTCTCCTGCTAACATAAAAGAGGTTCAGAGATTCTTGGGTTTTACCAATTTCTACAGAAAATTCATTCGAAACTTCGCTTCCACGGTGGTTCCTCTAACTTCTCTTTTAAAGAAAGAGAACCAACCCTTCTCCTGGACCTCGAAGGTGGAAACAGCATTCCAAAGGTTGAAGGAAAGTTTTTGTTCGGCTCCTGTTCTTGTCCAGCGCGACCAAACTAAAAGGTTTATTTTGGAAGCGGACGCCTCTGCCAATGCAGTGGGAGCAGTGCTCCTGCACGAAAGCAAAGGAGAAGAACACCCCATTGCATATCTCTTTAAAACGCTCAGCATCAGCCAAAACAATTACTCGGTGATTGAGAGAGAATTGTTGGCGATCAAGCTTGCATGTGAAGAGTGGAGACATCTACTGCAGGGTGGGGGTGGTCCATTTCTCATCAGGCCAGATCATAAAAATCTCAAAGGTTTACAGAATTATGGAATGCGCCAATTCCCGTCAGGCAAGACGGGCACACTTCTTTGCCCAATATGACTTTGAGATTACGTACATTCCAGGCAGTCAGAATATTATCGCTGATGCCCTGTCCTGTCGCTATACTTCTGCAGATTCTTCAATTTTCAACAAGGAAAGACTGTTCCCTCAACAGGTGTTCATTGCCTCCGCTGCATCATTCCTCTCGCAAGTTAAGTCTGCTACAGCCCCGAGTTTCTCTACCTGTCCTTCCTTCACCCCGCAATCAGATGGAAATGAAAGAAGGGTTATGTTTTGTAAACAAAAGACTGTTTGTGCCTCAACTTGATCTACAGCACAAGGTCATGTCTTGGTGTCACAATCAATTTACCGCGGGTCAAAGAGGGAGAAACACCACAGAAGAACTGGTTCGGAGATCGTTCTTTTGGCCTAACATGTCCTCTAACATTAAGAAATACATTCAGAATGTATCCAGTGTGCCCGCAGTAAGAATAGATATCAAAAGCCCATTGGCCTCTTGGAACAAATTCCTTTGCCCAAGACCCCCTGGGAACAGATCTCCACTGATTTCATTGTAGACCTTCCCGCTTCTCGGGGACACACGTGTATCATGGTTACAGTGGACTCCTTTACTAAATTGGCTAATTTTTCCCCACTTCCAGGATTACCATCTGCCTCTCAGATGGCCAAAGTGTTCGTGCGTGAAATCTTCCGTTTGCACGGACTACCCTTGAAAATAATCTCGGGTCGGGGAAGCCAATTTACCTCAAAATTTTGGACTGCCTAGTGTCAGAAACTGGGTATTAAAAGGGCATTGTCCTCGGGATTCCACCCACAAACTAATGGACAGACGGAGAGATTGAATGGAACTCTTGAGCAATATCTTCATTGTTACATCAACTATACCCAAGACAACTGGTACGATTTGTTGCCTATGGCTGAATTTGCCTATAATAATGCTACTCATACAGCCACAGGTCTAAGTCCTTTCTTTTGCACATTTGGGCTACACCCGAGGACCATTTTGCCTGTCTCGGCATCGGATACTGCCTGCCCTACCATTAATGATCGATTACAGCAGATTGTGGCAGCTCATCGTACAGTCAAGAAAGCTTTGATTCAAGCTTGCAGTCACTACAAGCAGTATGCTGATCGGAAACGCACTGAAGTACCCCTGATCGAGGTGGGTTCACGAGTTTGGTTGTCTACTAAGTATTTACCCAGATGGGTCCACCCGAACAAATTGTGTCCCAGATTCGTGGGTCCTTATACTGTGATCTCCAGGATTAATCCGGTGGCCTTTCGCCTCAAGTTACCCAGATGTTTGTTGAGGGTTCGCCCGGTGTTCCATTCTTCTTTGCTACGCCTGGCTTGGGAAAAGATGCCCACCTCCTCTCTGGATCGCCCCCTGGGGGTAAAGAGTTCGGAGGAGGACGTTTATGAGGTTGAGGAGATCAAGTACTCTCGATATCGCCGTGGGAGATTGGAATTCCTGTTGTCCTGGAAGGGGTATCCTTCCTCGGAAGATTCTTGGGAAGCCAGCTCTGATGTACACGCTACACGCCTGGTGAAGATGTTTTTTAGGGCTCATCCTGGCAAGCCGGGTTTGCCCGTATTGGGGGGGGCATACTGTCATACGCCCCTTTTTCACGAAGCATTGGTATCGATGGAGGCTCAGCCGCCATTTAGTTGTTCCGCCACGTTTGAGCCGTAACGCTAGGCTGTGCGCTAGTCTTTCCCAAGATGGCCGCCGCCAGGGTTAACAGGGCTCTGACTCTGCGGGCAACTCGCGTTGCAACTTTACTCTACTCTGCTGGTTAATACGCTGTGTTTCTCTCTTGGTTCTGCTGAGCCCCCCTGTCCTGCCTTGGGCCTCTGCTCGTCTCTCTCGTTCCTTCTGTTTCTTCCGTCCTGTTTCTTGCTGTGGACGGCCCCCTGTTTTTGCCTGGCTCTCGTCTTTTGTTCTCTCTTGCTCCTCTGGGTCCGTTCTGTTTTCACAGATCCCGGCAATCTGCCTCCCTCTCTGTCGGCACTTACCTTTGGCTTCTCTCTGGGTTCCCGGACCCTGTATCCACTCTGTTCCTGGTCCGCCTCATACGCAGGTTTCTTCCATTCCACGGTGGTGGAAGTCCGTTCTAACTCTACCTGGTACTCGTGGATGCTTGAGGACCAATCTCTTCAGCATCAGGACTCCTTTCTCCGGTATCAAGGAAGTTCAGGGTTTTTTGCCTAACTGGCTTTTTCCCCTCCGGTTATCGCGGATTCAGGGCCACTGGTTACCGGAATTTTCCGACAACCATTGTGGCATCGTTTTGCGGTAGACCATATCTACTAAAAAAGAAATCCTACAGTAAAGAAAGAAAGAAGAAGGTTAAGAAGGTCATTCCTTCAGATGAGGAGGAGGGGGAGGTGACCGAATTGGAAAGTGACCTAGACATTGCAGACAGACCAGAGATTTGTGACAATTAGCTCCATGGCTGCCTCCAAACCGGGCTCCATTACCGGGTTCCTGCAATGGGGACTTACCGGGTCATTCTGACATAGGAGGACCCGGTAAATCCTCCTTGCAGGAACCATTCCCCATTCCCATTTGAGCCCCCATAGGGCTCAATGTGAATGGGGAGGGAGGAAACAACGGGCACATTACAAGATCTCGTTGTTACCTCCCTCTTACCCTCCCGGGACCCGGGACCCGGAAAAGATGTCTGGTTTTACCAGACGTCTGATCCGGGTCCCGCAAAGGGAACCTCGTAATCGGCCCTGACGGAATGAAGGAGGCCGGTCCCATACCGGCCCCCTTCATTCCGTCAGCGCCAGGGTCGCAATGAGGCTCTTTGTCATAGAAATATCGGACTGATACTGAGTTACTAAATTAAAGCAATTTGCGTGCTATTTCCACTTTAAGAGGGAGAGTAAAAATAACCATCATTGCCCAAGCCAAGAGGGGACAATATTTTGTAACCACCATTGTCCAAGCCAAGAGGGGACAATATATAACAAACATTGTACCCATCATTGCCCAAGCCAAGAAGGGGCAATATTTAGCAAAGGTGAAACGAAACATTGTTTTGAACTAAGTGAACAGAATATTGTAACCACCATTACTAAAGCCAAAAAAGGCAAGTAAAGGAAAACAAGTGGGCAGGAAAGTGGTCTCTTGTGGCTCTCCCCTGAGTGTTTCTACTGTCTTGATTGTCAATGCAGAAGAGGAGGAGGAACCCGTTGCCTGGCTGTTATACCTCACTACATAATACCCTACATAATACCCTTCCCAGCGCGGAGCGGGAAGCAAGTGTGGAGGAAAGTGGTCTGCTGGAGTCTGATGAGGCTGGGGAGACTGCTGCTCAAAGCCTCGAGGCTCCGGTAAGCAAGTCACTGAGGCGTTGATCGAGCACAGAGCTCTTGATTGACTTTAGTGACTCAGCTGACTTAGAAGCATGTCACAGGATGACCCACTGCAGTATAAACTGTTTATCATTATTTCATAATACTTTCAATACGCTTTAAATGGCCCGTGCAACTGTTTATCTAACTACTTTGGTTAGTGCAATATTGCGGCTATTTGATAACTGTTAATCGGGAATATTGGCCCATTACAGGAATTAAGACTACAATTGAGTAGCCCTGGATAGTTGGGAGCCTGTTTTATATCGAAACAATACTTGAACAATTGGAAACAATAGCCCCTGTCAACTCGGCTCTTCTACACAAGTGAATGAGATGCAATGGAAGGGGTTTGGCCGTGCTCTTCCAGCGTTTGGCGCCCGAATCCCGGCAGCTGTTTTTCTCTTGATAGTTAGGTGGCCCAGTGGTTGGAGACGGACTAAGGCAGCCCTTTAAGGTGGTCAGGTATGCTCTGGATGCCTTCTACTGCCCTCTCTCTCCCTTTCTCTGCTCCCTGTTTCCTGTCATTGAATGGCACTGGGACCTATATTCTTTTTTATTTGAAATTTCTTTATTGTCATTTTCTATACTTAGCCAAAACATACATTAACATCCTATAAGTAACTTCCATAACTTCTGCTATCCCCCCCTACCTCCCTCCTTTCCTCCCTCCCTTTGACACATAATATAATAGCAGTTACATTCAACAACACAGGGTCTATAGTTGTTCAGCTGACTGGTTCCATTCCTCCCGGACGGGGGCCTTTCGGCTCTAGTCTTTATATGTTCGAGGTCCCCTGCAGCCATACCATCTCCCAGCACACTGTCACATCTAACTCCATTCTGCTTGAGTGGCCCTGGTGTTTGTTACAGGTTGAATTTACAGCGAGCCGTCCTCCCTTGGTCGTAGATTCCGTTCCCAATCTGCATAGTACTGGCGAAAGGGTGGCCGGTAATCAATCGGTTGGCTGCTACATGGTCATGTTTGTGCATAACGAGTTTCTCTTTGTTCATTTGAGTGCATGTATTCGACCCATCACCGACCACCAGGCACTTCTATCACTGTTCGGGAACCCGCACACCAAGATGCCACCGAGGATTGAGAGGTGGGGCATCCGCCTCCAGGAATATGATTATGACATTGTACACCGCCCGGGGGGCGACCTCAACCCCGCAGACTACCTCTCCCGACACCCCGTAGGGGCCCCGCTCGCACGGAAGGGTGACGTCGCGTATGTGCAGTATGTGGCAGCCCAGGCGCTGCCTCCGGCGCTGTCCCTTGAAAGGGTAGCGGCCGCATCGGCAGCCGACCCGACGACAGCCCTGGCGATTAGCCTCACGACGGCCAGCAAATGGAAAGATCACCACAGAGCCATCCTAGCTCACCCGGGGGTGAACAAACAAGAAATCGAACGGCTAGCCCGTGTACATGGTGAACTTGCGGTGAAGGACAATAATATCCTGCTCAGAGGGTGCAGGATCGTCATCCCCGCCACTCTCAGGAGCGAGGTGGTCAGCATAGCGCACGAAGGTCACAGATGAGCCGAGAACACGAAGAAGCAGCTCAGGTGCCACGTGTGGTTCCCTCTCCTGGATGCAGCCGTTGACGAGTGGGTAAGGAACTGCCACGCCTGTCAGTGCACAGCCCCTGCAGAACGTCCGCCCCCACTCCAACATACTCAAATACCTGATCACCCATGGGAACGAGTAGCCATGGATTTCTACGGGCCGACCGAAGCGGGTGACTACATCTTACTCTTCATAGATGAGCACTCAAGGTTCCCGATTGCCAAGGTGGTAAATTCCACGGCGTTCACTCAAGTGGCGGCGACGATAGAAGAGGTCTTTAGCGAGTGGGGGATCCCCAAGTGGGTCAAGTCCGACAACGGACCACCATTCTGTGGACACGAGTTTGGGACACTGGCAGAGCACCTGGGGTTCAGGCACATGAAGATCACACCGCGCCACCCCCAGGCAAATGGAATGGCGGAGCGCTTCATGGCGTCGATCAAGAAGACTATACAGAGGGCACGGCTTGACGCAGTCGATACACACCAAGCGCTATGGCGCCTGTTAAGAGACTACAGGAACACTCCTCATGAGGTCACAAATAAGACGCCCGCCGAGCTCATGTTCCGATATGAGGTGCGAACCCGCATCCCGAGAAGTACGGCGCAGGCAGAGCCGGCCGACCATGATCTGCTCCAGAGAGACGCGGCGGCAAAGGAAAATGCGAGGCTCCGTACCGATGCACGGAGAGGAGCGATGCCGCCGGAGTTCCAGGTAGGAGATGAAGTTCTGGTGCAACAGCCGATAAATAGAAAGACAGACCCGCGGTTTGCTCCAAGCCCCATGAGGATTGTTGCAGTGAAAGGTACGATGGTGACGGCTGAAGACCAGAATAGGACCGTCACCAGAAACTGTCAGCAGTTCAGGCAATACGCAAGAAGAGAAAACACAGAAGGACCTCAGAGGGCACTCTCACCAGAACCAAGGATGCAGAGGGATGATGAGTGGTTTCCCCCGGAAGGAGATCCCGGGGACATGGGCCAGAGTGGAGCGACTGAAGAGGAGCCAGATCTTGGGACTCGAGGTGAGAGGCCGAGACGACTCATAAAGAAGCCGATGAGACTTGTTGAAGAGTGCTGAGTTATTGTTTGGACACAGAGTGTCAAGTTGATGTTTGGACATATTGTCCGGGGGTAGTGTTACCCGGGGCTCAAGGGGTTAACGCTCATGAGCCCCCTCCGTTGGAAAGGCGGAGTTTTGACTGGGCAAGGGGGTTATGGGGCACGTGCGCAGCAATCGCCAGTTCCTGCTTGGTTGTAAAAGAATAAAGAAGTTCCTCCTATCTCTCCGTGTGTGCGTCCTTCATTGGGCCTAGATCCCTAGGCAACACAATCCACGCGGCATCTTGATGGCAAGAAGAGCCTTGTGGGTGGGTAACACAGTTAAACAGGGAGAGGGTGATTGTTTGATTGTTACAGTAGAAACCCCAACCATGCTGGATTATTTAGTCTTTGCCCTTGGCCCCAGTCGACACAATATGAAGAGTATAAATAATGTGAGCAAATGTATTCCCTTGGCTGCCTTCTCTCCCCGTATATTAGTTCTTTAAGCTTACAGCGGGACAATTGGGAGGTGGATAGAGGGAGGGCAGGGGTCAGCTGCCCACCTAGTGCAGGTGCAAGGGTCGCCTGGAATGGGAGTGGGTCAGTCATTACATCAAACCATTTTGACACCCTGTCAGGTATTGAAGAACTGGACTGACTGTTGACTTGTGATGCGGAATTCAAACGCCTTTGGGGTCAGAGGCGGATCCTCACCCGGTTGGGGAACTGCCTGCCCACTCCTCAGAGGGTGTGGTCACCCTTCTTAGTTGGAAGATAGCAGGGGCCGAGTATAAACTTGAGAGAATGGACGTAGTGACACATATGAATTTACATGACATCATTTTTTCACAAGAAACTTGGGCTCTAGAACCTATAGGGATGGGTGGATTTGTTTAATTTTTAATCCGAGCTCATAAGAACAAAAGAGGTCGCTGTTATGGGGGGTGGAGATCTTGATTAAATCATCCAGGAACTACTGTATCAGGACAAGGGATGCTAACATCTCCTGCCTTTGATATGTCCCCGCGATCCCTGAGCAGGGAGACAAATTATTGTTGGTTAACTTCTACAACAGCCCCCACGTCTCAGACGTCAATTGGCTCGGGGCACTTAAAGACCTGCTAGAATGTTCTATCCTAGATCAACTGGATGAGCACATGGTGTTGGGGGCGGGAGGGATTTTCATGTGAACCTGGGCAACAGGATTCCAACTGACCTTGTTGACTCCGATGAGGATTTGGCATAGGGGATTGCATGCGTGCAGATGTCTGATGACTGGGTGTGCCCCAAGGCCTAAAAGTGAGCAGGTGGTTTAAAGAATGGGGGATGCACTCTTTCAATGGACGCACGGACTCCGATGTCCCAGGCAAGATAACATTCACAAATGCTCAGGGACCATCAACCATTGACTACTTCTGTATGCATGTCCAATACAGGAAGTTATAGTGAATTTCATGGTTGTACAGGACATTTTTAGCGACCACTTCCCCCTGATTAATCCACCCTGTAAACAGAGAGTAAAGTGGGCAAAATGTGACCCCATAGCAACCCAAATAAAAGTGGTGTCCATTAATTAGGAGCACATCTCGTCTATTCTTGCTCAGGACGCTCATTCCAGATCATCCTCTGGTCGGAGGACTTGTGGAGGGCCCTGATGGAATCATTTCAGCATGATTTTAAACAAAGTAAAAGGAAGCTGACTAGCTGGTGTGATGCCTCTTGCAGGACTGCGCAAAATCATCTAAAGGGGATCTTAAGAAACAAGAGAGGTCATTAGGGCTAGGGCCAACTACAAAAGGTCAGTGGAACACAGGAAAGAAATTTTGTAGAATAAAGCATGGGAAGATTTTCTCCTTGCTGTCTCCAACAAAGATTCCCAGAAATGTTGAGACTTTATTGCGCGAGGCCCACCCTACAAGAGAGTGAAGGAACATAGAGAAATCCATGTGAGGGCTAAATCTTGGTTTGACCACTATTTGTCCCTATATCAGGGCCAGGAGAGTAGGTACGGGCGTGGAGACCGATCTTCGTCGATACGGCTGACTTTGAAGGAGGCGGAGACAGCAGTTAATCAGCAATTGCACAATCGTGCTCCGGGTCCAGAACAGTCCCAGCAGATCTATATAAGGATGAACTAGAACTATGAGTAAGAAAGGGATTTAGAGAGGTTACTCACATGCGCCAACCTTATACAAAAGTTGTTCAAAGGTGAGTCATACCATTTCTGTGTTTGAAGTTTTTTCTTTTATTTTTCACAGTATATTAGAGGATGAACAGACAAGTAATTTTCAATTTGGTGTTTTCTTCACACCTTATAATCCCCACATAAATAGTTATGCACAGATCCTTTATACAAGGAGGCAATCTCTTTAAAACAATTATCAAACTAAAATTTGGACACCAAATAGACCATTTACTTGAACTTGCCAAAACTATTTGGATGAATGTTAAAATGTTCTGCATTAAAGATTGGAAAGCATTTTCCTCTCCTGATGAACCATTGTTAGTAACAATGGGGAAACACGTGTCGAGAGAGACATATTGAGGTATTAAAATTCTTCAAGTACTAAGGATTAACATAAACCATTTGAAGAGCCACAAAATAAGGTGTGGAGTAAACACCTCATACCAATTTGTATCAAGGATCAGAGAGAGACATATTAAGTCACAATAACTCTTAAAGTACTAAAGATTAGCATAAACTATTTGAAGAGCCATTAAATAAGGTGTGAGTGAACACCTCATACCAATTTGTATAAAGGGTCTGTGCATAACTATTTATGTGGAAATTATAAGGTGTGAAGAAAACACCAAATTGACTAATTTGTATTAAGGATCTGTGCATAACTATTTATGTGGGAATCATAAGGTGTGAAGAAAACACCAAATTGAAAATTACTTGTCTGTTCATCCTCTAATATACTGTGAAAAATAAAAGAAAAAACTTCAAACACAGAAATGGTATGACTCACCTTTGAACAACTTTCGTATAAGGTTGGCGCATGTGAGTAACCTCTCTAAATCCCTTTCTTACTTATGCTGCATCTGTGTAGCAGCCACACAGTTTTGGAGAAACACTCATGCTGACAACCTAGCACACTTATTTAAAATTGTGCATTTGGCCCCTTTTTCCGTTTCATACTACATACCAAAGTTCGCCAAGGGAATACTTTCTTTTTTTGGCTGTGAAGGTTTCTCTTATTTTTTGAACTAGAACTGTGGACCCCACTCTTGACAATTTGATTTAATTCCTTCCTGGAAACAGGTGTTTGCCCGCAATCCTGGAAAGGTGCATTCATCCACCCTATATTTAAAAAGGGCGACCCTGGAAGCCCTCGGGTTTACAGGCCAACTTCACTGCTGGACACCTCCTTCAAGGCCTTTGGACATGTCATGTTACAAAATCTAGAGGACATCTAGAACAGCCAAGTACTTTTGGTGATTCAATATGGTTTTAGGCCAGGTTTGGGGACATGCGACCAAGTACTCAACTTGTACCTGTCATGATCATGAAGTCAGGGGCACAGGCATGCAGGGGTCGCATGCACAGGAGACCTGGGTGGACACTGTCCTGGCGCCTTTGGCGCCAGGCTCATAAACAAAAGTAAACAAGAACATCCATTTAACACCAAAAGGATTTTATTATGGACATAGCACTTCAGATGCATTAACCTTGAACATTCCATCCATTAAGCACTTCAGATGCATTAACCTTGAACATTCCACCCATTAAGCAGCCCCAAGTGTATTCTTGGGTGTGGCTGCTAATGGATTCACAGCTATATAAGCTGCCCTGTTCCTCAAGACAGACGTTTCACATTATTCTACACTTACCAGCAGCATAACTCTCACCGTCGCCTGAGGTTAGACCTGCTTACCTTTGAAGACCCTGCTTCCTGGACATCCTGCTTCCTGCCAGCATACTTACCAACTGGGGGAAGCTGTTCTTACCTGTACATCTCTTCGGCGAACCGAGCCTTCATCTTTACACTTTCCAGAACGCCGATATCTTCATCTTGGCACCGCAGTACGACACGCTCCATCGTCGACAGCAGCACCTGCAAGGAAAAACAGAAGACAAGGTTAGACATCTAAAAAACAGCCAGTTTAAGGTCGCGCTTCGCCATACTTTGCGCTTTTCCTTAAACCATCACTTACCAGCTGTCGAACGTTGCGGTAGCATCAATCTTCCACCCGGCCGCGTCTCAAGTCTCCCAGCTGCATTGAGGCTGCATTTCTATCTAAGGGAAGAAAACAGAAGAGAGACATTATTGCGGGCATAAGGAGCAACATTTAAAGACATTAAACAGAACAAACAGAATCACAAGAGCTCAAGAGACACTTACCAATCATAAGGAGAAGCATAGTCGCAACTGGACTGGACTAATCCTTATCAGGGATCAGTGAAGGAACTAGATCCCATTCAACACGCCCCTGCCACAAGTAGCAAGACGGAGAGCTTACCTTCTATAATTCACAGGTGAGCTTTATGGGCCGGCGTATGCTCACAGAAACCGTACTTTGGGGAGAAGGGTTAGAGAGGTACAACAATCACAGATTGGCGCACTCACACACTCTTATCTCCACGCAGGAGCAGCATCACCACGTACCACCACTCACAGCTTTTCTACCGAGGGAGAGGCCTGAAGCGGGTGATTCAAGTTCAGGGAGGGTTGCTACCATGCCCCAACGCCTCCGCAGAGATAGGTGAGCATAACAGAACACAAAGCCTCAAAAACTCTCTGCCTGGGCGTTATGGAAACTTCAGAAACAGATGGGTTAGCTCTCTTACTAGGGGAATTACGGGCTGAAGTACATGCTTCAAGACAGGAAACCAATGCATTATGGAGGGATCTTATTGTAACCCGAGAAAGAACTGATGAATGGGCAAGCCAAAGGCTACAAGCACAAGCAGGACATGTTCAACTACCTGGAGTAACCCATTCTTCTCATTCTTCCACATCACAGCAATCAACAGGTGGTTCAGGTGGTTCTTCCTGGAGCAGTGCCTCTAGCCCCTCCCGAACGCTTCATCGGTGACACAAACAAAGTCCGCTATATTTATGAACCAATGTCGCCTTCATTTCTTGTGCAGACCTCACATCTAGTCCTTCCAGTGCTTTTGGTGTATCACAAGCAACCATCAAAAATACATGTCTTGGAGGCATATATTGATTGTGGAGCTGTGGGTAACTACATTGACCAAGATTTGGCTCTCCGAATAGGCCTTCCTCTCCGACAGAAGCAGAAATCGGAAAATGTCACTGCTGTGGATGGTTCTCAGCTACCATCCGGCCCTGTCACACAATACACCGAGAAAGTCAAGCTTCTGTGACAGGACGGGCATCAAGAGGACATTACTATCGATCTCATCGGTGCTCCTCAGTTCCAGATGATATTGGGAATGCCCTGGCTGGAGACCCACAATCCTAGGATCGACTGGCGGAAACGAGTTCTGACATTTCCTCATGATTGTGCCGACACATGTTGCAAAAAAGATGACACCAATCCGAAACCGACGAAAGGAATCGTGTTGGGCCTCATCAGCTCCTTACCGCTTGAATACCAAGATTACCAGGATGTCTTCAAAAAAGAGCAAACCAACGTTCTGCCTCCGCACAGATCCTACGATTGTCAAATAGCTATTATACCGGAGCCCAGATCCCTTGCAGCTGAGATTACACTCTAACAGAACAGGAAAACCAGCATCTTAGAACTTATCTGGATCAGTGGATGCTGGTGGATGCAATCCTCCAATGGTCCTCACCAACTTCCACGAAAGGAGTTCAAAGCGTACTCGGATTCGCCAACTTTTACCATCGGTTTATACCTGGGTTTTCACAAATTGTACATCCAATTACCTCCTTGTTAAAGAAAAATCAAAAGTTCCATTGGTCGACTGCAGCTGAAGAAGCCTTCCAGAAGTTGAAACTAGCATTCACTACAGCACCAGTCCTTCGACACCCACGACTAGACCTACCTTACATAGTTGAGACAGATGCTTCAAAAATAGCCATGGGAGCAGTATTGTCACAACAAGACCCTGAAACAGGACAATTACACCACGTCGCATTCTGGTCCCGCAAATTTTCAGCCCCCGAGTTGAACTATGCAATCACAGATAAGGAATTACTGGCGATTAAAACAGCATTCAAGGCCTGGAGACATTACCTTCTTGGGGCGAGACATACGGTCACTGTCATTACAGACCACCGTAACTTGCAATACTTGAAAACCGCCAAAGCACAATCCTCGCGTCAACTCCTTTGGGCCCTCTTTTTCGCGGAATATGATTTCATTATCACTCATAGACCTGGAGTACGCAATGGGAAGGCAGACGCTCTATCACGCATGAGTGAAGAAAAAGAGGCTTTTACAGCATCTGACCCCGTGGCCATAATTCCTGGGGAAAGGATTCCAACCAGAATAGCTGCCACCACGTGTGTGGATGACCAAAGAACCAGTTTACAATCCCAGATGGATCAATCAATCAACACAACAGGAATGGCTGTTAAAAGGTGACCAGTATACCATTGAAGACAATCTACCGTATTTCCAAGGACGATTATATGTCCAAGACCAAGAACTGCAAAAGCAAATCATCACAAATTACCACAATTCGTTAGTCGAAGGACACCCAGGAATAGCCAAATTCAGGCTAAGGTAAAACAAAACTACTGGTGGCCAACCTGGCGAAAAGATATCGGCCAGTTTATTGAAACCTGCTGATCTGTGCTCAACACAAGTCTCAGAAACAGAACCCCGCTGGCTTACTACATCCCCTAACGGTACCACCAGCACCTTGGCATACCTTATTGATGGACTTCATCACAGATCTTCCACCCTGCAATGGATACAACACCATATTAGTCATTGTGGATTTATTCTCCAAAATGGCCCATTTCATCCCACTGAAGGGACTCCTAACTGCGTCAACTCTCGCTTCTGTGTTCCTAGAGGAAATTGTTCGATTGCATGGATTTCCATCAATATTAGTATCTGCTCTCGGAACTCAATTTGTTTCTGCCTTTTGGAGAAAGTGTTGTACGATTGCCAAAATTGACCTCTGGTTGTCCACAAGCCATCACCCTCAAACCGATGGGCAAACTGAATGAACCAACCAAACTTTAGAGAAATATCTCAGGTGTATGTTGCAACAGTCTGAGGATTCTTGGAAAAATATTCTCTGTATAGCTGAGTATGCATACAACTCAGTTCACACAAGCACAGGACAAACTTCATTCTACACTGTGCACAGAAGACATCCGAGGACATCAGTATTTGATTCACCCGATACCCTGGAAATGCCAGCCATAGCAAAACGTGCATAAAACCATCACTCAGGTTCTTAAGGAGGTGACAGAGCATCTGACCAAGGCTAAGGAAAGACAAAAACAGTTTGCTGATTGGCATCAGAAGGAAGCTCCCGCCTACCAGATTGGAGAAAAGGTGTGGTTAGCATCCTGAAGGGGCCAAGAGCTTTCCACCCAAGATACCTGGGCCCCTATACTATAAAGTCCATTCTCAATCCTGTTGCCATGAAATTGGAGTTACCATTTCACATGAAAATTCACCCCGTATTTCATGTCTCTCTCCTCAAACCAATGAAATCCAATACACTGCTTAGTTCTCCGCCAGAGCCGAAGTAATAGATAGAGAACCAGAATATGAAGTTAAATCCATCCTGGACGCCAAGGTGGTTTGATCAAAATTGTATTACATAATTGACTGGAAAGGTTACAGACCTCAAGACCGAACATGGGAACCCAGTGAACATGTCCATGCTCTGCGTTTAATCAGACAGTTTCATCGCAATAATCCCACCAAACCAGGACCGGGAGGAGAACCACTCTTGGGAGGGGCCTTGAGGGGGAGTGCTGTCATGGTCATGCAGTCAGGGGCACAGGCATGCAGGGGCCGCATGCACAGGAGACCTGGGTGGATACTGTCCTGGCACCGTTGGCGCCAGGCTCATGAACAAAAGTAAACAAGAACATCCATTTAACACCAAAAAGCTTTTATTATGGACATAGCACTTCAGATGCATTAACCTTGTACCTTCCATCCATTAAGCACTTCAGATGCATTAACCTTGAACATTTCATCCATTAAGCAGCCCCAAGTGTATTCTTGGGTGTGGCTGCTAATGGATTAACCACTATATAAGCTGCCCTGATCCTCAAGACAGACGCTTCGCGTTATTCTGCACTTACCAGCAGTGTAACGCTCACCATCGCCTGAGATCAGACCTGCTTACCTTTGAAGACCCTGCTTCCTGGTCATCCTGCTTCCTGCCAGCATAGTTACCAACTGGGGGAAGCTGTTCTTACCTGTAGATCTCTTCGGCGAACCGAGCATTCATCTTTACACTTTCCTGAACACTGTAAATCTTCATCTTGGCAACGCAGCATGACACGCTCCATCATCAACAGCAGCGCCTGCAAGGAAAAACAGAAGACAAGGTTAGACATCGAAAAAACAGTCAGTTTAAGGTCGCGCTTCGCCATACTTTGCGCTTTTCCTTAAACCATCACTCACCTGCTGTCGAACGTTGCGGTAGCATCAATCTTCAATCCGGCCGCGTCTCTAGTCTCACAGCTGCATTGAGGCTGCATTTCCATCTAAGGGAAGAAAACAGAAGAGAGACATTATTGCGGGCATAAGGAGCAACATATAAAGACATTAAACAGAACAAACAGAATCACAAGAGCTCAAGAGACACCTACCAATCATAAGGAGAAGCATAGTCGCAGCTGGACTGGACTAATCCTTATCAGGGACCAGTGAAGGAACTACATCCCATTCAAGGTGCCCCTGCCAGAAGTAGCAGGATGGAGAGCTTACCTTCCATAATTCACAGGTGAGCTTTATGGGCCGGCGTATGCTCACAGAAACCGTACTTTGGGGAGAAGGGTTAGAGAGGTACAACAATCACAGATTGGCGCACTCACACACTCTTATCACCACGCAGGAGCAGTATCACCACGTACCACAGCTCACAGCTTTTCTACCGAGGGAGAGGCCTGAAGCGGGTGATTCAAGTTCAGGGAGGGCTGCAACCATGCCCCAACGCCTCCGCAGAGACCAGGTGAGCGTAACAGTACCTGGTAAAGGCATCCTCTGTTTTTGCAAAGGGTGAAACAATGTATCTGGCCTTCATGAACCTGAGCACCCCATTTGACATGGTGGATAGGACACGGCTTTGGTAGGTGCTTGGGTCCATGGGTTGCTCGGACGAGGTATTAAAAGTGCTGAAAATGATCCACAAGGACACTAGGACTTGTATTCGCTTTGGGGACAAGGGGCAATGTATGTGTTATTTTGAGGTAGTATCAGGAGTCCGTCAGGGCTGTGTCCTAGCGCCAGTGTTATTCACTTTTTACATTAACGGCCTGTACAGGGCCCTTGTGGACTCCAAGGCAGATTATCCTTGTATAGGTGCAAAAGCATTCCCAGTGTTAGCGTATGGCGACGACACACTTTTCATTGCTCATACTCCGAAGGCCCTCCAGAAGCTAATAGATGTCTATACTGATTGTATGTCCAATTTGAAGCTAACAGTAAACACTAGCACGTCATCAGTGATGGCAAGCAGCTCCGGGAGAGGCAAAAAAGTCAAAATGTGCAACATTGTAGGCAATGGTACCATCATTCTACGGGTGTCAAAATTTGATTATTTAGGCATTTACTTTTCTGAAAATTGGCGGGTGATGGCACATGTTCAGAGACAGAGCATTAAAATGAAACAGGCGTTGGGGGCATTTCTCAGTCTAGGAAAATGTGCGAAGGTCAACCACTCAATCTATTCTGGAAGTGTATCAAGTACAATCAAAGACAGCTACTAACTATGATGCAGCACTGTGGGGGAATGAAAACTTAGTGTCCATTGAGGTCATTGAGAATCATTTTCTGAAAAAGTTATTAGGGCTCCCCAGTTCTGCTCCAAATTATGCTGTAACACAAAGAACTAAGCATACCCCATATTGGGGACGATTGGTATACTTGCAACATACACACTGGCTTGGAATATGGTCTAACCCGAGAGCTACCCTGTCGCATGATATTATCAAATGTTTACTCTCAGGTTCTCTGTGCCATAAAGTACCCTGGTTGAATGTCATCTCTGTTTGTTTGAGACGGCTGAATGCACCAGTGGCTCCAGGTTTGCTGTGCCCAGTTGAGAGTAACGTGTAACCTCAAAGGAAGTTGAAGACATTATAAAAAGCCTAAAACCATCCCATTGCCAAGGGGAAATCTGCCCAGCCACCATCATTAAAGAGGAGCTAAAAACATAGCCCCCTTCATCGTCACCCTGATAAATTCTTCATTCTCCTCCAATCAGGTACCCAACAACCTCAAAGAAGCTTGGGTTATGCATCTATTAAAAAAATAACAACCTAGTTCCTAAAGTCCCCACAAACTATAGGCCCATCACCACTGTCCTGTTCCTTCTAAAAATCCTGGAATGGGGTGCCTATCCAGAGCACCTAGAGGAAAATGAACTCCTACGACTTAGACAATCAGGCTTCAGACCCAGACATGGAACTGAGCCAGCCCTCCTACATTTAAAGATCCAAATGGGTGAGGCGAAGGACAAAGGCAAGTTAGCAGTCCTCCTACTCCTCGGCCTATCTGCGGCCTTCGACCTCGTCGATCACCAAATTCTCACCAAGCACCTTAACACAGCGGCAGCATTTTCCACTAATGCATCCAACTGGGTTAAATCCTTCCTATCAAACCGGACCACCAGAGTCTTCTCCCCTTCGGCCTCAGCAGATCCCACACCGATATTCTGTGGCGTCCCTCAGGGATCTTGTGTGTCACCCACATTATACAATATATGTACGAAGCTACTCTTCGACCGCCTGGACAACTTGGGTGTCATCTATACTATGCAGATGACACCCAAGTTCTCATCGCCCCTCACTGGCTATTAAAACCATGATTCCATACTGCTAAACAACATTTACCTTGAAATCCAAGCCTGGATGGCCACCAACAGTCTTTGCCTCAATGACGACAAGACTGAGTTAATGATCGTGGGTACTCAGGCACGCTTGAATAAGCTTGACACCAGATATATATCCTTCGTCATTGACAGTAATATAATCAACATCTCCAAAGAGATAAAAACACTGGGGTCTATCTCGATTCAACTCTTTCCCTTAAAAAACAGGTCAGCAGAGTGTCATCTTCCACGGCCTACACTGATAAACTGATCTACAGCTGTAAATATTACTTATCCACAAGCAGTTGTCTAACACTAACTAGAGCACTCGCTTTATCTAAACTTGATTACTGCAACACATTATTTCTTGGCTCTTCTGAACACAATCTAAATAGACTCCTGGTACTCCAAAATAACTATCCGAGAGCAGCACTTAGTCTCCCCAGATCCTGCCATATATCCAATCACATACATAACACTAATTGGCTGCCCATCCGTGACAGAATCACACTACGCACCATGGCCATCACGCACAAATACCTCACAAAAGCAGCCACAAAATATCTGGCGGACAAAAGCTGTAAACACCAACCCACACGCACTACCAGATCTTCTTATTTCCACAACCTGGTGGTACCAAGGTTCAATCTAAAAACAGCCGGAGGAGCCAGCTTCCCTGCCCAAGCTGCCAAACGATGGAACTCCATTCCTATCCCTCTTAGACAGGAACCTTCCTTCCTCACCTTTAAAGCCAGAATAAAAAATTGGCTGATCAACAACCCTCATCACTAAGACGCCAACACCATGCTATCTGAGCACTGTCTATTTATGTTACTGTTATTTATCTGGTGTTTAGTTATAATACTGTACATTACCTCCTGTCTTCTGACCCACCTGTAACCAGGGTCCAATTTTTTCTAGCTCCATACTTGATTATAAATTGCCTGCCCTATTATGTATGTAACCTCTAAGTTTTCAAGTGCCCAGCTACTTCAGGGTTCGGTGCACGTTATAAATAATAAACAAATACAAAAATACAAATAAGAAGGCCTTTTGTTCTTTTATTTTGTTAGAATGTGAATGTAATGGGCTCTCTCTTGAGTCAAACAGAAAACATTTGCTACTTACGAAACCGGACGCTACTCAGCCCTATTTGCTACACAGCGACAAACCTGCAGACCGTTGGGCATTAACCAGGGTCCGCTTTAACCTTATGCTGCTAAGAGATAACAAACGGAATTGGCCAGGTTATGAGCATTCCCCCGGTCTGTCCAGGTTGTAGTGCTGTAAAAGAAGATCTGTTACATTTCTTTTGTTTTGTCCATGCTATGATGACATCAGGAAACGGACTATCACTCCACTGTTGAGAGAAGCTAATTTTAACCAATGCCACCTGCACTTATATGCTTGTTGTAAGTAGAACCTATAGTCGTTGCCTGGTGTTCCTTAGAATTTTTGAGAAAGGCATGGAATAGAATAAAATGCATGGTGAACACCAAATCTTTAAATGTTTTTTATTTTTTTTATTTTTTATTTGTATCAGCTAAATTAAATGAACCTTTCAAATATCAAATACGAAAGATTTTTTTTTTCATAGATAATGAATACAAAGCCATACACATATTATTAACTTTTACATTATAATTATCTTACATTCTACATAAAACCACAAAAAACATAAAGGAAACAAAAGAAATACATAATCATACAACCAATATATAATAAAATCCACACATACATTTGATCATTTTCTTTCTATTTGTGGTTTCTGGATATCACAGAGAAATAGAGGGCTATTACTATTAAAGATCGACCAAAGTTGATTCAACACATAAGTAATCATATTTTTCTTCTTGTTCCCTGTGCAGTGTCAATTTTGGTTTCCAATAGTCTCCAACTTTAAGCATGTTAAAAAGTTGACAGTTGCAATTTGTAAGGGTAAATTGCAAGCACCCAAAAGTAATGACCAACACAGATCCTGGCCTGTGAGGCACAGATATTTACAGTGCCTTGTATAGTGTATTTCACGCAAGGGTCGTAAAGCACAACATTCTGAAATAATGTGTTCTAAAGTTTCACAAGCGTCTCTCATCAAATAAATGCGGCAGTAGTTGTCATTTAGGGCTATTTGTTTTCGCTTAGCTTGCACGTCCCTGGTGTTCCATAAATTAAAACGTAATCTTAAAATACCATTGCGAATTCTAAGAAAGGGGCACCGGATCAAGTAGGACGGCAAGGTTTGTGATTTTATTATGTGGAAATCGGGATATCTCTATATTATGATATGAAAGACATGGAGTTCTGGTGGTTATCCAATCAAGGTCAAACAATTTTGATCTAGCTTTGTCGGGATTCTGAATTAGTAGGCCTAATGACACATCTGCCGCATTTAGTATATGATAGACCTTTGAAAGCCATTGCTTAATAAATGGTTGATTGGTGGTAAATATGTAATTTGTCAGGGTTTTCAGTAGAACATTTAAGGTAGTTGAAATCAAACATTTTCTAAAGAATGCACACAAACGCCACTGATATATGGTATGGATAGAGATCAAACCCAGTTCATACCTTATCCAGGTGGCGGGTACGCAATTCGGTAGCTGTAAAATACACCGCCAATATTTTGCTTCCCATTTTTCAAACGGAAAGGTTAAGTTGGTGTTTAGTGTTTCAAGGCCATACAAAAGAGCCAGAATTGTTTGCATGTTCCATAGCAACAATGCGGGCTTTATGGAGAATTTACCATATTTAAACAGTATTATTCTAGCTTGTGAAAGAAATGATGTAAGTTTTGCCTCAAGTTGTGCTATGTGGGCTTTTGCATTGTACTGGCCCTCAAACACTATTCCCAGATAGGTATACTGGGATACCATTTGTATGGGAGATCGATCAAATGTCCAGACATAAGATAGTGGGCCTTGACGCTTAGGTGAATAAGCAACAATTTGAGTTTTACTTAAGTTGATTTTCAACTCATTATCTTGAGTATAGATGTAAAACACTTCCAATAGGCGCTGCAGACCTAGTTGAGTTTTTGAGATGAGGACTAGGTCATCTGCATACATAAGTGATTGAATGGGTTGATTGTTAAGCTTTGCAGAATCTGACATTACATTTATCAAAACAGATGTAACATCATGAATGAAATAGTTGAATATTGCTGAAGCCAGGAGACACCCTTGCTTCAAACCCCGAAAAGTACTAATCTGCTCAGATAATAAACCGTATAAAGTTAGCTGGACTCTGATGGAGGTTTGAGAGTGCAATGAATGTATAACATCATATAGTGTCACCGGACAATTGTCTCTTCGCAGTTTGGTATGCAGAAGGACCCAGCTCACTGAATCAAAAGCAGCATTGAGATCTACAAAGAAAAAAGAACTTGTTGTTTAAACATCTGGCATTGTGATTTAACTGAATTGAGGGCAAACAGATTTATAGTGGTTCCCATGCCGGCAACGAAACCTGTTTGATGCGGGTCTCGTAGCTGAAATTGTATAGTCCAGGCATTAAATTTGCAAAGAATCAATTTAGCGAATATTTTTCCCGGCACATCCAGTAGGGCGATCGGCCAATAGTTGGCGGGAGCACTGTGATCCCCCTTTTTGAAAATAGGAACAATTATAGAAGTTTTCCAAGAAAGGGGGATGGCCCAAGAAGTCAATATTTCCTTAAAGATGGAATAGAGGATATTCGCCCATTCATCAGGGTAGGCTTTGAACATAAAGATCGAAAGTCCATCAGGACCCATCGCCCTAGAGGAACTTGCCTGCATAATGATAGCACAAATTCTTTCTATAGAAATCTGTAGCTGCCACATGGAAACAGAGGAAGGTGAATATACAATTTGTGAGAAAACAGGGTCAGCATACAGTAAAGAAAAGTGAGTGATCCAGGCTGATTCCTTGACGCCATTGATTTGTGCGTCTCCTTGAAGATGACATCTGCGATCATTCAGTAACTGCCACATAGTGGCCGAATTTTTGTTAGACATGGCATTTTGCATGGTCTCACTATCCCGTTGGAAGTGAGCTGCCTTTCCACTCTTTAACCAATTTTTATAGCAGCATTTGGCTGTTTTTAAGTACTGCCAAGGTAATGGATCTTAGGATGCTGCAAATATTTTTGGGAGATTTTTAAAGTCTGCTTTAATGCGATGGATCTCAGCATTAAAAGTGTGTGGATGTCGTATTTGGTTGAACTGAGGGATTGTTATGGTCTTCCTAAATGGTTTTAGCAGGTCAGAGTATTGCTTGGTGTCAACTTGCAATGCATTATATTCCACACTATTTTGAAGACTGGTTAGAGTATCAGGGTTCCACCGGAGACAATTTCTTGCGGAATTAACTATTGCCTCTGCGTGCAAAGTTGGCTTGTCTCTAATTTTCACTGCGTTCCAGGTGGAATGTACAATCAACAGTCTGTGATCACTGTGTGAATGGTCACAGATGTCCAGTCTGATTACATTTTTGAATAAGCGGGCACTCATGTAAATATAATCAATTGTACTTCTGCTAGACCCATGCTGCCACGTATGTTGAGGAGGTATGTCTCCTTCGACAGCACCGTTAAGCATATAAAAGTTACGGTCTTGCATGAGGTTGTTCCATCTCTGGGCATTCTGGGTGTTGCCCGTGGTTTTCAAGCAGTCCAAGTTGAGATCACCTGCAATGATAGTTTCTGAAATTATCTGGTTCATCGCTATTATATCTAGGATCCCAGATAGGCCATCGTAGAAGATGTCATCAGACATGACGGCAATGTTCCTATAGATATTAACAAATGCTATCATCTGCGTGTGACTAACAACTTGCACTAGTTGTATTTGCGCCCCAACAGAAGACCACGGCTTAATATGCAGGCCACTCGTGATGTGCACTGCCACAAGGAGACTTGAAGACGGTCTACCCTCACTAGGAAGGGCAGGAAGCAGGGCAATCTCATACCCATTCCACAATGGGCAGTCGATGAGCCAAGTTTCCTGTAAAGCTATCACCTGGCAGAGATTGGTCAATTTAGTAATGGAGGATTGTAAATGAGAATTGCCCCTCGTGTTCCAACTTGCTATTTTAAAAGGGGCAGCACATATTGATGGTTAACAGTTTTGGGTCGCACCACTTTGAACAACTACATTATCTCGATTTACTCCATGATAGATGCTTGGTTTCACATAAACATTTTGGGTTTTGAAGCGTACACCTGTTGCTTGGCTAGGAGGAAGCCCATATCGAACAATTGCATCCTACACCTCCAAATGGAGTCCCGCACTACTCCAGAAGGGAGCCATAACCTCACAATTGTTCGTGTCACGTCCGAAATAAATTCTATTTGATCAATGTCCTGTGTTGATACTTTACTTACCTCAGGGATGTCTCCAAAGATGTTCAACACACTCTGACAACTCAGGTCATAGGATGGGAAATTTCCATCTCTGCATTTTAAAATAAAAGTGTGGAAATGGGCCCTGCGTGGATGTAAGTGGCATGAAACTGGTTGCATGTTGGAATTTGATGGTTTCCATGTTAGTTTTGAATTGTCAGTGCTTATATTACGATGTCCCCCACACATTTCCTCCTGCATATGTTGTTCTTCGCGAGAGGAAATTTGTGGGCTTTGGCCACTTGCAGTAGCCGCCACAGAAGGAATGGTGTTTTGCATCCTAGCAATATTAGTGGCCAAGTATTCATCTACCTTCTGCTTAAAATTCTCAAACACATGTTGTGTTACCAATACATCTGTTGTCGGTGCATGCACTTTAGAGAAAGAAACATTAGCATGAGTTACAATAGGCAATGCAGAGGGTTCACAGACTTGTTCACCTAAAAATTTAGTTGGCAAGGTTGGTAGATCGCAGGCGATGTGCTTTGACAACACTTCAGTGGACTCAACCTGGGTTGAACCAAACAGCTCGTTATTATGTTTCTTTAATGCAGCGAGTTGTTTATCAGCCTCATTATTACGGGCTATGGATAGTAAAAGTTGTGAGAGAGGAGACAAAGGCCCCCCCCCGCTCATCTTTATTGCCTAGTCCCATTGTAACTAAAGGCGCCAAAGATGAGAACGGAGGCACTATAGGTACTGATGTTACAATAGACGCTGTTTCAATTGGCACTGGGATGTTTTTCTGGGAAGCAGATGTTTTGCTCAAGGCTTTAAAGAAGGAGTTAAGTGTTTTTTTGGTATGTTTGACATTTACCATATTCTTCGGTTTTTTTTTAGAAAAGAAAGCTGTTTCTTTTGAACAACTTTAGGATTTCTCACTTTTAGAGCCTCTAAGTGGCTTAAACCTTTGCCTACTGGCCGTTCAGGTGCTGACACCATATTTACCTGGTCTTCTCCAGAGGCACATTTTTGAGGTAGATGAGCCGTAAATGCAGACTTTGCCTCCTCACTCGGGCCAGAGCACGAGCTTATACCAGAACGTATTATGCCAGGGTTTAGAGGCAAAGCACAAGCCTCAATCGCAAACTCCTGATGAGTAGTATGTATCTGTTCACTACTCTGAGCAATACCATCAACATTAAAATCGACACATTCTATTGAATTGTTCACTGCACATAACTCATTGTGCGCAAGCATATTCTTGGACTGTGTGGTTGAAAAATATGTCGATAAACACTTTGTTAAATCATCAAACTGTTTCGACTGATGTGAGACCTTTGTGTCAACTGACTCAAATAGTTTACACAGACTGATAATAGTGGTGTTAATAGCACTGAGAGCTGGTTGAATCATGGTTGCGTGCTGAAGGAATAGATCAGCTGGAACTGTTTTGGTAGTTCTAGGTGTGGGAAAGCATAGGGTTACGAGTTTGTACTCGTGAGTCTACTTGGGTGGAATCCTCCTCTCCAAAATGGACAACCTCACCATAGCAATTCTTATTGTTCTATAATACTGGAGATTCACATTGGCTTGCATGAATGGACAAGCAAGTATGATCATTACACAAGGGAGGAAACTTTATGGGTGAGGTGACAATGCGGGAGGAAGAGTGTCTCGGAATGTGTTTAGTGGACACTAACATTGTATGATCAGAGAGTGGTTGTGGGTTAGCCTTCACACATGGTGTACTCACGGGAAATGGCAAACTATTAGCCTCTCACCCACCAGATTTGTTATAATCGACTAAATGCGATGTTGACATGGTAGAAATAGAAACAATAGATTCATTCATATGATTTTCAAAAGTAAATCTTGGTTTTGAAATGAACGATGCTAGCGTTGGTGTGGTTGAAGTGGCAGAGTAAAATTTCTGCTGGATGGCTTCCGAGTGACCTGTATTTGATGGTTTCCTGACGGATGTTAAATGAGGTATATTCAACGGCATATTTGTCGTTAGTTTATATGCCATAATGAGCTCACTACACGTAGTCAAAAGGCAGATCAGGCTCCAGGCCCAACCCAGAGTGGCTCTTTGACCTTTGTTGCTTCCAACAGTTCACCAAGTTACCTTCTCCAAGATATGGATAAGATGGTTAACAGTCAGTTGCAGGTGGCTAGCTAAATCGGCAAGTTTTGCAAAATTTTGAAGTCAATGGAGGCTCTGCCGAAATTCTCACAAATACACCGTTTTACATTACCAAGGCACACCAGTTAGCTCGACTGCTCAAAGGGAATAACCCTGCAGTCACAGTCGAGCCAGTCAAGCCAGTTAGACACTGTGTAGGTAAGCACGACTGCTCAAAGGGCCATGCCCCGCAGTCACAGTCGTGCAATTCACCAATTGGGGCCACTGCAGCCCTTGTGGATTTAATGCGTTAATGCACTGAAAGCATAATAGAATTTGCAAAGTAATTTTGATGAGGAGCTCTGGCCCGGTAACGCTCACCTTCTGTTTTAGTCTGGATTCTTGCTCCTTAGAATCCCTCAGACTGGCACACCAGAGCACAACCTCGCACTCATGCAGCTTCCCCCACGGGGATCAATATAGCGATAGATAAGTTGCACCCTATCAGATCGACAGGAGTGCGCATCGTATGCTTCACCCTCATTTCGCCACCAGAGTCAAACAGCAGCCTAACAGCTCTGCTTTCACCAATGCACCGCCCTTGACACCGCAGCCGGGCTTCACGACGCGAGGGGTGGGTGTTGTGGTTTTCATTTCCTGGTTGCTCCGGGGGCGTGGCTTCGCTCTTCGCGAGCGTTAAAGGAGCAGGCAGCTGATTTGATCAGCAGGATACGTGCAGGATATTTTTCAAAATTCACAATTCAAAGAATCCAACAGTCCCACAAACAGTTCAATGAGCAAACTATGCTCTTAATGTCACTCGGTATCCAGAATGCAGAGTGCAGAATGCTGAGCGCAGCTTGTAGAAAAAAACTACCCCAAACAAAAGCCAGAGCCGCAGCAGCCTAACAGCTCCGCTTTCACCAACGCACCGCCCTTGAAACCGCAGCCAGGCTTCATCATGTTTTATTGGATGTTATCAGATTTTAACTAATGAGTGTTTTATTGTGTTTATGAATATTGTACTTTTATCTTGAATTATGTATATTTGCATTGCTTTACACTGGTTTATGGATTTTATCGGAATAAACTTTACTATGATAAAAACAAAGTTGGCAGAAGCCCTCCTTGTGCTAGTTATCAAGGGAGAGAGAACTATAATCTGCATTGCGGAGGGCAAGTGAACCAGTGTGATATACATTGCCAAATCATGAAACAATTGTGGATGTAACTTTCCCCATTGAGGGTTAAAGTCTGTAAAATGTTGAAGCAAGCCTCACCAAAAGGTACTGATAGTAGTTGTAGGGGGTTTGTCCGGACAGGCGAGTAGATCAGTAAAGAGAAACTTAGTAATAGTCCTGGAAGGCAAGCGGACCAGGAAGAAGTTGAAGTACTAAAGTGGGGTAAGAGGTTGTGGCCGAATGAGTACATCAGATGGTGTGATTTGTGGAAGTGTTGTGAAACCATCCTGACCAAACTGTGTTTGCATATGAAGAAGTATTTTTAGTTTATCAACCCGCAGTTGTTGGACTCTTTGAACATTGACTTTGAGAATGAGAAAACCTATTGGATAATAAGTCAATTGTGTTGCCAAGTGCAAAACCTGTGGAAGGAACATAACTTTGTGCCATACTTTGAGTGGAACTTGGCTATTGAAAGAACTTGTTTAATTTTTACTTTTTGTTGTAAGCATCTTAATTTGATCCAGGGGAAGTGGGTTCAACCTTGGATGCAAGGATGTATGTTTATGTTTACTCTAAGTACACTTGCATTTTATTTTGTGTAGTTTGCACAGTCAGATAACCCTTATGATTCTGTTCTTTGTATGAGTGTGACGGAAAGAGATTTTTGGACATTAGTTAATTTTTCGTTAGCTTTTGGGTTTGTTAGGTAAGGGAGATTTGCACGTTTGTCCGACCCTTACTGTTAAAAAAAGGCTAAAAGGCAAATTGTGAGAAAAATCTATCTTCTTGTCCGTCTTGCATTTCTGACTCCTCACAGGGCACCTCCTTCTCAGTGCAACTCCTCCCCAATTAACATCCGCTGCAGAGAGGAACACCTACTCTTCAGGAAAGTACTTTAAACCTGGCTCTTCCCCCTCCGTTGCATACCTAAATCAGACCTACCTGCCCCAACTCAACAAACAACCCCATCATTTGCTTCAAACCACCCACCAAAACCTAGAGCTCTGCCCCCCCCACAACCTACATTACCAATCCATAAGCTTCTTACTTAATTCAGATCTGACTGCTGATTTATATTTTATTTTTTTCATTTTTATAGTGCCAAACAGCCTGTGGGCACTGTGGCGCTGTCACAGAGGTAGGTAAGTTGCTTAGTTACAGTGGTACAGACAGTGGGTATGGTTACAGTGGCACAAGCAATCGGTATAATGGCAATTACAGAGGACGCTTACTTAGTTGCAGTGGTAATGAAATGGCAAAACAGTGTACACAGTTCATTAGGTTGCATGGAGTGTGCTCCAGATTAGGGAAGGAGTGAGAGCGCAGATGTTAGTGGAACAGCCATGTTTGAAGGGCTTTGCGGAAGGCAGTGTGGGAGGGTTCACTTATGAGGGTTAGTCGTAGGGTATTTTATTGTCTGGCAGTAATGAAGGGGAAGCTAGCACCACCTGCTTTGGCAAGTTTGACTCTGGGGATGATGAGTCGGTGAGAGTATGGTGTTCTAATGGGTCTGGAGGAGCCAGGTCTGACTAGTTTCAAGGAGAAGTAGGGGGGGCTGTGTGAGTGAAAAACATGTGAGTGATGGCAAGGGTTTTGAATAGAATGTGTTCTTTGATGGGGAGCCAGTGATTTGCGTCTGGCTGCAGAGATGTGTTCTCTTTTGGGTATGTTGAGAGAAGCTCAGAGTGTGTTGTTTTGGATTGCCTGGAGTTTCCTTAGGTTTTTTAGGGAAGTGCCAGCAAAGAGGATGTTACAATAGTCCAGTCCTTAGCCTATTATTGCTCTAGCGATCAAGAGGCAGTTCTCAGTGGATAAGAATGGTTTGGCTGCGTTAATCTGCTTGGTGTAGTAGGCCGCTGAGGAGATGATGGCGCTGACTTGACATGACATGGATAGTGTGCCATCAAGATAGACCCCTAGGGTCTTAACCGAGGAAGAGACAGGGATCTGAATGTTGTCAATAGTAAAGGCGGTGTATTGGCTGGAATATTTTTTCAGGGTTGCATTTGGACCTACTAGGAGGATTTCTGTCTTTTCCCCACTGAGGCAGAGACTGTTGGCTGCCATCCAACCCTGAATGGTGGAGTAGACTGTATTGAGGGCCTTGGTGTTAGTTCCATAGTTGCCGGAGATTGGAAAGAGGACTTGTGTGTCATCAGCATAGTTGGTGTATGCTATGCCAATGGAGTCTAAGGTGTTGAATAAAGGCTTAGTGAAAATGTTGTAGAGAGTAGGAGACATACAGGAACCCGGTGGGACTCTGCAGTGGATGATAGAAGGGGCTGCACGGGCCTGATCTGAGAACACTCTCATGGCTCTAATTTCCAAAAGCTGTGACAAGATCCAGTGAATATCATTGAATGGGATCAGGCTCTCCCAACAAACTATTCCAGCCCCTCCCTCCCAGAGGCCACCTGTTAGTTGAATTAAATTAATCAAATCTCTCTTAATATATGATGTTCTAGCACCTTATAGAGCCCTTTGACTTCTGAATATTATGAAATTAGACTCTCCTAACATATGACTCTTGTGGTAGGTCAGAAGGAGACACACCACTTTTTGTTATTTCAAGATTCTTTATTTAAATAATAATCGAAAAATGCCTTGCTATCCCTAATCTAAGGGGTTCCCTACCTAATCAAACTAACTATGGTGCTTGTCGTCTATATTGAAGTCCACAAGCAAACAGTCTGCCCTCCGTCCAACTGTAAGCTACTGTGTCCCTAGCACTATGAAAAAAAGACCAGGAGAATAAAGTGAATCAGAAAATATACAAGGGAGAGAGCAAGCAAGAGTGAGCAAGAGAGAGAGCGAGATCGAGAGAGAGATTGACAAAGAAAGACCTAGAGAGCGCATAGTGAATGAGAGAATATGCAAGGAAGAGAGCAAGCGAGAGAGCAAGAGAGAGAGAGCAAGCGAGAGAGAGCAAGAGAGAGAGAGCAAGCGAGAGAGAGATTGACAAAGAAAGACAGAGAGAGAGCATAGTGAATGAGAGAATATGCGAGGGAGCGAGCAATCAAGAGTGAGCAAGAGAGAGAGCGAGAGAAAGCGAGAGAGAGAGATTGACAAAGAAAGACAGAGAGAGAGTATGGTGAATGAGAGAACATGCTAGGGAGAGAGCAAGCGAGAGTGAGCAAGAGAGAGAGGGAGAGAAAGTGAAAGAGATAAATTGACAAAGAAAGAGAGAGAGCATAGTGAATGAGAGAATATGCAAGGGAGAGAGCAAGTGAGAGTAAGCAAGAGAGAGCGAGACTGACAAAGAAATACAGAGAGAGAGCATAGTGCAAGGGTCACGTCTACATATGCAACATCGGTTTTGGGAGAGGTCTGCACTGACTATATGAAGACGAAATATCAATTGCCTCACGGTCATCCAACAGTCCCCGCACAACACCTTGCCAATACACTTTCGGCAGAATGCCTGTGGTCATTGGAGGATGTTCAATGGGTCATCCGCAGACTCAACTACACAAAAGCTGCAGGTCCAGACGGTATTCCTTCATGTGTCCTAAAAGATGATCCTCACTTTTCGTCTACCATCTTAAAAGGGGCACTACTAACAGATGCAATTGCTACGGAAGTGGGAGTGAAGCAAGGCTGCAACTTAGCATTGATCTTGTTCAATCTGTATCTTTGTGATCTAGATGAAATGTGGAATTGCACAAACATCTTTGCAGTAAGATTAGGTGGGCTCCATCTTTACTGGGTGGCATTTGCTGACGATTTGATTTTTTTCTGACAGAACCCATATGGTCTTCAAAATAAACTGCAACTTTTTTCCACATATGCTCAAAAATACAATCTGCAGGCAAATGCGAATAAATCTAACATTATCATATTCACGAACAGGAAGACAATTCAAACCTTTAAATGGTTTATTGCAGGAACTGAAATTGAGCGCTCAATGTGTACTCGATACTTGGGTTACAATCTGTGTGACATAAATTCACTTTTAATGTGGAAAGATTCCTTGAATTTGAAGGACAGACCACTAATATCTCAAATGAGACTGATATTCCACAAACACTGTAAGTTTTCTATCATGCCCATTCTGGAATTTTACACCTTGATGCCCGGGAAAAAGGGCAGCAAGCCCGCGAAATGGGAACAAAGGATAAGGAGTGGGGGGGCGCGACACGAAGCGCCAGTGGTATAAGGAGCCGCACCTGGCAAGCAGCTCCATCCGATTTGCTGTAAGGAAGCCAGGATAATGAGGAGTATCATGCTGGATTTTACAGGGCAGTGCGTGTGCCATCAAGGCCGCTGCCAGGAGTGACAGCAGCTCACATTCATAACGGCACAGCGGGGCGAGGCGGGGTAGTGTGGGTGCCGTGTTAGGCCGCTGCCAAAAAGCAAGTAAGCCCTCACCCCGGTTGGCTGTGCAGCAGGGACGCTGCGTTACTACCGGCCACAATATCAAGGACTTCACAAGCGGACGCTCCACCCAGGTGGGCTAGAATACAGCTTGGGGAGTGATCGGTTGATGCAGCACAGAAGGGTGGACCACGGGGTCAATTAAAGCAGCCACAAGGCGGTATTAAAGCAGGGCAACCACATGCAATACCTGGACTGTCCGCACGGACAATTGCAGGACCCTTCTTCTTACGGCCCAGCAGAAGGGAGAATTTGTGCAGTGCGTGTGTCTATCGGGCTGCTGTGCCCAGAGGCTACTGTTAGTCGTTTGAAATGGAGACACAAGTAGCAGAGACACCGGGAATGAGCAGTACAGAGAGGGACCTCGAACAGTTTCTACAGGTGGCGAGGATGGCAGCAGCCAGGCATGGGACTAACTGGATACAGAAGGTCGCGATGGAGCTGGAGGGCGGTGTATCAGAGCCCTCAAGAGACAGGTCTCAGTCCCGATTATTGTTTCCAGCATCCACGGAACAGCATGTGCTGATTTCCATGGGCGAAGAGGAACCAGGGGCCAAGAGAAGGAGAACTTTGACAGCGAAAGCTAAGGCAATCAGGCAGCAAACAAAGGCGGCCAAGAAGGGAAGGGAAGCTGAGAAAACAGCAGGGGGAGAGAGAGGCAGAGTGAAGAAGCAGGGGACTGTTGCCACCCCGGCGACTCCTGCCATAGATGAACCAAAGTCGAGCTGCAGTGGACCCGGCAAGCAAGCAGCCATCAAGGCAGCGGAGGCGCCAGAGGGACCTTCATCCTTGGAGCAAGTTAAAGGTATAGTGATGCAATGTTTACAAGCATGAGGCAATGGGGTGAACGGTCAAATGTTGTGTGGGAATGTGAATGCATTTAATTAAGTTCGGGGGGCATAGTACGGCATCCTGTGGTGGGGGAAAAGAGCTCTGTCTCAAAACCTAGGGAGACACCAAAACGAAGTTGACCTGCCCACACATTTACTTAACAGCTCACTGCCATTACCCATAATCTTGACCAAATTGCTTCCTCTTTTAAATTCTTACCATGACAGTTCAGATGTGAAATTAATTTGGAAGGGGTTTCGGGGAGGGCTTGTGATCCCTTTTTTCGGGCCCTATGGGTGACAGTTTAGCAGAGAACCTGAAATCTGCACTGAAGCTTCCAGTGGTGTTAAGACACAAAATTGCCAAAGAGCTCAGTTTAGGGAGGGTAGCTGGCCCTTTCAAAACACCCCCATTTAAGAATTTCAAAGTATCACCCCTGCGACTGGTGCCCAAGAAGGAGAAGGGACAATTTCACCTTTTCCATCACCTGTATTTCCCGGAAGGGGAATCAATAAATGATGGCATCACAGAGGAGAGTTGCAGAGTGACCTATGCATCCTTTGATGATGCAGTGGAACTGGTGAAGGCCATGGGTCAAGGGGCACTGATGGGTAAGGCGGACATAGAATCGGCATTCAGGCTCTTACCAATTGACTAAGGAAGATACAACTTATTGTGCTTCAAAGTAGACGGGCAGTACTATCATGACAGATGCCTCCCCATAGGCGGCTCAATTTCTTGCGCATACTTCGAAAAATTTAGCACATTTTTGGAATTTGCGCTGAAGGAGAGGATCAAGGCGGGGAAGGTGATGCACTACTTGGGTGATTTTCTGTTCATCGGTAGAAAAGGTACAGAGGAATGCAGTACATTAATGGGGCAGTTTGTGGTTTTAACAAGGGAACTGGGTGTACCGCTGGTAAAAGGGAAGACAGTTGGCCCTCTATTGAGATTCACATTCTTAGGGGTTGAGATTGATTCTGTAGAAAGGAAGACCAGGCTACCAAAAAATAAGATGGGTGACCTAAGAGACACAATCACGGGATTGAGGGGCAAAAGCAAGGCGACACTGAGGGAGCTGCAGTCTTTGGCGCAGAAGCTGAATTTTGCAGGCAGGGTCATACCAGTGGCCAGGGTATTTGCCAGGAGTGTTTCGCTAAAGACGATAGGGCTGCACCATGCATCCCAACACATTCGCCTGGGCACAGAAGTAAAAGAGTATTTGAAGATGTGGGACATATTCCTGGACAGATTTAACAGGGTGCGCCTCTGGAGGGAACAATGGACGAGTAGCAACATTATGAGGCTCTATACTCAAGCGTGAGGCATGCACGGGTTTGGGGCAATAATAGGGGAGGATTGGGCTGCACAGGCATGGCCAGCTCCATGGCACCGGGAGGGTGTAACACGAGACTTCACGCTGCTGGAGTTGTTTCCCCATCGTAGTGACCTTTCTCCTATGGGAGGTTTCTCTGGCTGACAAAAGGGTGATTCTGTGGTCAGACAACCTGGCAGTGGTGCAGATTGTAAATCGAGGGACATCAAGCAACAGGAGGGTGCTGCGGTTGCTCAGGGAGCTGGCAACAAACATACTCACCTTGAACACAGAAGTAAGAGCAAGACTCATACCAGGGGTAAAGAACATAGTGGCTGACTCTCTCGTTTACAGTTCACGAAATTTCATGAGAAAAAAGCAGATGCAAACGAGAGGATGTCCCCATTCAAGAGCCAGTGGTGGGGCATGATTGTTAAAATGTGAGCACACTCATCAGTTCGGCCTTGGCACCAGGCACGGGGAGGAGATGCAAGGCATGTTGGGAGAGATTTCTGAGATTCAAGGAAGGTTTTCTGGCGTAGCATCAGGGAGGATCTCCGGTGCGCGCTTTCAGCGGATGGGGTTGGCAAACACAGAAAACCAGAACTTGGGTGGCTTCCCATCTAGCAGCAATAGTCGACTACCACAAGCTGGGGGGGAAGCCTGACCCCACGAAACAACACTATGTCAGGATGGAAATGAAGGGTTGGGCCAAATGCACTGAGAGGAAAGAGGATCCCAGGCTCCCTAAAGACATACTGCAGCTCCACAGCTTAATAGGAATTTTGGAAAGGGCATGCAGGGATAACTTTGAAGCTGCCATGTTCAAGGCAGCCTTCTCCCTGGCCTTTTTGAGGCCTTCAGGATCAGTGAGCTGGTCCCAGACAACAAGGAAAGCAGGGGGTAAGAGTTTTTTGAGATTGGAGGACATCACAATGAAAGAGGAGTGCGCAAGGCTACATCTTAAAAGGTCCAAAACTGATCAGGGAGGGAAGAGAGACTAATCACTGTCCACTGCATTAAGGGAAGTTCATGCTGTCCTGTAACTTGTCTAACGGCATACCTGAACATAAGACCCCCAGCCAGGTCAGGGCCGGGGGTCTTATGTGAGCAAGTACCAGTTTAAAAGCGTAATGGTCCTGGCGCTGAGAGGCATAGGAGCAACAGATGGGGTCTTTGGAATGCACTTGTTCAGAATTGGTGCTGCCACCTCAGCAGCAGGGCTGGGCATGATGCCGGAAGCAATTAAAGAGATAGGAGGATGAAGTCTAACGGTTTTAAAAGGTACATAAGGCTGGATAAAATATGATACTAATTCATTCCGTTCCCCATCTCTCCACACCAAACAGCCGCCAAAAGGAGCAGAAGGACAGTTTGTGTTGTGGGTCACTCTTTCGTGACAAGGGCCAAGGCAAGATGGGCCCCGGAAAGGGAACGAATGACAGCAGGAGAGTTTAAGATCGGGTGGTATGGGGTGCCTGGGATGAGATGGGGCCAGCTGGATGGACTTGTGCAAAAGCTGCTCACAAAACACCCCAAACCCGATGTCCTAATGATCCATATAGTGTGAAATTACCTCACAAGCTTGGGCAGAGGTGTGCTGATGAGGGAAATGATGAACATCCTCCAAAAATTGACCGCCCATTTGGGGGAGACAGAAATCGTGTGGTCAGAGATCATACCAAGCCAATCATGGAGAGGAGCAGAGTGTCATTCAGCAGTGGAGAGGTCAAGGGGGAATTTGAATGGAACAATGGCCAGGTTCTGCAGGGGCTTCACTCAGGTCAGGTATGGCCTGATCAACCTAAAGTCACCCGAGTATTACAAAAGGGATGGGGTGCATTGTCAAAGGCTGGCATGGAGCTGTTTTTCTGGAATCTGTGCACAAAACTGCTGCAACTATGATGCCACGGCATGTGTGGAGCTACAGATGGGAGTGGACCAATCAGTGGTGTGGCGGTGTGTAAGTGACCAGTGGCACTGTAAGAACTACAAATGAGCTTGGGAAAGAGGGAGGCATTTTCGTTCCTCCCAGGATCAGCGCTCCTCTGAGGCCTAGCGGCAAGGGCGCTGGAGGTATCTAAGAGGGCCCGGTTCCACCTGGCAGAAACGGCACTCTTACAGCTCAGGATCACCTACAAGGGAAGGTGGAGCGCAGACAAGAGTGGTTATGGGTGCTTTGGCCTAGACTGGAGTGGGTTGGAAAATGGGGGAAGCAAGATATAGATGAGGTAGTCGGGTGGTCACTGCACCTAGAGAACAATTCTGCAAAGAGTGTTTTGCTGTGATGACAAGCATGCAGTGTTTTGAAGAGTGATTTGTGATACTAAACCTGCTGCCTTATAAGCCAACAAAGAAAAACAACTGTCTCCATCAGTCTTGGGATCCCTGGGAGAATGCAAGGGTACAGGTTAGAGATATGTAAATATGTTTGGTGTAATAAGTTGACAAGTGCCCAGGTTATGAGCAAGAGAGAGCGAGAGAAAGAGAGAGAGAGGTTGACAAAGAACGACTGAGAGAGAGCATAGTGAATGAGAGAATATGCGAGGGAGAAATCAAGCGAGAGTGAACACGAGAAAGCAAGAGAAAGCGAGAGAGAGAGGATATTAACCAATGTAGTGTATGGCTAACTGATGGAATGGAGAGGTGCTCAAACAACCTCTTGCTGTGTGTGGGGGGAGGCTTTCGTTAGCTGAGAATGCAAATGAATGCCTCTGGCTAAACAAACACCAGCATAGTACCACTAGGCCTGCCGAGCCAAGAAGGCAAGGAGTGGCCAAGTCCAGGATAGCCTGTTTGATAGGGGAAGGTGAACGGAAACGTCGGAAATGTGAGGGTGGAAGGAAATCTGTCTTTCGGGATGCGGTGGCGGTGCCAGCATTGCCATTAACAGTAGGAAATGTTTTATGGCATCATTGTGTGAATCTTGCAGTGGGCCCCCATTCGATATAGTTGCTTGAACAAAAGAGTACCAAAAAGAGGAGTACAACTTTCATCTGTCTGCCTGAAAAATAATGACGGTGCAAAGGCGAGTGGGTATAATTTGCTTGAGTTATTGTTTGGAAGGTCGTACGGTACTCATTTAGTAGCAAAGCAATTGTGGACTGTAGAACCGTAGCTTTCACCCCCTAATTAGTGGAGTTTAATATGTTTTGCAAAACTGGCTTCGCCTTCCTACCATCCAAGCAGTATAAGTATTGAAAAAGAATCGCTTTGGCATGATCGGAAGGACTTCTTAAATTCCCCCATCAGACGGAAAAGCTTTCTCCTAAATCTTTGTAACCTACAATCCCCTGCCAGGGTCGGACTGGACCATAAAGTTGGCAATTCATTCCTTTTGTGACACTGTTTGAATAGTACCCAAGAGGGAGCTTTTTTGATAAAATGTAATGCACGTTGTGCATTTTAAAGAATATTTATTCTGCAACACTGGTCAAAACTACTAGCTGCATCATAAAATACCTCATGACACTGGCCCACACTGGCCAAAAACGTGGCCCACTTTGACCAGAAATACTGGCCCACACAAGCATTCTGCGTTTTTGGTTCGCCGTGGGCCTATTGCCCTATAGGCCAGTCCGAGCCTGTCCCCTGTCCTTAAGAAAGCCGAAAGCCCACTGCCCGCGGCATGGTGCTCACTATAACAGGTGGAGCTGCGCCATCGCTGGAGCAAGTAGTGCACTCATATGCCCACCTACCTCTCCCTCCAGCAGCCACCCACAGCAGAGGGCTGCATATGCACATTATTACATTCGGAGAGTAAAAAGATGATTAAAGTAATGACATGCCTGGCCTTCTCACATAATCTTCTCGCAGGCACTCTCCCTGAACACACAAACTCGCCCAGTGTTGTGTAAAGTAAACATTGCGCAACGTTTTGGGTTTTAGGTTTCGCTATTTCCTGACAACCAGTCAGACATTTATAAGAGCACGTCACTTTTCACACGTACTTAATACTTTGTACAGGTGTTTTCATTGTTTCCTTAGTGAAGCTTTGGCACTACTTAATGACATCCAGAATCAACAAACATTCGGGATGAGTGAGAAAAGGTAAAGCAGGTTCCAACCATTAATTGTACAAAATTACCCAATACTGCTGCGTCACTTCCTTATTTGTCTGCATTTTTATCTGTATATTTCCCCATATGAATCACCCGTAACTCAAGCAATATGCAAAGGCTTGAGTTGATAGTACAGGTCTCCCTTACTTGGGATTTGTTTTATGGCAGGGGAGCCTTAGGACTCAGGGAGTCTCTGAGTGCCAAAAGGAAAGGCAACCCTATTCCCTGAGGTATACCCTTTTGCACCATTCACCCCCCAAAAAGAAGCAATGGCAGTTGGCCATCCAACCACCGAATGGATTGAGTTGCGTCACAAAGTCAAGTGAGATCAAACACAGGCAGCTGCAAACGAGTTATTTGGGTATGTTGCAGAAGGGAAAGAACCACATCCTCCCAGGCAGGGGCCAGGAATGTGCACAAAATAATACAATTCAGGATAGTCATTTACCAGGGTGTGATCAGACGTCAGGTTAAACTCAAATGTTAGTCACTAGGAGGGGTGTAAGAGGGGGTGTTCAAAGACAAAGATTTTCAGTCCCCATTAAGCCCGATCCTGGTCTCTCCCAGCAACTTAACAAAACAGATGTCCAGTGGTGGCTGCCACATTTTTTAATTGGAGGGTGTGATGAATCAGAGATGATTCCCCCAGAAAACCCGGCCTGGGACCCCTCTCATGTGGCCAGGAAAAGGCAGACACTTCCTGATCCTGACCCTGGGCGTGGCGTTCGGCCAGAGGATCACATGAGGGGGGTGAACAGGTCAGGAAGATTGGGAAAAGTCCCTTTTCAACTTCCCCAAACCCCCCTTCCTAATAGCATATTGTAAAATTGAAGATATGAAAAAAGATAATGTGGACATTGTGAACTTCAAGTCCCACAATGCCAACATTACTGGGATAAATAAGAGGGCTGCAGAGGCAAGAGACTGCTATTTACGGTCTAATGATGTTATAAAAGTCCCCTTCAGGTGCAGGCAGAAGAGAGTAGTAGAAGGAAGTGGAGCAGTTGTGGTACCTCCATGTTGCAGCAGAAATAGAAGCTGGAGTATAGCAGAGACGCCGGGACCGCTGTCGTGTGGTGAGCAGAAGTAGGACCAGAGACAGTCTCTGCCTCCAGAGACCTTGATTGCAGAGTTCACGCAGTGGGAAGCATGGAACTTGGAAGCTTTCCCTCTGCAGACCGAGGCTGCAGAGGTTCTGAGGTGGGAAGGGTAAACTTGGAAAGCTTCCCCCCAAAGTGAATCAGGTTCTGGTGGAAGGCGAGCGCCGGAGAGCATGTAGAGCAAAGGACGCTCCTTTGCTGACTGGCATGGGCCATGAGGGACAAGGAGAAACAGGTTGCCGAGCCACGTACAGAACCAGAAGCAGAAGACCTCTAGGCAGCGGGGCGAGCAGATGCGCAATCCAGACCGGGTGAGTTCACTACTGAATTATGACCCTGGAGCGCTCTGTGATCGCCATCTGACCAAGTCTGGGGACTTTAAGTTAAGTTTAGAATTAATATCCAAAGAGTGAAGTGGCCCAACAAGTATACTTTTGAACATCGAACTGACATAAAGCAGAGAAATAATCTGTTTAAAGATCAAGCTGACTTTAAGAGGAAGAGGTGGCAGAATAAGAACGGGACAATCAGACCAGAAAGGTGTGATTGTATTTACGTGGGCTAGAATAATTACCAGCAACCAATATTACAAACCAATGCAAACAGCAATTGCCAAAGCCAAAAGTGTATGATAACAAGGCAAATTAAGAGGAACCACAATTGCCAAAGCCGGGAGAGGGCAATTCAGAATCTACATGTTTGTAAGTCATAAAGAGGCCATGAGAGGAACTGACTCAAACCCACATTACCAAAGCCAAAGAAGTGTGAGAGTAAAAGAAAACCATTGTGTTAATGTTTAAGTAGGGAACCAAGAGTGGCAGGAGAGCTGTCATTTTGACAGGAGATATTCAGAAGGAGTGGAGCATAACCTGTGTTGTGTATGGCAATTACAAGGGTGTAAAAAACAGGACCAGTGTGCTTCGTGTCTTCACAGAAGAAGTAGTCAAAATTAATGTTGTGAAGCAAAAGACATTGCTAATTTGCTGAAAAGAAACATTTACCAATTAGTAGTTTCAATCTTTGTCCTGGAAGGAGAGTACATCAGGGCAAAGGATCTTGTAGTAGTATGCCTGGCAGGTGTGTGGACCAGGGAGAGAATAATAAAGTACTATGGTGTGGTTAGAAGTCATCTGGAAGAAGTGGCAGGAACCACTTAATTGTTTTGTGAACTGTTGCAGAATCATCCTGACAAATTAAAATTGCTGAAACAAGTGTTGTGTGAACTGCTGCAAAATTATCTAACATTGTTCAAACAAGTGACTTGTGAACTATTACAGAACTTTCCGGACAAAGACATTTTTGTTGTTGATCCTGATTTACTATGGAAGTGTTCTGGGTTTTAGAGAAGACTTTGCTTTGAACATTTGATCGCAAGTGAAAAGAGGTAAAATTCGTTGAACATTGTGAACTGTTGGTGGAAGTTCAAGTTGCAATACAGAGAACTGTATTGGAACCTTTATTGCAAGACAGAGTTCCTTATTTCTTTGAACTGTTGATTGAAATCCTGCTTAAATCTGGGGAAAGGGAATTCACCCAGATTATTAAAAGAGACAGTTATCAGTTTGTGAATACACCTGTCATTTCTGTTATATTTGAATTGCCATATATTACCTTGTTAAGTGGGTGTGTGTACAAGTGTGAGGGACAGAAACCTTTTCTTAGAGTGTTTCCTTTATTTTATTTTGATAGGCAGGGAAATCCTCATCAGGGTAGGGATGGGGAGGCATTTATCCAACCTTTTGAGATATTAAAATGGCATCTTTTGAAAAACCTTCACAAAGTGGTCCGCCTCACATTTCTAACCCCTCACAAGGGGCATACACATTTCCTGTGAACATACGAGATCAAAAGATCATGGCAAAGGAGCCCAAAGCAACCAAGGAGGGCAAGGAGGAGGTCTTGCTAAAAACATCACTGACCAGGGCTCTAAGAAGCAGCAGGGGAACAAACCTAGACAGATGCTCCCATTACTGTGCTCCCATGCCTGGCGCCTGAACCCAAGACGGTGGACTCATGGGACAGCACCAGGCATGGAGATGCGTTGCAGGAGTTAGAAGTTTCTCCTTTCTGGCCCACCATGACCAAGCCATGATGCTCTGATGCCTGGCACCTGAACCCAAGATGCTGGTTCTTGGGACACCGCCAGAAATAGTAACACGTGGCCAGAATCCTGAGTCATGCCCTTTCGGCTCACAGCAACAAAGCTCTGAGATTGACGCATAAGACTGTCTAATCAACATATGACTTTGCCTCAAGGCATCAGGTGTTGGTAACCACTCCTTCTATGTATAGGACCATATGTGAGCTTTTCGTTCTCTCTGCAAACTCTGCACCCTCCTGTCACTAAGTAAGTACTTACCACAGTCAGGCCAGGCAGGAAATTCATAGGAACGTCATAAAGAGGAATCCCCTAGTTATGCTACCATATATCCCATCCCAGTACCCTGGGTTATTAATGGGCCCGTCGTTACCTCCTCCCCATTCCCATTGAGCCCTATGGGGCTCGAATGGGAATGGGTATGTACCGGGTCCGGGTTCCTCGAATGAGGAATTACCGGGTCCTCCAAGGTTGGAATGGCCCGGTAATTCCTCATTCAAGGAAACCGGACCCGAGTTTGGAGGCAGCCATGCCGCAAATAGCAGCATGGCTACCTCCAAACTCGTAATGAGGCCCCATGAGTGAGGCTGTTTTGAAGAGCATCCCCTGAGAAGGAAATATCTCTGAAGGGCTGACAATTTTGAAAGGTTTAGGGGCTGGCAATTTCGAGAGGCAAGGCAATACAAGATTAAATTAGATGCACAGCATTACACACACTGGTTAAATGGTGAATCTGGGATTTGTGCCAACTCTGCAATTTCTGCATTTGAACACTTTCATTACCAGTTCTTACCATGAACTAAAATAATCTCATTTTATAAAACTGACTTGGAAAGAACACCAATCACATTACCAAACATGACAATTTTTAAAAACAAAATATTATAGAAGGATGGAACAGAATGATTCTAGCGTCATTGCCTTCATCGTCAAGATAAGTATATAAGTACCAGCATACCAATCAGTGTGATTTAACAGATTTAATCTGGGTTGGTCATTTGTATTTTAAAGCTTAACATAGTTCCAAAACACTGGCTTGTGAAATTGTCATTTATAAGCGTGCAGAAAAACCTTTGACTTTTACAAAAATGTAAAGCGTTTTTTTGTGTCAAACGAGCAGAATTTAAAATATGCTTGCCCAGGTCCTGCACCATCTGGTCCGCTCCCTTCTGTCTACCACCCCTTCCACTCAAATGGCCTACTAAGGAAGAAAGATCAAGTAATGGGCTAAATGATGCCACCAGCATGCGAGAAGGTAAACTTCACAGAAGACAGTACAGTAATGTATGATATTTTAGATGATTTGACCAGGATCACTGTATTGAATGCTGGCAAAGCCAGGATACAAGCATGAATGCTTTGGTTCCAAATCTGGATACTTATTAATCTCTTGAACTAACAGTTTATGCTCATCGTTGGAGGTGATTGCATAGGTTTTACAACCCTGTATCTGAACAAACCAATTTCTAGACCTTCCCCATAAGGATGACATGTTTGTTTTTATAGCAACCCCTATCTAGTGCAGGCACATTGCTGATGATAGCACTTGCTGTGCTGCAAGACCAAGTGCATATGCAGGCAGGATACTAAACTTCAGACATAGGAAAGGCTCAGCCAGCCTTACATTAATGTGCTAATCTAATCTTGCATAAGAACACATATCTCTGCAATGAGTGCTTAACACACTGAGCTAACTTCTGAACCATTGTGGCACTCAATTTGCCAATATGCATTTCAAATTTGGCAATTGCACATGATCACCATACTTCCCACAGGATGCAAAGAATGCTAGAGGAGTTGTGCCGAAAGGAATGAACACACAATCTGTATATACCACAGTGAACACAGAAAGCATTACATGATGAATTGATCAAGCCAGAATGTACTTGCCAAAACAGACAGGCAGTAGGTTTAGAGCCTCAGCACCATGACATAAAATATCCTGATGTGTGCTATTTAAGTCTGGTGAACAAAGGAATGTTACTTCTCTAGATCAGGCAGCCTTGAGGGGCCCCCTTCCAAGACAGGGGCCCTGGGCAAGTGCTCCTTTTGCCCTCCCATCTGGGCGGGGGAATTTTACAACTGGGGCCATAGCACACACATTCTAAATATTAAGAATGAGAACACAAGCAGGACGTGGCTGTATGCTGGCGTAAAGAATGGTTCGGTGCTCCCTGCTGATGTGTTTGTGAGATACGAACTTTAAAATCCATGTCCCTGCTTGATGCCCTTGACCGATCTGTATAGTCGTTGTGTTTTTGTTAGGGGCTTATCTGTTTGCATTGTCTGCTTAATGTGTTTTTCCCCTTTTTATTTTCCTACTGATGTTTTAAAATCTTCTTTACCCGATGTTATTCTTATGTCTTTCTTTTATCACTGATGTGATGCCGTCTGATTTGTTCTTCGATATAATAAAAATGATACATTAGGAATGAGCTCACTTCCATCTGGAGCGAGTGCAGGTGAGCCATCTAGTGAAGCGACCCTCCTAGGCCTGCTTTTTTCATGGGTAGGGCGTTGTTTGTACCCTGATGCGGCCCCTGCCCCTTGCAGCCCCGGCACCCTTCCACTTCCCTCTCCCGCCTCCCAGCCCGCCCCCCCAACCTGATTGGAGAAAGTTTGTAGCCATGGCTGGTGTATCCACCAGTGCCTTCCTGCTCGCCCATTTCCATCTGGAGCGAGTGCAGGTGAGCCATCCAGTGCAGCGGACCCTCCTGGGCCTCCTTTTTTCATGGTGTTAGGCGGAAACCTGTGCAGTTCCCTCTGGGACCACTGCAAAAGATTTAGGACTACAGGTGTTTGGCAGTAAACCCACTTGGTAGCAGTCTGCACCACACAGATTCACTGTTGGTAGCTGTGGCTGAGCAGTCAGACTTCCCTCAAGAAGAGTTAAGCAGTATGTGGAGTATACAAGATAGGGCAATTCTTCACAGTAAGACAAGCAAACACGCAACGAGACTCAGTGTAAAGATATTAAGGTATTTAATTATAACGAAACATCTATCGAAACACTATGGCACTATCACAGCAAACAAATCAATCACAATTACTCTACAAAGAAGAAACGATCAATCCCCCTAACAATATGTCGACAAGTCTAGGTTATTCCGGCACCACTTATTTACAGACAGAGGTGTATGCCTCAACCTAGATGGCACTCTAATATTAGTTTAGGACGGGAGAGAAAAGTAGGCAGGTTACGAAGTCAACGCAGTTCAATACGGTACGGGAAAAATGCAAGGCAAGAAGACAAGAACCACAATAGATCATAAAGTTCAGAGGCCAGGCCCACTCGGAGAGAGGCAAGGCGAGATGTCCCAAAAGTCTCTTAGTGGAAATGCATTCGAGTCTTTGTAGCAAAAGTTTATCGGCAGATTGAACTAGTTCAGAAAAATATGTGAGAAAGCTTGGAGGCGACCCACCGGAACGGGGAGGATTAAGACACCTCTCTCGAACCGATCGAAAGGGAAGCCAGGCGGACACAGTACCTTGTTGTGGAGGGCAGGTCCGGCGGGGGTAGTTGTTCCTGGTGGTGGATGCACGTCGAGTCTTTGCCAAGAGTAGAGATGATCTCGTCGTCGAAGAAAAGTGAAGTCCGGTGCACCACCAGGGAAGAGACCAGCCGCGGAGTGCTCCGTCACAAGGCACCACCTTTTGGTCGCGGTACAGGGGTAGTGGCTATCCGGTTGCCGAGGTGCTCTGCACGGGCAATTCGACCACTGCGTCCTGAGGCGAATAAAAAGCAAAGGGGACTGGTTGTTCCCACCAGCCAGGGGAAGAGACTCTCCGGCAGGGAGATCTCCTGTGTCGTCGGGAAGTGGTGAGTCGGTTCCGCAGGGCTCCACCGGAGGTGTCGTCGTGCAGGTCGGCTCAGCGTTACCCTCGTCGGATTCTTAGGTCCTGTGGCGACTTCTGAAGATCCAGTCCCAAAAGCCCTGCTTTTATGCAGAAAACCCCCATTCATTCAGCCTAGCTGTCAATCAACACATGCTAAGTGGTGAGCGGGGAGGCTCACCACTTGGGCCAATCACTCCAGAGTGCGACCGGAGTTGGAAAGGCAACTCGGTCCAGGGTGCCTAAACCCCCTCCAACACCCCTGTGGTAACCCAGACAGAATGGCACCACTTTGGAGGGTCTCTGTACAGAGCCCGCCAAAAGTGAAACAAAGAGCTCGACCTTTGGTTTAGGAGTCACAGAGACGAACACAGACGCCATTTTAAAAACCGAGTTCTGGCAGAAAATACCATCCGATAAACTTATTTAAGATAAGTAGACCGGTGGTACGTTAGAGATTAACGAGAAAAAGTATCAATCTCCAACAATGGGACGAATCCCATAGGGTTATGTCCGGGGTCGAACATAACAAGTAGTTTCCACTGCCACCAGCCAAAACTCGACGAGGGGGGACAGGACAGTGCCCCCTCGAATAACAGATCTAGGAGTAATCGAATTACCCCTACTAGTACATCCACAATAAGATGGTTTGTACTAGTTCTGTTAGTAAATTTAGGTCTAGTAAAGCCAATGGTGACTTTTCATGCCCGGGAAGACGATAGTCAGTCCCCGGGTATGGAGTCTATGATGGAGGTCCGCTAGGACGCCCCAGTGTTACGGCACGTAGGGTGCGGTGTAACACACATAGAAAAACACAAGACCCTATGGAGTAAAAGACCCCATAGCCCATAGAACACATTGACATTTAAAGGAATTACACACATTCATGTCCAAGAGTGGGAGAAAAAGAGTCTCACTCTTGGCAGGATGGAAAAAACAAACTCCAGAAATCCAGCAAAGCTGCTGGGGGACTCACTAGGTTAGGAAATTCAGCCTAAACAGAGAATTCTCCCTAACACATGGTTAGGGCATTGTTTGTACCCTGATGCGGCCTCTGCCCCTTGCAGCCCCGGCACCCTTCCACTTCCCTCTCCCTCCCCCTCCCACCTCCCAGCCCCTCCCCCCCAACCTGATTGGAGAAAGTTTGTAGCCATGGCTGGTGTACCCACCAGGGCCTCCCTGCTCGCCCATTTCCATCTGGAGTGAGTGCAGGTGAGCCATCTAGTGCAGTGACCCTCCTGGGCTTGCTTTTTTCATGGCTAGGGCATTGCTTGTACCCGTGTGGCCCCAGCCCCTTGCAGCCCCGGCACCCTTCCACTTCCCTCTCCCTCCCCCCAACATGATTGGAGAAAGATCATTACCATACAGCAGCCTCCTGCTGCATTACCACCAACCCTCCCCCAGCAGCCCCTGAGTCGAAGGGCCAGAGGCAAAGGGCAACCCCGACATTGGCGGCTCCAAGATGTGTCTGCAGGTGTCTGCAGGGGGAAGCCAATGAAGCCAGCAGACAACAGACACCAACAAACACTGTAAGTGTGGCATGGGTGGGGTGTAGAGCAATTACTCTACTCCAGAAAGCCCCTGCTACTCTACCAACCTTTCCATAACATAGACTGCCATAGACTTACATCATACATAGTTAGAGAGATGTGTGCCCTCCCGCCTAAATCTATATGGCTGGACTGTAACTATTGCCTTGCATTACATACTAACACACTTGCCAAAGTTAATATGTATCACACCTTAGAGAGAACTGTGAAGATTAACCTGCACCGCATCTAGAGAGGACTGTGAATGTTAGCATTGCCACACTTAGATGGAACTGTAAAGGTTAGCAAATGCCACACCTAGAATTGTGAACATTAGCCTGCGTCGCATCTAGACAGGACTGTGAATGTTAGCATTGCCACACTTAGATGGACTGTGAAGGTTAGCAAATGCCATACCTAGAATTGTGAACATTAGCCTGCATCGCATCTAGACAGAACTGGGAATGTTAGCATCTGCCACAATTAGACGGAATTGTGAAGGTTAGCAAGTGCCACACCTAGAATTGTGAACATTAGCCTGCATCGCATCTAGATAGGACTGTGAATGTTAGCATATGCCACACTTAGATGGAACTGTGAAGGTTAGCAAATGCCACACCTATAATTGTGAACATTAGTCCATGCCGCATCTGGACAGGACTGTGAATGTTAGCATTTGCCACACTTAGATGGAATTGTGAAGCTTAGCAAATGCCACATTTAGAATTGTGAACATTAGCCTGTATCGCATCTAGACAGGATTGTGAATGTTAGCCTGCACCGCATCTGGACAGGATTGATAATGTTAGCATCTGCCACACTTAGATGGAATTGTGATGCTTAGCAAATGCCACACTTAGAATTGTGAACATTAGCCTGCGTCGCATCTAGATAGGTCTGTGAACGTTAGCATGTGCAACACTTAGATGGAATTCGAATGTTAGCATGTCCAACACTCAGATGGAATGGTGAACATTAGCATGCGTCGCATCTCGACAGGAGTGTGAATGTTAGCATATGCCACACTTAGATGGAATTATGAAGGTTAACAAGCACCACACTTAGACAGAACTGTGAACTTCAGGCTGCGTCTCATCTAGACAGGATCGTGAATGTTAGCACATGCCACACATATAGTATTATGAAAGTCAGCATGCGCCCCACTTAGATGGATCTTGAATGTTAGCATGTCTCACACTCAGAATTGTAAACATTAGCCTACATCGCATCTTGATAGGACTGTGAACATTAGCATCTGCCACACTTAGATAAAATTTGAATTTTAGCATGTCCAACACTTAGATAGAATGGTGAACAGTAGCCTGCGTCGCATCTAGACAGGATTGTGAATGTTAGCATATGCCACACTTAAATATCATATAACCCACTAACCAAAAATACTTAACACCTCTATCTCACTCAAAAAACTCACACAACCATCTCTTCCACAGCAACCCGCACGCACTTTACAACACTACAACAACACATAAGCTGCACCAACAGCACACGCGGACTGACATTGATCCGATACATGCACCAAAGCTCAGCACCCTGTGTATACCGAGTTGAAGCTGCCAACAGAACACCACTCCAGGTCACTATCCTACTCACTCTTCACCTTACTAACCCATCCCACCTTCTCATTTGCAGATACGCCAGAGCGCCTGGGGACCAACTCCGTTGGTGACGGTGCGCGGTACAAATACCTTTAACATTTAACATTAATTTCTTAAATTCATTTCTTGGAGAGCTCGTTAAAGGCAGCATAACTGCAAGGCATTTTCCTTTTGGGTGGTTTGCTTAGCTAACCTTTGGCCTCTCTTAGATTTATAGTAAGGGTATCAACGAAAGAAAGACATTTATTTTTTAACCTGTCAAACACAGGCATCGGCCAGCGGCCCCATGGGCAATTCACAGAACTCCCTGAAATCAAATATCCTTTCTTGTCAGGATGCATATCCGGAAGGCTGCAATTTAGACGTGTTTACACACTGGGAGTTGTTTGCGTGCGTTTTGGCAGGGTCAGAATTAAAGTAAAGGTTGGTTTTGGCGAGTGGAACATCTGCTGAGCCTCGCTCATGAAGTAAACACTGTATAGGAGAGCAATGAGCATTGTGCCGTCTCAAGAGGCGGGGCTGCTCCACGCATGCGTGTAAGCGCATCCGGCAACGTGGCCATCCCGCAATGCCATGTAAGCAATGTTTTACTGTGATCTTTAATAAGCGAAGTATTCTGTCAGAGATCATTCACAAGTTGTATTAAAAGAGGCACGTCTACTCGTCTTATCCTTCTCAGTTTGCTATAATGTCTTATCACTGCTGCCAAGCTTGTAATGGAGCTCAAATAACCTCCAAGTATTAAGGATTTTGGTGGGACCGAGTGGATTAAGTGGGATGCCAAATCGAGGTGGTGGGGGGTTCTCGTTAGGCGGTGTGCCCTATTATGTGTATACTTAGGCCATGCCTCCTAACGAGAGTCCCCCCTCACCAATTGGGGGGGCCTAAAGTGGGCCCCACTAATCTCCCCTGGCAGCATCGGCTACTACACGGAAAAGCTGTTTTTATAAAGACTGAAGCTCTCGCTCATATACATAGAAAAAATGCCTTTCAGCCTAATGGTGGTGTCACACCTGCGAGGATTCCCTTTAAGCAAGAGATGCCCGTGTGCCAGTGCCACCATTATGGAGAAAACGTGAGGCCTCTGGAAGCAGAGGTCTTGCTTTCTAAATACTGAAGCTCCCGCGGATTTGCTGGAGTTGCAGTATTTAGGAAAAAGGCCTCTGCTTCCAGCGGCCTCATCCTTTCAACCTTAATGGTGACGCTGCCCCTCCCCAGCTGGCGAGGGGCAGCGCCACCATTAAGGCCGAATAGGCGAGGCGCTATCCCCTACCAGGCAAGTTTATAGAAAATAAATGCAGAGATCAGCACCCTCTCCCACAAGGGAGAGGGTGCTGATCTCTACAAAAGGCAGCCTGGCAGGGGTGCCAGTAGCCCATTGAGCCGGGGCTCGTCAGGGGGGCGTGGCCTAACGGGCCAGCAGGACACTCACCATTAGGCCACGCCCCCTTGATGGGCTCATTTTGTAGTGCCACTTAAGGTAGTGGAGGGGTGGGGCGGTAAGGGGTCTGGTGAATGTAAGGGAGCTGGGGCACAATGGCATTATTACCTTTGGTATGCCCCAAATGTGTGACACTAGTGTGCCCCAGCTCTCACACGCAGCAGGCAGCCCTTTCATTCAAGACTCTGTGTGGTTAAAAACCACAGATTCCTTGAATGAAAGGGCTGTCTGCTGTCATCACGCATCATGAAGCCTCGTTTAAAAGGCTTCATGCTGCATGATGACTCTTTACTCGGAAACAGAAGGAGAGACTGGTTCCTCTAGTCCATCTCCTGTTTTGGAGTTCCGATTCATCTGGCAGCATGTACCCGAAGAGTTCCGATTCATCTGGCAGCATGTACCCGAAGCCACAGCAACACTGGCTGTCTGCAGATGTCAGTACTTCCGAAGTGCTAACACCTGCAGGCAGTCCGTGTAAGTGTGCAGCGCCTTGGCTACATGGCTGGGGCTAGTCGGGGGTGGTCCCCGGCAGGGCCCCGGCATGGGAGCCCTTTCTGGAGACTGCCAGGGCTTTGACCCGGCTGGCCTCATCCCACATAAAGCCCTGGTGAGACTAGCCACGTATAATATCGAACAAAATACCCTATTTGGCACATCAACATGGTGTTTCCCTTTGAGCTCCAGCTGTATTTTTCCATAAACCAACACGCATGTCTTCACTCGGTCTCCATTAAATAAAGTGGTGTCTAGTTACTTGCTAATGCGTGGACTACGTGATGCAAATGTAAATTCATAACGGGCTGGGGTGCAAAATTAAAGCTTATAAGCCTGGTATAAGACATTTACTCCTTTATTTTGTACTCCATGGCCATGGACCAGATCTAACATCTCTACTGTGTTACGGGGCGCTCAGGCCTGTGACTGTGACCTCGTAACAAATAGACACACAACAGTGCTAGCGTCTATGGGACTCGCTCCCGTGCCTGGTCCCCTTTTATTTGCCCTGTGATGTAGTGCGTCACCTGACAGTGACATCCTACGTCACAACATCCCATCCAACCATCATAAATGAACCAACTGTAACAACACCAAGAATGGTCACAACACCAAAGCATTAGCTTGTTCCATATTACTCCATTACATAGTCCCACTTATACGGAAGGAGAGCAGACACTTGGGAGAGTACCCATAGGAACAAACCAATGTCAGGGCATCCGCGAGGACAGTGGGATGAGGAAGGTGGGCTGCAGAACCAGAACCCCTGGGTACGGAGGTGGTGAAGAGCCTTGGACCCGTCATGCAGAGCCTCCAGGCCAGCCTTGCCTTTGGTGGAGATCGTGGAACCTCTGGAATCCCTGGCCAATCAGGAATGGGATCTGGGAGCAACACAATCCTCCCATGGGACTGAGCTGCATTGGGAAAGCCAAAGCCATCTGCCAGCTGACCGATGAGCAGAACAAGAGTATTTATTTAAATCCACAAGCAGTGCTTATTTTGTGTGGGTGTTTGCCAGGGCACAGCCCTGGCACTTAGTTCAGAGCCCCGGCGTTTATTGTCTCAGACTCAGTTTGATTATGATGTGGTGTACTGGTAACTTTATTATTGTAACTGCCAGTCACAAAATAAACACCTATGGAATCAAAGCAAAATGTAAATGATGATTGTGTTTAAAGACACACTTGAACATTTATTGATCTCATCTCATTTTATGTGTATGTTGATTGGTATTTGTAAACCACACATCCGCCGTAGCGACCACGTACATCAGTCAACCACAATAAACCGGTGGGAGTTGCATCTTTAACTGCATATATGTTGAGAGCATGGGGAGCAGCCAAGGATGGTGGCAGCAGGGGGCGAGGAGCTGCCCAGTCTGACATGTCATGGGAGTGTGCGAAAATATCTGAGCCCTGACATATAGAAAGGAGGAGTGGGAATAGAAGTAGGGGTGGAGGGTTCTCCCTGCTATTTGTGGTAAAAAAAGCGACAAAATCAGTTAAATAAATGTGGCGAAATAGCCATTCGGGAAAATGTAGTAATCGGCAAACCTTCATAGATCCACATGAAATATGCCCACACTCACAGTATTATCTATTCTTCCAAAATAAAAATAAAACCCTCTGCCACTAACAAGAATGCCACTAAATAGGGCATGCCCGGTGCTTTTGCTCTGCTACCTCCTTCTGACACTCAACCTGTTTCACATTAGCCGCTTCCCTAAACTTGTGGCAACAGCCAAAACTGTGAGCTCTGTCAATGCTTGTTTTCTTTTTTTTGGTGGTTGGCCAGAAATGGCCGGAGTCAGGTGCATGTTGCACCCATTCCCATCCTGTGCATATTTGCAGCTGCACATCCACTTGCGGATGCAAAATGCGCTGTGACTCGACCCAATGTGAGAACCGCCAGCCAGTTAAGGAGACTTTTGGGGAGGGTTGGGTGTTTTAAGCACACTGGCGAATGAAGGTGGCTATGCCCACCCCCAGATCTCCTAGTGGCTACATGCAGATGATGAGCAACATGGGTGGCAAGACCAATCCCTGGCGCCCAATGCATTGCACATGTCTGTGGTTGTCCCTAGAGAATCCTTTCTGGATAAACTGCACCTTGCCAGATGTAGGGTGGCCATCTTGACCAAATGGTTTCAAAGGACACTTTAGATGGGGTAACGGAACAAAAGAGGTCTTCAGGGACCCATCCACTCCCCGCCCCCTCCCCATAGCCCCCATCCACTTTTTTGGTCACATTAGTGGTAGATGGCATTTTAGCACATGCACAGAACAAAAAAAGAACACAACTGTAGGACCATTATGCATGCAGGACAGTCATCTCTTAGAGCTCTGTCCTGGCACTGTGGGGCAAAACCACATAGAAACGTTCTAATTTGCATTTGGGTTGAAGCCAACATAAGTGACTTCACAGAAAGGGGACTGCAAGAAGCATTATTGGTCTTTGATACTTTGGGACACCATGGGAAGTGACATTACAAAAGGTTGCCATGAGTAAGTTGAGTGGCAAATAACTTTGCGGTGTGAAAGACATGATTGACGCTATTATTATTATATAGCAAGCAACTCTATAGTCATTAAAACACGCGGGAGGATTTTTATTTATAATGGCATATAATAACATAATGACATACTAACATAAGCTATGGACTTAATCGCTTATATGAGGCCTCATGACGAGTGTGCCAGTCCGGTAACAACGGTGCCGGTAAGCGTACCAGCACCTTTGTTACCGGACCGGCACACTCTGAGTTCTGTGAGCGGCTGCCGTCCCGCCCGTCAGGTCTGACCTGGCAGGCGGAACGGTAGCCGCTCGGAGACTTTCATGGAGGCACCAGTACCGTTATTTATGATGCCAGTGCTTCCATTTTCCCCATTCCCATTGAGTCCCATTGAGTCCCGGTTTTACGGGCACGGCTACCGCTGGACTCATAATGAGGCCCCATGGACTCTAGAAAAGACACAGTTGGGTCTCATTATGGGGTTGCTGGTAAAACCCACCGGTAGGCAGCGGGTTACCGGCAACCCCAAATCACTGTTTCCACCACCTGACTTCCCTGTGCCACCAGGATATTATGTCAGGCGGTGGAAACAGTAAATCTCCATTCCCTTGGAATCCCATAGGACTCAATGGGACTGGGGTCACTGAAGCACTGTTGCTAATGGTGCTTCATTGAAAACACTGCCAGTAGGAGCCTGAACTCCCGGCAGGTCAGGCCTGCTGGAAGTTCCATACCCCTACCGGGAAACATTTAGTTTGGCGGTCCGGAAAGGGTGCCGGTATGTTGCTAGCGGCATCCTTATTTCCAGACCGCCAAACTCGTAATGAGGCACAGTGAGATTAAGTGATTTGCCCAGGGTCACACTCTTTGGTTAGGGGGTGAAAACAGGATGTGGGCAGTTTAAGCAGTTGACCACATATTTTCCCAGACATAGTTGATATAAATATTTTTTAAGGCTTCCTTGATAGAAATGCCTTGAAAAAAACACACACAACATAATACACTAGCATATCCTAATTAACTAACCTCACACTATGTTGTCATAGAAACATGTTAAGCAAAAGGAGTGTGGCTTTAGCTTTATTGTCCCCAATCTGCATGCAAGGTCACAGTAGCACCAAGCAAAGTAATGTGAGCTAAAGGGCCTGATTCATGGAATAAAATTGCGTGGAAAAATGGGCGCTTGCGTGCAAAACGCACGCAAGCGCCCGTTTGCCGATTCATGGAACACATTGCGCATGGCTTACCTGAGACATGCGCTGAATCCGAGGGGGCCGAGCACGTCACTGCGATAGCATGAATGCCTTGCGCGAGACTGTTCGCCCCTCAGTCTGCAGGCACATATACATGCCCAGAACACTTGCAGAAATGCAGACCGTGTTCCAGGATTTTTATGGAGTGGCGCAATTCCCAAAAGTGCTTGGGGCCATCGATTGCACACATGTGGCCCTACGTCCACCTAGGGCCACTGACCACATCTATCGCAATTGCAAGCACTGGCATTCCATCAACGTGCAGGTCGTATGTTATGCCAAGGGAATCATAACCTCTGTGTATGCTAACTATCCCGGGTCCAACGATGATATTTCATATTCAGAATGTCACCCCTACACCGGGCCCTGGAAGCTGGGAGGCATGGCAACACATGGCTCATTGGTGAGTACAAATGGCCCTGCAAATACATGCATGTCTCACACAGACCAAAACACACCACTGTCAAACCTTGTCACCTCCACAGAGGACAGTGCCTACCCTCTGAGCACCTACATGATGACGCCAATACGGAACCCCACCACACCACCCCAGGTAAGATATAACGCAGCCCACATTGCAACTCGGGCCATAGTGGAGCGCACATTCAGAGTGCTCAAGTCACGGTTCCGCTCTCTCGACCACTCTGGTGGCGAGCTACTATATGCACCACCAGTAGTGTGCAGGATCATTGTGTCAGCATGTATCCTGCACAACGATTGCAACACGGTGTGGCTTACCGGTGGACATGGTTGTGCCCCCACGTCCCCAACAACATGCACAGCGGCTGCGCATGGGAGGGGAAAGGGCACATGGCGAGCCTGCCTGTACCCAGCTTGTGGCACAATTTGTCACCTAAATTCCAACCCCTGCGGAGTGCACACTGGCCTGGCACATTCCAGGTCACAATCGATGATGACAAAGGGACAATCATCTGTCCCAAATTTAACACCCTGAGAATGTGTCCTTGGAAGTGCTACATTGTGTGCATCCCTTACAATTCAAACCTACTCAAGCTGACGTGCACAAAAGGCACACACGGAAGATGCTGTATGCCACTAACCCTATGCAAAAGTACACATCCATATGGCAGTATGTCACATAAACCCTCAAAATCCCCATGACACACTTCCATTGGGCCATACTCTGAGCAGGCGTATGTGTGATCCCTGCCTGCACAAGCCTGTCATGTTCGTTTTCCAACACATACTCCACGAGGATGTCCAGTTCCTCAACACAGAACCTCCTCTTCCTCGACGTGTTGGTCTGCTGTGCCGTGCTTGGTGTTTGAGTCATGTCCGCTCCAGCACGCTTTTGCTTCTTGCAAGGTAGAGCACACCCTGAGTGGCTGGGGCCACTTGGGTCAGTAGGGGCTGGAGCACTGGTGAACTGTGCTGTGGCATCAGCCACTGATGGCATGACAGTAGCTGCCCTGGCAGGTATCTGTACCTCGGTGCTGGTGCCAGTAACCTGCACCGCACGTCTCTTGCCCTTACTGATGAGGACATTTGCGCATGGGTCTCTTTGGACCTATGCCTGGACCACCACAGTCCTGGCTGGCTGACCCTGAGACTGGGTGGTGGTAGCTGCAGCTGCCACCGCACTCTCATGGCCGGGGCTGGTCTGGACAGCAGATGACGATGCTGCCTTGTGACCCATGGTGCTGGTGTTGGCAACTTTCCCAACACTCCTTCTATTGTCCTCTTTCTGTTCTCCTTATCTTTATCTGTCCCCGTCTCTCCTATGATCTCCTCTCTTTTGTTGCTCACTTCACTCATTACTCTCTCCCTCTCGATCCGTCTCTACCCCCCTCCTGTCCTCTCCCTTCTTACTTGCAAATTGTTCTAACTACCAATTTTATAGTTTGATTCATATTTACTGTTTTGCTTCTACTGTTCCATGTTTTATGTGTTACTTGTTAACTGTAAAGCGCCTTGGATTAAGGCGCTATATAAAACAATAAAAAATACAAAATACAAATATGCCCCTCACCCTTGCAGACAGGGACAACGGCACCTGTGTCTCTGTGGACCTGTGCCAGGACCTCTACAGGCCTGGAGGTAGGCCCCTGAGCCTGGGCGCGGGATGCTGCAGCTGCCCCTGCAGCTCCCTAACCCTGGCTGGTAGGTACAGTAGATGACAATGCTGCCCCGGGATCCTGAGTGCTCAGGACATCAGCATCGGCTCCATATCCCTGACCCTGTTCGGGGTTAGGGAGTACAGTTCTCCTTGCATGGCCCTGCCCTCCTTGGGCTCCTCGGCCACCTCTGCCACCTCATCCACCTCTGCCCCCCTTCCCACTTCTGGGCCTCCCACTCATGGCACTGATGGAATTATGCAATGGGAGGCACAAATATGAATTGTCCTGGGCAATTTCAGTGAGTGGGGCAGTGTACGTGATGAAATACGTACCACTGTGCTCTAGCTAGGCTCATTGTAACCCTTGGGATAAAAATAACAGGTCGCGTAAACGCAGAGGCACCCCAAAAGCAAAACATGTACGCAACCCCTCGGTAGCCCACATGTGAAGTAAAAGCATTACGCAGTACGCTGTGGCGCCCAGCAACACATAAAATGCGTACGCGAGGTACACGTAGAGTATTATGACCTCGAAAATGGGTGACACACAGGGGCAAGCACAGCATGAAAACTGCATATACAACTCACTGCTTCGTAGAAAAGAAAACACACGCGCGTGTGCTCAGAGGCAGCTCCCCAGCCAAAACAAGAAGTATGCGGTGTCCAGTCAACTGGTCGACAACAAACTGGTCGACTGCAATTTGGTCGACACCATTTGGTCGAATGCCAAATGGTCGAATTTTTTTTTTTTATATATATGTGTTTTGTGGGTTTTCGTGTGGGAAAAAAAAAAAAAAAGAAAAAAACGGGGGTTGGGGGGGGGGGACCCCCCCAAAAAAACCAAAAAAGGGTAAAAAAAAAAATGGACCATTTGGCATTCGACCAAATGGTGTCGACCAATTGTCCTGTCGACCAAATGTTTTCGACCATTTGACTGGTAACCGCGTACTTCGGTTGTCACAGTATTGGAGAATTTGCATGGGACCCCAGAATACTAGGAAGTCCACGCGTCCGTCCGCAACGAAATGCACGTACTGTGCAATGTTGTCCTATGCATACCTTTAACCCAGACGCCCAACATACAGCATGTGTCACGTAAGTTACGTGAGTAGGCCCTTTCCTCTAAATCTATGCTAGCATGCTGGCTCCGCACGTGCAGTCTCTCTGTTTCCGGCTGGCCCCGCGGGTAACACGGAAGACCCACGCTCCTGCCTACCAGCCAATTCACCTGCCTCCAAGTGCCCCCAGCTGCCTCCTACGAGCCATCTGCTGCTGCCTGCTCACCTGCCTTGCAATTTGGTGCTTGCTGTACAGCCATTGCTAGTGCTCCTGTCACTGTAACCACATCTGCTGATTCCGAAGACTCCCAACGACGTGCCATACCACTGCTCCACAGCCCAGCCCAGGACCACCTTGCCCACCCACACCTGCCTCGGGGGTTGCCATGTCTGACCCAACATCACACTAGGCAAGTGGCAACCCCCCGGCAGCGAGGCAGAGGGCTGTCAGCTTCTCAGCCAGGGATGTTGGCATCCTGGTGGAGCAAGTCCTGGGGCATTATGATGTCCTCTTCCACGGACCATCACAAGTCGGCAAGGAAGGACGGAGGAGGATCTGGGCAGACATTGTGGGTGCCATCAACACAGAGGGGGTGGCCCCTGCGCGACTTCACGCATGTCCACAAGCACTGGGAGGACTTCAAGGCCAGGACCCACAACAAGGCCCAGAGCTTCCTCCAGGCTGGTGACCAACAAGTGAGGCGCCGGGGCCGGTTGACCAAAGACAACAATCGGGTCCTGGAGAGGTTCTATCCAGCGCTGTACACCCAGGTTCCGGATTTGGAGGTCCGTCTGGAGTCGACTGGTAAGTGTCCATGTGTTCTCGTACACCATGGTGCATGTGCATGTTGATGTGTGATTGGAGTGTACACCTTGGCCTAATGTCTGGCATGCCTCGCTGCATGTGAGTCCGTTCAAATATATGTGACAGCAATGGTGTTTGGGTTGCAATGCATGATGCGCACAAGCATGTAGCGACATGCACATGTTTGCATGCATGTGTCTGTACTGGGGCATGTGAGTGGTGTTACACATGTGTGCTTTTATCACGGGCATGCACGGTGTACATGTGCATGTGTCAGGGAATTGAGTGTATGACTGGCCAACACTCATGAATGCATGACACATGGGCATTTGAATGTGTGATTGACTCATGCTGCCAAGTTGGCCTCATGTGCACTCTGATGTGATAGCTGCCTGAGCTGTTGCATGACTGTCAGGTGATGGTGTGAATGAGATGTGTAAGTCCCATGATGCATGTGAGGTGGGTACATGATTTTGAAGTGCTCACAGTGCCTTGTACATGGATGTGAATGTCTGTTGCGCATGACATACATGATTGTGCATGTGTGTGAATGCCACTTCTCGGTGTGTAGTGGACGGTGATGATGGCTGTGACCTTTGACAGTGCCACTGATGTACATTTGCATTGTGCCAAACACACATATGTTCAGTCCCTGATGTTTGTGTTCTCTGTTTTCACATCCACAGCGACGATGGGAAAAGAGGGTGCAGAAGACGCTGTGGAGCAAGGCAGCAGGGATGCCTCCACCATGCACAGACGCAAGGCCCAGTCATCCTCCCAGGTACTGTCATCTTCCGGGAGCGAGGAGGCTGGTGCCGCGTCGGAGTCACCGGCCGCAGCTGCTGAGGGTAGGTCCAAGAGGGTGAAGGTGGTAGAGGACTCCTGTGGGAGGGACAGATGAGCCCACACAGGGGCAAGACACTGCGGAACATGGTGGGGAGGCATCGAGGTTGGTGGGCGATGTGGAGGAGGAGGAGGCCATATCAGCCCAGTCTATGGGGCCCAGCATGGATGAGGAAATAGGTGTGACTGCTGCAGTCCAGACATTGAGGGGGAAGCAGAGGCCCGCCTAGTGGAAGTGGAAGCAGTGTTCGATGATGCCCTGGCGGAGACTGTGAGGGCGCATGGTGAGGAGGAGGACTAGCCCGCTGCCATTGTATATAGTTCTTTAGGTGTAGGTTTAATTTAATTTTCACATTTTGTACATAGTTCTTTTTTAATTGTATTTTTTAGGATTTTAAGACTTTTGGACAATGGACCCTGGACCCAACACGTCCCCCAGCCAAATCGCCTGGAAACTCATTGCGTACCCCAGACGCACCCCAGCCAAATCGCGTGAAAACTCATTGCGTACCCCAGACACACCCCAGCCAAATCGCCTGGAAACTCATTGCCTACCCTGGACGCACCCCAGCCAAGTCATGTGGAAACTAGGCGTGTGCCCCATCTGCAACAGATTTTCACGCGATTTGCCTGGGGTGGCTGTATGCTGGACCAGTGATGATGGGGGGGTTGCACCGTGTTGGGCATTTTTCTGGCTTTTTGATACGCGTGGGGGCGTGTTGGGGGCGTTACTGGCGCAGCTTGATGTTCTTTGCGCCACAGCTAGTGATGCCTCAGTTAATCCATGAAAACATGTGCCGCGCAATTGTTTATTTGCACCACGGCTGGTTCTCGGCGTACGGCGCTTGCGCCTACCCTGCGCTTAATTCTATGAATCGGGCACAAAATATCTCAATTGTGTTCTTCAAAAACCATAGCCTTACTTCTCACTGCATGCTGCATTATGCACCGTCCCCATTACGTACCACGCACCATTCGTATTTGTTAAGGGACAGAAGTCCCTGCTAATAGTCCCCCTCCGGTCCCATCAGTATGTAACTACCCGAATTGTTATACTCTGTGGACACCAGGGATAGAAAGGAAACCAAAGGTGGCCCTGGAAATATGTTTCAAAGTAGCCGCAAATGATACGGTACCCTCGAATGCAATGAGAAACACCAAGCCCTTCAAGTGGGGGTTGGAGGGAGGCTGCTTCCAGTTTTGAAACAATTGATCCAAATGTTGAACTTTAAAGCATATTTGGCCCCATATAAATATTGAAATGTAGTTAAACTTACCAACAAATAACTTACGAGAAGCATTAAGAATGGGGAATAACAACAGGTTTTATAACTCATGTTTTACTTCTAATGGATGTGGAGAGTATGAGAGTATGAGAGGAAGGGGCGATGTGGATTGTGGATAGAGTAAGGGGAGCAGAAAATCAAGGTACCACAAAAACGTGACCCATGGTTCAGAGACCCACCAGGAAATCTCTAGAGTTCCCGAAGGGCCAATCCACCACTGGGCGACACAGAGCAACGAGTTAAGATTCTGCACAAACCCCTGGCAGGGCTACTCTGCTGTCCTGAGCACCAGCTAGCACACGCACACATTCAGGGGCTACAACCAAAAGGCTAGACAGTCCCCCGACACAAGCGTAGCCCCGGATCTTTTACAAACCTGGCAACACCCCTGGTGTGAGCTCAGAGCTCAAAAGGCTTTGATAAAGCCGGGAAGTCGGGACTTTAGCATCCTGCAGAGGGCATGCCAAGACAGGGGGCAAAACCAATCAATACAGGAAACGCTGCCATCTCAAATGGATGTCAGAGGCCAACGGTTGATTAATGTCACATGATGGTGACAGTTCATGGAGTTGTCGCTGTGGTTTGGTAATTGCAATTCTGCACCTGCCTTTCATAAGATTAATTGAGGAGTATGAGACACATAATCATAATGTGTACCATGAAATAATTAACTGCACGTAACACCCAGTAACTGGATTATAAAGGGTTGACCGGCATTTGTGTAAGTTTTTTCCAGAGTAGAGTAGGCTTGTGTTGGAAAACTATTTGAACGCTTACTTGAGCAATTGTCTTCTTTTCGGCAATGCAATCTCTGCCTCTAGTTATTTAATTTGCAGGCGTGTGCTGCTTGCAACACAATACGGATGTCTTGCATGCTGCAAGTTCATCAACCCTTCTATCCCTTTACCCCTTGCAAAACACTCACAATGCACCTGATTTTTTAAAATCGTTTCCCGTACCTTCTACGTAAGTCTATGCCTGTTACTTTTTCGTTCGCTAGCTGATTCATTGCCACGCCTTTAATTGGGTTCAAAGTTTGTTTTCCTTCTGTGGATAAATCTTCCCCATGCTCGGCAGTGACTTTAAATTATATGTGCGCGGGTACATGCAGTATAACCTGCCCTAGATAGCTGGGCGTGATGCCCGAGATCAAGGGCGTAGCTACATAAGCCATTTCTCTTTTGCATATATATTAGTACAGCGAACAGATGACTTATTCGTTGAACTGCTGATCATTGTTTAATTAATTTAATGCTATACAGTTTAGATGGTGAATCGAAAACACAACTATTTTAACGCTATGCACTGTTAAAAAACTCTGAGCTCCTTCGAACACCATTCATCCCTAAAAATTGTCTATTTTTACATATAACCAAATGTGATAGAGTGCAATATCGCTGGACCAACATTACGGCGGTCGCGTCAGATGGCTTGTGGAGGAGCAGGTAGGAGGTACCCAAGGGGTGGTCCGGGCCGCCTGAGCCCCACTGCATTCACTGTGGATGTGTGGAAGAGCCGCCCCTGGACTTGGATCCATCTCTCCCGCGTGGATCTTTTCAGTACTGAGGAGGCCCACAGAACCGGTGAGCCATGCAACGGATGATTGTGCCCTGCACTCACCAGCACTTCGCATGTAGGTACTCCATGACCTGCTGTGTGATCCCATACATGTATGAGCCACGCAACGGATGATTGATGGGCCCGGCGCTCACCGGCACTTCGCATGTAGGTACTCCATGACCTGCTGTGTGATCCCATACATGTATGAGCCACGCAACGGATGACTGATGTGCCCTGCACTCACTGGCACTTCGCATGTAGGTACTCCATGACCTGCTGTGTGATCCCATACATGTATGAGCCACGCAACGGCTGATTGATGTGCCCTGCACTCACTGGCCCTTCGCATGGAGGTACTCCATGACCTGCTGTGTGATCCCATACATGTATGCAGCTCAACAGGAAGCGGGCTCGGGCTGCAAACTGCTCTTTCCTTCTCTCTTTTCTTCCTCTTGCCAATGGTGAAGCCTGATTATTTGCTGGTTGGATCTCTCATGTTATACCCCCTGTACTGAACTGCTGGAGTGCGGGTGGGTACTGAATTACCCCGGAAATATCGAAATTAGGTGTGTTGATTGACACCCTGCATCCTAACTTCATTGCCTGTGGTTTTCATTTGAAAATCGAAAGTAGCTGTGTGGGTTGACATCCTGCATCCAAACTTCATTGCCCGTGGCCTTTCATTTGAAAATTGAAATTAGCTGTGTGGATTGACATCCTCCATCCTAACTTCATTGCATGTGGCCTTTCATTTGAAAATAGAAAGTAGCTGTGTGGGTTGAAATACTGCATCCGAACTTCATTGCCTGTGGACTTTCATTTGAAAATCGAAATCACCTGTCTGTATTGACATCCTGCTTCCTAACTTCATTGACTCTGGCCTTTCATTTGAAAATCAAAATTAGCTGCTTTGTGCCTTGCCACTGCTAGCCCACCTGTGAGATTAGGTCAGAACGGCGCAGTGCAGTCACCCCTCTCCTTCTATTTCCCTCTGTCATCCTAATGGCACTCACCATCTGTCCTATCTTCTCCAATCGCTACTCTATCTCCTATACCCCCTCTCTCTCCTGAAGTCCGGAATGAAAAAGGACAAAAAGGACATCTTGCGTACAAACCCTGGCTTTCCCATCGCAGACACCTATGTCAGCGCAACCTTTAGAGAGGTCTTCACTGGTAGCCTCTTCTCTGTCCCCTCTCCTGTTCTTTGGACTCCTCATCTTATCTCTACCCTCTCCCCTTTCACTTCCTCTCCCATTAACGGTGGGACCAAGTGGGAAGTCCTCTTGGCTGGCTCCTCATCCTCACACTGCATTTTTAATGTCTACTACACTGGCACTATCCTGGCCCAGGGTCCTCAACACAACCTTCAACTCTTCGACCAGATCATGCCTTCACTCATCATCCTTCCTACTGCTCCCTCTCCCCTCACCACTCTCACTGTACCTCCTCCTCTGACCAGATTACCACAGCCTGTACACCTCTTCAGAAAACCTTCAAAGGCAGAGACCACCTCCACCTGGCAACTCGTAATGCCCTCTCTGCCAACAAACACTCTGATGACATCTGCCTCCTTCTTGAAGACACTGACCTCGACCTTCTCGCTCTCACCGAGACGTGGTTCAATGCCAACTCAGCCACTGCTTTTGACTCCCTCCTCCCTGTCGGCTTCAAGATCATTTCCAAGTCTCGACCTCACCATGCTGGTGATGGGGTCGCCTTAATCTATCCTGAGTGGGTTCCTTCTTCCATCGTACCCACCCAACTCTACACTTCCTTCGAGAGCCTGGTTTGAAAGTTAGTCATCTCTCCCTCTTCCATTCTTACCATTGCTACCATCTATCAGCCTCCAGGCACTACCACCCTGTTCCTCTCAGAATGGGCTGATTTCTGCTCCTCCTTACTTTCACCAACCTCCAACCTCCTCCTCTTGGGTGACTTCAACATCCAATTGGACACCTCTGCCTCAGCATCCACTCTTTTCACTGACCTCTGTGCCTCTCTCTCCCTTTTCATCTTCCCATCCAGTCCCACCCACTCGGCTGGACGCACTCTGGATGCCATCATCCATTCCGACCTCTTGGCTCTCTTGCCCCTGCACTCACTGATTTCTGCAACCACTCTTTTGCCACTGGCCCTTTCCCCTCCTCTCTCAAGCACTCCATTGTGCGCCCACTACTGAAAAAGCCTTCAGCAGACCCTACCTGTCTATCCAACTACCCCCCTATTTTAATCACACCCTTCTTGATGAAACTGATGGAGAATCTGACCTTGCCCCAACTCAACTTGCACACTGACCTTGTCGGTGGTCTTCATGATCATCAATCTGGATTCCAAGCATCCAGAGGAATGGAAACTGCTATTCTGAACACCTGTGAAGAGCTGCTCGGATCTCTGGACTCCAACTCCCCAGGGGTACTCATTCTACATGATCTCTCCTCTGCCTTTGACACTGTCAACCATTCCATCCTCATTCAAAGGCTCCATGATACCCTTGGTATCTCCAAACAGGCACTGGAATGTATGGCTTCTTTCCTAACTGACTGCTCATCCCATGTCATCCTGGGCACCTTCTCCTCTCCTACTTCCTTCTCCACGTGTGGTGTCCCCCAGGGTTCTATCCTTTCTCCCTGGCTCTTTAACATATACCTTGCACAACGGGCACACCTCATCTCCTTGTTCCAACTTCCAGTGTTATGCAGATGGCACTCAACCCCTTTTCAGACTTCCTGCTGACTCTTTCACACCTTCCGTCATCTCTGGCTGCCTGTCTGCCATGCAGGCTTGGTGATCTTCCAATGATCTCTGCCTTAATGGCAGCAAAACTGAGATCCTTCCAATTGGGACCCCTGATCCCTCCTTCTTCCCTTCTCTCTGGCCACCCTCCCTAGGCTCCCCCCCCTCTGATGCAGCCAGAAACATTGGAGTTATCTTTGACTCCTCTTTCTCCTTCTTCCCTCACACGTAGGACATTGCCAAGAAGTCCCACTTCCAAATATTCCTTCTAATAGGAATTCTCGCATTTCTCCCTTTACCCTACAATTTCAATGTTTTCAGAGCCCTGGTTCTATCTAGGCTTGACTACTGCAACAGTGTCCTCCTCAATCTAACTTCTTCCACTGTGCATCCTCTTCAACTAATCCAGAATAGAGCAGCAAGACTTATCATTGACCTTAAGCACAGGGTCTGCATCTCGCCTGCCCTAAAAAGCATTCACTGTCTCCCCGTTGCTGCACGGATCAAATACAAATCCGTCTGCATCATCCACAAGGCTGTCTGGGGCTGGGAACAACAGTATCTGCAACTGTCTCTTACCAAATACTCTCCTTCTAGACCATACTCTCCTTCTAGACCTTTACACTCCTCTGGCACCAACTCTCTATGTGTAAAGCGTTTAGCTAAACAGCAGGAGACTGCTCGCATTCCTCAGCTAGTTCCCTCCTCTGGAACAGCCTCCTCCTCCCGCTACATCTTGATCGGGACCTTCTGAAGTTCCAAACACCTCAAGATTCTCCTATTTTCCTCCTCTTTCCCTTCCTCCAACCCCTGCTAATCACGCAGCTGCTGTGATTGGTGCCTTGGACCCTTATGCATCCACTGGGGCCCTGACCATTCACACCCAATCTCCCCAGCATCTGTCTTCCTTTAGCACTTGCCTCGGCTCCCTTTCCGCACTGGAGATTTGCACTTTCCACCCAATCCAGCTCCTGGTGCATAGCGCTTACTATACTCTGCACTTCATCTGTGGCTCACCCTCGAGCACGGACACCACAGAACATACCCCACTGCCCTCTTCCTTCCTGCACTTTCACATTCTGAATACTCATAAGGCATAGTAGGTTCAGCCGCCCCTTCCCCCTCTGTATTTTTTGTATTTAATTGTATTTTCTGTATTGAATTGATATGCTACCCCATTTCCCCTCCCTGCTGCCCTTTGGGTGCTTTGAAATAGAATTTGATTTCCTGTATGCGCGCCTAACAAGCAAACAATAAATAAATAAACAATAAATAAATGAGTTGCTGCTGAGTTTGGATTAAACCGGTGTCCCCTGGTGCATCCATCCATTTTTACGCACAAGTGTCCCCTGAGGAGGTAGCCTGTGCTACCGAGCTATTCCTAATTCTTGGATCCTTTTCTGCCCTCTTGGGGAGAACCTCCTCGAATAGTGGGAACTTATTCTTCACTGCCTTACCACCTTTCCTGAGTCGCTACAGCCCCTTGAAGAAACCCCGTTTTCGACTCTACCGCACGATCGCGTGCATCAGCACCGAAAGTACTTTTGACCCCAGAAATCCAATCATTTTAGGGACTGAACTGCCTCTTAGTGGGATTAAACTTTGAAGGACTACCTAAATGATATTCACACCGTGTGACCTCTTTCTTTTCAGGTTGTGGATCTCTACTGTGTGATATTCCTTTAGGTCAACTGTTATTGTATATATGTTTGATAGTTAGGATTGTGTTAGTTTGGTTACCATTGCTTTGACTCTATTGTGTTTTTTTTTACTTAAAAGGCCTTCAATAAATGTATATGTATTTTTGATATATAGAACTGACTGAGAGTAATTTGTAGTGCCGTTTGCTGTGTGTGCTCATTGTGGGCTTTCAATCACCCTTACTCCATCTGAGACCTAGTTTTGACCTCCGCAAATGCTACCTTGATTGGCCTGGCTTGTACAGAAGGTTATCCTGTTCCAGGAAACTAGGCTGGCCTTCTGAACCCCTGCCCATCAGGTCAAAGTTCAGAAATTCATCTTAACAATGGCTTTTAAGGAAGTAAGTCCCTATTCTAAGCGTAGGTATTCCATGGGAGTTGATTGAGGCAAAGCTAGAATGCTACAGAAAAAGAATCCCTCAATTCTTTTGAGCCAATTCAATTCCTTACATACCAATGCTTCTAGGCCATATAGAATCGATGGGCAAAACCACTGTTTGTATAATACAAGTATTCCTCCAAGTGAATGACCTGCATATTGTCCAGCAAATCTACATATAAGTAACATTATCTGTCTCGCTTTCCTTGTCTTGGACTCTATAATGTACTCAAATTTGGACCAATTAGATATTTCAAGCCCCAAGTACTTGTAGTAATCTGTATATTAGATCACTCCCGGTGCTGTGTTCAATACTGGCTTACTGGGCCTCATTACAAGTATGGCGGTAAGGCAACAACAGCCCGGTCTCGCTACCGGCAGGTTGCTACCGTACCGCCATACTACGAGTTCTGCTCGCGGGTGCCCTTTTAGCCACCAGGTCTGACCTGGTGCCAGTACCGGCACCCGCGAGAGAACATGATGGTAGCACCGGTGCCGTTATTAATGGTGCCGGTGCTACCACCCTCCCCATTCCCAGTCAGCCCTACGGGGTCAAATGGGGATGGGGAGTCCCTTATTAGTGGCACCCACGAATGGGCAATTACTGGGTCCGCCAAACTCGGCATGACCCGGTAATTGCCCATTTGCGGGTGCTGGATTTTTTCACAAGTTTGGAGGTAGCCATGCCTGTATTATAGGTTTGGCTACCTCCAAACTCGTAATGAGGCCCACTGACTTTTTTCAAGGAAATCAGCATAACCTTGGTTTTTCCCAAATTGATTGATAGCTCGTTTTTTTTACAGATATCGGCCTAATTCATTTAGCTGCTCCTTCATTCCAGAAAAGATCTGACCAAAAATTACCAGATTGTCGCCTTATAACATTGCAGAAACTGATGTAGACCCTATTTTAGGGGTACAGTTAGCTGTACGTGCTAAAGACACTAGTAAATCTGCTATGTACAAATTAAAAAGGAACGGGGCCAATATATATCCCTGCCTGACACCCTTATTTATGGCTGATAAAATCCTGTTATTGCCCAATATTATTCTAGCTGAGGATTGTTTATGGAGGGTGTAGAAAAGCCGATTCCTAGGACACATCTGTAGGGTTCCTCAGGTAAACGTTATTCTAGTTACAGCTTAAGATGTTACAGTGAACCACTGGGTCCCATCACCCAGGCTGGGCTTTCTCAACTGTTAACTCCTGGAATCTTCACAACAGTCATTCCTGCATTCGCACACAAACATTCTGTCAGGCACACCAACATTCTCTCAGCATCATCATGCACCTGCATTCACTCCAAACACTATACAACAGAGGGCTACCAAGATTTGTAACAACATGTGGGGGCACCCCATCCCCCTCAGCTTGTTCCATAACAGGTTCTGGTTTACCATGTCAAATGCTGTACGGAAGTCAACATATGTAATGTACATCACAGGACGCTCACTACTTTTAGCTTGACTAATCAAGGTGTCCAGTAGTCTAATGTTGTGTGTTGTGTTTGATCCTGAATGAAAACCGGTCTGCAAGGGATTGAATAGACAATGGGCCTCATTACACGGACAGCGGTAACCATGGCGCTATTAGCGCCATTGTTGCTGCCGGTATTTTACCGAATCCGCCATGGTGAATGGCGGAATGACCGCCCTATTCCAAGGCGTGTGGGGGCGGTAATTCCCCATTCACCATGGCACTTCCCCATTCCCATTTTTGCCCCCATAGGGCTCAATGGGAATGGGGAAGGCGGTAATTACGGTACCGCAAATTGCGGTACCGTAATTACCTCCTAGGTCCCTTTGCGGGTCCTGTCCTTAACGGCTGGTAAAACCAGCCGTTAAGGTAGGGTCCCACAAAAGGACCTCGTAGTAAGGCGGTAAGGGTTTACTGGCACTGGTACCCTTACTGGTACCGGTAAACCCTTACCCCCATCCGTGTAATGAGGCCCAATGATTATCTGCCCAAGCTTGAAGCTGTTACAACAAACAAGAGGTGAACACCTTTCTAGAGACATCCAAAAGTGATCAGAGCCTATGATTTTCTGGTGATAGCCGGTACCTGATTTATTGACTGGTACCAATATGGGGGACTTCCAAGAGACAGGAATTATTTGTGTTTCACAAACCTTGTTAAATAGGACACAGAAAAAATAATTCTTAGGCAGATACTCTCAACACTAAACTGCATGTGCCAAGACTGACAATCTTCCAATTCGATGACTGGAGTATTCATGTTAGGGCACATTTTATACTTAATATGGCATTTCCATCCCTGCTCTGCAAATGGGGTTCAGTGGTTTGGTGTCAACAGTGCCACGTGCCGAAGTAAGCACTCTCCACATTGTTCTAGGGCACTGGCTTTGCACCGCATTAATCAATTTTTGCAAATGTATAGTTAATCCCATGGCCTTCAATTTTTTTAAGCCAATTGGAGTAACTATTCTTGGCCTTTCTGTCCTCGGTAGAGTCACTATGCTGAAACACTGCACGCATCTTAATTCGTCATAGCTCTCTACACAAAGTTCGTTTTGCTGCCTGTATTTCAGGATCAAATGAACCAAGTCTCTTTTTTTCAAGAGCTACCAGTGTCTTGCTATGAATTAGCCCTACCGTGTGGGCAGTTTTGCAAAGCCATGCTTCAATCTCGTCCCCCGAAAAATACATAAGTGATCCGTAGGACCAGATAACATATTACTAAGTGCTTTGCAGGCCTTGTTTATGTTCCCCTGGGACTAGCATAATCGTTTACCTTCTTGGTTTACCTCTAAGTCGCCAACCCTGTGATCCTTCATCGTCCCATCCCATTTCAGGTGCAAGCTCAGTAAAGCATGGTCACTAAAGGTATTAGAGAGCACATACAAGTCACCAACGCATTCGAGCAATAGGTTATTCCCACACAAGTAGTCTAAAATCGCCCATTTGGTACCCACCTGCCAAGTGGATTTACCCGGGATATCGCTGCAGGTCCTGCCATTCAAACCATTGGGGACCCTTAGAGTTAGACTCTTTCAAGGTTAATCTACTATTGACTAATATGTGGTGGTGTGTAGCTGATAGCGATGACTCACCACAGCTGCCATTAAAAACGCCTCCTAATAGGATCATATCGCTCTCAGCAGAACACCCCCATGAGGTAATAGTCTGATCTACATATTCAAAAATGTCACCAGTTTTTAAACCGCTGGGGGGGGTCGTAGAGATTTACCACTAGCAGCCATTTCCTCCCACAAACAGTCTCAGCCATGACTTCCACCGCCAAAACATTACCAGTGGTGTCCATGGGTGTGACCAAAGTAGAACTAAGTTCATGCCTGACCCCAATTATCACACCCAAACGGTCGACCTCTAGAACCTTTTTTTGCAGGCTGCTGATACATTATGAAACCATCTAGGTGAAAAGGCACTACTAATCAGGTTTCTTGTAGCATAAATATGTGATATTCAAGCAACCAGTTCAATGATTCGCCCTCTGCCACAAAGTGAGAGTAGCCCCTGGTATTCCAAGAGGCCACCTTATAAATGCAACCTCTTTAGCCAGTTCCAACCCTTCACATTGTCTTAACAATTGACTTCTTTTCCAGTTAGTTTAGGGGCGACATCAATGGCCACCTTTTTTGTCGAAGCCTTACAATGGCTGCAACACTCAGTTGTCGCTCTTAACTCTGACTCCCTTTCTAGATCATAACCCAGGTATGCAATTGAGTCTCGCACAGTGCGTATCCAGGATGCAATTAAGGGTAGAAAACAATGATTCCTAGACATATTGCCACAAACTTTAACCAGTGGTTCAACAAATTCAGAGGAGTTCAACATACGCAATGTAGGGATTGTTACGAATAATGTTAACAGAGACGAACATTTACAAACTTTACAGAACTTTATCTTGCTATCACACTTATCGTGGAAGTGTCCAAAGGCACACTATGTACAACTTTACTAGGCACGACCTTGTTGCTTGTAGGCGTAACATCAGCTTTTAAATATACTCAAGTGGCCTTTGGTACTGGGATAACCCTTTCTTCACTCTCGTGCACAGTCTGAATGCTGGTATTAACAACAGATTTCCCAAAGTTTGCTGCACTTGAGATGTTATCGCTTAATAGCCAGCGAGTCAGAGATCCCACTGATTGTTGCCAGCGTTTTTTGTGTTGTGATTCTCTCTTCCTCCCTTTCTTCATTTTTTTGACTTGCATGTGCCTCAGATCTACTTGTGGAGTTCAGCGGCTGATTCACCAGCAAACACGATCCTATAGCTGGCTTACTGAATGCACCAGCATTAGACAAAAGTTTACGCTTTCTTAAGCGTCTCTGCTTTCGCATTGGATAACCCTCTGATTCTTTTCTTTCCATAGGTCGCTCAATAATCCAATAGCTTCCTCCTGCTTAAAGGAATGGTTCGCCCAAAAATTTTTATTTAAAAAATAGATAGGCAACATAAAAAAAAACGATTTGCGTTTTTTTTTTCGAAGTCCCTATGTAAAATTTTGAGCAGTTCAAGCACAAAAATTTAAAAAGCAAGCACATGGGCGCATCCATTTTGTGAAATGGCTGCCCGCCTGTGCTGGCTTTTGCGGCACTAATGAAGGAAAAGCCAGCCAGCTGTAGTAAACAAAAGCTACCACTGTGTGGCTTTTCCTTCATTGGTGCCGGGACTTGGAGGACGCGGACCGGAGACTACAGGCAGAAAATCTGCAGCTGCATCTCGGTAAGTGCTATTTATTTTTTAAAAAAAATAAGCACTAGCTGCGTTTTTTTTTCTAAGTTTTCCAGCTGTAGGAGCCCGGAAAACTTAGAAATAAAACCGCAGCTCGAAAAACATTGTGTTTATGTTTATGGTCACTTTTGAAGCGACCGCAAACATAAATACAAAGTTATTGTGTTTGAAAACGCTGCGGTTTTTCTTTCTAGGTTTCTCAGGCTCCTCTGAGCCTGAGAAACTTAGAAAGAAAAACCGCAGCGTTTTCAAACACAACCGCGTTGTGTTTCTGCCTAAATCTGCTTTCCCATTTGGGGCTTTAGGGCTCCCCACGGGGAGCCATAGAGCCCCAAATGGGAAAGCGGATTTAGGCAGAAACACTGCAGCATTTAGCATTGCGGAAAACAACCCCACGGGGAGCCCTAGAGCCCCAAATGGGAAGGCAGATTTCGGCAGAAACACAGCGGCATGTAAACACAACCATGTTGTGTTTCTGCCTGCCTTTGCTTTGACTTTGGGTCTCCGGTGCTCTCCTGGGTGAGCACCGGAGACCCAAAGTGATAGCCACGGCAGGCAGAAACACAATGCGGTTGTGTTTGAAAACGCTGCGGTTTTTCTTTCTGAGTTTCTCAGGCTCCTCCGAGCCCCATGGGGAGCCCTAGAGCCCCAAATGGGAAAGCAGATTTAGGCAGAAACACTGCAGCATTTAGCATTTCCCATTTGGGGCTCTCGGGCCCCCTGTGGGGAGCCCGAGAGCCCCAAATGGGAAATCAGATTTAGGCAGAAACAACGCGGCATGTAAACACAACCGCGTTGTGTTTCTGCCTGCCTTTGCTTTCACTTTGGGTCTCCGGTGCTCCCATGGGGGAGCACCGGAGACCCAAAGTGATAGCCACGGCAGGCAGAAACACAACACGGTTGTGTTTGAAAACACTGCAGTTTTTCTTTCTGAGTTTCTCAGGCTCCTCCGAGCCGGAGGAGCCTGAGAAACTTAGAAAGAAAAACCGCAGTGTTTTCAAACACAATAATGTTGTATTTATGTTTGCGGTCGCTTCAAAAGCTACTGCAAACATAAATACAAAGTTTTTAAAGCCGCGGTTTTATTTCTAAGTTTTCTGGGCTCCTCCAGCCTGGAAAACTTAGAAAAAAAAACGCAGCTAGTGTTTATTTTTATAAAAAAAATAGCACTTACCGAGATGCAGCTGCAGCTTTTCTGCCTGTAGTCTCCGGTCCCCGTCCTCCGCATACAGCACCAATGAAGAAAAAGCCACCCAGTGGTAGCTTTTGTTTACTACAGCTGGCTGGCTTTTCCTTCATTAGTGCTGCAAAAGCCAAAGCGAGCACATCGGCGGGCATCCATTTCACAAAATGGATGCCCCCATGTGCTATCTTTGAGCTTGAAATGCTCAAAATTTTACATAGGGACTTCGAAGAAAAAAAACGCCAATCGTTTTTTTTTTTATGTTGCCTATCTATTTTTTAAATAAAATTTTTTGGGCAAACCATTCCTTTAAGGACATCCTTGTGAATATGGCCACAAAATTTCAGCAACATTTTTATAGCGAAGTGAAGTACTTTGTTTTGTACCGCTACCCCAGTTCCAGCCGTAGTATTCTGGCTGCTATTATTTAAATTTGCTTCATTGATGCATGTAACTAGGTCAACAATGGAACGACTGGGAGTGGCAGGCCATAGCATATGAGTAACGGAAAGCCCTGATGAGACGCACCCTGGCTGTATTTAGAACAATTATGGTCTGGGGCAGGATACACTCCCTCAGCAGATTTGTTGGTAGCGCGGTCAACTGAAGGCATGGTGCAACCGACGTTACACAGGGAGTAGAATAGTTCTAGAAGAGAATTATTGTCAATATCGCCCAGTGGTGAATGGAAATCTTGCCGAGCTGCAGGTTGTCCTGCTTGTATATCTTCCATTGCAGCTTGCTCCACTTCCTCAGCACCCACTGTTACCACCCTCAATGCAGGGTTAATTCCTGCTTTGAAGTACATGGGAATTTTTCCATTGTCACAGGTAGGACGGGAGCAGATTTCCGACTTTTGAAAATTTTGTAACTCTCCACCTTGCAAATTAGTCTGCTCTGTTTCCTGATGTGAGCATCTTTTATAGCCATTGGCTTTATCATAAGGTTTAGGTTTCCATAGATTATAGTTTATCAGTTTACAAGGTGCCTTACCCGGCATAATTCCTCTAGTACAGTGTAGAAGAGCAGCTGCATGCCTCTGCAGGAAATTCTGCCCCCCTACCTCCTGTATGTTGGAAGCCTGAGATTGTGCTATGCTTGACCCCAGCAGTTGTGACCATACCACGACGAATATTCGAAAGAAGGTACCCTCTGAGAAAAGCCTATCAAATATATTCCTGAAGAGATGACATTCTGAGGGAGGAACTCCCTGAAGAAATATGAAAACGAGTGAAAAAGGAGATGGTGAGGTCACGAGAGACGAACGTGACCCACTAAGAATACTGGCTGAAGATAATGTAAGGATCTTAGAAAATGACTACGAAGTAAAGACTCGAGTAAACCTTCATACGCGAAAAGAAGATTGCATGTGTGTGACGGACTGTAGAAAATGCAAGCCGTTCAATAACTGTACAGATGCAGCAACACTAGTAGATTAAGTAATCTTAGAAGCTGGCTATATATAGCTATATGTAGCGAATAGACTGCAGGCAGAGCCGCCATTGTATAGAAACTGGACATCGGTGTCATGCATTTAGTAAGCCTAGACCCACGTAGAAGAAAAGTAAAGAACTGTGTTGCAGTAAGTATTAGCTGAGATCATATACCTGAATGGCGAGGCTGTTTGGCCTGCCATAAAAATCAAAGCAGCCAAGGCCGGCTATCTATTCTTGAAGGCGGTGAACATGAGAAGCTGAATCATCCCTTGTTAAGGTGCGAAGAAAGAACAACAAGCGAGCTAAGTTTTATTCATTTAAGATATTTAAATGCTGCAAAATGGACCAAATCGTTGTGTCCTGTCACGTGATGGAAATAGGGTTCAGCTTGGAGTTCTAGAACAGCGATAGTGCAGGCTTGGACTCCCTTATATTCTCAAAGATAAGACTACTTGGCAAGGTCAAGTTCAAAGACAGAAACCTATCGGGCTTATGAAGTTGATCTGATAGGCAACCTCTTTATATCCTTTTGTATTTCATGCACGTTGATGCAATGTCAGAGACCGGATGATATTTGGACCGGGCTTATATTTATTTTATTGGAGTTAATATCATTTCTTTCTTAGATTAAGGAACACATGATTTAATATGAGGTACAAGCGATGTAGTTAAATTATTTAATAATATTTAGATCAACTATGAATGATGAAACAATCGATATATATTTTTGTAAATTTAATAATTTCATTTGGAATCCAACAATAATAATCACGGCTCATCATATTAATGTACATGGAACTTTACAAATATGAGCAGAAGCGATTTCCAAACGGACAGAAAGGTGGAATATCTGTTTGCTAAGTGTAGCGGTTGACGATTACAAGATGGTGGACACATGCATCTGACACGGGCAGAGGGAAAACTCGGAAAGGGAGACCTGCTCACTATGGCAACGTACTAACAACGTTGCCATGGACACCCTTTATAGCCTCGTAACTTCCAAAATGGCGACGGTACGAGCAATGGAGTGAATTTCGGCCAAAGCAAGTGACTTTGCGGTGAGCTATAATGATGATTTCAGATGCGCACTGTAGATGAGATTAAGAAAAACAGTCCGGGATATGTTTCAAAGGGCCCTAATTTCTGGAAATGAATACAGATTTTCATGTAGACAAAAACATAAATGACATTACGATCTTTGTGTAAAAGGCTGCAATTCCGTTTAATCGCATGCTCTAATGCGAATGATAGTTAAACGTTCTACAAATGCGAGGATATCTGACAGGGTGGCATTTATGGAGAATACAGGCAGTTTGGTCATTTCAATTTAGTACGCGTACATTGGCACTATTAGGTACTGATTTCACTGTGAATTTTAGTACTTTTTTGAACTTGGAATATATTTGCAACAAATGTATTAACTACATAGATTAGAGCATCACCATATAATATAACGCTGATAAGTTAAAGGAAAGACAAGAGTATTGAGAAGGTACAACCTATTAATTAGAACCATTATCGCTTTTTTAGGAATTTTGGAACCTGGGATCAAACCCATTATTCAGCTTTCATATGGAACTACTTAGTAAATCGAATTGGGTAAGGTAACAAGCAATGAGATACCAACATAGTACAGACTCACACATTCTAAAATTTGCAAAGGATGTTAGAGTGATCAAGATTGACTAATTTATTTGGTTTTGTTTTATTTTTATTTTTATCTCTCAGTGTGTCTTTATGTTGTTTCTCCAAACCTACATAATCCTCTCCATTACCAACCCGCCATGTCGGTCAATAATTTTGTGTTCTTTTTATTTCTTTTCGCTTTGGATATCTATTTTGATTCGCTCAAATAATGGTTAAATCTTTAATGCAATTATTTTCTAATTGATATTGTTTGAATTATGTAATAAGTTTTGTATTTTTTAGCCCTGATATGATAAAGGCTCAGGAGCCGAAACACGTGTCACAACTGTTACTATTTGTGTTCAGGTCACTTATGTCCAATTAATAAATTTCAATACAACCTCTTACCAACTGGCGCCGAGTCCTGGAATTTCCTTTCCTGCATGTTCAAAGACAATCTTCATGGCAGAAGGCATGGGTGATGAGAGGTGTTGGGCTAATTGGGTGGGGATGTAAAGTCAAATCCACCTTCTGGCACCTGGATCTGAGTTTACGTGTTGCTCAGTGAACCAAATGTTACAGACATGGCACAAGTGTGCCAACCAATTGTAGAGGGCCATATAACGAAGGACCTTATAGTTTGAGAACCAGTGATATATTGTGTGCCTAATAGTGTTGAAGATGTCTTGCATTAGAGGTAGGCAAAAGTTGTCCACCTGACAGAAGATATCCAATCATAACTCCTCCCCTTATGGAAAGTATACTTAGATGTTCCCTTGAGCCTATCACAGCCTTTCATAGGTTTTTCTCATTTGCCACATAGCATGATGTCACATATGACAAATTCTTAGTATATAGATTTGTTTTTATGTGAAATGAGACTCGAGCGTACGTATGTTGGTGTCAGTTGTAACTCCCTGTTTTAGACAATTGATATTAAAACAGCAAACTTTGCCGTCTTCCTGAGTTGGTTAGATTATTTGGTGTCAGAGTTATCCTCAATCCCATCCATTGCAAGCCCACTTGGTAGCAGAGGATGGTTAAAAGATCCAAACTAGTTTGTCTCCAGAGTTTCCGACGATCAGACATCCTCTGCCATTAGCCGGATGGTCGCAGGGTTTCCTGTGGAGAGCAGCCGAATAGAAATAAACTTGCAAGAAGAACCGAGATGGTGGGCAGGTCCCCCTTTGACGAAATCCCTACCCGGTTTCCACAGGCACTCTGTGTACAAAAGGCAAAGTGGTTGATTGGAGGAGGAATTGACACCGAAGGCCTCGAGTCGATTACCAAATGAATAGTGAGTAGACTAAGGGGAATGGCAAATTAAGGGGATGGGGCTGTGATAATTTTTGAGTAACAGGAAATATTGTGTGAAGAGAAGAATATCGCCTAGAATCCAAGCTCAAGGGAGGTCAGAGGAGACGTCTCAAATCCCAACGGGGGTAGAGCAGAAATATATAACGCATGAACAGGTTCATGTAACTTAACGTCTTAAACCCTGTAGAGGATATTAAGTAAAGGCGAGAGAAAAAAAAAGGTGTTCACTGTATTTATTAATGTGTTAAGTTGACTAGTCTGCATGCTGTTTGTTGATTTGAAATATTGAAGAGCGATAAAAATTGTGAAGTCATTGATGAAAAGTTGAGGAGCTATAGTGACTACCTTAGCGAAGTGGTTGGTACCAATCCAAAATTAAAGATAGCTAATTGAGAAAGTAGTGACTTGAGTGGCGATTGATGGTGCACGCTCATATTTGTTGTTTTAAAGAGTTGAAAAAGTAGTGATTTAAGCAGAAAATATAAATACGACAGTGTGACATGTCTGTTCCCTTGTTTTATTCAGGGCAGGCACCAGTTAACATTTTGGGAAGAGATTTAATGACAAAACTTAACATGACGGTTTCATTCACTGATCAGGGAATAGTGTGATCCACACCAGGAATACACTATTTAAATGTGTGCAGATTTATACTGGCATTCACAGGACAAGTTGCTCTGTGAGGCATTCCAGTAGATCCAGAGGTTTTTCTATATGGAGTGAGCATTCTACTGACATGGCTATCTGGCTTCGTGGGAAAAATTGTGATGATATCTGATGAGTTTTTGTTTAGACCGCGAATACCCATGGACGAAGAGGGGGACAGACTATGCCTGTAGAATTAGAAACAGCCATAGTATGAAGGGAAATGGCAATGCTTGAAGGAGTGTTACGCTCACCTGGTATCCACGGGGACGCCACCCAGCCCTGATTGGATGATTTGCATTCTCGAACTCTCTCCCGGTCCTTTGGTAAGGCCTTTGGTTAAAGATGGGTCTTAATATTGTAAAAGGTGGATTCTCCGTCCTGATCCTCATGGCAGGGCCGCTTAGATGTGGGGGGTGAGCAGCGACCAAGTTACTTCACTGGTGCAAGCCCCCCTGTGGGAATCCAGGCCTGCTGCGACTCCGTAGGTTTGCTGCTTTACAGTCTTTATATGCAGTTCTTATGTTCCGCTTAGTTCGAATAATAATGCCTTACTTCTTTCCTTTTAGGTATGGAAATTTATTTTGGTGTTGTCATGCAGTTTGAAGATGAGCATGGGCCGGTAGGCGAAAGCGCGGTGTGCGCGATGCTTTCCGGTGAGTAATGCGCGATGCGCTGCGCTGTTTCGCCTTTTATATTGCTAACCTGTGTCTTTTCTCTCCTTGCAGGTTGCGATGTTCCTCGCCAAATGCCGTAATGTTCCAGCAATGGAACTGACCAGGAGATGACTACCCAGGTAAGAATTGTGTGGCTTTCTTTATTTGGGAGGAAACGTGAGGAAATGCTTACTAATGCTGTCTTTCTTTCTCCTCTTTCCAGGTTATGGTATTCCAGGATGCATGTGGTGCCGGATGATGGAGTTCGTACCTTCAGGTGAGTGGAACTGAAGTCAGCGATGGATTGAAGACAGGATACTGTTCCAGGTAAGTTTCATAGTGTTCTTCCTCTCTCTGCAGGTTCTTGGTTTCAGGTAAGCTGGCATCAAAGAACTGGACACGGTGAGCGTTATGCTGCCTACAGCAGAATAACGCAAAGCATGTTCTGCTGTTTGGATGTGGTTTAAATAGTCTCAGGTAAAGTAGTCCAGGTAAAATAGTCCCAGGCCTGCCACACCCAACGTAGTCCAGGTAAAGTAGTCCCAGGCCTGCCACACCCAAAAGACTAGACCGCATAGCTCAGTTCCTCGTAACTGAGCTATGTGTGTGCCTCCATGTTGGCTGAACCCCCCCAAGTTAAATAGTGCCAAGTAAATAGTCCCATTCTAAAGTTGGTCTTCATGAAGGTTATGAGTCTGGCGCCAAAGGCGCCAGGACTGACTCCAAGAGAGTCTTGGATGAGGTTTTAAGGCCTTTGACCTGGTCCTAACTGGAAGGCTGACTTGCCAGTGAGGGCCAGGGGCAAGGGTCATGACAGGAGTAGATGATGAGGGTAGACCATGGAGAACAATAATAGCTCTCGAGGAAGGGTACAGATTGACTGATATCACTGATGACATGTTTAGGGAAGAGCAAACAGATGATGAAGTGGTATTCTTTGTGAGCATCACATACTAGATGAGAATAGAGAAGAGGGATGTTCCCAGTGAATGACAATAATGCAGCAGTGTCCAGCATCTTTTCAGAAAGACTTGGAGAAGGTGCCAAGTGTCCTTTGGACCACAGGCCCTTTTGATGTAGGTTTATTAAAGGGGATAGGGGAAGTTAAAATAAAGCTGAAGCCAGGAGCAATTTTACCTCGAAGGATGAGGGGTATATTTCAGACTATTAAAGCACTGATGAAACAAGGTATTCTGGTGCCATTAGTATCGTTGTGTAACACTGCGTTGTATCCGATCAAAAAATCTAAAGGAGGTTTGTGGAGATTTATACAAGATATGAGACCGAATAACCAGATTGTAGATGTGGAGTTTCCTTTAGCTCCTAATCCGGCGAAGATTCAGTGCAGTATCCCACTGGAAGCTCGATATTTCAGGGTGATCGATTTGAAAAATGTGTTTTTCTCGATCCCGTTGCACAAAGACTCACAAGACCCGACTTCCTTTACGTTTCGCCAAACTCGACTGAAACATACTCGTTTGCCCCAGGGGTACTGGGAGTCCCCATTGAGCTTTAACAGAGTCCTAAAGATGGATGTAGGCAATATTGATCTTAGGAGCGCAGTGATAGAGTACGTGGAACATTTTAATTTGTAGCACCATGGAGGATGAGTGCATACAAGATTCTATTCAGTTGATGACTATTGTAGCAGGTAAGGGATATAAAATAGACAAAGGTAAGTTACAATGCTGTCAAGAAGAGGTGTTATACATAGGGCAGTTGATTTCACATGAAGGTAAGAAAGTGACACCTGAAAGAGCTGAGGCAATTCTGAAAACCTCAAAGTCAAATACAGTGAAACCGATGGAACAGTTTTTGGGGTCATGCAACTATTTTAGAGCCTGGGTGTTTAATTACATTCATACATGAGACCCCCTTTGCAAGCTTTAAAGAAAGCACAAGTGGATAAAATAAAAATAGAATGGACTGAGGAAATGGAGGAAGGGTTTGAGAAGCTGAAAAAAGCTATTTGTACGGCCCCTGTTTTGGGAATTCCTAATTATGCTGAGGAAATGTATTTGTTTTTGCACACAAATGGGACAGTCATGACAGCAGTGCTTACACAGAGAACCACACTGGGATACAAGCCTTTAGCATATTATAGTGGGATTTTAGAGACAGTAATGAGAGGACAATTTCCTTGCAAACAGTCATTGGCAGCTGCCATGTTAGCAATTGAGAAGTCTACAAGTATTGTGATGGGATGCTCTATGACTCTCTTCGTGGAGCATGCTCTATTTGCCATTTTAGAGAAACCTAAAGGCAAATTAACATCCCAAAGAGCTTCAGTTTAGGAGGTAATGATTTTCGAACCCAATGATTAAAATTGTAAAATGTAAAATAGTGAATCCTGCCACATTTATAGCTGAGCCAGTGAAAGAAGGAGAACATGTGCATGACTGTGCAAATTATGTTGAATTGTATGATGATATAACCCGCATGAAGGAAAATGCTTTAGCAGGAGGGGAAATTCTCTTTATTGATGGTTCTTCGAAAATTGATCAGACTAGTGGAGAAAGGCATTCAGGCGCAGTAATAGTGAGACACAGATTAAATGGAGAATTTGAAGTTGTAGCAAGTGCAAGACTACCGTCTCACTTTTCAGCGCAAGCAGCAGAATTGGTAGCACTTATTGTTGCCCACCTACCTCCTGTATGTTGGAAGCCTGAGATTGTGCCATGCTTGACCCCAGCTGTTGTGATACACCATGACGAATATTCGAAAGAAGGTACCCTCTGAGAAAACCCTATCAAATGTATTCCCGAAGAGACTACAATCTGAGGCAGAAACTCCCTGAAGAAATATGAAAACAAGTGAAAAAGGAGCTGGTGACATCACAAGAGACAAACGTGATGGACTAAGAATACTGGCTGAAGATAATGTAAGGACCTTATAGAAACTGACTACGAAGTAAAGAATCGAGTAAACTTTCATTTCCAAAAAGAAGATTGCATGTGTGTGACGCACTGCAGAAAATGGAAGCCATTCAATAACTGTACAGATGCAGCAACGCAAGAAGATTAAGTAATCTTAGAAGCTGGCTAAATGTAGTGAAAAGACTGCAGGTGGCACCGCCATTGTATAGAAACTAGACATTGGTGTCATGCATTTAGTAAGCTTGGACCCATGGAGAAGAGAGGTCGAGAACTGTGTCGCAGCAATAATTAGCTGAGATCGTAGGCACGAATGGCGAGGCTGTTTGGTCTGGAATAAAAATCAAAGAAGCCAAGGCCGGTTATCCATTCTTGAAGGCAGTGAACATGAGAAGCTGAATCATCCCTCCCTTGTTAAGGTGTGAAGAAAGAACACAATGCGTGCCAAGTTTTAATCATGTAAGATACTTAAATGCTGCAAAATGGACCAAATCGTGGTCTCCTGTCACATGAGCTAAAGATGGAAATAGAGTTCAGCTTGGAATTCTAGAACAGCGATAGTGCGTGCTCGCACTCCCTTATATTCTCACAGACAAGAATTCTTTGCAAGGCCAAGTTCAAAGACAATCTTCATGGCATAAGGCATGCGTGATGAGAGATGTTGGGCTAATTGGGTGGGTCTGACCCTCCGTGCTGCTAAGTGAACCGGATGTTCCAGACATGGCACAAGCATTATAGTTTGAGAGCCAATTATATCTCACATACTTAATAGTGTTGAAGATGACTTGCATTAGAGATAGGTATAAGTAGTCCAACTGACAGTAGATATCCAATCATAACTCCACCACTTATAGAAAGTATACTTAGATGTTCCCCATGAGCCCATCGCAGCCTTTCGTAGGTATTTCTCATTTGCCACGTGGTATGACATCACGTATGATGAATTTTTAGTATATAAATGTGTTTTTATGTGAAATGAGCCTAGAGACATGAGCACCATCTGTTGATACGTTGTAACTCCCTGTTTTACACAATTGATATTGAAACAGAAAACTTCCTGAGTTGGTTTGATTATTTAATGTCAGAGTTATTCTGCATCCCATCCATTGCATGCACGCTACCCAAAGGGCTGTAAGCTGAACAACGTCCCCTGGAGGATAGCTACCCAAGGCAAATGGTGCTGTAGGCAATTAGCAAATTAAGGAACAGAGCAGGCCCACCTTTAGAATGATAAAATGGTATATGTCCACCAGACACCCAGGCACAGCCCCCAACGGACCATAACGGACCACTCTGGCTCCCACTCAACTCCCTGCACAGCACTATGTGCTGAATCTTGGGTTTTCAGTTTTGAAATGAAGTCCTTTAAACACGTGTATGTGTCAGCAGAGATCTTTATTAGAAAGACTGCTCCAGTGACCACAACAGACCACTCTGGCTCCCACTCAGCTCTTCGCGTCTGATAATTTCAGCTGTTATTGGCCTGTTTTCTCCACCTTAGAAAAAAAATCTACTTATGAAAGATGTTTATTTATAACTAATTTCATATCTATTGGAAAAGAATCAGTAGTAGCGCTGTCTTTTGAAGGGAGACTATTAAATTTACAAATATGTTGCCTGGGGTATCCCAGTCGTACTCCTGGAAAGTGAAGGGCAAGTCATGAGTAAGTCAGAGTTACCACCAGTAACGTCTTTGCAAATGAAATTATCTCCATTCAGTGTTACCTGTGACTTACACCTGAAAATGACTACTAAATTTGTAACAGAGCTACCAGGGCTTTCTTCTGGAAAGTGAATAGTAAGTGAGGACTAAGTAAGAATTACTACAGGTAACTTGTTAGCCAGTCGACTAGACTCCCTTCAGGAGTAATTCGGGGTTATTCCTGACAACTACTCTTTGAATCGGCCCCATTCGAAATGTTAAATTTTCGGTGCCTGGAGTGCATGGGTAAGGTAAGTAGATATACTGAATTCTCGCAGCTCCGAGAGAAGTGGTCACGATGCAGCACTGAAGAAAATGTTCCATTTCAACTCAGGTTACACATTTTTCCTGGATGAAGGTGAACCAGCTTAGGAGAAAAAAGATGGATATCAGCACTATGGAAAATGGCTCTTAGATCCCATAGCCCAAGATCAACAAAGTGACAACAGGCAGGGCTGATTCAAGGACATTCAAGGGCATTTTCTCACCAAACTGTCCATTGAATTGGAGCCGAATTTAATATTTGAATAATCAATCTGTCAACCTTCTGCAGATGGCGCCAATGAGGTAGCCTAGTATTGCCTTGTCATAGTACTGGCCATCAGAGCAGGGAAAAGTGGGGAGAAATAGTCTTGCGAGGGTCCAGGATGTAGGCGGCCTTGCAAGACTCGTAAGCGCATGCGTAGCAGAAGGCAAAAAGGCGCAAATTGAAAAACAGCGATTGTCGGAGCCGGAGTCAGAGCTGCTCCCCGGCGCTCCTCCGTAATAAGATACATTGGGTCTGATCCCAAGTTGGGCGGTTTCGGCTCAACTTTATTAGCGTCCACGCCCAACTGCCCAGCGATAATTCTGCCGGATCACAGGGTGGCTGCTGTTAGTCCCCATTCCCCATTGGGTTCATTGGACCCAATGGGAAATTTGTGGCACAATTACCATGCGGTAATACAGCGCAACGTAATTGCACCAAAAATTTACATTTTTCCAGCGTGTTTACCCTCAGCTCTTAGCTGTGGGTAAACACATCAGACTTGAGATTGGGCAGACCCTTAAATGCGGCAGTAGCACAGTTACCGCTGCATTTAAGGGCTACCATCCAACTCGTGATCAGGCCCATAGACTCTCAACACTGATCAAAGATTGCCAGAAACATACTGTGAAGAGCATTCTGAGCAGTGAGCAACTGCTCCTGGTAAATAGATTCCAGGTGTAAACATTAAACCTTGGTCCAGCAGTTACTGGCATACAAGTTTCATTTAAAACACAACAGAATTGGTGATGAAGACTACGGAGCGAGTTCCATGTGTTGAGGGTGCATTAAGCAATTCCGCGCCCCACATTTCTGCAGTCAGCAGGTAGGCCTACCATCCCATGGCCTCAATGGGAACCCCTATTCACTATATACTTCAATGCCGTGGGGGGTATTGACTATTTCCCAGCTAGGAAGAGACCCATGTGGACGAATGTAATGTGGGTGGAAGGGCCGAGGATTTTTGCTGGACTAAATCCCAGACTGGTAGATGATGATGCAGATGATGTATTTAAAGATGCCCGACAGCACATTGTTAAGTGGATTCCCAATAAAGAAAACACAGTGCTGCATTGTATCAAGTTCTATGGCAGATAGCAAGAAGCATCTGAATTAGTGGATGACTATGTCACATGGATGAGAGAATTGGCAGCTTCGTGTGACTTTGGCAACAACACAGAGAACATGATTTGCGACATGCTTGTGATCCATTCTAACTCGAGGAAAGTACAAGACGGGTTTATTTTGGAGAAAGAATTAGGCAATTCAGATTTCTAGAGCAGTGGAGGAAACCTCACGCAGATACAAAGTAATGGCGGGAAGTGTGTCGTTTTCTGAAGTGCATGCAATCCAGTACCAGGGGAACAAAGAGAGAGACTGAAGTGGAATGGCAGGGATGAGAGAGATGGAAAAAGAGAACTTTTGAAGTGCCACAGGTGCATCAGCACTCGCTATCTAGCAAACGATAGAGAATGTCCTGCCCAGACCAAAGAATGCTCATATTGCAGAAGGTTTGGACACACTGGTTACCTGCAAGTGAACAGGCAAGAAAATCACATCAGTGGAAGCAAACAGTGGCACGGGTGGAGATGAATCATCAGGGGAGGATACGCCCGCCATCATAATGGTCAACAGTTCTACCACAAGGAGAGAGAAGCCGCACTGTGTGATCAGGGTGGACAGAAACTAAACCAGAATCATGGCCAGCTCAGGGTAGGATTTTACCATTTTGCGGATGCGCACTTATAAAGACATGGTGGGACAGAGCCAGGTTGAAGTCAAGAGAATGAAACATAGACCAGCAGTGTTCGGGTGTTACACCGCTACCGTGGATCAATACTCACGGACAGGAAACAGAATGATGTTCTAATTTCTTCCTTGAACACCTTCACTGTGGTCTCCTGATTACAGGGCAACCTTTTCCTCTAGACACCCTCGCCCATCTGTTGACAGTACAGACAGGACAGTAATCAGAGGAAAAGAGCAGTGTACCAACTGGTAAGCGCCAAGCTGTAAAAGAGAAAGGAAGAAGGTAAGTAGTGGGAATAGATGAGAAAAACATATCCAAGATATGGTAAAGGAACTGACCTGGTGGTTAAGCGCTATTTCCTTTATCCTATGTGAGGTAAGACTGCTCTATCTTCGGTGTTACTAAGGGCAGAGGATGGAACCTTGACCATTGGAGAAATAAGAGACCAGAAAGAGATAACAACAGGAGATCGTAAAGAATACATTAAAAAAGGGAATGTTAGTAATGACCAACCCGAACGGAATGAGGACGCTCTAACGAGTCTTCGGATCACCAGATCCCAGCAGAGCATCTTTCCTGTGAGGAGTCCCAAAGTCAAGTTCACAGGAGCACACAACACAAGAAAGCAAAATCCGAGTAATTCCAAAGCCAACGGAATCCAGAAATCAATCCAAAGAAGCAGTCCAAGGTCAAAAGACTGTTGTCTGTTTGCAAGAATACTGGTTGTTCTTCTTTTGTTGATGTATGGCAGGGAGAACCAAGTTGCTGCGGAACATTCAGAAGGAATGCCGTAGAGCGGCGAAGAGACAATGCTGCGTGCAGTGATGAGCAGATATATCTGTATGTCGCAGGGCGGCAAGGAGGTAATGCCGCGGGGTGACAAGGATGTAATGCCACGGGGCGGCAAGGAAAAATGCTGCATGGTGGCGACAAGGTAATGCTGCGGGGCAGTGAGCAGTGTCGGACCGGCTTATTGGCCATTCGTCCCGTGGCCGATTGGAGACTGGCCTTGGGTTGGTAATGGGCTGGTTTTATGAGCCCCCCTGGGGCCGGTTTTTAGCTGTGCATATATATATATGAAAGGTAGCAGCCGGTTTTTACTTTGCCCCGCTACAGCAGGATCGATCTATTGCTCTCCTGCTCTGTCTGTGCTGTGCGCATTCATCAAAGAAAGTTAACACTTAGTTCCTAAGTGTTACGTTTGCTTTGATGAAATGAATCAAGCACGATTGCCCCGGCCGAGGCCCAGCCATCTGCTGCGGTGTGGCGCCAGTGCTGCCAGCCAAGGCAGGAGGCAGACCCGCTCTCCCTCTCTTTCTCTCAGTGACAGTGTCAGTTAAATCAAGGGCAGCTGGGCACGCACAACAATGGGGGTGGGCTAGCTGCTGGGCTGGCCAGGATGTGTGAGGGTGGCTGAATGAGCATATCCACCTGAGCTCATGTCTGTGTCTTAACTTGTGCACATTGCAAGTTGCATTGCACTTGCAACTTTGCAAGGTCTCTGTAATGCTAAATTAATTTGTGGTCGTGCCTGGGGTGGAGGGTGGGGCTGGGCCGGGGATGCCACCTGCCTGTCTCCTCGAGGGGCCAGAGTAGACGTGTCCTGTGGCTGTGTGGCTAACTTAGTTTCTAAGTTAAAGTGCTACTTGTAATTTTATGTAAGAAGCATCAGCATAATTACATTATTGTATAGCGTCCAGTTTTTGTCTATGCTATTCATACTACTACTCACCTTTGTATCTAGCATTTACCTCTCTATTACGACAGTACTCAGATGTAGTTATATTTACATTTGACCCACCGCTGTTTGCTCTTTCTTGGCACACACTTTTATATATGCAAGCCCTTTTCACATAATTATATAGTGCTCAGACTTCGCCCATGCTATTCACAATACTTTCAATCAATGCAAGAGATTAGCACATTTAATTTATTTAGCTCTTATAGCTGTGCTAGTATTTGTTTTTCCATTACGTTGACACCTAGGTGTAGTTTTGTTTACATGTGACGTCATATGCTGGATGTGCGTATGACATCATTACGCCCTGACGTATTTCCGGCATTTTGTAGGCGCATATACCAAAGAAACATTTACTCGCAAGTTGGCTTTTTTTTCGAGCATCGGCCTAGTGATTTCATCCATGGAATCTATCCCCGTTGACTCAAGGTATAGATATTTAGCTAATTGGCTCTCATTTTTTCCGTTTTTTCTTACCGCTCATGACAACTAGCTTATTGACACCTCAACTTTTCGCGTAATTACCTACCATAAAAGTGGTGCTTCACTTATATCAGCCTTGACTTTTTAATGGAAGGCACAAATTGAATGACCATTTCTTTGTCTTTTCAATCAATCTAAAATTAACCTATTTCAATGATCACATGTGGGACAGACCATGACTGATCAGGTGCACATTTTGAGCCTTTCTGAGAACTATTTCAAATCCTTTGAGAATTCCTGCAGTAATATCACATAGAATCCATTTTTCCTTCTATCCTTTAGGACAACATTCTGACATCATATGCTAATTAGCAGTGCAAGCTCGTTCTTGAACTCCAATATTACGCACATACTAATCCATTTGGATTATACTAGTGCACTATTGTTTCAGATGAATGGTATTCAGACCAATAACTATTGATCATTACAAGGTATGCTCAAATGTATTCAAACATCCTTTGAATAGTACACTTTTTAATAATTGCTGTGTGTGTTCATATCACACTTCTCTTACTCGCTATCTTTAATTTGACCTTTCAAAATAGAGAGGAATGTATGAGCTGAAGGACTATAGAGTAAGCTATGTCTTTTTCACCGTCCATACCTTTTCACACCATGATTTCAATATAGGTCATGCATGACACCTATACACAAAAATGTTTTAATGATTGTCTTTGGCCAAATCAACTCATGACACGGATCATATAGATTACCAATTTACTTAGGATCACAGAGGATGTTTTGTCAATGGTTGAACAGACTGGTTAGCACTTATATTTGTACATGTTTTTAGAACAAGATATTCATTATAGGCATGGTGCTAATATAACATTATATACCTAGTGCCTTACTAATTTTAGATACTCTAAGGAGATTTCAAGCCTTTGTATTCTTATTGATATTTTTTTTTTAATCACATATTTTTGAACCCGACTACCCCACATCCCTGACCTGATCTGTGACACTGTTGGTATGTTTTTATACCCTTTTCTTTTTCCAAACAGTTTTTCTTGATGTTAACTACATAATTTACATCTTTGATGTAACTTATGATTGTATCATTTATGCATTTGCAATATGTGTTACATTAAATATGTTTATGGGAAAATTTTGTAACAGACTTGGAAACAACCAGAGAGTCGAAACATGTGTCGGCTGTCCATCATCGTTAATTAAAACTATGTTTCTTTAATGTCTGAATTGACATCAATACCATTACTGTTAGAATTTTGATTTCAACGATCTTTTGAGGGTTGAGTGCAAGTTGCCTTTCCAAAACCTTAATCATACTTAAACTCTGTAGAGTCTGTTTTAATGACCAGACAGGGGAACTTTAAGCCCCGGTACAAATTTCAAAGCCCTCCTCCCAACCACCCCCGCCCCCAGCATCCCGGTGGTACTCACAGAAGGAGCCTTATGAGTCATAAGCGCTACTGCAGGACAATTCCTGGTATGAGGCTCTTAAGAGCCCTTCAGGTGCCTGTCGCTATAAGCGTATTCACTTAGAACCTTGAGGTTGCCTCCCTTATGGCATGGTTAGCTGCCCTAGAAAAACGACGGGTCTCCAGGGGCTTACAACACACCTCAGGATGCATTGTCCAGGCATGGTGCTGAGGAAAATAACAGTAGGCAAAATACCTTTTTTAGTATTTGCAAGAACTCCAAGAGCACCGGTAGATGATGACACTGGAAAGTTGATGCCCAGTGCACCAACTCCTTATCCAGAGCTCTCACAACAATAATGTCATAGTGCTGACAGAGTTACCAAGTTTGATTGGTACAAGGTCTCCAAACCGAGGATTAGGAGCCACAACCTTTGGACGAATAAGGATATGGACAGCATAGACAGAGGGCCCTGTGACCCCACTGTGCCACATGAGGCAAGTGTGGGAGGAGAGGGTGGTGGTTTTGGCATGGCCACTGTGCAGCCAACTTTTCATCTAATTATATGCATGTATATGCATGTATTTATAGTTAATTTGTATGATTCCCAAAGTGAACAGATTTGATTCATGTCACCAATCGGCTTGACCTCTTCTTCCTTTTAGTTCAGTGCTTGTGAATTGATTATTTCCTTCGAATTTGTTCCACCCTTTTCTTTGGTTTTGTAAATTGCACCTAGGTTCTTTTATTCCCACTTTGCTAATTAAGATTAGAATTTCTTCACAGGCAACAAACAAAGATATGAGCCGAGGCAGCATGTTACAGTGACCTGTGGTGATGGCCTGAAATGCGGTGTCTTCAGTGCTCAGGACTGGAGTCCAGGCACAGAAGTTATCATCATTTCCTGCAAACTTGCTTATACACCATCCCTGCCCTGAGTGCCCTACGCGCTCTCTGACTACACCCCCTCTGTCATCCCACATCATCCACCGCGGCACGCCGTTTATCCCATGTGAATGTACATCTACATTAAGATCTGCCTCCCTCCTCATATCCCAATCTCCCTGCTAGCTTTGCTCCAATGCAATAGTTTTGGTGTATAGGTACTAGCGCTTTAGCGCCACCTAAATATCCAGAGCTAAAAATGTCAATGTGTCCTAGAACCCACTAACTATTCTCCCACTCTGAATCCCTAATGCTGATGGTGATGGATGGTCACATCTTCCTGTCATTTCTTTTTTTTTTAAACTTCTTTTTATTCAGTTAGCGTGGCAGCAAAGAACAGGCGAGCATCGCCAGGCAAGTACAATATAAGTACAATAAATACACAGTATAGGCAAACAGGAGTTACATCGCAAATGAACACAGCCATTGGGCACTTTTATAACATGCACAAAATGTCAGAAAGCTATGATGGGGTCCGAGAGCCCGGGTCGGTGGGGAGAGGTAGCTAGAGGAGATGTGGCCGGTGTCATATTCAGGTCTGACATATAAGATCGGAATCTGAGCCAGATATCCCTGGGCCTAGAGTGGGTAGGTTGTAGGTGAGACCAGGTTTCCTCAGAGTCCGAGGCCCACGTGACCGCTCTTAGCCATTGGGTGTGCGTGGGAGGCGAGGGGCGAAGCCAGCACAGTAGGATGGATCGTACAGCGAGAAGCATGCAGAGGCCAGCTAGTTTTTTGGAGTTCCGGGGGAGGCCCGGGAGGTCATGGAAGAGGCATACCACCGGGGAGGGACTGATGAGATGGTCGAGCATAGCAGACACCGTCGAGCAGACTGCCTCCCAAAACTGTGAAAGGTGGGGACAGGACCAAATCATATGAATGTAATCGGCAGCATCCAGGCCGCATCTAGGGCAGCTAGAGGGGTGATCACTGGACATGCGGTGCAATCTGATCGGGGTCTAGTGGAACCTATGTTGGACTTTAAACTGTATCAGTTTGAAGCGGGAGTTGAAAGACACCCGGTGTATGCGTTCACACAAGTGTGCCCAGCGCTCATCAGACATTTCAACACCAAGGTCCGCCTCCCATGCCCGCCTCAATTTAGTGAATTCTGGAATATATCTGGACAGCAGCATAGTGTATAGTCTAGATATTTTACCTCTAGTGGATGAGGGGGAGGTGAGTTCCTCGATGATAGGGTCTTCCGGTGGTAAAGCCGGGAACATCGGATAATTATGCTTGAGGGTCCTGCGAAGGGATGAATATTGGAGCCATACACACTGGCCTCTCCTTAAGGGCAATGGGAGGTCGGGCCATTCAACAAATATACCCTGATCAAACACATCACGCAGCAACTCATATCCCGCCTCAGTCCAGCGTCGGACCATGGCTGGTGGCACCCGTGGGACCCCCGGTAGAAAGTTCCCGAGAGGGAGGTTACCATGGAAGGTGTGAGCAGTACCGGACAATTTCCATGTTTTTGCCAATGCCAGGGATGTGCAGGCGACTGGGCTCTGTGAGTCCAGCACCAGAGGGGTGGGTTGTATCACCAAGGAGCGAATGTCACGGTCGCAGACCGCAAGTTTCTCGAGTCTAACATGTGGGGGGGGGTCCGTTGCGTTAAACCAGTAGGATGTATGTTGGATTTGGGATACCAGCCAGTATTTAAGGAAGTCAGGGGCATCAAAGCCCCCATAAGCCATAGTGGTAGATAAGGTGTCCAGTTTAAGGCGGACCGCACCCGAATGCCAAAGGAAGGAATTGACCGTGCGGGTCAGTTCCCGGAAGAAAACCCCCCCTGGCCACAGGGGGATATTGGTGAACTTGTAGAGTAACTGGGGCAACACCACCATTTTTAGTAGACCTATCCTGCCTGCTAGGGATATCGGGAGTTTGTCCCAGACTAGAACCTTAGATGACAAATGTGTGAGATACTTTTGGTAGTTCTCGTTGAAAGTCAGCGCTTGATGGCGCGTTATCTCGATCCCTAGGTAGGTGAAAGTAGACTGGTCCCATGTGAACCCCTGGGTGTCAGGAGGGGGGGGGAGTGCATTCTGTAAGAGGGAAGAGTGTAGATTTCGAGCAATTCACCTTACGGCCTGAAATTCGGCCAAAATGTTTGACGTCTTCCAGTATTGGGGATAAGTTGACAGAGGGAGAGCGTATAAGCAACAGAGCATCATCGGCATATAAAGACACTATGTCCGCCTGTCCCGCCGTGCAGAGTCCTCTATGTGCGTGGAATTGGCGGAGCATGTCAGCGAAGGGCTCTATTGCTATGGCGAAGATCAGGGGAGAGAAGGGGCATCCCTGTCTCGACCCCTGGCGATCCCAAAAAGGGGGGAGCAGCGGTCGCCAGTGCGGACCCTAGCCACAGGGTCAGAGTAGAGCAATCAGACCCAGGAGAGAAAAGAAGGACCAAATTTACAGCTCTCAAGGACCCGCCACAAATACCTCCATGAAACCGAATCAAACGCTTTTTGCATGTCGAGCGTGGCCGCTACCGCATGTGTCTCGGGGTTTATTCTGTTCATTATATTAAAGAGACACCTAAGGTTCAGAGAGGTAGAGCGACCGGGGATGAAGCCCCCCTGATCCGGATGGATGATAGATGGCAAGAGGGGAGCCAACCGGAGTGCTAGTGCCTTAGCGTATATTTTGACATCGCAATTTATAAGTGAGAGCGGGCGGTATGAACCGCATTGTGAGGGGGATTTACCAGATTTAAGTAATACCGTAATTGTGGCTTCACGAAGTGAAGGGGGAAATACACCGGCTTCAACCGATTCCTCCCAGAGAGCCAACAGGTGAGGGAGCAATAGTAGTTTATAGCGCTTATAAAATTCAACTGAATACCATCCGAGCCAGGGGCCCTCCCCGAGGATAAGGAGTCCACCGCATCAGAGAGCTCCTCAAGCGTAAGTGGGGAATCAAGGGAACCCGCGGACTCCGGAGAGAGAGTCGACAAAGGAAGGGTATCGAGGAAGGAGTCAATCTCCGCCGCTGGCACTTCATCAGAGTTGGAATATAGGGTTCCATAGAACGTGAAAAATTCCGTATTGATGTCTTGTAAGGTGACAGCCATAGAGCCGTCCGGTCTCTCAATCATAAGTATATGCGGGGACCCCATCTCGTGACGGATAAGTCTCGCCAGAAATCGGCCAGGGCGCTCGCCCTCCCCGTATCTTCTCGCCATGCCAGGGTTATCCAAGAATTTTTGTTCGCGCTCCGCAAGGGATCGGAACGTATCCAGCTCCACCCCGATGTAAGCCAGGGTACCCGGAGTGGAGTGAAGTGAACATTTAGCCTCAAGGGTCGATAATTTAGATTCGCTCTCGGCGAGGTTTCTGCGGATCGATTTAAGGACACCGTTCTCCTTCGACAGCACCATCCCTCTAATGTAAACCTTGAAGGACTCCCATAGAATGGCCTGCGATGTTACCGAGCCTGTGTTTGTCTCAAAGAACTCCTCGATGGATAGCTCGAGTTCAGAACAAAACTCCGGGTCCAGAAGGGAAAGAGGCTTCAGCCTCCAACGTCGAGTACGGCCGGGATCCGGCCCCCAATCTATGGTGATAGTCACAGGAGAGTGGTCAGACAGGGTCCTGGGGAGAATCATTAACTGTATGACATTCTTAACTAGTACGTTGGAGATCACCCATCTGTCAATACGGGAATAAGAATCGTGGACCGAAGAGTAGAAAGAATAAACGCGGGAATCCGGGTAAAAGAACCTCCATGCATCAACCATGGCGAGACGGGGTAGGGACGATAGTGCAGCATAGGCTGCTCTAGAAAGTTGACGAGGTTTGGACCCAGATCTGTCGAGGGCTACATCAAAAATTGTGTTAAAATCCCCCCCCCCAGAGGATGGGGACAAGGGGGAAGCCATCGAGAAGGGACGAGACCTGTACATAAAAATCTGGATCATCTATATTGGGACCATAAATGTTCAGCAGGACTATCTCCTTATTTTGAAGTGTAGCATGAAGCAGTACATATCTGCCCTGAGGGTCTATGTGTGATGAGATGAGAGTGAACTTGAGACTCTTATGAATGAGGGTCATGACCCCACGGCTTTGGAAAGAGAAATCAGTGGAGAATCTGTGGGGGCCCCATGATTTGGCAAATCTCATACACTGTTCCGTGCGGGCATGTGTCTCCTGTAAGAAAAGAACCTTGGATCCATGACGCTCAGCCTGCAGCTGTAGCTGCCTCATCTTTTTGTAGTTACCCAACCCCCGAACATTCCAGCTCATAAAAGTCAGGTCGCTCCCAGACATTGATACGGGGGCGAATATATGAGAGAAGATACCAATAGCCAATGGGCCAGTTTAGCAGCCCTGCAGTAACAGTCATTGAGTACCACCTCGCGGTCCGTAATTGCTGCCAACGCCAAGCTTTTTGTAACATAACCCCCAACATGTCCCACCCCCACCCAATCCCTCCCCCAAACAGAGGGATGGCAATCCCAAAACCCCTCAACCAAAACCAAACCAAAGGCATCAGCGCCTGGGGGCCTGTAGGCCGGATTGGCTGTGTCTCTCCGGGCAGCGACAGGTCCAAGTGAAATAAAAGGTGCCAACAGTGAGAACTTGCACGTAACTTGGGCGGAGATGTTGCACATGTTGACGTGGCACATATTCGTAACAGTGAACATTCTAAACAGGTTACAGAATAGAAAACCAGTGTGACTCCAGTACAGGAAGGTGGCCGGGTATGGGCCCTCCTCGACCGGGCTGAAGGGTAGCTGTAGGGCCTTGAACAGAGGGGGGTATCAGCCTGGGAAATGTTCGTCCAGGAATTTAGAGGCCTCTTCTGGAAGAGTGAAGAAGAACACCCGGTTGGCGTGTTCTATGCAAAGTTTAGCGGGGTAGAGCATGGCATATTTAATTGAGAGATCACGCAGCCTGCGCTTTACCGCCAGGAAAGTCTTGCGTTCACGCTGGACGGCCATTGAGAAGTCTGGGTAAAGGTGGATCCTCGCGCTGCCCAGTAAGAGCTCACCCTTGAGCCTCGCGGCCCTGAGGAGGGCATCGCGGTCACAAAAATTGAGCACACGGCTATGATGGGCCGAGGAGGAGCGCCAGGCCTGGGTTTAGCCGTTAGGGCTTGATGTGCACGCTCTATGGAAAATTGCGGGGAAAGTTTGGGTGAATCGAGGAGCGTCAGTAATGTGTGTTTGACGAAATCTTCCATTGATTCATGAACCTCATTCTCGGGAACGCCGATAATACGATGGTTATTGCGCCTTGATCGGGATTCCAAGTCCTCGTTCTTCTTTTCCACGTCAAGGACTCGGTTGGAAAGGGCGATGACCTCAGAGCGCAGGGCACCCAATGCATCCTCAGCGGAGCCCACCCTTGTCTCGACCTCCGCCACCCGGCTATCCGTCCTCTCATTATGGGCCTTAATAGAGGATATAGTGCCGTTCATGTCATCTAGTTTTGAGTGGAGTGCGGTGAAGCCCTCCCGAATAAAGTCCATCATGTTTTGAGACTCCGGAGCTGTGGCGGATGATGACGCCGTGGGAGCCTGCTCGGTGGTTTCCTCTGGTGATCTCACCGGCGTCTTTGCGAACATATTGATGGAGCTCTGTTTCTTTGTGGCCCTCTTGGTCATCCTGGCGATGTTGGAGTTCCAATGGAGTAAGGGGGGAATCCCAGCAGCTCAAGAAAGAGAGGTGTGGGGACCTCGCAGGACGTGATGTAGAGCAGGTGATTATCCGGAGGGGGGTTAGCGACTGTGGACCCGTTTATGTGAGGCCTGTGGCCGCTGGTGGAGCCCGCAGAGGTGCAGCCTGCCCCCGCGGATGTGGGAGGCGCAGTCCGGAGAGTTCAGGTGTAGATGACACATGGGCTAAAAGTGGTGGTATGCAGTGGCCGCTGTGAGAGCCGTGGTCAAGGTATGGTAGTCCAAGCGAGTCTGTAGGAGGGGTAGGGAAGAGCAACAACCGGCCCTGTGTCCTACCGATGAAATGGACAGGCTGAGGCTCAAGAGCAGCAATGTGGGATGAACCAAACCCCGAGATTCCTCAGGCCAGGAGGCCCCCCAAAGTAGGTGTGATGTGGGTGGCTGGCGTGGCCCAGAGCACCCCAAGTCAATTGCCGGATCACAAGCTAGTCTACGGAGCAGAGGGACACCCGGGTGATGCAGCTCCAGGGCAGAGCTGACTGTGTTGGGTGAAAGCGCCAGCGTTCAATGTGAGCCCCAAGTTACAGAGGCGGGCACCGCCAGCACTCGGGCCGCGGAGTGAGGCGGTACCCCCCCCTCCATGCACCACGTACCTTATTGGGCTCGGGGCCCTGCGGTGTATGTCAGCGGGGGAGCGCGGCACCAGGCGTAGAGAGGTGCGCCGCAGCTCGACCCCTTCACCGAAGTATCCTTGAGGGGGGGGCCCAGCAGTTGGCAACCCCGGCGAGCAGGATCACGGTCCAGGAAGGGCCGGGTCACAGCGGCGCCCAGGACGCCCCCCGAGGCGGAGTCGGATCGCGCCGCGGCCGCAGCCGTACGTGCCGCTCCTCCGATGATGAAAGAGGAACGCAGGGTCAGGGCTCCGGGGGAGGCCTCTTCAGTCAGTGAGCCCCGGCAGGGGTGGGTGGGGATCCTTGCTGGAACGAGTGGTGGCTCCGGCGGTCAAAGAGGCCCGGCACGTCCCACAGCCGGAGCAGGATGCCGGCGCGAAGCCGCCTTGCTGGTGGGGGCGGGGCGGAGAGATGTCGGGATCTCAGGGTCCCCGGCACCGTTTCACGTCGGGGTTCGGGCCAGATGAAGCCCGGATCATCCGCAATCGAGTCGTGCCCTCTGAAGTCAGGTATGAATGCAAGAAGGTGCCGCAAAAAGGATCCTGTGACTGCCTGCAGCGAAGAGTCACATTCAAGCGGCCATCTTGTTCGGCGCTCAACATCGCCCCCCCCCATCTTCCTGTCATTTCAACATTAAAGGCAGATATGTTCCCTGGTGGTGCACACTATAAATTCCCTCCCATTGTAAGTCCTGCGCTGTGCACCCATCGTCCTATTGGCACATCATTTGCTGGCAGACTGCAGTCTGCACACTAAGTTATTCCCGAGTTAGCTTACACTACAACAAATAACTATTTCACTGCCTTCAACTGTTATGATGCGTATTGGCAACTGGCAAGTTGAGTGAAATGCTTTAACAATCCTCGGCACCAAACCCAGACACGTAGTCTCAGCACCCAGAGGGGTTCAATTCACATTTTGGGATTTACAGCCTAATTATCTCTCTGTAATGAACATTCAGAAAATTAAGATGCTAATGTCCTCTAGTTGTTGTATGCAACGTGGCTTGGGAAGTAGGCTAATGGCAAAATTTTATTTCACATCAACACTGATATTTGAGACTAGTGTTGCTCTAAGAAGAGTAGCATGCATTCTCCATTATGGCTTGTTAGTAGTTCAGTCAGTGGCCTCGTTATAGCATAAGAGCTGGTGCTGCTGCTATACAGTGTGTATTTGGTAAAAGCGAGCATGAAAAGATGTCCTCCCTTCTCATCTGATGCTGTCATTCCTTACGCACCCTTGCAATGTCATTCAATTTCCTGTGCTTCTTCCTCCCTTATGCATTCTCCTTTCCCCTGTCTCCTTCTCCACCATGCGCTGCCATTTCATCCTCTCGTGCAAAGTCATTCCTTCCCCCTGCTCTATCATTCCTCAACCTGCACTGTCATTTATTCTTTCCCCTCCACTATCATTCTCCCGAGTCCCATGTGCTGTTCTCCCTTATCCCATCCGTTGTCATCCCTTCCCCATGTGCTTACATCGCTTAGTCCTTGCGCTTTCATTTCTTCCCAAGTGTGTAAGATGGCAGTTGTGGAGTCGACCACGGACTGCAAAAGATTCCATTAACTTAAAGTTAATTGTTAACACTGGTGTTAATTATCTGTGGTAAAACACATGGTTTACTCAATGAATTCTGTGTGGGGGGAAAGTGCTCCATTTTGATTCGGCCAAAATGACCGAATCCAATTTACCTACCCCAACAAAAGACCTAATATGCATACCACAAAAAGTTCGAACTACTAAAAGTTCAACATGTTTGTGGTATGTATATTAGGTCTTTTGGTGGGGTAGGTAAGAAAAAGAAACACAAAGGCTGTGGGGGTGTCCCCCGCAAATACCCCTGCAGCTGACCCGCTGAAAAGAAAATATAATAATAATTAAAAAAGGCTGCAGGGGCTGCAGGGGTGTCCCTCGCAACATCCCGCTCACTATACTCCACAGTATAGTGAGCGCAGGTTGCGGGGGGCACCCCCAGAGCCGACCCGCTCAACAAAAAAAAAGAGAAAAACTAAATCAATGCTGAGCGGGGGTTGCGGGGACACCCCTACAGCTCACCCGCTCAAAAGAAACAAATAAAAAGGACCCTGCCGCGCCGGTTCCCGATCACGGAAGTGAAAGGGAACCAGCGTCGCAGGGTCACAGTGTGTCGCGATGAAAGGTAAGTAGGGATGTGGGGGTGTGGGCAGGGGTGGGGGTGTGGGCAGGGATTAGTGTTGGTATGGATTTGGGGTTGTTTTACCACGGATGTCCGCATGAGAAATGTACGAACATTTATGTATAATGTGCATTTCTCATGCGGTCATTTCTGTCGCGGACATTTCAGCCGTGGTAAAACAACCCTAATTCCTCAGTTTCGGTGGGTGTGAGGTGGGAGAGTCACTGATCTTGACTCGCTAGCTGGCTCAGGCTCTTCTGCACTGGCGTAGCACAAAATGTGAGGGCTCCCCTGCAAGCCCTGCTGAGGGGCCCCCCGACCACCACTGCCCCCCACACCGCTGGGCATGGGCAGCATGGGGTCCCCTGCAGGGGCTGCGGGGGTCTCTGTTACGCCAGTGCTCTTCTGGTGCAGTGTGCATGTACACGGAAAACTGAACTTTTCCCTTTTCTCCTTTGAGCATGTTGGTTGTGGGCAGAGTTGGATGTGGAAAAAAGGAACTAGTGGTACTCTGGCTGCCTGCATCCCAAAAAGAGGTAGATGGTTGGCTGGTTGGACAGATTGGGGAGGAGGTGGGAGGGTGTAGCGGTGACACCAGGATCACAAACTTTGGATCAAACTGTTGGATATCAAGCTCTACAAAGTAATAAAGTCTTGTAGAGTTTACTTACAAAAAACGCAAATTGCATAATAAAGCCACATGACAACATGTAAATCGTTATAGCAACATGTTAAACCAAATGAATATCATTGTGGCTTTAATTTTCACATCCTCAATGGTAAACTATAAGTCCCAGAATACAAGATAATGGCAACCTGAAAAATCTAGTTAACCCCACTGTACTTTCAGTGATTTAAGACATGTAATACAATAAGTTGTGTGTGTAATAAGCAAAGATAGATAGATATGCAGATTCTTTGTCACAAACTTACAGCTCATTATTCATGATGTCCAACATTTGATTAGTGACTTAAAGCGCCTTTATTTTTTTGCATGTCTAGATAGTAGACATCACACATCATGGATATAAACAAATATTTGCATGGGTGCTTTGGGTTGCTCACTTTTACTATCACAGATATGCAGTGCTCTGCAAGCTCTTTGGGTTGGAAATGTTCCATCATGCATATGAAAGGCTCTGCCACTGATAAAAGATTGCAACCTGCGCACCTTAACCACCTGCAGAGCAACAGACGCTATGTGTGTATGTGTCTGCCTAGCTGTGACTTGGGAAACTGGCAGTGCTTGAATGTCCGGCCTGAGGCGATTCTATAACTGACTCAAGAGAAGGAGCACCCAGGACACGTTTCTTGAGCCTTTCAACTAAAGGAACGCTCTGTAAAAATTAAAAGTACTAATGGTATGGTGACCGCGTACCAATGATTTCTATTGCACTTCCATCATTCATGACAGCATAAACCCTCCATAAGTAGCTTTTTCTGTAAAGTCGTGAATTGACGCGATACACAGATGAGTGTTTGAGGGACACTTTTTTGAGGTGAGGGGCGGGCACTTTTTTTTTAGGTGGCCGGGCCACTTTTTTTTAGGTGGCCGGGCCTATTTCTTGGCCCAGTCCGACACTGGCAGCAAGGAGTTAATGCCGCAGGCAGTGAGGAGTTAATGCCGCAGGGCAGCGAGGAAATGATGCCGTGGGGTGGCGAGGAGTTAATGCCGCAGGTGGGCGCTGAAACAATGCCGCATTGCGACGAGGAGGCAAATGCTGTGGAATAGCTAGGAAGTCCAAATCAGGAAAGCAACAGTAGAAGAGTTGTGAAAGCTGTACCGGATAGAACAGCTAAAGATTATCAGTGTAACTTCAATCAGAAGCCCCGATACCGGGAAGCATTCTGTATTTAAGCATCCGGAAGTTCATCAGGGTAGCATAGGCTCCTCGTGTCAGGTATCCATAGCAACAGTGGAACCTACTTAACGCGAGGGAGCGAACGCAGAAAAAGCAGCCGGACGTTCCCTCAAGCGCCACGGGAACCACCACCTGTGCCATAAGGATAAGGGAAGCCTAAGCCATTTACCAAACAGGCTGGGCTTAGCACAGCGTGTTGTGACATCGGGGGAGCTTCATTCCACCTGTTGGGGTATATCAACAGTACTGTTGAATTTAAAGTTAGGAAAACAAGCACAAGAGTGTACTTCATGGAAGAAGGGCTAGCTGTGTTAGGGTAGGGTGGTATGACCAGGCAAAAATTGACATTAAACTAGATCCCAGCACGGAAGATCAAGTTCTATCAGTGGCAGTAGGAGGAGCGCCGGTATTGATAAATGAATTTCCAAGATTATTCTCCAATGACCCAGGAAAAATCAAAAACTATGTGCACAAAATCAGGCTACGAGAGAACGCGATTCAAGTGAAGTATATAGTAAGACCTGTGCCCGCTACAGCACAACAGGCGTTACAGGTGCAGTTAGAGAAAATGGTCAAAGAGGACACCATAGAGACAGTAGAGTCCTTGGAATGGTTGAACACGGTCATACTAATTAAGAAACAATTCTCGAATTATCTAAGAGTGTGTATCGACTTACTCAGCCTAAACCTCGAAGTAATCACTGACAGTTACCCACTCCACAGCATTAATGAGCTCATCTTGATGATGAAGGGGGCACATTTTCTAAGCTGGACATGAGGTATGTGTACCATCAGATTCCACTACACAAAGAGTTGAGGCCATTGACAGCGTTCATAACCCTTTTTGGTACCTTCCAGTTCACAAGGATGCTGTTTGGGTTGTCCTCAGCCACGTCGGCATTCCAGAGGATGATGCAGTCACTATTGAGAAACATTGCAAATGTGTCATATATTTTAAGATGACATCATCATTTATGCAGAAAATTTGGAAGTGTGCGATCCAAGTGAAGAAAGTGGAGTACTTAGGTACCATATATATATACCATATCAACAAATGGAATCAGTCCCAAGAAAAACATGCTGCAGGCCATAATGAAGACTGCCCACCAACCACCAAGGAAGAGCTTAGATCCTTCCTATGTCTGGCCGAACATTATGTCAAATTTGTGCCCAGATTTTCTGAAATGATGACCCCCTGAGGGAACTGTTAAAGAAGGGAGTCGAGTATGAATGGCAACAGGAACAGCAAAAGGTGTTTGAGGAAGTAAAGGAGAGAATGCTGAGGGCACCATGTCTGAGGCCTTTCAATCCCCAGTTGAAGACGTTCATCAACACTGATGCCAGCGCATATCGATTGGGAGCGTCTCTTATCCAGAAGAAGGGTGACACAGAACAAGTCGTACCATTTGCGTCGACAGCATTGTCTGGCACAGAAAGAATGACTCAACAGTAGAGAAAGAAATGTTAGCGTGTGCCTGGGCCATGGAATATTTTAGGACATATGTGTGGGGCACCAAATTCAATCTTCGTACTGTCCGCCAACCACTCATTCCTACAGAGATACCAGAGGGGGTGTGGCACTATTGGGTCTATACTTCATTGGACCATTAGAAGCCATGTCGCCAGACCACAGATACGGAATAATAATGATTGACTATTTGTTCAAATGGGTGGACGCAGAATATGTATCGGATCACCACAGCAACAGTGATAGAAGTTCTCATTGCAGTGTTTCAAAGAGAAGGCTTACCCAAGGAGATAGTGACAGACAATGGTATTTAGCCTCCAAAGAAATAAAGACATTCTTAGTGGCAATAGCATTAAACAGATTAAAGCCTCTTTATATCATTCCCAAGCCAATGGACTAGTTCAAAGGACCAACAGAGTTATCAAAGGTGCCCTGCAATTAGCCAGAGCCTCAGGTATGGACCAATACAAAACAGTAAAAGAGTCTATTACGTCTCATAGCCTTACCCCAAACGGGACCACTAATGTGTCTCCATTTTCCACGCTACAGGGTACAAAGGTGGCGTCCACGGTGATACTTCCTTGTCTAAACAGAGTGAGGGAGGATGACATTGCGTATATGAAAGATGTCGTTTGGAGAATACAAAGAAGTAAGGCAACCATGAAGACTACCCCACAAGGATCAAGTCACAGGCTCAAGATTCAGCAAACCGATCAGAGTTATGCAAAAATGATCGAATCATGTGTGCACACAAGATGGCAAGAGATGGAACCAGGAAACGGTTGCCATATATGTGAAAAGACCTAGCGTACCAAGAGATGTGATGGAGCATGCCCCAAAAATGAAGGTGAACCAAGTCAGTATTGGAGGTGAGAATGAGGGTCACGGTGAAAGGAACATTGTAGAAGCAAAGAAGGACAGCAGAGTGGCATCAGCTCCCGGGGTACCCAGCAGTGCATAATATGAAGGTCGCCCACATCGGGAGAAATGCAGGCCAGCAAGGTATGAAGACTTTGTGACAGTTTGGGACCAAGCTGCTCAGCGAAAGGAGGTATGTGGAGACAGTCTTGCGAGGGCCCGCAATGGAGGTGGCCTTACGAGAGTCGTGAGCACATGTGTAGCAGAGGGCGAAAAGGCGCAAAGCGGAAAACAGTGATCGTCAGAGCCAGAGTCAGAGCGGCTCCGCGGCGCTCCTCTGAAATAAGATACATAGGGCCTCATTACACGGTAGGTGCTAAACCATGGTGCTCTTAGCACCATGGTTCATGCTGGTAATTTACCGATTCCGCCATGGCGGAATGGGTAATTACCACCCCATTCCGAGGATGGCGGGGTGGTAATTCCCCATGTCGCCATGGCCCTTCCCCATTCCCATTTTTGCCCCATAGGGCATAATGGCAATGGGGAAGGCGCTAATTACGGTACCGCAAATTGCAGTACCGTAATTAGCACCAAGGTCCCTTTGCGGGTTAAGGTCGGGTCCCGCAAAGGGACCTCGTAGTAAGGCGGTAAGGGTTAACGGTCACCGGTGACCGTTAACCCTTACCGCCTTCCGTGTAATGAGGCCCATAGACTCTCAAGGCTGATCAAAGAATGCCAGTAAAATCCTGTGATGAACATTCTGACCAGTGAAGCAACTGCTTCTTGTAAATAGTTTCAAGGTGTAATCATTAAACCTTGGTCCAGCAGTTACCTGTGTACAAGTTTCATTTAATACACCACAAGGCCAATACGCCAGCTTTTTTCAAGGCTGCCGCTTGGTATAATGTCAAATCTTGGCAAACTCATCTCCACCTTCCAACCTCCTGAGTGTTATACGCCACCCTCCACGCCATTTACTCCCTTGCACACTGGTGATGATCTTCAAAGCAGTCGAGGCAGGGCTCACAGGAAGTCGTGGCAGCCCCGGTCTCTATGGGTGCAGCATCTTGATGCAACTGAGCATGCACAGGAGACCAACTCTCTGACTCCACGAATGTGCATTATGAAACATCTTTCCTGCTGCCAAAGCAACCGGCTCGTGGACACAAAGCTTCAGTCTCATGCCAGCAGGGTAATTAAACCCACTGGCAATGATGTTCAGGGCTTCTTAATGAGAGAAACCATGTTTTTATCTTCCCTCTTTTTGTCTATTGCCCAGAAAGCTTTTCCTTTACCTGCATTGTTATGCCTGTTCAGCCTCACTCTTTCAGTAACTGCCTTTTCTGCCCCCTGTCTGCCTCTGGCCCACCACCCTCTTTCTGCCACCGTTCCTGTCTTTTGCCTGCTTCCAGTCTCCCGCCTCCTTGCTCCCGCCCTCGTTGTCTCTCTGCTGCCCCTTCCCTGCTATGGGCTGTTCTGCCACCTATCAGTCACCTTCTGGAGACTGGCTTTGCTTGCCACATCTGGATTTGTCACCATTTCCTGGACGAACAGTAACTCAGTTCCCTTTCAGTATCTGTGCTGTCTCCACACCACGAAAATCAGGGAAGCCACGAGCCTATGTAGGGAGACTGCTCTCCAGTGCTTACTGCTTGCCTTTGCAAAGACGCTCTGAGGGGGTGGGTTACTTCTTGCATACGCATTTCAACAGTTACCATCCAGTAAGAGCCTTTGTGGGGGACTTACACAGGTTCTACCAACCTTCGACTTGTACCTGCCTCGACTACAAACAGGTATGAAGCAAAGGTGGAACGCCGACCTTCACACTGAGGAAGCTCAATGAGTGGGCAATCACTTGGTTAATATTGGCAATGGAATGCATAGAGGTCACACATCTCTGCAGGGAAGCCTGAGCTTACTCCTGTAATAAGAAAATGACATTGCTACTCTCAATTGGAATGTAGTTGTGATGTCACAATATGTACTGCCAGAGCCAACACTCAGTGTGAAAAGTAGCTCACTAACAAGAATTCTAGATGCCACTAAAAAAGTTAATTGAAGTCCTCGCTAGCTTTTCAGATTCCTTTCTTTTGAAATAATTGTCTTTGTCAATTCACAAACATTTGTTGATAAACAAGCAGATATTTGTGTAACTATATTTATTTAGAAATCAGTTGGACATGACCCCAGGAGAGCCAACTTGTTCTACAAGTTACTGCTTATTCTTAACCACAAAGTCAGACTTAAAATGCATTTTTTTAATGAAACTGCTGACTGTGTGTTTCCCTAACTGAATAGATTTGGCATTTGTTCCCATTTTCAGGAACTGCAATATCTCCTGCATCCGAGCAAGCTAGTGATCATGTATTATAGGAAATGATGGTGTGAGCATATATGGTCAAAGGAATAAAATACCTGCTAGCATGCTTTGCATAGGTATTCAAAACCACCTCTGAGTCCTGTGACCTTCACAGTGTTCTCTGCCTCCTTCATCTATTATGTTAGAAAATGCCTCTGCAACTTGCAATATCCTCACATTAGGGAGTATTGAAGCTCATAAACATATATACCTTTGTAACATGTGATAAACAGTAAAGGCCCTGTAGCATTTTATGCTCTACATGCAGCATTCCATGCTGGGGTAGGCATGGAGTGTGGAGTGCAGAGTATGGAATGCTAGAAGAAAGATGAACTAAGGAAAGCTGTTGGGGGATTTGAAAGTAACTGTGCTGAGGAGCCGGTGGGCGTACACGAGATCCTTAAATAAAGAAAGGTTTAACTGCAATCCATTTCCTGGATCATTTTAGTCCCTTTAAACTCTTGGAATGTTTTTTTCTTATTTGAAGTGAGTTGTGAAATGATATCTCGACTTGCACAAGAAAAGGAAATGACAAACCTGTTGTAATAACTTATTACAGCGCCTAGTGATATCACAAATGCATTACCCTCAAGAAACTCCAGCAGCCAGACGCTGTCATGAAACACAGTTTCATTGTTACAGATGTTGCTTGACTGCAAGTGCTGTTTGATTTAAAGAGGAAAATATGTTTGCGAAGCACGGAATGGCTAAAGGTCCTTTAATAAAAACACACTGAAAGAGATATTGAAGAGAACATTATTTCAAAAGGTAATGGTGCTAGAACAGAATTAGTAACGAGTGTCAGAAAATATGGGCAAAACGAAGGCTCACAGGAGAAAAATACAAATGAAGTGGAGAGAAAAGAAACAAACTATGAAAAATCAAATCTAGCAAGAAAATCGAGATGGGAAGAGAGAAACCAACAGAAAGATTACATGGCGAAAAGCTGAAGGGAAGAAAAACAGGAGGGGGGCAAAAGGGTTGTAAAAAATATATATAAAGTGGAAAAAGTAGCAAAGCACTCACAAGTGAGTTGGATATGGACACAAAAATAATAAAAAGAGAAAGAAATTGTAGAAAACAAAATTACAAAAAGAGTTGGATGGTGGAGTGGGTGACACCCATGAGTTATTTTTAATAACATACCCCAAAATGTATGTAAACTGATACTGTAAGTCACCTTGTAGTTATATGACCCTGTAATCCTCTAGTTCATGGATTCTTGGACTCGTGGTTTTACCACAAGGGCTTTTCCCTGAGACCTTTTGGCATGGTCACAGGGAAGGACTTAATTCCGGGATCACAATGTGACATCCACCTTCACATCTGTGATGTGCAGCGGACATGCCACTTGCACACCCAAAGCAAGTCGATGTGTGCAACTTCAAGCCAAGGACATGGACAGATTATACTACCGTCCTCTCTGCCTAAGTCTCGCATAACTAATCCATCTACGGGTAGGTAGGCCTAACATTAAGAGACATCTTTTGCATTAAAAATAATGCACCAAACCCTGTTAGGAATCAACCACCAAAGAAACCACCAAACATTTTACCAACAACTTGGCTTTGTTCTGTAAGTCCAAGGTGGAAGACATCAAATATTTAATCCTATATTCTCCAAAGGCAATGTCCCCTCCACCTCTTGGGAACTGAACCGGACATCTTCCATCTTCTGAATACTACTGAAAGACACTCATAAAGTAATTAGCAATCTCAAAAGGACGAGCCTTCCAATGCCCCTTTCGTCTTGAAACATCCCTGATCTCATCTTTGGTAGACCCAAACACAGACCTTTGCAACCCACCCCCTGATCCTGCAAGCTTCTGGAAGCCCTTAAATCAGAAGTGTTCACACCTCTTCAAAAGAACCCCTCAGGAGACCCGTCTATTGACCAATTTTCAATCTCCTCCTTTCACTCAAAAACCATCAAGTAGTTCTTCACCAAACAACTTCAAGTTTTTAGCTAATTGAACCAAACATTCCTTGACAAGAAACTGGGCTTGCGCCAGGGTAGAAGCATCGGACCCACTTGGCTAGACACCTGAAAAGGAATACTGAAAAATCCTAGAAGAGAAACAGCCAGCAGAAGTAATGTTGAGTAATCCTCCTTGAACTCTTGCCACTTGATTGACCACTTGATTGACTCTTGCCACTTGATTGACCACTTGATTGACTCTTGCCACGGTTGACCACACTGTCCTTCTCTTGGACCTGCAATCCAGTGTGGGGATTGAAGGAACCATCTTGAAGTGGCTGACATCGTTCTTGGTGGACTGCACCACAAAGGAGGAGATGGGCCTTTTCTTCTCTAAGGTGTAAAGCCACGCATTTGGGCTTCTGCGGGTATCACCCTCATTGCCTGGTTATGTGTTGTTTACACACATTGATGGCATTCATCTTTCTCTTCCATTCCATTCTCTACCTTTGAATAACTGCACTGATAATACTGAGTTGAGAAACCAACTTAACAACAAAGCCACCAGTTTTCCAGGCAACTCAACATGTCTGATATCCGCCCAACAATGAATTGTCTAAATGCAATAAAAACACAAGACCTCCTTTGTCGTCCTGCAGAAGCATTGGCCATTCCTAGAATCTGGTCCACAGCTGTAGGCCCACCTCTCCTGGAAGTAACTATAGCTGTAAATCTGGCCATCACATTCAACCAACAGCTCTCCTTCATCCCACAAATTGCAGCACTATCCAGTAAATGGGATTTCCAACTGCAGATATTGAGCCCTCGACATGCAACATGAGACATTGGTCCCAATTTACAAAGGCCCTCATTACGACCTTGGCGGAGAACCATGGTGCTATTAGCACCATGGTCCATGGCGCTAAGTTGCCAACTCCGCCATGGTGGTTGGCGGACTTACCGCCCCATTCCGACCTTGGCGGGGCGGTAAGTCCCCAATCCCCATTTACCCTTCCCCATTCCCATTTTTGCCCCATAGGGCATAATGGGAGTGGGGAAGGCGTTAATTACGCCACCGTAAATTACGGTGGCGTAATTAACAACAAGGTCCCTTAGCGCCATGGATTTTAACACCTGCTAAAAGCAGGTGTTAAATCCGCCATGGCGCTACGGGAACTCGTACTCAGGCGGTAAGGGTCGGCGAAGTTTACGCAGGCGTAAACCCCTTACCGCCTGGGTCGTAATGAGGGCCAAAGTGTTTTTCAATGCGATTGCAACGTGTATGCAAATCGGGCCCATTCTAAGTACAGGCACTTGAGCTACCAAAACCTGATAACTGTAACTGTGTGCATGTCAGTCTTCTCTAAAAAGAGATTACCAAACTGAAGGACATCCAAAACAGTCACAGGGATGGTCCTGGGATTTAGCTAACAAGGCCACGCCACCAGAACTCTACAGAATGCTCACTGGCTGCCCATCTAATACTGCATTGCATTCCAGGCTCTTTGCATTACCAGGAAAGCCACATGGAACTTAGGATCCACCCACATCTCCAGCTACTACGAGAAATACACCTTTCTACAGTCCTGTCATATAGAACTCCAAAAAGATTCATCTAAACAACCTATCTCCTGAAAAAGCTATGAAGTACAAAATTGGTTACTACAGTCTCTGATATGGAACCCAGGGGTGGGCGAAACTACTGTCGGAGAACAAAATTGGCGAAATTCGACAAAAATTCTGTTCTGCCAGCTGGATGGTTTGCCACCTTTTCCACCACACTTTTGGAGTTTTTTTTGCCACGGGAATTTCTTTTCCCCCGACGTTTCGTTCATTTGTCTGAAACACACCAAAAAAAAAGCCACATTTCAGGGGAAACGAAATTTATATGGGCAAAACACCAGTTTTCCCACCAACAATTTTGTTTTTAGGAGGGAAAAGGCCACAAACTGGCAATTCCGATCTGCAGTCGAAATTGGCGGATTGGCCAAATTTGCCTTGAAATGACCATTTTCCAGCGGAACGGAATTGAACATTTTCACTCACTGCTGGTCAGAACTTGGACTGGAACTCAACCTCCTGAAGTTTAGAAAAGCCTTAAAAACCATTTGCTCTCAGAAGGCATTCCCAGGCCGTACCAAGTTCTTTAAAAGGGCACATACATAAATCCTCTAGCAACTGCATTTCATTCTTTACTACACATCCTTACCTTCAATGTTGAGAACCAAACGAATTTTGTATGCCTCAGAGGCTTAAATGCAACATTAACAATGGTGGTTTTAATACATCTTGGCGTACAAAACCTGGGTGCTTGGGCCCTGCTGTTTCCCCTTCGCTTTCTGCCTCGTCACTTGGGCCATAGTGCTCTGATGCACTTGTTCTGCCTGCAGTGTGATACAAAACACCAAATAAACATACACATCCTTTTTGGTCTCCAGTGATGTTACTACCATGCCGCTCTACCCTGCTATGAAACGCAAACTTCCTTCTCTCCTGTGGCTTTGGCAGGCTTTTCCCACTCACTGACATGCCATAAATAAATGTTTCCTTTTGAAGTGCATTCAGTTGATATAATGTCCTACCTGATCCTGGCCCTGACCTGCTACTATTGCTGGAACTTGGCTTTCCACAGGTCCCTCTCAGGTTGTGTTTATACTATCCCATACGTATACAAAATACTTCACGCTGACCACCCCCCACTTGCATGGAGGCCCCATTGCTATTATTTTCAAAGCACTATTTTTCCTTGTTCTCCTTCGCATTGGCACACTGGCAGTTGTGGAAATTATGTCTGTTAAATTATCTAGTCACGCTTCCTATACTTGTCGCATTGAACTAATCTAACTTCTCTGTTCCTCCGATAACAACTTTGCAGAACCCTTCGCCTCTCGTGCCGCTAGCCCTACCTTAAACAATGTTTGCCTCATTGTGGCCGGTGATTTCAATGACTGGCAAGGGCTCAGAGGATAGCTCAGAGGCAATGTGTTTGTCTTGGAAGCAAGACAATGCAGAGCACCACTCGTTCGAATCCCTGTCCTGCGGAGCGTGCTATACAGGATTCATTAATTAAGATGTCGTTCCGTTTCTTTGCTTCAGGTAAATCTTGTTCTCCTAGACCAACATCCAATAGTAATCAGACTGTACTCATAAAGGCCAAACTCTGAACCTTCCAATCTCCTATGAGCCTCCTCTCATTTTCCGTTCACCAGGACGATTCGGTCATCCCCCTTTTTATCATCGGCCTATGCTATTCTCCAAATTTTCCCAAACTTTTTAAACATTTTTTTTAATTTATTTCTATTTATAAAGCGCACAACGGCCCTGGGGCATCGTGTCACTGTTACAGAATTCTTACTTGGTGAAGCAGTTGAGAAGACACTTTACATAGTATTGGTGGTACAAAAACAGTGTAAGGCAAAAGTAGTGGTTGCATGGTTACAGTGGAGCAGGTAGAAGCAGAGACAATAGTTACATGTTACAGTTATGTTACAGAGGCAGTACAATAAACAGGTTAGATGAAGAGTTTGGTTTTCAAAGCTTTCCGAAATACTGAGTATGAAGTTTCGTTTCTGAGGGCTGAGGGGAGAGCGTTCCAGTTTTTCAGTGCTATGTGTTGGAAGCTCGCACCCCCTGCTTTGGCTCGTTTGAATGATGGCACGTAGATCTGGTTAGTGAGGTGAGACCTCGTGGGTCTGGAGGAGATGACTGGGGTGATCCTGTCAGATAGGTATGGGGGTGCATCATGTGAGAGGCATTTGTGTGTGATTGCAAGGGTCTTGAATAAGATGCGCTCTCTAACCGGCAGCCAGTGTGCCTCTCTCCTAGCCTGAGGAATGTGCTCCCTTTTTTTAGATGCTCAGAGCTGCCCAGAGGGCATTGTTCTGTGTGGTTTGTAGCTTTTTAATGTTTCTGGCAGAGCAGAGGTACCTAGGAAAAGGGCATTGCAGTAGTCGAGTTTGGTGCCTACTGTGGCCTTGATAATGTTAAGGCAGTTCTTGGTAGATAGGAATGGTTTGACAGCATTGATGATTTTGGTGGTGAGGGCCACCGAGGAGGCAATGGCACTGACCTGGCGTGACATGGATAACGCAGAGTCGAGGAATACTCCTAGTGTTTTGACTGAAGGTGATACTGCGATAGGTGTGTTGTCAATATTGAAGGTGGCGTATATAGGGGAGAGTTTGCTGAGGGTCTCTTTGGTGCCTACCAGGAGGATCTCAGTTTTGTCTCCATTAAGACATAGGCCGTTAGCTGCCATCCATGTCTGTATGGCTGCATAGATGTTAGCTAGGGCTTCTGAGTCTTGTTCGTAGGATCCTGTGAGTGGGAGGAGAACTTGCATATCGTCGGCATAGTTGGTGTAGGCTATGCCGCGATGATCCAGGTCGTTGAAGAGGGGGAGGGTGAAGATGTTATGCAGTGTAGGTGCTGTGCATGAGCCCTGAAGGACTCCACAGTGAATGGCGGTGGGATCAGGTCACGCAGAGTCTGAGAAGACCATCAGAAGTCTTCCTTAGAGGAAGGACTCAATCCAGGCTGTGGCTTGTGGCGAGAAGTGAGCAGCATTTTTAAGTTGTTTGCAGAGGATGTTGTTATTGACAAGATCAAAGGCAGCCGATAAGTCTAACAAAAAGAGAAGTGCCGGTTTGCCTTTGTCCATAATGTCACCAAGTTGTATTTTGAGATCCAGTACGGCGGATTCCGTCCCATGGCCCAGTCAGACTCCAGACTGTCTTTTACCTAGGATGTTGTTTTCTTCTAGGAATTGCTGGATTTGGGGTTATGCAACCTTGTCCAGGATTTTGAGCAGGAATGGGACCGTAGTGATTGGTTGTAGTTACTGGCTATCTCGGGGTCCAGCGAGGGTTTTTTCAAAATGGGTGGACCCAAGCTTCTTTTAGACTATCAGGGACTGAGTTGGATTTGAATGAGGCATTGATGAAGGTTTTGAGAAACGGTGCAAGGGTGTTTGCACACTCTTTGGCCAGCTTGGCTGGACATGCATCGCCTTTGCAATTGGTAGGTTTAATATTCTTCATGATGTCCTTTATTTCAGATTTGGTTACTTCTCTAAACGAGAAGGGTTTTATGTCTTTGGTGTCTTTGCTAGCAATGAGGGATTCGGTCTGAATGTGTTTAGAGAGGTTGTTGTGATGGGCATAGATCTTTTGTTGCAGGAGATTTTTTTAATAGGGCTGTTTGAACTTTGGTACAGCAAGCTTCATCTTAGTCATGCATGTCACTGGGTAATGGCTAGGCTGTTGATTTCACTTCAGCTCTCCCATCCTCCATTACAGTTTCCACTGACTCTAATCCTACCTCTACCCTTTCTACCTATCAGAAGTGTCTGTCCACTCTGGCAGATGCTTTTGAAACTTTGCTCTTCTCCCCCTTCTTCCAAAATTGCCCCCTCCTTCATTAGATAGATAGATAGATAGATAGATAGATAGATAGATAGATAGATAGATAGATAGATAGATAGATAGATAGATAGATAGATAGATTTATTCGGCATGGGTGCCATCAAAGCAAAATACATGTCCAATGAATATCAAAATTATAAAAACAATACATTTTTTCAATAACACAGTTAAAATTGAAAAGGTTATTTTCAATTTTTTTAAATAATAGAAAAAAATTACATTCCATTTTAAAACTAAAAAAGGCCAGTTAAACCTGTTCGGCCCCTGCAATTCCTCAAAAGCTCATTCTTCTTAGCCAGGCCTTGTGCAAGTATTTCACTACAAAATACAAAAAGTTAAGATCATCACTTTTCCATTGCATCTGCCGTCCTTCGAAAGCCTTTCAGTTTAAAAATAGTTTTTTAGTACAAAATTCTGAGATCATTGTAGCTAGGGCAAAGAAGTACGAAATGGAGAGCAGACCCACATAATGCCCCACACAACTGGCGTTTGGCCATGTTTTGCCCATTCCAGTTCCTCATAAACAGCGCCACTTGCAGCGTCCCTGCTCTTAAATCAAAGTGGAGCAAGCGTGCATCGCCTGGGGGGATAACGTTCAAATACTGTTCAAAGCCAGATTCTACCTTAACCTGTAGGTAGTATTGACAGCAAGAGAGCCTAGCGCAAGCTGCCTCCAATTATCTCTTTCGATCCAGCCTACAAGCTGATTTTTCCAGACTCTTGGAATTGGCTGACATACTGGACGGACGTTCCCAGAGTGAACCAAGATTAATTCTCCTGCACCAAGATGGTAGTCTGATCCGGTATGAGACTGGATGTATAATTTCCTTGATGGGAAATGGACCATAGTACCGAGGGGCCAACTTGTTTGGCCGTAGATGTCGGGGTAGTAATTTTGAGGTCAACCAGACTTGATCACCAATTGCATTAGAAGGGCCTGGTCTCCTTTTGGAATCTGCATACCTCTTAGTCTGTGTTCTGGCCTTCTCTAAGTTTTCTTTGGCTTACTGGTGTACGTTGATGAGGGTTTCGATCCAAGAGTCGACAGTAGGTACCGGTGTAGGATGAGGGAGAACAGAGGGTAGAACTGATGGATGGAAACCTTGGCTACAATAAAAGGGACTGGTCTTAAGTGCTGAATGATCGGAATTGTTGTAGGCGAATTCAGCCACGGGCATCAGGAGCGACCAGTCATCCTGAACCTTGGTGGCGAAACATCGAAGATACTGCTCCAGGGTCTGATTAGCATGTTCTGTGGCCCTGTTGGTTTGGGGATGATAAACAGATGAGAGGGCGCGTTGGATTCCCAAAATGCGACAGAGATGTTTCCAGAATTGTGAGACGTCTTGAGGTCCTCGATCAGATATGATCTTGGAAGGAAGTCCATGCAGACGGAATTTGTGTTCCAGGAATATTCCAGCAAGCTCGGACGAGGATGGTAGCTTACACAGAGGTGTAAAATGAGCCATATGAGCGAACAAGTCTATGGTAACCATGATGGTCGTGTATCCTCGGGAAGGTGGTAATTCCACAATGAAGTCTGTAGCAATGAATTCCCATGGCCTTGTTGGCAGTGTAGGTTGCAGTAGAAGACCTGCCGGTCTCTTGTTATTATGTTTATTTTGACTACAGATAGTACAAGCTTTGATGTACTGCTGTACGTTGGTCTTCATTCCAGGCCCCCAAAACTGTCTTTGTATGAGGCAGACGGTGTTGGTTATGCCACGATGTCCGGAGTGAAGGGTATCATGACAGAGGTTTATTATTCTTTGTTGTAATTTCTGTGTAGGAATGACCAGTGCATTGTCCTTGAATAAATATCCTTCCTTAACTCTTAGGTTCCATTGATTCTTCCTTGAAATATCCTTCCAGAGATCAGAGGATTGGGTTTGCACTCAAATTTCTTCCAGGAGATTGACTGCTTGAGCTACAAAGATCGTGTGGGGAAACATTTTAGGATAGGCCCTATCTTCAGTAGCTACATAGTCAGGACGTCGAGATAAGAATCAGGTTTTGTGATCTGGGAATATGGGTGATGTGGAACTGGTACTGGGCAAAGAAGTAGGCCCAATGCACCTGACGACTGTTCCTACACTCCAATGACTGTAGAATTTGAAGATTTTGATTATCCGTGCGGACCTGAACTGGATATCTAGCACTCAGAAGTAGATGTCGCCATTCAGTGAAGGCTTGGCGGATGGCTAACAGTTCCTTTTCCAGGACGGAGTAGTGTGTCTCACTGGGAGTCAGGGTTCGTGAAAGGTAAGCAATGGGGTGTTCCAGTTTATCCTCAAATTCCTGCTTCAAGACCGCTCCTATGGCGTAGTTAGAGGCATCCGTTTCCACTAGGAATGGTCGATTTATGTTGTTTGGGCCAAGATGGGGGCTTGCGTGAACTCTGCCTTTAAACATTGGAATGCCTTATCTTGCGGTGTAGACCAGATAAAGGGGGTGTCTTTCTTCAAGAGAGCAACGATCGGTTGAACGATCTCGTAAAAGGTGGATATGAACTTCCGGTAGAAGTTGGCAAGCCCCAGGAAGGATTGAACTTGTTTCACGGACGTGGGAGCGGGCCCTGCCAGTATGGCTTTTACCTTTGAAGGGTCCATACCAATTCCTTCTGGGCTAAGGATGAATCCTAGGTAGTGAACTGAAGTAACTTGAAACAAGCATTTTTCGGGTTTGGCTAAAAGTTTGTGTTCATGGAGTCGTTGTAATACTGCCTTTACATGTTCTTCATGCTTTAGAAGATCCTTGGAAAAGATCAATATGTCGTCCAGATAGACAATGACGAAGAGGAATAACATGTCAGAAAACACCCTGTCCATGAAATGTTGAAAAACTGTGGGGGCATTAGCTAGTCCAAAGGGCATGACTAGATATTCATAGTGACCAAAGGGTGTTCTAAAGGCTGTTTTCCATTCGTCTCCTTCCCGGACATGGATCAAATGATAGGCACCCGGAGATCCAACTTCGTGAATATTACGGCGCCTCTCACAGCTTCCAGGATATTGTAGATCAAGGGCAGTGGGTACCGATCTTTGAGGGTGCATTGATTTAATCCACGATAGTCGAGGCAAGGTCTGAGTTCCTTGGTGTCCTTCTTGGGAACAAAGAACAACGAAGCACCCGCTGGAGATTTTGAAGGTCTTATAGTGCCATTTTCAAGGTTGGTATACAGGTATTCTCGGAGGGCCTTTTTCTCAGGTTGGGAAAGGATGAACATTCTGCCGAAGGGAATCACTGCTGAGGGATCTGTATCTATGGCGCAGTCTTCAGGTCTGTGAGGGGATAAGGCCTGGACTATGGCAGTTGAAAATACATCAGCATATCCCTGATAGGCCTCAGGGACTTATATGATATTGGAAACCATGAGTGGTGTTTGCTGGTCTCTTGGTGGTTCTTTAGGGGGTGTCAAGGAGGGATCCAGGAATAGACAGTGAGACATACAAAACTCTGAGCCTAGGAATAGTGATCCTGCTGTCCAATTGAAATACGGATTGTGCTTCTGTAACCAGGGCATACCCAATAGCATGGGGTAATGAGCAGACTTAATGATATTGAATCTAATCCGCTCTTGGTGATGGTTTATAGAAAGCTGGATCTCTTTTGTCTGCAGGCTTATGGGTCCTGAAGTGAGGGGTCTTCCGTCGATTGCTTCCACCGGCTGCATGGTGCTTCGGGTCTCGTATGGAATATGATGACTAACAACCCAATCTTGATCAATGAAAATCCCCATAGCTTTGCAGTCTACCAAGGCCAGAATGGAATAGGTCTTATTCTTGGAGGGCGATAGGAAGGCCTGTAGTATCACCAAATTGTTTTGTCCAGGAGAGTTCAGAGATGGAATTGATGTGGAGCAAACATCTCTCTCCCAAAGCTCTGCTCCATCTAGGATCGGGAGCTGGCGTTTCCCGAATGCCGAGGAGGGGCTAGAGGACAATCCCTAACCAAGTGTTTGTCTGAGGCACAATACATGCACAACCCGGTATGAATCCTTCTCATCCTTTCTTGCGGGGATATAGGTCCACGGAAGGCTCCTATCTGCATGGGTTCTGGTTCAGTGACTGAGCGTGGGTTTTTGTCCGTCTTGGTGGTGCTCTCAAAGGACACTTTCGGAGGATTACCTCTGGATTTCTTCTTCTCTGCCTTCCTTTCCTGGATACGGAAGTCTATTTGCATGGCAAGGTCCATTAGTGCCTGGAATGAGTTTGGGCGAGCCACTCTGATCAACTCATCCTTAATCTCCTCATTCAGTCCTCTCCTGAAAAGGGTAAAACTCGCCTCAGGGGACCAATCAGCTTCCTTGACTAATTGCTTGAATCGGGTTACATAGGTGAGCATATCCTGGGATCCCTGCTGAAAGTCTAACAGGCGTTCCTGGGCACTATAGACCTGCTCTGGGCGGTCAAACATGGTTTTAAGGGCCTGTATGAACCCATCATAGTCATCTAGGAGAGCATCGCCGGAATTAACGAGGGGCGTAGCCCAGGTTAAGGCATATCCTGAAAAGGTGAGAAATTATGAAACCCACCTTAGTCCTGGGAGTCGAAAAGTAGTAGGGCTTAAAAGTAAAGTGGACCAAACATGAATCCAGGAATCCACGAAGGGTTTTTGCCGACCCATCGTATTTGTCCACTATGCCACCCAGCAACACACTTTCTTTTGTGGCAGAATCACAGGATAGAACAAATTGTTTGAGAGCAGCATTTTCCGCCTTTAGATTCTGCACCTCGATTGATAGCTCTTGCATGCCACGCATCAGGTCCTGGACAGCCGCTTCCATGTCCATATCGAGTTCAGTCGTGTGGCGTTTCAAACTGTCAAGCAGTTCCCCCCTTCTCACCTGAGTCCGATCTTTGCTGGATTTCTTGGTCGATGCCTTCTTGCAGACGGATCGGGTCTTGAATAAGGCTGCACGAGTCTCTTCCGACTCCAGCGTGCGTTCAAAGTTCCGGGACGCAACGATCCAGGAATCCGGGAAATTAACAGAGTGCGCTACTCAGCACACGAGTCCAGGAATCAAGAATGGAGGGAAAGGGGCTAGGAATGGGGTTGGTTGAGATAGAAGCAAGGATAACAATACCGCGAGCTACGGAGCACACGTCTGGTCGCTACTTCGCAATAGCATTGAGACGCACAGAGACGCGGGAGGCGTGGTCTATTAATAGAACATGCTACGTCCAACGTGTAGAACGAGGAAGGTGATTCACACTGGTCGGCCATGTTGGGAGTACCAGGGAGTGTAAGCCCCGTTGAGACAAGGACCAGGAAGTCCAAAAGGGGCATGTTCGGTAGGTCATGACAATTAGCTTCAGAAAGAGGATTAGCAGTAATGAGCTCGATTAACTCAGGGCCAAACTAAAGGTGGTGAAAAAGCAATAAAGTCAAAGGGAATCTTGAAGATACACAGACGATTCAGCACTTTGAGAGAACAGATTGATGGCTTCTTCACCAGTTAGTTCAATAATGCTATACTCCTTATAAGAAAAAATCTTGGTTATCCTGGAACGCAGCTTGGAAGCTTAGCAAATCAGTGTTCGAATAGCAATGGGCCAGGAAGGTACTTGACACTTATCTGTGGATCAATTAGATTTAGAGACGCAGCATCCTTCGGCGAGGAGGGAAGGGGGGAGGGAGGACTGGAGCTCCATAAACTGTCAGATGGTATGCATACAAACATAGGCAAGCCCAGCATGGAGACGAAAGTTACTGAAACAACATAGGAGCTTGAAAGTTACAATAGTTTCCACAAAAAGCCAAGAGATTGAAACATGTCAGTCTAGGTCGGACATCATTTTTTCATAATTAACTGTATATACCATATATTCTTAGAACTTTCTTCTTTTTATTTGCAAAGTAATATAATAATTCCTTTCCCTTTTTGTACATTTGGTGAAATCTCGGCACTGGCTCCCAGTGGCTGCGAGGATTAAGTTCAAAACCCTCTGCATTGTCCACAAAGCCTTCTGTGGCCTGGGGCCTCAATACCTTCAACTCTCTCTCTTCCTAAATATGTTCCTTCTCGAGCTCTTCGTTTGTCCGCCTCCAACTCCCTCAGGGTCAGTCACTTCTCCAAGCAATGAGTTGGTGGTAGATCTCTTTCTTTGGCTGGGGCCTCCCTCTGAAACAGCCTCCCTGAAACTTGAGGACAACCATCTCCTGTACCGGAAGCACCTCAAGACCTTCCTCTTTGCTTCTGCTTTCTCTCCTCCTCTCCCCTGCTGAACTCCTGACTGAAACTGCACTGGTCACCTGGCTACCCTCTGATCTCGGGCCCAGATCCCCTACCCTGCAGCTGCACACCTGCACTGTCTCCCGGGCAACCCCTACACTTGGAGGCTGTTTCTGTATCCCTACAGTCCCCACCAGCTCTTGATACTTGATGTCTGCACTAATCCCTTCACTTGCCACAAGCTGTTCGCACCTTTAACTATTCTTCTTATTTATTCTATTTATTTATTTCTGTTGATCCTATGCACTGCACTGCCCACCCGCGCTTTCCCTTTCCCCCCCTCCCCTGCACTTGCGCAATCTCAATGTCACCTGGCCTAGTAAGATCTTTGTCTCTGTCTTCCCTCTGTTCCCCCTCCCTTGCTTTGTCGCGCCTTGAAACACTTGTATATTGGCGCGTTATAAATGTCTTATCATTATGAATTTTATGATGAATTAAGAAGAAAATAAAGTTGCCTTCATCTGTTTTAATGTCCGGAGGGTTGATTAACTAGCTTTATACAAACTCAATTACAGGAGTGTACATTTACAGTCTCCCTGTATTTGTTTGTAAATGAAGTACGCACTTGACTGACAGAGTTTATTTGCTGTATGCACATCTTAGTAGTGTCCCTTTTAAACCCTGGTCACTATAATAGGGCTACCTTCTATTAGTTGCTTTGCGTCATAACAGCTGCTTTGTCCTGAAGGCTTTCTTAGAAAAACACTTTGGACCACATTATAAATAGACACACTCCACTTTTTTCCAAATGAGTGAGGATGGATGCCTCATTTTCTCAGCAGAATATGTTGTAGGACTGCTCTCTCGGAGTTCAATTCTAGACACAGCGGGAGAAATATTGTCTAATACCACTAGTTCTAATTGGAATTAGATCACACAACCACGCAAATTCCTTATTAGAACCGAATTACATGGTTCAAACATTTTGGAATATCTATGAAACAAATCATTACCACACGGCATTATTGCAAAAAATGTGAGACAATTGTTCCTGGATAATATTTATTTCAAAATCAAATGGAGGCAAAAACCACATACATATGGGAGGAATTGTCTTATCTTAATTATAGACACAGCTACAAAAATAACTCAACAGATCCTTGTCAAATTAAAGGAATGTGAGGAAGACATACATATACTAGAGCAGTTTTCTAAGCATTTAGAGGCGACAGACAAAGAGATCGGAGCATTCTAAACTTTTACCACTGCATATAGGATATGGCCGTTGAAAAAAGATCTTGGCAATTTTTGCATTATTCGGTCTTTTCCATATTCTGACAACGACTATAAATCAGATTCCCAACAGTTCAAAAAAGACAATAGACAAGTTAAATGTGGAGGTAACGGGAATGGTACAGACAGCGATACCACAGGCGAAGATACAGATCTTCAAACAATTCTGACATTCCTATCAGGCCAGAGAGTAAACAAAAGAGGAGCTAGACAGTATAAAAGAGGCAATACTGGAAAACAAAAGAATTTATGAGGTCAAGGCAGAGGACAAGAGGCGAATTCCAGGGCAACCGGGAGCAGACATTGCTTGTTGTTGGTAGTTAACCTATTCACATATGCCTTCTCGCTCACTGCATCAAAGGTTCTAGAGAAAGGTTTAGGTTTCGTCTCTACACAGGTGCATGATCCCTATTCATTCAGAGGGGGTTTCAAATAATGTATGAGAAAATTACATTCACAAGAATTTTTTTCTCACTGCCCCCCTTCTCACAATGACAAACTCACAGGATTCTGTCTTCCTTCACATTTGAATTTCCCCATTCCAACCTACGTGCAGAATCTCTAGCATTTGAACCGTGGCTTTTGAAGGATTTACAGGTGCTAAGAATGATACTGAACTGGTCATCAAACTTGCTGTCAAAGGGGAAGGCATTGTTCTACTCAATAGATTACGATTTCAAAACTTTGGTATTGGGGTCAGATGAGCTTTTGGAGGATTTGGCTGCATGCAAGAAGAAATGGTTATTCCGTGGAGCGATGGCTGGAAAGAAGCACATTTTAGGTAGCTGGAAATCTAAAACGTCTGTGGAGTTGGATGCGTGGATGAAAGAGATGCATGAGTTGGCGGATGTTGAGAAAGTTATGTATACGAGAGAGAAAAATCTATACCTGTATGAGAAGGTCTTGGGGAGATTTCTATTGTTCTACTAGACTACATGGGGGTGGGAGGGTTGTGGTTTTTATGATTCTTTGTATTAATACGTGATTGCCGGTTTCTATGTATTAGATGCAGTTGTGTTATCAGTTATTGGCCGATCTGATTTCTTTTGTATTTATGTACATATGTATATTTTTTTAAAAGAATAAATAAATATTTTTTAAAAAAGAACGGATCATGTGGCGAGTGTATTAGACAACTGAGTGATGAATCTAGCTATTTACCTATAGTTATTGATCCAACTCGGGCACTAACCACTATTTCAGGAACTTATGTACAACAGAAGTAAATCATGACTGCTGTTCTAAGGAGGACGCTATTTTTAATACTAAGCCGCCATCTAGGATGGCCATTTTTTTACACTCATCCCAGAAATACACAAAAGGTTGCTAATCCCACAGGGATGCCTATAGACTCTGGAATAGGATCAGCTTTGGAACCTCTGTCGACATTTGCAGATTTGTTCTTGAAACAGCACTTACCTAAAATGCAGTTGTTTGTAAAGGATGCAGCCCACGTTATAAACATGATAGAATGTATTGCTTTTGATGGAACAAAAAATGTACTTATTATTCGTGATATTGAATCCCTATATATATGTACATTCCACAAGATGAAGGTACAGAAATTGTGAAGCACCACTTAGATGCTTTGCACAAAGATTGAAGTGTTGGCATACGTGTTTTCATAAGGTGGTGTTTGGCTCTCTAACGAAGAACTTTTTTCAGGTTAAAAATGTGTTATTTCAACAAGTAAGACGATCCACCATGGGCTCTGCGGTGGGCCCCTACTGTAATGTTATGCTGATTTATAATGTGCACCGCTATCGCCCAGGCGGAAGTCTCCAGGCACTCACATGGCTCTGCAAGAAAGATGACAGGATTGGTTAGTGATGGTAGAGTGATAGGATAGGTCCATAACCAGTAGAAATTGCGTCCGTGTGTCTTGGCTTATAGTGGTTGATTGCATGCACTGACTTGTATCCGTATTGTTAAGGCCCAATACCTGGGTTGTTTTTCTATGTGAATGTTTGTCATGTTGGGGGGTGTTTGTGTATTTTATGTGTAGATTGACTGGTATTTAATGTTGTGATTGTTTGCACTGGCTTGTTGTATCCACCCGGGTAAGGTCCAGTGTCTGTGATTGTTTGTTGTATCCGAGTGTTACTTATGTTGGGTGTGTGTTTGTGTTTAGTTTGGGTATCCCAGTGGGCGTGTATAGTACTTAGGTAGTGTGTTGGAGGGGAGCAGAAGTGGGGTGGTTAGTACATTGGCTACTATATAAATTATTCTAGGTAGCTAATCTACACAATTCTATTTTATGTGGCACATGACTAATCTGCACAATTCTGTCTAGTGATACGCATACTTAATTTGACAATCTATATAACTGTGACTCGTGGCTAATCTTCATGGATCTGTCTAAGTGTGACGCATGGCTAATGTTCACAAATCTAAGTGTGACGCCTGGTTAAGCTTCAAAATTCTAAGTGTGGTCCTTGCAATTGCTAAATGCTGAATATGGCTATTTGACACCATAAGGCTAGATGCAGACTATGGCTCCATTACACCATAAGGTTAAATGCTGAATATTTATTTAAATTTTATTCTGTCATTTATAAAGGACACTAAGCCCTAGGGCATCAAGGCGTTGGTTACTTAAAATAATACAAATTGCAGACAGGCAGTGCATTAAATGTTACATTTAAGTTTGTCATTTGGATAGATAAAGGAATGCTAGTTGTATGCTCTAGTTATAGGATCTTCACAGAATAGCCAGGTTTTTTGATGCTTGCCTAAGGCTCAGTAAGAGAGTTTGGATCTTAGTGTTGATGGCATGGCATTCCAGGTCTTAGCTGCAATCACTGGGTAGCTGATCCCTCCTGACCTCTGACAATTAAATCTCTGAATGCAAAGTCAACGTATGTAGGAGGAGCGGGTAGGTCTGTTGGAATGACATTTTGTGAACGTTAGGGATAAATATTTTGGGGCATTGTTGGTGATGCACTTGTGGGTGATAGCAAGAGTTATGAACAGAATGCGATCGCGGATAGGCAGCCAGTGCACTTTTCTTCTGACTGCAGATATAGGATCTTTTATAGGGATGTTCAAGGCTGCTGTCAAGACATTGTTTTGAATACCTTGCAGCTTATTGCTGTTGCGAGCGTAAGTGGCAGCAAATAGTGGGTTGCAGTAGTCCAGTCTTGTTCATATTAATGGTCTTGCTAGCATGATGCAACTGTCAGATGAGAGGAAAGCATTGATTAGTTTCATGGTATAGGCTACTGAGGAGGCAATTGTGTTTACTTTCTTGGTTAGTGACAGGTTGGAGTCCAAATAGACCCCAAGGGTTTTGACTTTGTGAGAGACTGGGATACTATTTCCATCAATAATGAATGATTTATATGCTCTGTCAAGTTTCTGTAGCCGAGATTGCGGTCTGACCAAAAGGAGCTCAGTCTTATCATCATTGAGGCATAGTGAGTGATGCGCCATCCAGGCCTCGATGGTGTGATAGATCTCTCCTTGCGTGTTTGTGTCAATGTAATAGTCTCCTGTAACGGGTAGGAGAATCTGGGTATCATCCACATAGTTAGTGTAGGAAATACCATGATTGATTGATTGAGCCTTTATAATGCGCTCTGGACGAACCCAATCGAATCTAAGCGCTGATGATATGCAATGACACGATTGTGAGTAAACATAAATTGAAGCATCGACATATTGAATAGGCCATGGTTGTCGGTTACCATACCTATTTAAACAGGTATGTTTTTGCTGCTTTGTGGAACCTAGGGAAAGACTGCAGTTTCCTGATCTCAAAGAGATACGGTTCCATTCTTTGGGGCCAAAAACTGAAAATCTCTGGTCACCTCTGGACACACAGGATGTCGGAGGAACCATCAAAAGAAACGTATCCTGCGAACAGAGAGCTCATGTTGGCAAATTAATCTTTCATTTATCAGCAAAATATGCCAGAGCCAAGTTTTATCAGGCACTTATAAATGAGGCTATTGCAATAGTCCCAACTGTGAGTTAACCATAGAGCCCATCACTACTCCGTGATCACTCATTGGGACAAATGGAAGAGCTTGTCGAAGTAGTCGCAAGGAATAAAAAAGACCCTGAACTTTGGCTCCGACTTGAGCTTCACAACCCAAGTCATTCCGCCATATGCAGCCGAGATTTTTTATTCTGTGCCCAATAAGTCTGGAGGCAAGGGACATCTATCCTTAGTAAGGAGATGTTTTGGACGGAGCAGGGCAATTTCTGTCTTGTTAGAATTAAGTAAAAGGGAGTTTACCAACATTCAACTGCTGATTTCGTCCAGACTGTTATCCTTGCGAAAGCTTCCTCCACATGGTCAAGTCTTATGAACAGCTGCGTTTCATCGGAATGTGACCGGAAACCCACCCTATGCGTACGCATTATGTTCATAACTGACCTCAGGTACAGATTAAATAAAAGAAGCGAAAGCGAGGATCCTTGAGGGACCCTTCACTCCTGTTAGATGGAATCTGACAGAAAACATCCCAGCTTACCAAACGGTTTCTTCTAGCACCGGTTTCAAGTTAAATTGCCCTACAGAAGAGTAGGGTTGCCCTCCCCCACACTCACCAATCTGATCATCCACTATTTGATCTAGCTCTGGCCTCAGATGTCTAGTTAAGGCAATTTTTGCTTGAATATTTTTTATTTTATCGCAGAAAAATAAGTTAAAAGAATTAGCCTGGCTGAGTGAGGCATCTCTAATCCATGAGACTGATTTGGGCTGAACGAAATTGGAGATTACCGAAAATAATTCTCTAGCATGATTTTTTGCCCCCTCAATCTTCGTAGATAAATAATTCCTTTTTGCGTTAAAAATAGCCACTTGCTGTAGTGGCGTCACTGGATATGGATCATGGCTTCATCCTAATCCGTCCTTTTTCCACATAGGGCTGCTCCACAGCCTTCTTTCTTAGTTGTCAGCGGTTTTATCAGCGCATGCTGTTATACATTTTGCTAGTCTATTCAAAAACACCCTCCAGCTCTGCAGACTTTTACAAACCTTGAAGCCTAGCCCAAGGGAAAAACTAAACATTTTTATAAACAATTTTCATTCATTCTATCCATATTTCACTCCTCCTGCTAAAGTTATCTGGGTCCAGTAGGTTCTCCCACAATACTTATAATTTGTCCCATTCTGCATTTTGTTGGACAGAACATGTAATTCCTATTTTTAGCCTGCATGGTCCCTTGATGGACAGTAGACAGCTGGTAAGTCAGTTTGTGTGCTGCCAGTGCTACCGTTAGTGACGAAAACGGCGTAAGCACCTGTAGTCCATTTTTATAATCTCACAGGCCACATTCCTTCTGGGAAGGAGCACGACTCCTCTATAGTACAATCCCTAGTATCTGGCATTACAAATCTATCCAGCTAATAGTTAATTGCGTCTTATATTTAAACAATAACTGCCTTCTTCAGTGCCTGCCCATGTCTGTGTATGTGATTACATTTGCATGACAGAGCCTTCCCAGTGGCCCCCCTCGCCCCTAGTCCATTATAGCACCTAAAACAGGTCTTGCCTAACTCTAAAGTGCTTGGGCATTCGGGAGGACACTGGTTCCTTCCCAACAATGGACATAAGAGTTGTATCATTAAACCAACTCTCTGTGATAAACAGTATATCGAGTTTGTGCTCCTTAATCAGCTCTTGTACTTCAGTGCTGTGTGCCCCCGCTGATCTAACATTTATGATTCCTGCTTTCCTGTCCCTTACTATTAACTATATGCTGCCCTTGTGTGGCCTCAATCCCATGTACTCTCATTTTATTCATGCACGTAGGGGAAATGAGCCAAACTTGTTTTTGAGGCTGTGTAGAACCCTGCTTTCATAGGCAATAGACCCCCTCATTAAATCAAATGTAACCAGCTTAGCAGAATGCCGTTACCTGCTGAACCCGAACCATATTGCCTCCTAAGACCTGCAAAATGTCACGCTGCTCGCTGCAGCGGGCGCAAACACACCTAAAAAGACTTTGTATCAGCTCTGTGAAAAGTGGCTTTGATAATTCATTTTACAGAGTAGGTGAGACATAGGAGCCCTGTGGGACACCTCAGGTGACTGGGGTAGGCTGGGCTGAAACTGCAGGTGAGAAAACTCTTGTTGTTCTGTTTGAGAGGAAAGATGCGATTCAGGTAGTTGCCTTGATGGAGAAATTAGCTGCTGAGGCAAAGTGTTCAGAGAAGTTGGTGATCAACCAATCGAAGGCCACAGAGAGGTCCAGCAACAGAAGAAGATCCATTCTGCCAGCATCTTTGAATGCATCCATTTGTTTATTTAGGTCTAAGAGTGCTGATTCTGTGCCGTGACCCAGCCAGAATCCTGATTGGCGTAAACCCAGGAAGTTATCATTTTGAGGAGGAAGGGGACGGTTGTGATGGGGCGATAGTTGGTGGGGATGTTTGTGTCTAACATTGGTTTCTTTAGTAAACAAAGGACCCAGGCATCTTTTAAGCTGGCTGGCACTGAGCTAGTGGATAATGAGGAGTTGATAAGTGAGGTAATGAATGGTGCAAATGCTTCTGAGCAGTCTTTTATGACTGAGGCCAGGCATATATCTTCTTGACATATTTGAGGCCTTTTATGATTTTTGTTACCTCCAGGTCTGAGACAGGTTTGAAGTTGAAGGGGTACTTGATGTGTTGGGGGGGGGAGTGGGGTGAGGCCTTAACCCAGAAGAGGCATCTGTTGGGGTCAGATTATTTTTCTTTGCTGGGATATTTTTTTGGGAAGTAAAGCTATTTTGTCCTGAAGGGCAGTTTGAATGTTTGTGCACCAAGTAATATCTTTAGTGCAGTTCTGCGGCTGGGGTGCAGGAGATTCCAATTCTCTTAATATGTTGACAAACTCTCTGGTAGATGATTTGACATTGTTAATTCAGGCATTATAAATGGAACTTTTTGCTTCAATTATGGCCCATTTGTAGTCTTTTGCCAACCTAGTGAAGTTTGTTTTGTTGGTGGCTGTGGGATCATTACTCCATGCAGTTTCGGCAGCAAGTTTATTTGTGGGTACTATTTTGAGGGCTGGTGTGAACCATGTATTGAGATAGGACTGTGGTTTAGCTTTTTGTGTTCACAAGGGGGCTATGGTATGATATGATATGATATGTCATTTACAACGCTCCTGTACACATGTGTTCCCAGGTGCGACAAAATAAGGGAGGGTACAGAGGGAAGACAAGACAAACGATCTTACTAGGCCTTGTGTCATTCTGATCGTGCGAGTGCGGTAGTGCAAGGAGCAGGGGAGGGAGACGGGAGAAGTGCAAAGGAGAGGGAAAGGGAAGGTGCAATCAGGACAGCATTGCTTTGAGTAAGTGCAGCCAGGGCAGCGCGGCTCTGGGTAAGTGCAAGGAGGCGAGGGACTGTAGCGGTTACAGTTACATCCCCTATTGTGCGACAGGCCCTGAGCCAGTGCAGGGGTAACTGGTCATATAGGAGCCTGGTACCCACTGAGACTCTGAGGGTATCCAAGCAACCAGTCAGTGCAGCAGGCAGGTAGGTCAGCAGGGGAGGGAGAGAGAGAAAGCAGAGGAGAAAAGGAAAGTCTTGAGCTTCTGGAACTTCGGGTGGTCCGGCTCAAGTTTGAGATGGACAGGCAGGCCATTCCAGAGGAAAGATCCTGCAGAGGAAAGTGATCTGCCCCCTACTCTCTGCCTGGAGAAGACTCTGACCCTCAAAGAGTTGGAAGCAGCAGAGCCAACGGCTCGAGGAGAAAGGTATTTGGAAAGAGAGTTTTTTATAAGTGCAGGCCCCAGCTCCAGAAAGCCTTGTGGATGATGCAGAGGGTCTTCAACTTGATCCTTGCAGCCACTGGGAGCCAGTGGAGAGATTCCAGGGCTGGAGAGATACGGTACTTGGCCTTGAGGTCAACGATAAGTCTCGCAGTCCTTTTCTGGATTATTGCAGAGGGCGGATAGTAGAGGAAGGCAGATTGAGAAAGAGGCTGTTACAGTAGTCCAACATAGAGAGAACCAGGGCTCTGGAGACCATAAGCTTCTGGGGGAAATTGAGAAAAGGAAGAGTACCTTTGAGGAGGTGCAGCTGGTAATGGGCCTTCTTGGAAAGATCCGTGATGTGAGGAGAGAAGGAGAGAGAGGAGTCGAAGATGACCCCATGGTTTTTTTGCCTCACAGGAAGGCTAAGGAAGAGGGCCCATGGAAGGTGGTCAGAGTGAGTAAGGGAAAGCGCGAGCAGGGATCCCGATGAGAAGGATATCCATCCTGCTGGCATTAAGGCAGAGATGATTAGAGGTGCACCGCTCCTGAATCACGGATAGAAAGTCAGAAATGTGCGAGAGAGGTGAGGAGGCTGTAGGGTGCCTGAAGGAGAGCTGCCTGTCATCCGCATAACACTGAACGTTGGAGCAGAAGGTAGAGATTAGGTGGTCCAAAGGTGCCACATAGAGATTGAAGAAGCCATGGTGAGAGGATGGAGCCCTGGGAACACCACATGTAAAGAGAGAGGTGGTGGAGAGAAAGGACCCAAGTTGGACCTCGGAGGGCCGGTTCAGTAGAAAAGAGGTCAGCCACTCCAGGGGCTGATCTGTGATGCCCAGGTTCTCACTGAGTCGATTGAATAGGATGGTGTGATTGACTGTGTTGAAAGCAGAAGAAAGGTCAAGGGGGATGAGGACAGAAGGGATGCTGGAGTCGAGATTGGAGAGTAAATCTTCACGGGTGTTCAGGAGAGCAGTTTCCATGCCTCTGGCTGCTCCGAAGCCAGACCGATGATCATGGAGACAACCAACAGTTTCAGTGTGAAGAGTAGGCCGGGAGGTGGCCAGTTTTTCCAGAAGTTTGCCCAGGAAAGGAGTGTTAGAGATCTGGCGAAAGTTAGCCAGACAGGTAGGATTGGCAGAAGCCTTTTTTAGGAGGGGATGCACAAGGGAGTGCTTGAGGAGAGAGAGGAAAGTTCCAGTGGCAAAGGAGTGATTGCAGAAATCAGCCAAGGCTGGAGCGAGGGTGTCAATGTGGTCCGTTATGGTTCTAGAGGAGCAGGGGAGCACCTGTTTGGATGACACTTTCATAGATCGGACTTGTCTAGAAACATCGACATGTGCTATCTGAGAGAAAGAGAAGAAGGCAGGAGGGGAGGGAGAGGTGGCCAGAGGGGGGCAGAGAGAGGGAGAGGAAGTAGTGAAGTGAAAAGCCAGGGCTGTACAGAGAGCCTTGGAGGGAACATGAGAGGTGGAGACTGCAGGAGGATTGGCCAGCTCCTTGCAGATTTTAAAGAGTTTGGCTGTGTTGTTAGAGTCTAAAGAGACGCAGACTTGGATATGGACTCTCTTCTTGGACAGGACAGAGAGTCTGTATTGTCTTTGGAGCAGGCAGCAGGCCAGTTTGTCAGAGGATGCAGCCGAAGCCCTCCACTTCCTCTCAGCCACCCTGCACTTGCATTTCAGGGCAGCAATGTCGGTGTCATACCAAGAGTTGCACTTGGAGGTAGGCTTCAGTCGGATTCACATGGCAGGGGCAATGATGTCCAGAGTGTTGGCAATAGCAAGGAGCAGGTTAGAAAAGGCTGTGTCGGGGTGTGAGTCAGCCACAGGAGTAGGAGGAGCAGAGAAAGTAGAGGCAAGGACCAAGAAGGTAGGCGTCTCCCGGTGCTAGTAGAAGTAGTTGGAGAAGGAAGGAAGTTGATAAGATGCGGGAGATGCCTATCAAAAAGGAGGAGATTGGGCTGAGGGTCCTGGACCAAGATGGTCCCATTCAGGTAGACATTGATGATGGTGTTGGAGGAGTGAAAGAAGGCCAAGAGTACCTCCTACTGAGTGCCATCATTAATGGGAGAGGAAGAGATACGAGAGAGAACCAAGACCATATGAGGGGTTCATAAGTCTGGTGAGGGAACAAAATAGAGGATGTCGGTGAGAGTCTGTCTAGAGGAAGCACTGATGTAGGTATCAGCGATGGGGAGGCCAGGGTTAGCAACCATGATGTCCATCTTGAACTTCTTCCTTCCAGACTCAATGAAATGGATAGGATAGGAAATAGAGTAGCAGCTAGAGTAGATGGGAGAACCGGAAAGCACCATAGAGGGTGCGAAGAAGGAAGGTGGGAGGAGAAGGGCGCAAGTGAAGAGAGAGAGATGCACAGTCCAGTGCCACACAACGCAGGATGCACAGGAGGGAGGGGGAGCAGGGTACAACAATAGGGAAGACACAGGAGGAAAAACAAGTGATTCACAAAGGGGAAACAAGTCTAGCTTTCAACACAGCAGCAATGCAAAACACCCAGATTCAACTTTCCTAAAAGGGGGATAAAAGGCATAGTTTTCAACACAGCAGCAATGCAAAACACCCAGATTCAACTTTTCTAAAAAGGGGAAAAAGGCCTAGTTTTCAACACAGCAGCAATGCAAAACACCCAGATTCAACACTCCTGATTTGTTGCAGCAGGTTGACGGCTGCAGGCTTCTTGCTTCCCCGGTATCCAAGGCCTGTAGTAGGGATAGATTGTAGGTCCCGACCAACAAGTTTGGATTACTTGATGTTGTTTGAGGGCTGGTGAGGGCAGTTAATGAAGGCAGGATACGTGCTGGGGTGATATTCCTATTTTAGTGAGCATGGCAGGCAGGGAGGCTGGAATGGCCTCTAGATGTTCGGCAACAGAGATGCTGAAGGGGATGACTTTGTGATCTGACCAGTGGCATTTAGGTATGATATGATATGTCATTTATAACGCCCCTATACACAAGTGCTTTGAGGCGTGACAAGACAAGGTAGGGAAGACATAGGGTGCAGGGGGGAAGGGAGTGGGGGAAGTGCCAGGGAGACGGAGGTGGGAAGTGCAATCAGGGCAGCAATTGCTCTGAGTAAGTGCGGCCAGGGCAGTGCGGTTCTGGTTAAGTGCAAGGACGCAATAGTATTAGAAGCGATAGTAATGTTACAATTACGTTCAACCACCCAATCTAGAATTCAGCCTTTATGTGGGTGGGGTTTAAGATGCATTGGGTGAAGCATTGGGTGAAGCCTAGGGTCTCAATGGCATTTGCTAAAGCCAGAGCATTAGATTTGGTGCTATCATTGTAGCTTAAGTTAGTGTAGCCCAGTGGGATGATTCTGGAGGAAGGCTTGGTTTCAGCTGAAAGGAGGTCTGTGATTCCATCTTCAAAGGACAGCACTGGACCAGGTGGACGATAGATAAGATGGAGGGTTACAGTGACTGTGTGAGTGGGTGATAGTTTTATAGTGAGTAGTTCACCTGATTGGAAGGTTGTCGTATCATTTGGCTACATTGCACAATTAGGCTAGATGCAGAATATGACTACCTTACACCATTAGGGTAAATGCTAAATATTGCTACGTGTGGCTAATTTATATGTTGAAACCTTTGAGGAGACGTTTTTGTACTGTGTAGAAATACCATTTATTCAGAATATATATCTATGGAAACGATACATCGATTAAGTTTTGATTATTTGGGAGGGCTCTATTTTGGTCGCACGGGAATTCATAAATTGGCTCAACACAAAGAAATCATCATTAAAATGCACGTTTCAAGTGGATACACAATCAGTAAGGTTTTTTGGACACTGTGATTGATGCTGAAGTGTCCTAGAGGGAGCTCCCCACACAAAATAAACAGGGGGAATTCTCTTTTGAGCTATCTGAGTTTCCATCATTCTTACCTCTGTGGTCCGATTCTTAAGGTTACACAGAAATAGAGCATGCCTCCATCTTGACAAAAACTAGGTGAAGGCTATTATCTTAAATATTTGATCCTTATATTCTTCATTCAGGCATCTTATAATAATCGGGCAGCACTGTTAGAGCACACAAACATTATCACAAATCCTGAACACTTGGTTTGCATCAACACAAAGTCAAATCATTCCAATAAAGCAAAAGGGTAATTCTAAAACATTGTAAAAATGTAGAGGAAGATCTATCCAAGTTACAAAAACCGATGCCACATAGACCCACAATTCAAATCTTACAGAACATCTTTTACGCAGAGACCTCAGAAATGCCAAGCAAACAAAGGCCCCCACGATCACAGAATTACGTGGTCTACCCCCACTGAATTGACACTCTGCTTGTGGCAACCGTGGCAGTGTGCACACAAACAAGGGCAAGTAAAGAATTGGACATTGGGCTACACTCCCCATGGAAACAAGAAAATTAGGCTGACTGCAATATCAGCCAACTAATTTACATAACATGCCTGTATAGACGGCATTAAATAACCATGGCGATGAGAAAAGTTAAGATCTGTATTGATGAACATCGCAGTTCCATCAGGAGTAAAACATTGATGGCTCCGCTAGTACACCATTTTCTTGAGCCAGCTCACAAATACATTGACTTCACTTGGTATGTTCTTCTATCCATTGTGGGCGGAACATATACTGAAAGAAGACTTTTAATTTTGGAAACAAGACGTACTCAAAATCAGATTCCATGAAATTGGACTCAATGACAGTTTATCAAGGATGAAACCCTAGTTTTAATGTTTGTGCATTCTCTGTTACTCAGGCAGTTTCATTCAACACATCCATGGAAACCCGGGACGAACTAGATAAAAGGGAGGCATACTGTCACAGCGACACAATGGTCGCTGTGGCAACGCTGGCGTCATGGACGCTCCATTGTGCTATAACACTAGACTGGCATTATTTTCACTGGTCTAGTCTTTTTCAAAATGGCTGCCTCAAACTCTGCCTCCTTTTATTCTGCGGGTTCGATGCAGACAAGGCCAGTACTATAGGTGAGAATAGAAAGTGGAAAAAAGCATCATGAAAATGTGTTGGAAAATGCCCCTCTGCACTGTTAATGACTTGCATCTATAGGATTTTTACATGACTTGCCCTCAAAAACAATTGCAAGCTGTGTGGCTTTTTACCCAATTTTTCCAAAAAGTGTGCTGTAAAATGCGCCATTTTAACTAATTAATTTAAAAATGTTCTCGGCGGGTGGGGAGGAAATCCCCTGCAACTCTCCTTGGTCCGAGCTCCCGGGCTATGCATATCGCTCCTGCATACATTTGGGAAACGGTTACCCCCTCCAATTAAAACTGTCACCAACTGCCACTGAAGCATAACTGACTTTAAACAAAAATTATTACCATCAAATCAGGTGGTGTAGCACTATGTCTCTTTCTTCCGCACATGTTATTTTTAGGAAAACAAAAGAAAACATTTCACTATAACTGATCAAGCAAAAACAATACATTTAGAATTTCGCAGAGCCATTTTTTGCATCTTTGAAATTGTCAAGGTAAAGAGATTGTGAAAGATTTTAAGTCTATAATGATTAAATAAGCAAAATGCATGTTCACCAGATTCACAAAAGTAATGAAACGTTATCTTTCCTTTTTTTCTTTCCACTTTTTTCATTTGTGCATGTCATAAAAAAGGCTCTGAAGAGCACGCCAAGTAGTTTATTATATCCGCAGAAGTGTGAAACACGTGTTGGCCATAGTCAAAGTTATACAGGCAAAATATAATGATGTCAAGTGTGAGTCTATTTAGTGACATGAATGCCATTGGGAGATAACAAAAATGAGATTTGTAATTTAGGGATCAACTTTGTCTCCTAGGAAAGGGAATTTTCTATTAAATGTATACATTGGAAAGTAATTTTGTTTTAAAAGGATTAATAGTGCATTGTAAATTATTTGTTTTGAAGAAAAATGTTATATTGATATTATTTCCTATGTCATTTAATTTGATCAGATAAAGAAATCAAAGTATCAGCACACTGGTTATGCTCAGGATTTGTTGAATGTTTCCAAAAATAACCCTTTTACTCCTTCCATGTCCACCTCCTGGCAGCCTTTAGTGACTGAACATTGGGCAAGAAGGAGGTGGAAGGGGATGTCTAGATACCTGATATCTATGTCAACCACTAGGTTTTTTAAAAAATGTGTTTGCTTTATCAAAACCTTTACAATATAACATAAGAAGAAAATGAATTAAACCAGAATTTATATCAATACAATACCTGAATACAATTCTTGTATATACAACAGAAGGTTTAAGAAAAGAAGAAAAGAGAAAAAAAAAGGGGGCGTGAATTGGGAATGAAACAGAAGCGGGTCAAGGAGTCCAAAAACGAAGGAAAGTTAGTAGGGGGGAACTGAACCCGGCAGCACGAGGGTCGTGCTAGGGTCGAGTTGCAGCACGTAGCAGGGTACCGTCCATAGTCCATGTGCTGAATAGTCCGTGGGGTGGAGGAGTGGATGGGAGGGGAAAGGGAAGGGAAAGGGAAAGGGAAGCACTGCAATGAAAACATTTGGAGCAAGGGCTGACTAGGATAGCTCAATCCAGGTAACAGGCCGGGTTCTGGGAAGCTGTGCAGACAGTTAACAAGTAAGAATGTTAGCAGTGAAATCCAAATAACAGGCAGGGTCGGCAACACACGAGCAAGAATGTACCAAAACAACGGGCAGTAGTAAGGTCCAATAAGCGAGGCAGGGTTGAAGCACAAGGGGGGCTCCGGGGGGAACGCGTAGGGTTTCACCTGGGGAGATTTTGGTGCTGCACACGGCCAGCGAGTGGCCGTGGGGGGCAGAGCGCCTCCCGGGGGTATTTAAGGGCTCAGGGAAAGTTCGGGAGGCAGGCGACGGTTAGGACTTGGTGATTGTCAAGTCCTGTTGCCTCCTCCCGAGCCTTCCCTGGTATTAGCTGGGCCTAGGTGTGCGAGTAGTGAGGTGAGGAAGGGGATTGTTTGTAGAGTGGGCGGGTAGGTAGTTGTTAGTGAATTAAAAAAAAAAATAATAATAATATATATATATTTATTGAGTATTGGGGAACGTGTAGTAGGGGTGCCGTAGATAAGACACCCCTGGCCTGCTTACCGTCGGGTCCCGTTGTGGCTGGTGCAAGGCGTCCGGTTCGGGGGGGTGCTGTGGAGGATTTTCTGTTCGGGCACTTCCCTCCGTCGTTCGAGTGCCGGCGGGGTGTAGAAGAGTTAGCTGTTTTCTTTTTCTTTTCTTTTCTTTGGAATTCCCTTGTTGGTGTAGTTAGGGCAAGGGGAAGGGGTGCGTGGGCGGGGGTTTCCCAGGCAGTAGCATTGTCGGCTCGAGCTACGCGGTAGCTCCTTCTGGTCAGGGGGAGGCAGTGCGGTCCACTTAAAGGGACCGTCTTGTTTTTACTGCACGCGTTATCGCTAAGCAGGGATAGAGGGCACTGCAGTTCCCTTAAAGGGACAGCATTGAATTTCCTGTGCAAGTGCGGTGTGGCCTCTGAGCCACCGGGGGGCAGTGTGATACTGTCTTTCTAGGCTCAATTTGATTGGGGTCTGAGTTTTGTGTCGGTTTTCTCTTGTTTAGGTCAGGTTTAGGGGAAGGGCCTTTTTAGGGCTAGGGTTTTTATGAAGAAGGGGGAGTTAAAATAATTTAAAAAAAATAATAATAATAATTTCTTTTCCCCCTAGAATAAGTTGCGGTATTCAATATATTGGAAGTATAGATTTTGATTAACGCTTGTGGGTGCTAGTGAATTTTTGATAGCCCAATTGGGTTTTCTCGGGATAAGATTAGTGATCCACGGGTAGGTACCTGGCTCGGGGGCTTAGTTAGTTAGTTTAATTGTCAAAGGGCATATTTTAGTGCACATCCAGATTATTGGTGCACAATGGTGGGCCAGGCAGCGGGCAAGAAGGGTCTGGTGGATGCTAGGGCTCTGAGGGAGGCCCTGGAAATTATCAGCAGGGCGTCTAAGGCCCAGCTGGAAGTGGCGGTGGTGGAGGTCACAGGTGAGATGGAGCTAGGTGGGGGCAGGCCGCAGCGGAGAGCTGCGGCAGATGGGGCTCTCGCGGCAGTGGTGGCCTGCACCCCCGCGGCGGGGAGAGGGGAGGTTTGGGAATCCAGGGGCAGGAAGATGAGGAGGGAGATAGACAGGAGGGCGTCCAGGGGGAAATTGAGTTCGGGTGGGCAGCCAGTGAGGGAGGTAGTGAATGATAGCCCTAGGGAAGCTAGGAGTGCTCAAAAGGAGGTGGCTCAAGGGAATGAAGGTGGGGGTGGTGATGGGGCGCAGAGGGGCGTGTTAGGGCAGAGGGGAAGAGGGGGTAAATACCTGCAGAAGAGTGCAGGTGGGAGAAGGAGGGAGAGGTCCCCATCAATGGAGGAGGTTAGAGTGGGGCGCGGAACGGCCCCCCCGGGTAGGAGGAGTGAGGGCGGAGGGCGCTGCGCAGCCCCCGCTGGTCAGGTGGAGGTAGAGGGTTTTAGAACGGCCCCTCCTCGGTCAGCGCAAGGAGAGCCTAGAGGGTGCAGCACGGCCCCTAGCGATGAGGATTCCAGGGTGGAGGTCGGAACGCCTCGCCCGAGAGAAGAGGACCAGGCAGGGGTTTCCGCGGCCCCGCCGAGAAGACGTCAAAGGAGTGGCGGGCGGACGCCCCGGGCTCGCAAGAGGAAGATCAACTCAACTCGGGCATGAGCTCGCATCCGCAATGGTATTTAAGGGGTGATGAAGTTGGATGGGAGGAATATGTGGGGCAATGGGAAGTGGAAGATTACAGGGCGGACAGGGAAAGGGGGGAGGAGAGAAGAAGTTTGAGGTGGGAGCTGGAAAGGGAAGTTCAGGGGGGAGCTTTTACTCCAATTAAAGTGGGTGTATTGGAAAAATGGTTGCAATTTTATCCGGATAGGGAAGGGGCTAAGATTTTGAGCGAGGGGTTTTGTCAGGGGTTCAGATTAGGTTACCAGGGCCCAAGGTGAGTCGGTGGGCTGAAAATTTGAAGTTGGCGAGAGAGAGAATGTTGAGGTGGTAAGACAAAAATTGAACAAGGAAATAGCGGCAGAAAGGATAGTGGGCCCATTTGATGACATGCCGGGTGATTTAGTGATATCCCCATTGGGGGTGGTGCCCAAGAAAGCTCCGGGGCAGTTCAGACTGATTCATCATTTGTCATGGCCGGAGGGTATGTCAGTTAATGATTTCATTGCCCCCGAAGAATGTGGGGTTGTGTATGCAAGTGTTGACCAGGCGGTTGAGCTGATAAGGAAGGAAGGGCAAGGGGCCTTCATGGCCAAGTGCGATATCAAGGCGGCTTTCAGGTTATTGCCGGTGCACCCGGAGGATTTTTGGTTGTTGGGTTTGCAGTTTGAGGACCGCATATACATAGACAAAGCATTGCCAATGGGGTGCGCAATTTCCTGTGCTTTGTTTGAACAGTTCAGCTCTTTTCTACAGTGGGTTTTCTCATTCAGCTCGGGTTGGAGATTGCGCTGCACTATCTGGATGATTTTCTGTTCATTAGCGGGGCAAAAAGAGAGGAGGACTGCAAGGAAATGCTAAAGTTGTTTCAGGAATTGATGGAGGAGCTGGGTGTACCCTTAGCCGAAGACAAAACAGAAGGGCCGGCAGTGGTGTTAACATTTCTAGGAATTGAACTGGATTCAGTGGCCATGACCTCACGCTTGCCGCACGACAAGGTGAGCAAATTGGTGGTACTGTTGGAGAAAGCGGTGGGGGCCAAGAAAATGATGCTGGTGGAGATGCAGAGATTGGTTGGACATCTGAATTTCGCATGTATGGTGGTGGCCCCAGGGCGGACGTTTTGCAGGAACATGGCAAGGTCCATGACGGGAGCAAAGTGCCCACATCATCGGATAAGAGTATCAGGGGCAGTGAGGGAGGATTGCAGAATTTGGCTGCGCTTTTTGGAGAGTTTCAATGGAGTGTCAATGTGGTTGCAGGGAGACCCGGTGACATGGGAAGTTCACATATTTTCGGATGCAGTAGGGGCCGGAGGTTTCAGAGTGTTTTGAGGGGGAAAGTGGTGTGCGGAGAAGTGGCCAGCGTGGTGGTTGAAGGAAGGGAGGAGTATAGCATTTCTTTAATTTTTTCCATTACTAGTGGAATTGGAGTTGTGGGGGAAGGAGTTGCAAAACAAGAAGGTGAACTTCAATGTTGACAACGAATGCGTGGTCCATGTGGTGAACAGGCAGTCAGCGAGGGATCAGAGGGTGGCAAGACTGATGAGAGAATTTGTTCTGCGTTGCATGGAATGGAATGTGGTGTTTAAGGCAACACATGTGCCGGGGAAGGATAATGGCATCGCTGATGCATTATCTCGTTTTCAATGGCAGAGATTCCATGGATTGGCTCCAGATGCAGATCAGGAGGGGCAGCAGATTCCGGAGGAGCTGTGGAAGATAGGAAGCTGAGAGCGCTGGCTTTGGTGGAGGGTGCATTGGCCTTGGCGTCTAAGAAGTCATACAGGAGGGCCTGGGAGGATTTTATTACAGGAGGAGCTTGTAGTTGGAAGGGTAGATGGGATGCGGAAGAGCGGAGGAGGGATGATGTCACGAATTTCCTCCTGAGGTGCATGGACAGGGGCTGGTCAAGGGCAACGATAGCGGGAAAGCTAGCAGGGATTGCCCTTTACGGGAAATGGTTTTGGGGTTTTCAGCCAAGTGGGGGGGAAATGGCGAGTAGGATGTTGGAAGGATGGGCAAGGGAGAGTAAGAGGGACAAGGATAAGAGGAGGCCGATATCGGCGGAATTGCTGCAGAGGTTGATTGAGGTGGTGGGGGGAGTTTGCTGGTCGGTATGGGAAGGGGAGCTGTTTGCAACTTGTTTTACGTGGTTATTCTTTGGGGCTTTCAGGGTTTCTGAGTTGGTTGGGGGAAAAGGGGGTGTAGGGGGACTGCATTGGGAAGATGTTCAAATTACAGAAGAAGGTTTAGACATCAAGATTAAAAGGTCTAAGACGGATCAGAAAGGAAGGGGCTCGTGGGTTCTGCTGGGTTGAGGGAGCAAAGTTTTATGCCCAGTTCAGGCAGGCAAGGTGTGGAAGGAGCGCTGTGGGGGTAAGACAGGCTCGGTTTTTCAGCATGCGGATGGATCGCCGGTTTCAGCGGCCGAGGTGCTAGGGGTATTGCGGAAGGCGCTGGTGGTAGTGGGAGAAAAGGCAGAGGATTTTGGGACTCATTCCTTTAGGATGGGCGCAGCATCTGAGGGTACCAGGCTGGGTTTTTCAGAAGACAAGGTGAAAAGATTGGGGCGTTGGAGGTCTGGGAAATACAAGGGGTACGTCAGGGAGTTTGATAAAGGGGAATGTTGAAGAAAGGTGAAGTAGGACTTTGTGGGCCAACTGCTGTTGTTGAAATATTTTTTGACTTGTCAGTGATTTTTGTAATTTCTTTTTTCAGATGCTGCGCGAAAGAAGGGGGAGTTGGCGCAAGTTTGGATTGTCGGCCATTCAATTGTTAAGTGGGCTGGGAAAGAGGCAGAGAAAAGGGTGTTTGGAAGGCAACTGGGGTGCAGTTACAAGGAAGTGGTGGTGAGATGGCACGGGTTGGGGGGCCTGCGGTGGGATCAGCTGCTTCCTATATTGGCAGGGATGAGGGAACGCTATGGGGTTCCAGCGGTGGTGATTATGCATGCAGGGGAGAATGACCTGGTGAGAGATACGGGGGTGGCTCTACTAAAGAAAATGAAGAGGGACTTAGTGTGGGTGCAGGAAATGTGGCCTCAAGCAGTGGTGGTGTGGGCTAAGTTGTTGCCGCGAAGAGTTTGGAGGGGAGCGAGAAGTGAGGGAGCAATAGAGCGGGCCAGGAAGGGGATAAACAGAGAAATGGTCAAATGTTGTGCCTCTGTGGCGGTGCAGGTCATGGACCATAAGGAAATAACATATGAGGGTCTCCTTATCTTTAGAGATGATGGGGTACACTTGTCCGTGTATGGGAATAATCACTACCTGGCGGATTTGGGTTCTTGGCTGGGAGACTGGGTAAAAAGTTGGAGGTAGGAAAAATTGGGGGGGGGTGGGGCAGAAAGAACTCCTCGGGGGAGGGTTTTTCTGGTGCCGGGGGCATGGCCCCTTTTGATGTGGGGGGAGGGAAGCACAATGAGGGAATGACACGGGAAAGGATGGGGTGGCGCTGTTTGAACAAGCAGGTCACCCCGGGGGGACAGGTATTGAGCCTGGAGGGGCATGGCCCCTGGGAGAAAGCGGGACGCCTGGAAAAGGGGCAAGGAGACGGTAGGGTCCAAGGGATAATTAGGGAGGAAATGGGTTATTTAATTATTTAATTGTTGGGGGAAAATGAAAATGAAAATGTTTAATTTATTTAATTGGTTGTTAAAATATTTCTTTAGTTTGTTAGGCCATGGAGCCAGTTAAGCGTTTTGATTGTAAGCTTTGGCCTGTCACATTAAAGCGACCTTTTCCACTTTTAAATCAGTCTGGGTTTTTGTGCAGTAAGCCAAAAAAGGTCCAAGAACGAGGTTTCAAGATATGTGATAGCTTCAGAGAGCTCAAGGTAAACAATCAGAAGCACCGACAAGACAGGCGGCATTGTCTTTACTGGTCCCACGGGGAGGTGCGTTCACGCTGCTGCGTCAATGATCAGTGTGAATGCAAAATGAAAGAAAGTCCTGGTGTCACATGATCGTGCTGCCAATGTGGACGAGAGGCAATGCCAGGACGAAAACCACGTCCATGGCAACCGTGACGAGGCCTTTCAGGGCAGGAATAAGGGGCGTGGCGCATGGCGGAACCGAGAATATATGCTGGCACAGGGAGCCTGTTGCAAAGGCATGGGTGCAGAACGTGCGACGGGTTCCGGGACCGTGACACATCAATTAAACCAGAACACGTTGAGACCAGGTGTCTTAATATTTCAGTGTTTCCAAGTATTTTGCAGATGCGACAATCAGTAGAAACAACACCACTCGGATCCCAGTGACTGGTGCGCTCCAAGTTAAGTAGTTATTTTGGTCGAAAGCCCATATGCAAATCACAAGCTTTACTGCAAGGAAATGTACACAGCTGGGCAACTCACCCCTTGCCCTCAAGAATTATGCATATTTGCTATATCTAGTATAAAACGAAATTTGATCGTAGGTAATGGCCCAATCAAAACTAAACAACTTAGTTTTAGCGGATGCAGGTCGAAAGATACGTTTGTCTTTGGAAGAGCAAACTATTTCCAAAATGTTTGTCATTTTTTTCTTGAAAGCTTTAACTGATGAAACAGAACCTGCATTAATCATCAGACCTAAATCTTCGTACAATGAGTCCAAAGGAGGAGAAATAATTTTAGTGTAAGCAGTTAACTGTCTCCATCGATATCTGGATTGGGGGGAAATGAATCCAGACTCATGTCTCACAACAGCGTTAGGCAGTGACATGGCAAGACACAGTGTTTCCTTCCAAATATGACCTTCTATACAATCTAGGTAGGGTTCTATGACAGCATTGACTATATCGAAGCCATATAAGAGAACCAGTTCTATTTTGACTAAGTTATAACTCGACGTGGGCATAATTGAGAACTTACAAAGCTGGTGATGATCCCGTTTTAGCTGGGAAGACAAGGGACGCATCTTATCCTTCAAAAGAGCCTTACTGCCCTCCAGTGAGTTGCAGTTTGAAAGATTGTAGCGGAGATATCATAAGGAAAGCACTCTATCCAATCTATGGCCCTCATTACGAGTTCGGCCGGTAGCCATGCCGCTATTGGCGGCATGGCTGCCGCCGAAATTGCATCCGTGTCCGGGTCCTCGGAATGAAGACTTACAGGGCCATTCTGAGTTCGGATGGCCCGGCAATTCCTCCCTCAAGGACCCGGACACGGTCCTTCCCCATTCCCATTCAGCCCCCATAGGGCTGAATGGGAATGGGAGAGGGAGCAAACAACGGGTCATAACGAGATGGCCCATTGTTTGCTCCCTCTTCCCCTCGCGGGACCCGGTAAGCACGCCTGGTTTTCCCAGGCGTGCTTAACGTGTCCCGCGAGCGGACCTCGTAATGTGGCGGAACGGGTTGAACGGCGCCGTCACCTTTTACGGCGCCGTTTAACCCGTTCCACCAGGGTCGTAATGAGGCCCTATGTGTTCCAATCCACCAGTACATGGTCTTGGGCTTGCGTTTAGATGTAAATATTACCACTTTAGATGCTTCTCTACTTATCACCAGATTGTTATTCGTGGTGTAGTGAAAGAGTAAATCCAGTTTCCTTTGAAGCACAAGTGCTGTTTTATGAAATAGTACGATATCATCTACAAAAGCAATCCAATGGAGTTTCAGATGGCCCGATTTGACCTACTTGGGTCCAGGCTTGACACCACAGGATATGGTTTCCATTGCCTCTATTAACCGCAACACTAAACAGGTGTGTGTCTGGGCATACAATAACATAATCGCCTTGTGTGTCCACTGTGACCAAAATGCATGAACAACTTTATAGACTAAGACCACCTCTCCATGATAAACAGAGGAACTCTGAGTGGTGGTGCACAAGTAATTCTCGGATTCATTTTGGTGCTTAGTCTAGAGAATCTCAGGAGCCGCTAATAATACATTACTTTGCCGTGCGCTGGCGACAAATGCACAGCTGCAAACCAAAACTAAAAAGGGACTAGAATCACATTCTGGGGACCAGCTTTGGCCTTCATATGCCTACACTTACCAAGTGATAAAGCATTGGCAGGTTGGACTCTGACAGATGCAGAAATTATGAATATGATTAATTCACACGTTTACCCTTGTGTACATACGGGCATTTTTACTTTATAACAAACCCTTAAGGAATTTGAAGTACTCTGTTTGGTTTCTGATCGTGTCACTGAATTGACAGATACTCTTTTCAGCTAGCCAGCCTTTTCCCCATTCCCAATGAGCCCCAACCACTGCCATCACTGGATTTCATGTATGTTTGCTTTTATAAACACTGTAATCACTAAGGCTGTTTAAAGTCTGTCTTGTTCGCGGTGACTGAATTCCAATCGTAGGTCATTGAGCTCGACTACTGTGGCCACTGGTCTTGGCATATGTAGGGTGACCAGATGTGCCGGTATTGCCGGTACGGTCCCAGAAATTGGATCGCTGTCCCCCTTTGTCAAGATTATGTTTCCATTGGAAACTGCAGTGGTCCCGGTTTTTGGTAGTAGGTTTTAATAGCTGGCAGGCACAGCTTGCACAGAAGAAATGCTGCATTTTACAGCTTAAGCTAGTGTTCGTTTGTGATAAATTCATTATTATATGGGTTTATTTGAACAGTAACACTCAAACCCCCTTCTCCTCCAACCTACTGGAGTGTAGTGCCTAGACAGCCACTTTCAAGAGTTAGTCCTACTTTTATATTGGTTATCCTGTCCCGGTTTTTTACTTTTGAAATCTGGTCACCCTAGGCATGTGCCACTGGATCGCGTGTGCATACCTTCAGCGCAATGTTGTGTGGCCCAGTGATTGAGACGAACTACTGCGAAAGACAGCGGCAGCAAAGCTCGGCAATGGTGTTTGGAAACCTCAGATCCACGAGACAGTCACATGAGCAGTCTGCTGCCTTAATCCAGTATTTCAGGCAAGTCCTGTGATTGTCTTAGGACAGTCCTCTCTTGTGAAAGAGAGCTTGGCTGCAGATGCGCGCCCCTTCCCATGTCCCATTTGCCTTCGGTGAAACTGGATGATGTTTCTTTGGACCCTTGTAATAATAATAATCATAATAATAATAATAATAATAATAATAATAATAATAATAATAAGTATTTGTATATAGTCATTTAAGACTTTTGCAAATTAAAAATGTTTCTTAAAATATACAATCATATTCGTATATACATAATACATAATGACATAACATAAGTATTAGTATTCTACTAGACATAAGACAATAGCGTGGACACGCACATACATGTACATACCTACATACCATTCAATATCCCAAAAAACATTTACATACATTTACCACAAATAAACCTCAGATACAATACAATATTACACTAAAATCTACGTACTTAAAAGCGATTTTGAATTTGTAGCCATAGACGATAAAATGCTATCTGTAAATTCAAACAATAGCACCAAAACTCGTCAGACCTGAAGCCAGATTATCAAAGGTTAGCACACCTTTTCATTTTTGTATATGCGTCAGTCATTTCACTGATTTCAAATGATCAAAGATTAGGAGTGTTGGGTTGCCACTTTCGTTTACCGTCTTTTTTCTGTTTTTTTCTCTCCACAATGTACATTAGCATTGTGCAGGGGCTTATACACGCACACTGAAAGCAGTTTGTACGAACTCTGCGCAAAGCAATTATCATTGACCCTCTTCACTGTGGAACATTACCCCACAGCTGAGGTGGGGCAGTGTTGCTGGCTTGGTTTGACAGAAGGGTTTCTCAAGTCAAACGAGGCTCGCCTTACCATAACATGATGTTCATTATACATGAGGCTAGTCATGTAAATGTCAAGTAACTTTCCAAAATGTTTCCATTTTTTAACGCCTGTTGTATGTTCCTTTAAGTTCCTTCCCGTGTGGAAGTGATCCCGCTGACACACCTGTGTCCTGGCAACGTCCCGCTGCCGGTGACGATCCAAAGCGGGCCTGCCCCAGATGTAGCACTAACTCGCATGCATGCTGATAGCGGCCACTGCTGTCTACTCGCACTGCGGGGCGCCCAGGCCACTGGCAGTGTTAAATGAAACTATGTCCATGCATTGCAGCGACACCCACTGTTATATCCGCCCTCCGCCCCGCTACGCGGTGACGTAGGGCGTCTTAATAAAAGCCCCGCCCCCGCGCAAGGGAGGCAGTTCCGGGCACAGACTCCAACAACGTGTGTCGTGTCTTTCTTTCGCTCCGGCTGGAGCTGCGTCACTGAGGCCTACCTCCGAGGCCTACCACGTTCTGCCTCTGCGCGGGGCCGGAACATAACACTGGCGATGAGGGAAACGGGACCCAGCACGAGCGCTCGGCGCCCGACCATCTCATTCCTCCTGCATCGCACGACCGACCAGTTTTTCCTGCGAGCCGATGGGACTGCTTTTCGACGCGTGGGCCTACCGCACACGCAAGGTGCACGTGCGTTCACGGCTGTAGACAGTTGAAGAGAGGCAGCAGCCCTATCCGCCAACGGTTTCATAGGTTGGCCTCAACAGGGACCGTCAGGGGACGACGTCACACGACATGGTGACCGGCACGTCCACCCCTGGGCTTAGTACGCCATCCAGAATCGCGGCGAATCTGTCAGTCTCGCCACCGCCAGCTCACCCACAAAGCAACTCGACCACGATGATTCAGCCATTCGATCCGTTCACGGATCCATCCCTGGTTGGCCCCCGCTGGCAGCTATGGCTCCAAAAATTTGAGATGGCTATGGAGTGCAAGGACATAACGTCGTCTAGGAAGATGAGATCGCACCTACTTTTGAACGTGGGGGACGAGGTGCTACGCATCTTCAACGCGCTAACCATCGCGGATGGCCTGGACATCTACCAACGATCGAAGGACACTCTGATGGCTCACTTTCTCCCACAACTCAACCCTGACTACGAGACTTTTATATTCTGCACCACGTTTCAGGTGGAAGAGGAGACCTTGGATGCCTATCACACCCGGCTCAGGAAACTAGCAATGTCATGTGAGTTCACGGATGTTGAGAAAGAGATCCGGAGACAACTCATCAACGGCATCCATTCCGAGAAACTAAGGAGGTTGGTGCTGGGTGAGAAGGGCATCTCTTTGACGCGCATTCTGGAGCTGGGTCGTCAGAGGGAGCTAACGCATACCAGGGCCGCTAACATGGATTTGACTCTGCATAAATTACAGCCGACCCTCGCGTCATCCATGGTGGCCCAGGTCACGAACAGACAATCCACAAGGGATGAATCCGGTGGTAATTACGCACCGCCCAGATGGCAGCCACGGATCCTGGGGCCCACGGAGTGTGGATGGTGTGGTGGACCGCGTCACAGACGGTGAAATTGCCCGGCACAAGGCACAACGTGCGGGGCATGTGGCAGGAAGGACCACTATACAAAGGTGTGCCGTTCTTCAGGCGCTCCACTAACGCCTCCGCCGAACCCTCAGGAAAGGAGTGGAACAAAGAAGAAGGAACAGGGAGTCACGAGGCGCGTCTAAGCGAACAACTCGTCGACTGAGGAAGACGGAGATGACATCACAGGAACTCCACTAGACCCCGGCAGAGAGCAGCGGACCAAAGGAAGAAAAGTCTACCTAGTGTCAGCCCTGGATCAAAGGCGTGTCACGCAGAAGAAAGGGCTCCCGAGGTGAAAATGCCAGGTCACCCTCCAAAACCAGCAGATATGGATGGCCATTGACACGGGAGCCTCGGTGAATGTCATGCCCACGTCCATGTTCAAGACATTGCAGCCGCAACCATCCCTCAAGAACACTGACACTCTCCTGTTCGCATATGGCTGCAAGAAGCCGCTACCGGTAGTTGGCAGATTCCGCACGACCCTCAGCCACGGTGAGAACAGGCTACCATCCAAAGTGTACGTAGTGAATGCGGGGATTGAATGCCTTCTGAGCAGTGATGCGGCTGAGGACTTAGGTCTCGTACAGTTTGTCAATCAAATCGGGGAAGCCCAAGAGGTCGAGAAACTCCTGGCGCAACATCCCAACCTGCTGAACGGGATTGGGTGCCTGAAGGGAAAGATGATTAAACTCCACATTGACAAGTCGGTCCAGCCAAGGGCCGTCAGACATCGGAGGACCCCATTCCACATGCGCGAGCAGGTGGAGATTTAACTAAAGGTGCTGGAAGAAGCAGGTATCATCGAGGAGGTGACGGGGCCGACACCATGGGTGTCCCCGATGGTGGTCACAAGAAAACCCAAACAATCGGGGAAGGTCCGCATTTGCATAGACATGCGCCTCCCGAACACTGCCATCAAGAGGGAGCGCCATATCACGCCAACCCTCGACGAGATTGTGGCTGACCTGACGGGATCGAGAGTCTTCTCGAAAGTTGACCTGAAAGCAGGGTACCATCAGCTGAAGCTACACTAGGACTCTCAGTACATAAAGACTTTTTCTACACACTTGGGTCTGCGAAGATACAAGCGGCTAAGTTTCGGCATATCTTCGGCAACCGAAGTCTTCCAACAGACCATCCAAGAAGTCATCCAGGACATCCCAGGTGTCCTCGGTGTCAATGACGACATCCTGATCCACGCCCAGGACAAAGGAGAACACTCGAGAAGGCTAAAGATGCTCTTGGACCGTTTGGAGGCTGCAGGCCTAACCATCCACGAGGAAAAATGCGAGTTTTTCAAGACGGAGGTATCCTTCTTTGGGTACAAGTTCAGCAGCTCTGGCATCTCGCCGGACCCCCAGAAGGTCGCTGACATACAGGCCGCAAGTCCGCCCAAGACACCCACCGACGTCTGCAGCTTCCTGGGGATGGCCACATACTGTGGAAGATTCATCCGAAACCTGGCCACATTGTCGGAACCCCTTCGTGAACTCACAAAGCTCAACGCGAAGTGGGAGTGGGGAAAATCTTGCCAAGATGCCTTTGAGAGCATCAAAGAGTCACTGTCCGTAGAGATGAGAATGGCGTACTATGACACCTATCTTCCGACTGAACTCTACGTGGACGCCAGCCCTGTCGGCCTGGGGGGCCATCCTCATGCAGGTCACCAACGAAGGCGAGAAGAGACCCATATCCTATGCGTCGCGTGCTCTCACAGCGACAGAGCACAGGTACTCTCACATCGAGAAAGAGGCGATCGCCGTACTGTGGGGGTGCCACCACTTCCACCTGTATCTGTATGGCCGCAAGTTCACAGCGATTACGGACCACAAACCCCTCTTACCCATCTTCATGGGCACTTCCTCGCACCCACCGGCCAGAATAGCCAAATGGCTGCTACACCTTCAGCAGTACAATTTTGAGCTGATTTATCAACCGAGATGCGGCAACCCGGCAGACTTCCTCTCCATGCACCCGAGAGCGGCAACGCCACAGGAAGTCCAGGTGGCCGAAGAGACCGAAGAGCACATCTGCCTGGTGGTGCGGGCAATGAGGCCGAAGGCGGTCAGCATTGAGGACATCGCGGAGGAAACATGCAATGACCCCTGCTGCGATTTGGTGAAAGATGCCATCATTTCGGGCGACTGGAAGTCATTTATGAAAAACACGCACAACAGGACGGAAGAGGCAAAGGCGTTCCTCACGGGAACATTCACCGTCCGCCAAGACTTGTCGATAACAGATCAGGGGCTGCTGCTCCGCGGAAATCGCATTGTCATTCCGCCAGGCCGGCACGACCAGATAGTGGCACTCGCCCATGAGGGCCACCAAGGGATGGCTCGAACGAAGGCTCGCATTCGACACCGAGTGTGGTTTCCACGGACTGACGAAAAAGTGGAAAAACTTGTCAACACCTGCCTGCTGTGCCTCATAACCGGAGCCCCACCTGATCTGGAACCCATCCTATCGGCGGAACGAGGCTCTGGCAGATGGGACGCAATAAGCATTGACTTCTGCAAACTACGAGAGGGCCTGTACCTCCTGGTGGCAATCGATGACCACTCCCGATACCCCGAAGTCGAGGTGGTCGAGTCCACGCAGCAGAAGTGGTCATCCCGGCCATTGAGAAGATGTTCGCGACACATGAACTCCCAACCACGATCAAAAGTGACAATGGAGCACCCTTCCAAGGGGTGGAGTTCAAACAGTACTTGCAAGATCTGAACATCCGGTATCATCACATCATGCCCAGGTGGCCCCAGGCTAATGGGGATGTGGAACGATTCATGAGAACAATTAACAAAGTGTTGAGGCTATCGAAGGCAAAGGCCAGCCCGTGGAAGGTCGACCTCTATAGGTTCCTGAGGAACTACAGGGTCACCCCGCACTGCACAACTGGCGTTCCCCCAGCGGATCTCATGTTTGGCACCGTCATTAGATCGTCCATCCCACATCACCCCAGCAGAGGACCGGACGAGCTGGACGAGGGGCGCACTGATAGAAGGCGAAGGGACGCCAATGCCAACATGAGTGCCAAGAGGAGGTTGCGACCATCCAACCACCAGGTGGGCGACCAGGTGGTCATGTTACGGAACCCGACGAAGTCCAAAATGGATTCCAGCTATGAGACTCTCCCATGGACCGTCCGTGAGACACGAGGGACCATGATAACTGCACAAAGGGGGCATCGTCAGGTGACGCGCAGCGCGTCGTGGTTCAAGGCGATGACGCGCAACCTCTGGACTGATGGGGACTGTCCCCAAGAAGATGAGGATTCGCCGCTGATCGAGGACGGACCTGAGGATCACCAGGGTGAAGAAAATGCAGGTGACAGAACATGGGAGCAGTGGAGCGAACAGGACCTGGGTGAGCCGGAGGCGGAAGGTGAGAGATGTGATGAGACTGTAGAAGCCACCTCACAGGGTGGAAGAAATGGCCTGAGAACTGCCACTCAGTCGACATCTCGGCTCAAGGACTATGTGTGGTAGTGTGGACTTTGAAATTTGCAAAAAGGGAATTGCGTTTGTATTTTGTTAAACTCATAAGTAGAATCCCACTCGTGTGGGTGTGTTCCGTTGTTGTGTTTTGTTTATAATAAAGGAGGAATGTTATATCCGCCCTCCGCCCCGCTACGCGGTGACGTAGGGCGTCTTAATAAAAGCCCCGCCCCCGCGCAAGGGAGGCAGTTCTGGGCACAGACTCCAACAACGTGTGTCGTGTCTTTCTTTCGCTCCGGCTGGAGCTGCGTCACTGAGGCCTACCTCCGAGGCCTACCACGTTCTGCCTCCGCGCGGGGCCAGAACATAACACTCACCACAAACAGTGGAAAATGTGTATTCCTCCCACAACACCGGAGATTAAGGGGAGAAGGAGGAAATCATCCCTGCTGTGCCCAGGCCCGGACTTGAGCATGTGCAGCGTTTAGGCCCATGACATTGACCTTGACATTAAAACTATGCAGTGCCATTTCTAGACTGCAGGCTTAAAGTGCCCTCTGCCAGGAGTCTACAAACTTCCATTTAGTTGGCCAGAGTAACTTATGTCGATCAGTGCAAGTGCAGGGGTTGCAGGTCCCTCCAGGAGTGCTTGTGCACCCCACCCTCACTGCGCCTCACACAAGAAACCACATCACTCATTGAATGGCCCATTTCACCACTCTGACTGGGTTGCAGCTCCTACCGGGAGTGCTTGTGCGCCAAGATGTGCAACCACACCAGGCCAGAGGTACTAAACTCCACATCCTTCTAGCCAGGATAGGGGAAAAAGACGCATTCACTCCCACGGTGAGAGCAGTGATTGTTAAGTGCCGACACAAACTGCGTAAGAAATTATGGTGAATGAAGATGACGGTGCACCGGCTGGTGCTAGGATGCCACATCCATCGATGACCTTTGCACCCCTACAGGAATTCGATTTCTCTGGGGCCCCTTTGGCTCGAGGCCCCAGGTGGGCTGCCTGGGTGAAGCGCCTGGAGCTATTTTCGGCAGCGTCCGGGGAGGAATGACGATGATACAAAAAAATCAGTGATGCTTTATCCGGCTGGCCCTGCCATCAGCAACATTTTCGAGACACTACGGCCTACTGACATGTCGCTCAATGCAGCGAGGACTGCTCTCCAAGATCACTATGCGCCCATGGCGTATATCTTGACTATGAGAGGTCCCTCAGAAAGAGGGGGAATCCCTTGACACCTATCCAGGATATAGCGGATGGCTATGACGTGCGCATGGCCGGATGAAGAACATGAGATGTATTAACAGATCATCCAGTGATGTTCCTCTGTCAACCTAAGACGACAGATACTGCGAGAGCCAGGTATTACTTTAGTCTGAATTCTAGAACTTGGGCACTCCCATGAACTGACAGATGTTAGGGCAGATATGATGTGTGCCGCCATGAAGCCAGCCAAGTTAGAAGAAGCCGCACATTGGGTCGTCAACAGTTCCGGAAAATGGACAAACGCCCTCCATGTAAGAAGAAAGGATGAAGCACTGAGATAACTCCATGTCCCTACGGTGGATACATTCTACCTGACTACAGTGACCTCCAGGCAAAGGATCACACGTGTGGGAGGTGTGGTGTGATCACCATTTTGCACGAGTACGCTGTGCGCCAAGACCTTCTACCCACCTGTGGGGACAAGCAGGATCGAGACAACCAATATTAAAGACAAACGCGGAAGGTCGCTCTGGTTGAATAATCACCTCCTGAGAATTCCTTTGAGGAAGTACAGGCGATAGAAGACGAAACTGAGGAAGAAGATGTATTCCTCATTTCCAGCATGACCAAATAGAAGTCCTTGAAATGGCGCCACCCTAAATGTACAGTTAACATTTGCAACTCCCAGGTTCCATTGATGATCGATACTGGGGCGTCAGTAAGCGTCATGGCTGACGAGCATTATCGTGGACTGACAGGTGCTCCACCTCTGAAGCAGACGCCAGTGTGAATTTATACATTTGGGGTGAAAGTCCAGCTGCCACTGGAGGGTGTCTTTGTCGCCTCGACTGGTGTTTGTTTTCGAGGATACCACCATTAGAGCAATATTCTTTGTCACCAAGGTGAGCAAGGTTACCCTGCTAGGATGTGCTGAAGCAGAGGACCTCCACATCGTGAACTTTGTGTTCGGAGTGTACATACAAGATTTTCGATCGTTATTGACTAAATATGAAAATGTATTCACACGGATAGGGAAGTTCACAGAGCCAGTCCGCCTGCACATTAACCCAAGCGTACAGCTGACAGCATTAAAACACAGGCGGGTGCAATTTCACCTGAGGGCGATGGTTGGGAAGGAACTAGAAAATCTAGTACGCATGGACATTATCGAAGAGGTGGAAGGGCCCACTCCATGGGTTTCTCCGATAGTGATTACCAACAAACAGAAAAAAAGAGATTCAATTCGAATTTGTGTGGACATGCGGCTCCTGAACAGAGCTATCAAAAGAGAAAGGCATATCATCCCAACGCTTGATGACATCCAAGTGGATATTCAAAGGGCAAAGTTCTTCTAAAAACTACACCTGAGATCAGGTTACCAGCAATTAGTGCTGGACCCCGCTTCCTGATACATTACAATGTTTACTACTCATCGGGGGTTTTATCGGTACAAGCGTCTCAACTTGGGAATCTCTTCTGTTTCAGAACACAATCTGCTGTACTCTGGCTGGACTGAAGGGAGCTATCAAAATCACTGATGATATCATGCTTTACTCTAGCTAAGAACGGGAACACTTGGGCAGTTTGGGCAGGTCCTGGTGCGCATTCAGCAGCTGGGACTCACGCTGCAGGAGGACAAATACGTGTTCATGCAAAGGAAAATTGAATTCTTTGGATTTATGTTCCAAGAAGACGGGATCTCTCCAGACCCTGCTAAAGTAAGGGATATCCAATTGGCAGGCCCCTCTTCAGTGCCTCGGAAGTGCGTTGTTTTCTTGGTGTGGTCAAGTACTGCTGGAGATTCATAAGCAACCTGGCTATGTTATCAAAGTGGCTCTGCAATCTTATGAAGAAGGAAAACGCCTCGAGGGGGCCCGCCCTCGAGAAAGGCACATTCGAAGAGATTAAAAACGCGCTTATGACTGAAGACACAATGGCGTTCTTTGACCCCAGCAAGAAGGTGGAGATCATTGTAGACGCTAGCCTGTTTGGCCTGGGGGGGTGCTGCCACAACCTGACGACCAAGGGAATGGCCGTACAGTGGCATTTGCGAGCAGAGCCGTATCAGCTAAGGAAGAGGTATTCGTAGATAGAATGTGAGGCTCCAGCCGTGCTCTGGGGCTGCAAACATTTTCACTTGTACGTGTGCGGCAAGTCTGTGACGGTGGTCACAAACCACAAGCTGCTACTTCCGATCATGATGGGCTCCTCCTCCAAACCCTTTGCTTGGATCAAGAGGTGGTTGCTTGCCCTGCAGGAGTATGACCTGGAACTGGTGTACCACCCAGGGAGCACCAACGCTGCTGCCAATTTCCTCTCCCCAAAAAAGCAAAGGAAGTGGGGAAAGACAACAAAGAAAGGGAGACGGAAGAGTTCCTACTTAGCGCATTGTCGGCAGCTACGCCCGTATCAATGTCCCTTGAAAAAATACAAGAGGCGTCGGCGAACGAAGACTGTTTCCAACTGCTCAAGTCAGCGCGGATGCAAGGGTAGTGGAAACGTGTCCTGGAAAAGCTAAACAAGAACACTCTTGATGCAAGGTGAACCCTCGAACACTCGAGCAAATATGGCAGGTGTGATCCGAACTGACATTCATGGGCAGTGGGGTGATCCTCAGAGGTTCGAAAATGGTCATCCCCTGCAGCCTGGTGCCCCGGGTGCTGGAATTGGCACACAAAGGACATCAGGGGGCAGCCAAGACCAAAGCCCGGCACCAGATCAAAGTCTGGTTTCCAGGCCTTGAAGTAAAAGGTGGAAGAGTTTGTCTGAGTCTGCATGTGGTGTGAGGCGGCTATGCCACACCAAAGGGAGCCCTACATTGAATCCATGGACCGGAGCAACGTTCTCTGGGGAACATTGCACATGGACTTTGGGTCCACCTGTCGGGACAATCATTTCATGGGGCTCATAGATCAATAGTCATGGAATCCAGAAGTGGAATTCGTAGAGTCCACCTCGCTTGAAGATGTAATACCGGGTCTCGAGAAGATCTTTGCTACCCATTGTCTCCCTGATGAAGTGTGCACTGACAATGGACTGTCTTTTCAGTGCGGTAGATTCTCTGAGTACCTCCAACGCCTAGGGATTCAGCATCGTAAGATCACCCTAGAGTTGCCGAGGGCAAACGGGGAAGCAGAAAGGATGATGAGGACCCTAAATAAAGTATTCTGCATTGCTCATGGACAAGGAGAGTTTGCGCGATGACCTCTATCCCAGTTCTTGTCGGAATACCGCACCACCCTGCACCACTCGACTCGGGTAACAACATCTGAGGCCCTGTTCCAGCTATGCATTGAGGACTGTTGCCAGATCACTCAATGCATAGCCCAGGAGGGATTGATGATGACTTGGTGTTTGAGTGAAGGAGAAGGGCAAATGAAAGAGAACATTTCAGGAGAGGATTACGAGACTAGCACTTGAAAGTAGGTGACAAGGTGCTTTTACGATCCAGATATCCGAGAGGGAAAATGTCTCTTCCTACACCGATTGGTACCTTGATGACCAAGGGTACAAAGATCACTGCCTCGGATGGCCGAACGGCAGTGACAAGGAACTCCAGCTTCTTCCGCAAGATTGCCAACCGAACTGGGAAAGCGGCAGAGACAGCCCTACCAGAGAGAGGAGAGCCAGTGCCCCGCAGTGGGCAGGCTTTGGGAGTGAGTCTGAGATGGGAGGAACGGAGTCCAGCAAAGGAGAACCCTTTAGATCAAGGAGGGATTACGAGTCTGAGAGAGGAAAGTCCTGAGAAAGACAGAAGATACCCAGTGAGAAAACGTCGCCGCCAATCGGACTACTTCAAAGACTTTAAAGTCGACATCCCTTGAGGTCAACCCTGATTTGCTCAGCAATATTGGACATCATGGAGAGGTCAACCCTGATTTGCTCAGCAATATTGGACATCATGGAGAAAGCTGCCTTATAGAACCTGTAATGTCACCTGTTGTGATTGCAGTGAACATGTAGTGATTCCTGTGTTTGGTTATGAAAAAGGAGGAGTGTGGTGTGTTCCTTTAAGAGACTTGTGACGTGTTAAGTCACAAGGCCAAGTTAATAAATATGGGACATCCGGAGTACGAGAGGCAGAGCATACAGAGACCCGAGCAAAGCCAAGGTTGGTTGTGTGATTTGTTACCGAGGTTGGAGGGCCCCATCTAGACATGGCCTTCACCTGTCCCCCACAACAACACTCAAAATGTTGAAATGTGGAGACACGATTACCTACGGCACACCACACAGCTGTTACTGCATACCAAAGACTGCCTATTCTTGCAAGCCAACTACATATAATTCATGAACATTTCGGCAAAAGGCCTTCCTCCTCCTCGTGTGACGATGTTTTTACTCATCAAATTCAGCTTTAAAACTGCAAAGCTGAGCATGGCGAAGCACATGGCTGATTCTGGTCAGCCTCGAACTTCGGCAACATGCATAATACACAGTTCACAGTTGATTTTCTTGCTGCAGATGTGTAGTAGACAGGCCATGTGAGGTTAGCAAGAGCATTTTTTATTATTTAAAGTGAAAACATGCATTCTCTCAGTGTACCTTCTTGGCAGTTCAGAGATCATACCGATAACCGGCACTTCCGCAAAGCTATTGGCCCTGATTATTATTATTAAAGAGGTACTAAGTGCAAAGTACAGGCAATCAACAAGTGCTTATCCCCTCCTTGATAATGGGCTCTCTTAGCGCTCACACAAAGGTGGAAATGAGCACTATGTATGATAATTGCAAAATTATGCCGATTTGAAATCAAGCGCTAATTATCACAGGTGCCGAGTACTAAACGCAATCCCTTTAAGAGTCTGGCCCCTGATCGTTTCATAGTTGTGCACTAGGACTTCATATATACACATGTATGCAGTACCCAAATTCTCACATTCAGTAAATAGGTGTTCGGACTCTCAAAGTTGGAAAAAACTACAGAACAGGTTATCATGCCAAGTTCTATCTAGAGATAGCCTGCTACCTTTTCTTGTATTTTTGCAAGGAACTTGGGGTTGGTCACCCTAAGTTACCTGGGGAACCCAGATGTGGACCCCTTGCTCACTGTACTCAGTGAGGCACAGCTCCACCTCACTGATGAGGCCCAACAAGGCTGAAACACGTGTATGGGGTTGCTGTTGGTACTCTTGTTCAAAGCAGGTTTGCCTGGCATTTCGGTGCTGGACTGCCCTTGTGGGCAGGACAAAGACTGATATACAAATGAATATTCATCGTTTGTGAAAAGTACAGTGAGCAAAAAGCGATGGCTGTGGACTCTCAAAGTGGGAAAAAAACACAGAACAGGTTATCATGCCATGTTCTATCTAGAGAGGGACACCTGCTACCTTTTCTTGTATTTTTGCAAGGAACTTGGGGTTGGTCACCATAAGTTACCTGGGGAACCCAGACGTGGACCCCTTGCTCACTGTACTCAGTGAGGCACAGCTCCACCTCACTGATGAGGCCCAACAAGGCTGAAACACGTGTATGGGGTTGCTGTTGGTACTCTTGTTCAAAGCAGGTTTGCCTGGCATTTCGGTGCTGGACTGCCCTTGTGGGCAGGACAAAGACTGATATACAAATGAATATTCATCGTTTGTGAAAAGTACAGTGAGCAAAAAGCGATGGCTGTGGACTCTCAAAGTGGGAAAAAAACACAGAACAGGTTATCATGCCATGTTCTATCTAGAGAGGGACACCTGCTACCTTTTCTTGTATTTTTGCAAGGAACTTGGGGTTGGTCACCCTAAGTTACTTGGGGGAACCCAGACGTGGACCCCTTGCTCACTGTACTCAGAGAGGCACAGCTCCACCTCACTGATGACGCCTAGCAAGGCTGAAACACGTGTTTGGGATTGCCTTTGGTACTCTTGTTCAAAGGAGGTTTGCCTGGCATTTCATTGCTGGACTGCCCTTGTGGGCGGGACAAAGTCTGATATGCAAATGGATAATCATCCTATGTCAAAAGTACAGTGAGCAAAAAGCGATGGCTGCTGGCTGCGGGCTCTCAAAGTGGGAAAAAACCACAGCACAGGTTGTCATGCCATGTTCTATCTAGGGAGGGGTGACTGCTAACTTTTATTGTATTTCGACAACATGAGGCAATATGCAAATTCTACAAAATCTCTGATTAGGAGGTAATTTCAACTGAGGACCAGAACGGTGAGCAGAGGCAACCGCTAAATTCACAGGCACAATATCAATATTCGTATGGACAGATTCGGGCTCTGGAGTATTGAAGACTGGGGCCAATGGAAGTGATGTAGAATATTAGATATATGTTTGTAATTCTTAAGTTTATTTATGTAGTTGTTATTCCAATCCCATAAATTACATTTCTTTATAAAAGATTCCTTAATTACTTCCTAATTACTTCCCGGCTTTTCTTTCCATTCCCAATGTATCTGCTTAAATATTACCAAATTTAGGTCCTCGAATTTACAGCCTCTGTTCACCGGTTGTCTATCACTATTAGCACCTAAAACTTTCAAAAGCCGGTACTTTGAGGTAAACTTAGTTTTTATATATAGTTCCCCACGTTTCCTTTGCGCCTGGCCACCTATAGATGCCAGCCCAACTCCAATCTAAGAAGATCCATTGGAGCACAGGGGCTCAGTTTTAGTATTGTTTTCCAGAACCTACCATCAAGGCGGTTTAGCCAATCCACACTCTAGTCTGTAAACGACAGCAGGACAAATGCATTGATGATATAGCTTCAGAATTCCCTCCATCGAATAGCCCGCTGACTGATTTGCAAATTTGATATAAAGTAGGATAAACTGCTTAGCTTTCCTGGTTTTTTATCTCTTTTATGTTACCGTAGTCGGAAAATGTGTTTGTCTCTATATCTAAATATGGGTAATGCATAACATACTCGATAGGGCCATCGGATGTGATTATAGCAACTCTGTTTATCTTCTTCGTTGTGATCAGCATTGTCTTGGTTTTTTCCATATTAATTAATAATAAATTCTGATCAGCATAGTTAAAAAGTTTGTAGAGCATAATTTCATCCAGTGTAGGTATAATCCAGTGTTAGCAGGTCGTCTGCATATAACGTGCTAGAGACTCTGACAATACCTATCTTATGGGAACAATTAGAAGAGCTAGACAGCCGCTCAGGCAAGTCAGCCAAATACAAATTAAAGAGCAGGGGGGCCAGCACACAACCTTGCTTGACTCCCCTGCTAATCTGAATGTATAGCATTATCGGCCCGTCATTACTCAGGCGGACCTTTGCAGTAGTGTTATGGTGTAGTAATTTAACTATGGTAAGAAGCCATTCAGGCCCTTGATTTTCCATTTGAACCCATAGCAGTAACATATTTACTTGTCAAAGGCTGCCCTGAAGTCCACATACATAATATATAAAGCAGAGCCTTCTTTTGATCTTGCCCCAGGGATCAGATGGTCCAAAAGCCTGATCTAATGTCCCATCGATGAACCTGGACGGAAGCCCGTTTGACAGAAAGGCAAAATGTTCTCAGACTCCACCCAGGCCTGCAGCTCTTTCAATACCACTGTAGTGAAAACATTTCCAGTTACGTCTAACATCGACAGCAATCTATAATTCTAGGGATCTATTCCCTTTTATATATAGGTACCATTATAGATTGCTGCCAAGTTTCCGGAATTTGTTGGTCAATACACACCCTACCAAAGAGCGTCGCCAAAATAAGAGCCCAGCCATCAGGGTCCTTCTTGAGGACTATATTCGCTAGCCCATTTGGACCAGGTGCCCTTGAGTTTTTGAGTTTAATGATTAATGCCTTCCGCGTTTCTGGGCCAATGGGCAGTCTGTGCGGACTCTAAATCTGAAGGGCGATCAATGCTCTTCATTTTTGTCCCCACATAACTCATCCTTACCTCTTCACCGGTTCCATGTGTTTATAACGAATTCACTAATAACAACAACTTTTTGAGTGAATTAAACATAAGCAAAAACGATGTTATTTTAAAATATCTTTTTGTTTTTCAATTTGGGGGGTCCCCCAAGCCCCTGTTTCCATAGCATTACTACCTCACCCCAACCCCTCCACTCATTTTAATCACTTACCCCCATGTATACCTTCACCCAGAAATTTTGTATTTTTTGGTTATTTATTATTTACTGAAAAAGTAATTCGTTATTGTGAATTTGTTATCATAACTGTATACCCTCCTCACCTATTGGGTTAATAGATTGTTACTCCTTTGAGCCTTTAGCGTGAGAATTTGCCAAATAGTGCACATGTTTTTACGTGAGAGGGCACCTATCAGCCTTTGCCATTCTGTGTTATTTATGGAAAATCTCCAATTCCTGACCCAGATTCTATATGACGACTTTACTTCACGTATTTGTGTCTCACTTTCTGCTACAGAGCTTGTTGATGTTTTAAAATTACGTATCTCCCTCTGCATCTGCATTTAGAATTAAGGATCATGATATGAAACGACCTTTTATGCATTTTTCAGTAGCCAGATTTATCTGACTGCCAAAGGCAGCAACCTTTGCTAATGATCTAGCAAGCCATTCCTCAATTTCGCCAGCATTAAATAGTCTAAGGGTCTCTCTCCAGAGATCATTTGGATCATAAATAACAGGTAAGATCGTATTATGCTTTCTTTGGACGAATATGTGGTTGGCAGCATGGTTAGGCATAATACCTCGTGTGCCAGATGTCATTGGCTTATTAAGAGGCAACTCCATTCTAAGATTAAGGATGGCATGATCACTATGGGCATTTGGCATCACCACAAGCTCAGAGACTAATTCTAATACGGTGTTGCTCCCAAATATATAATCAAGAGTTGCCAATTTTTTTTACCACGTCTCCAGGTTCCTTGACCAGGGTGATCGCCCCTAGTGCGACCATTAAAAAGTGTCATTTCTTATTCCCTGGTAAAAGTAATTCATTGTTTGCCCTGTTTGGTCGACTTTTTTTGCAATAATGAATACGTGCCAACCACATTGCAATAAACAGCACAGATCTCTCTGTCATAACATCGAACATTTACATCCCCACCGACAAATGTTAAGTCATGTTCAGGGCTACCTGCCCACTCAGACCACAGGGCCTCAATATGTACAAATATAGCATCTGTATGTAGCCCGCGTGCGGATTGTACACATTTATTAGCAACATATGCCTACTTTCTGAGCCAGACTTCAATGTTACCTCGATTGCAAGCACATTACTATTTCTTTCGTCTAGTAATACAATTCTAGGATCTAAGGTCGATTTTATGCCTGTTCTTAGGCCTCCTGAAGGGCATCCATTCGGGCTCTTTTTGGCAGGTTCTTGAAATAGGCAAACCCATCCATACTGATAGGTGCAGTCAGCCAAGTCTCCTGGAGCATTCACATATTATGCTCCAAAAGTTAGGCAGAGTGCCTCATTCTGCCAAAATATGCACGTGCCCTCTTGTATTCCAACAAATAACGCTTAGCAATCCATTATTTGTCATATGTGGTTTAGGTAGGAAACTCTTCCTTCATTCCCAGCTGCGTTCGTTCTCTACTTGGAACTTCAAGTAAGCATTTTGGTTTATTCTTCTAGAGTACTTATTAATCGTCTCCGGGCCAACTGTATGATTTTTGGGTCTAGGCTTTCTAACTGCACTCCAGGAAAAGTTTGGTGCCAAACAATATTAGATTGACCGTGTCTTTGTTTCCTTTTTGAGTTTGTTTTTGTAACCACCTCAGCCACTTTATGGGTACATGTTGCAGTTTTAGGACGAACTTCATATGAGTGAGAATTTGTTACTTCAGCTGTATTAGTGGTTGTTTTTAACCAACCCGCTTGTTCGTGTGCCGCATTCCTTTGTTGTTTGTTCTTCCTATGAGAGTCTCTCCGACGAGACTATAGTAGAATTAACAGCCTCATTTTCACAATGGCTCCAGACAGTGGTGCTACTAGCAGGACTTTTACCGCTAAGCGATCAAGACGCTTAGCCTGGTGCCTCTCCCGATGGGTTTTAAAACTGGTGAGTCTCCATTCTGATAGCCATCTTTCAGGTTGCTGCTAGTGGCCTCTCCGATGTTTCCTTGCACAATGATGTTTTCCTTATTTTCCCTAGCCATATTTTGCTCAAACAAATTAGTCAGGTTCAGGATAGCATCCCCCTGTCGTTTTGCATCCTCATGGATCCTACCGCATAGCTTGAGTAGGATGTTGGTGGCAAATTCTGCACTACAATATTTAAATTAGAAGAAGAGCTAGTTTTACTTGCGTTATTCACTATGTTTGCTGGATTTATAGCATGGCTGGATTCCCCCTGAACTTCATCTTCAACATCAAGAAATACATTTGGGGTAACTGACATCCTTTGAGTTTCTTCTGTAGACCGAGGGGGAGACGGCGACGTTGCAGTCGATTAAGAAGGCTGGGAAAATGCAGTCAAAGGGCCTCATTATGAGGTCGGCGGTAAGGGGTTAACGGTGCCGGTAAGGATTCCGGTGCCATTAACCCCTTACCGCTGCATTACGAGGTCCCTTAGCGGGAGCCGCTAAAGGACCAGGGAGCTAACAACGGGCCAGTTATTAACGGGCCCGGTGTTAGGTCCCTCCCCATTCACATTGAGCCCTATGGGGGCTCGAATGGGAATGGGGATGGGTTCCCTGAATGGGGAAATACCGGGACCTCCAAGGTTGGAATGACCCGGTAAGTCCCTATTCAGGGAACCCGTACCCGGTATGCGGTATGGGGGTAGCCATGGCGCTAATAGCACCATGGCTACCTCCATATTCGTAATGAGGCTCAAAGACTGTGTTTTTCTCTGTAGAGTGCAACAAAGATCCAAAAGCGAATTATTGTCAATGCTGAGCAACGATTTGTTAAAAGAACAGTTTGTATTTTCCAGCACGTTTGTTTCAGGTACTTCTTCAGGTACAGTTATAACTGCTTGACAACCCCAGAACACTACCCACTGCGAGTCCGATGTCCACACGTAAGTGACATTGTGCCAGGAAAGGCAACCTGTCCAGCAGTATTTAACTAGGGAAGCCAAGAAGGCCCCCAATGCCAACATCACGCATACTAAACGGGAGGACGGGTGCAAACAGAGTGGGAATCCAAGGCCCTAGTATAGCTGAAAATAGAGCATGCAGACCCTGTCCCAGGGAATGCATGACCAGCTGCCAAGACCACGGGGTGCCAAGGAGGGGCACACTATGTGTTATGGGGTGCCCAGATTTCCTCCTAACCAGCGAGTTGGGCTGTGGTTTTGTGATCAGGGAAGCCATAGCAAGCTGCTATAGAGTGCGCAATGAGGATGATAGTCCCTGTGACTCTGTCATGCGGAAATTCTGGGATCAAAGAGTGGCCAACAGGAGTTACGGTGGGAAGGTAGATAGCAGGATTGTAATCAATCCTTTCCCTAACCTAAGAACTGCTGGCCTTTCTGGAAACATCTTATTCAATTCTGTTTTGTCAGGTGCGAATCTAACACCACTGGGGAAAATGTCAAATGTTAACCGCTGCAGCTCTAGTCCTGAGGGGTTTAGAATTGTCAGGTGAAAATAAAAATTGGGACATTTCTTCTTTTGAATTATTGTGCCTATTGCGATTAGCAGGGCTTGGGGGGGTCATAACCAATGCTATACCGATCTCACCGTTCTTTTTTCAATATGATGCATTGTTAAATCTAAGCAATTATTTTGTTGTGTTAGGATGTACTTTGATAGCCTAATGACCGAATAAAGTTATTTTGAGGATGATAACTGCTTGATTGATCTTTGTGAGGGACCCTCTGGTTTTATTATTTTCACCATGTATTAAAACGCAGTAATGTTGCTGCGAGTCAGTCTCTCCATCTGCACAGAGGTTCTGTCTTCTGTTTCAGAAGGTGGAGGCATCTGTGTGCTGTGTCAAATGTAGCAATCTGTTTAGATTTTGTGTTTTCACAGGTCTTTTTATACGGCTTTGCCTTTCTAAGGATATAAGCCTTAGCACCATGTATTGCCTTGCCTGGCATGCTGAAGTACACTGCTTTTTCAATGTTTTTTTGTTCTCAATTAGATTTTTACAATTTAATTAGCTGCAGCAAAGGCAACAAAAGCAGGGCATGTGAATAAGAAACGGGGTGGTCAAAGCCCCCCGTGCTTGATGGACTTAATTACTCCAACAGCACCCTCATCGCTTCTGGCTCAAAACAGGGGGTAAGGATTGCTGTTTATAATCGCAACACATCAGATGTTGCAAAATAGGGCTGGTGCAACAAGTACCAGCACTCTCCTCCACTCACGCCGTCCACGATAGACCACTTAGTAAACCACTTGGTTACCCGTGCAGCGCTCCGTGCTGGAAATGTGGTTATAACCTCTCGCAAGCGGCATCACAGGTGGAAGCTCCTCCTTCCTCGGATAAACACGAAGGATAGACTCAACCAGCTTTCACCATGAAAGACCACTTAGTAACCCACTTGGCTACCCGTGCAGCGCTCCGTGCTGGAAATGAGGTTGTAACGTCTCGCAAGCGGCATCACAGGAGGAAGCTCCTCCTTCCTCGGATAGACACGAAAGATAGACTCCATCAGCTTTCAGCATAATAAACCACTTAGTAACCCACTTGGTTATAAGAGCTGCAGGATGTGGCTTGGATTCTGCGCTGCCACGCCTACTTACATGTACAGTTATCACCAGTGGTGGAAGTGGAAAAAAGGAACTAGTGGTACTCGGGCTGCATCCAAAAACCTCATTTCCAGCACGGAGCACTGCACGGGTAGCCAAGTGGGTTACTAAGTGGTCTTTCATGGTCAAAGCTGGTTGAGTGATGGTCGGACAGATGGGAGAGGGGGCCAGGTGGTTTACCAGGATCACAAACTTTGTCTCAAATTGTTGGATTTCAAAGTCTACAGTAATAATGTCTTATAGAGTTTACTTACAAAAAACACAAATTGCATAATAAAGCTAAATGACAACATATATATCCTTGTAGCAACATGTTAAGCAAAAGGAATACCAATGTGACTAATTTTCACATCCTGAGTGGTAAACTATAAATGCAAAAGAAGAACTAGTAAGAAATTCTAGTTCAGGGTATGCTCTCGTCTTGCTCTCATGTAGAGCTGCTGTTGGCTGTACTGTTTATTCGTAGTTATATTTCACATATCAAAATGGCAACTTTTTTTAAAAACGCATTTTCAGTTTTGAATTGCTTGAAGGCAAAAAGTGCATCCAAATAATCAGTTCCACCCTTTGGGTTGCCAATGCATTTCAGGCCGAGTCCGTCTTCAGGGCTAGGACACTGTGTGGTATACCAGTGAATGGCAATATATCCATCAATCCAAATTGCACAAACATGACATTTGCACAAACATATAAGCAGAAAGTAAAAAGCAAAAAACAAAAACATTGTGTACATGCCATTGGGCAAACGGTATTGTCAATGTGTACATTCAACCCAACCACCAAATTAAGGAAATCATTATTTACATACCATGTTCAGTCAATTGTTCAAAAAGACATAAAAAGTGAAGGTAAGTAATTAGTATGTATGTATTAACTGCCAGAAGAAATGTGCAAAAACAGATGCCTTAAGCACAGAATAATTTCTAGAAAGGTTACCTCATTGTGCGGCTGTATGGCCGGTGTGTGCACTATTGTCTGCAGGCGCATTCTATGCTCTTGAGAGTCAATGAACCAAAATAGAAGTAATTCTAAGTGAACTCGCCCTGCTGCACAGCCAGGGTTGGTTCAATGGAGTATGGTCTATCTGTCACAGAGATCTTACCTTGTTCACGAGCATAAGCGCTGACTGGATGGCGACCAGCGTGCACTCGACTTTGTCTAACTTTGTTGTGTACAGGCTCACTGTTGCTAGGCGACGTGACAAAAAGTGGCAAAAAGTGCATCCAAATAATCAGTTCCACCCTTTGGGTTGCCAATAATGCATTCCAGACAGAGTCCGTCTTCAGGACTAGGACACTGTGTAGTTGTAAAGGACTGGAGGGGGGTCTCTGTACTTCTGCTCTCTATATGGTAGAGGAGAGACACAGAGGACCCCAGCCAAGATTCTCTATTATTGATAACGTAGTCGAGCAATCAAGGCCTAGCTTCTCAGGAAGGTGATGCGGGCTGGTTCCTAAGTATAGTGTAGTCACCAAGCACCCACAAAGGAATGTCCGCACCGTGAATCGATTAAAGCACAGTCTTTACATAATTAATATTCAAGGTTATGTACACTATCACAATAACTCACTTTGTGCTCCGAGAATCAACAATGGTAAATATATACAGTTCTACAGTGGTACCACAACTATTATCAGATCTCATTAAAGTGCATCAACTATACTGTCAAAATGTCGCACAGATCAATAAAGAGGAAACCAGCAGTAGAGAGAGGAAGGAAAGCAAGTTGGTTGAACAATTGGCAGAATGCTGGCCCCGTACCACTAGACACAGTTCTGTGTGGAGATCCCCCCCACTTGGGCAACCTGTAAGATAAAGCCCAGTCCATACATTGTTCACAACAGACTTCCCAATAGTTCTGCAGCCCCAAAGTACCTGGCGTTGTAGCGTTCCTCGTCGGGGAATCGACGGCCCTTCTTGAGTGTCCTCCCTTTAAGGCAGGAGTCACGGGTCGTCAAACGTCCGACGGAGAACAGGGTTAGCTACGACGGTGAAGTGGCAGCTTCGTTCCTAGCGGTGCTCATTGACGGGGAAGCGAAAACATCCTGCAAGGAAGAGGCGTGCAGGGCACCTCACTGTCGATAGTTCTGGGGCGCAAAGAGTTTGAAGAACTGTGGCCCAGCAAGGGCGTCGATTTGTCAGCGTCTCTGTGGTCTTTGGGTGGCTGAAACCCACCGGTGGATGCTCCTCGGCGCGTCGACGGACAGGCCTTCTCCAGCAGGATACAGTAGTGACGATGCGGACGAGAACGTCCTTGGATTCAAAAGTTCTTAGGCAAACGGGAGCACAGCGGCTCCGGTCGGCGACGGCGGTCGTCGACAGTGGCGGCCAACAGTCCGGGTGCTTTTCCTTGGGATTCCGCAGCAGTCCCCGTCTCGGGTCGGCATCCTGTCGAAGGTCTGTCTACCAGGAAGCTTTGGCAAAGATCAGCTGGTGCACGATGGTCCCTCGTAGCTTGGGAAGAGGGCGCCTTACCAGGTCCTCTCTGGGTCAGTCCTTGGAGACACAGCAGCTTTCTGATTGTGAAGGAGAGCAATAGCAATTCTTCTCGTCCAGCAGGGCTTCAAGGTTAAGATTCAGTTACTCCAGTTACTCATCGTAGTGGACTTCAGCTTCTGAACACGATTCCTAGAAGTGAGAGGTCCCCAGATATACTGTTGATCTCCCATTCATTCCGATGGTTCATACTCATGCATCCATTCATGACTATAGCATTCATGCAGGCCGGCAGCCAATCAGGCACACAGTGCATTCAGGCCATTCACTTCTCTCCAGACACTCACAACAAGTTATGTGTATTGGGACAAGTACTCAGCCATTCAACACTCCACACTGCATTCATACCGGTTTCGGGAGGGGCTGTCCTAGTCATTGTGTCAAATACCAGATACTAGACACCCACAACATAGAATGCGTATTCGGCACACACTCCATTCACCCAGGTCCCACCCACAGGCGTACCCACAACATACGGTCGTTGGGAAGGCTCCAGCCAGTCTGGTCAGCACTTCCTCACACTACCATATATGGAACTTCCACCCAACAGCCAGTCAGGGGGAAGGGACAGAGTCAGGGCTTCCCAGGACTTTGGGAAAACAAGGTAACAGGCAATAGAAAGCAAGAGGCCACAGGGGCCATCTTGTTTCCTATCAGGAATCAACTGATTCCAATGGCAGGGCCTGGGTATCCCAAAATGGAGGATACTCAGAGCACCTTTCAAATTCAGCATGGAGCTGCCACCAGCCCATACCCTGCTCTGTGGGCCACACACAGGTGCCCAAAAACATACACTAGGGGCACATGGTTGTACCCCCACCCATTGGTGCCATAAGTGTATTCCATGGGTCTGTTCTCCAAACCAAAAGAGAAAGCTGCAACGCCAGGAGTCCCACATGAATTCCTGCACGGAAAACATGACAGGACACTCAATAAAAAGCAGTAAAGGACAAGGTTACGGAGGCCCTGTCCCTCCGATGCACCGATGCATTTCCGGCATACCAGTGAATGACAATACATCCATTAATCCAAAATCACAAACATGTAATTCGCACAAACTTATAAGCAGAAAGTAAAAAGCAAAAAACAAAAACATTGTGTACATGCCATTGGGTAAAACGGTATTGTCAATGTGTACATTGAACCCAACCACCCAATTAAGGAAATCATTATTTACATACCATGTTCAGTCAATTGTTCAAAAACACATAAAACATGAAGGCAAGTGATTGGTAGGTATATATTAACTGCCAGAACAAATGTGCAAAAACAGATACCTGAGGCACCGTATAATTTCTACAAATGTTACCTGATTGTTCGGCCGTATGGCCGGTATGTGCACTATTGTCTGCAGGCGCTTGCTATGCTCTTGAGAGTTAATTAACCTAAAAGTAAAAGGAATGCTAGTCAAACTCACCCTGCTGTACAGTCAGCGTTGGTGCAATGGAGTATGGTCTATCTGTCACAGAGATCTTACCATGTTCACGAGCGTGAGCGCCAACTGAATGTGGACCAGCGCGCGCTTGTCTTTGTCTAACTTGGATGTGTACAGGCTTGCTTTTGCTAGGTAACGTGATTCCACGCGTTCGGGAACGCTGCGGCGTCACGCACACCTGGCATCCCACCGGCCCTGTTGCTAGTGAGAACTGGATGGCGCCCTTATCATTCGCTTTTCTTTTCTTGCGTAGAAATATGTCTGATACTGGCAGCGTGTCACAAAGGTACATCTTCTTTATGCTGAAAATCTCATACAAATGCCCTAGATTCTTCAACTTTCAGAATTTACTTTGCTCAAAGACTTGTATGGAGATAAGAGTATAGCATTTTGACCAGCAGACAAAGAGGGAGCACTGGTCATCATGAACAAAACTGACTACAACATAGAATGCGAAAGACAGCTCAACCAAAACTCTACTTATGCAAAACTTGAGTCAGATCCCTCTGTGCAAATTCTAATGAATCTAGAAACAATTCTTAACAGAGCAGAACTAGGATGGATAAACAAACGCACCAAGACATTTTTGCTCAACAGACACCCAAGGATCCTGAACTTTTACATATTGCCAAAAATACACAAACATCTGACTCTGCCCCAAGGCAGATCAATTGTATCAGGTATAGACAGCATACTCCAACCTCTGGGCAAAAAAAATTAATGTTTCCTTCAACCATTCATATCGAAGACCAGTACATGCATTAAAGATACAACTCATTACCTTGAATGGCTCAACAGCACTCAATATATAAAGGACTCGATTATGTTCACTATCAATGTTAAAAGTCTTTACACCTCTATGCCGCATTACTTGTGCTTGGAGGCTATAGAATGGATACTCCTCAATGAAGAAGTCAGTGCAGCCAAATAATTAATTGTGATTCTTCTCCAGTTTATTTCTGTCAATTCATACTTTCAATACAAAAATTACTTTTACCTGCAAATCTCTGGAACATCGATGGGGGCCACCATGGCCCCCACGTATGCCAAATTCTTTATGCACAAATTCAAGACAGAGCATATTCTAGACAATGGTGTTTGGCACAACTACATCTCGTTATTGGTGTGCTACATTGACGACAGCTTTGGTATCTGGATAGGAACTCAAGAACATTTTCAAGGATTTTTTAAATACCTCAACACCATTGACCCAAGGATCCAGTTTACCAATGGATCTTCCAATATAGAGATACACTTTTTGGATGTACTAATCAAGCCACAACAAGACAAATACCTAACCAACATCTTCCACAAAGAAACAGACCAAAATAATCTGCTGCACAGATTAATCTTTCATCAGCCTAGCTTGATTAAGAATTTACCATTTAGTCAAATGCTATGGGTAGAGAGGATTGTGAATAACTCGGCAGAGTATGGGAAAGAAATAGAGAACATGGGTAAAAAAGAATTTAGCCAGGGGCTATAAGACAGATGTAGTACAAGCAGCAAAAGACTGTCTCACAAATCCACCATGTGATAAAACAAGACATCAAGAAACTAACAAGACCAGTACACCACTTGTATATGTATCCTGCTACTCCACTCTGAGCAATCATATCAAATCAGCAATTAAGAAAAATTGGAGCACTCTGACCAGTGATTCAAGGGTCGGTCTTTTATTTACAGAACTACCGATATTTGCGTACAAGAGGGGTGCTAACCTCATAGACGTCTAGTGAAAAACAAATCTAACATCAAACAACCACTCACATTAAGAAAGGGCACTTTCCCTTGCCTACATTACAGCAATTGCAACTTTGTGAGTACAGGCGACACCATCAACCACCCAGGAACAGGCAAAAGGATCAAAATGAAAAGTTACACCACATGCGAAACATCCAATATAATTTACACCATCAAATTGTCATGACCACTGTGAGGGGGCACAAGTTGTGCCACAAGAAGGCTCCCACCAGAACCCTGAGGACCTTAAAACCACTGCAAAAGGGCTCCAGGAGCCAGTCCTGGTGCCTTTGGCACCAGGCTCATATGTAGGAAGGAGGGGCTGTTCAAACTAGGTCCCATTGATGTACATGGGCCTTTAAATCCAACATGGAAGCACCCACACAGTCTAGCTCTATGAACCAAGCCATGCGGTCTAGTGTTTTGGGTGTGGCAGGCCTGGAACTACTTTCCCTGGTACTACTTTACCTGGGCTATATAAACCACACCCTGACTGCAGAACACGCTTGAGTTATTCTGCAACCCGCAGCGTGACACTCACTGTGTCCAGCTCCTGGTCTTCAGCATCTTCCTGTAATCCTGCAAGAACAAGAACAAGATTATTCTATCTTACCTGAGAAAACACCATCCAGCACTCAGCATCCCAACTGGGCTGCAATCTGTGGAAACTGAGAGAAGAAGAAACATGACTCACCTGTGAGTTCTAGCTTAAGGACTTCCGGCGAACCGCTACCACAGCAACATCTGCAAAGAAAAAGAGACATATTCAGGTTCGCTTTCAATATTAAACAACCGCGCAGCGCTGTACTTATCTTAACGGATTCTGGGGGCCTGTTTTTCATCGCGCTCTCATCCACTCGCAGCACCACAGCGACCTGTGAGGAGAAGAAGAAGAAAACACAGGTTAGCTTTAAAAGACAATAAAGGCGCTGCACTTCGCGTTTTCTCTTACCTAGAAAACGTGCCTGTCCATCCGGCATGCCAGCATCAAGACCTTCGTACCTGAAAAGAAGGCTATAAAGACATTAACGAACTCCCACCGTAAACAGAACAAAGACTTACAAATAACAAACTTAACTGCCTACCAGCAGATTCGGGGTCACAGCAGGCCTGGGCCCAAGGAAGGCGAACTGCACCAGTGAAGCAACTCGGGCAGCTCGCCAACAAACGTAAAGCGCCACTGCACAAGAAACGCAGGACGATAGCTCACCCTACAAGTAACTAAGGTGAGAAAAGAACCCAGTTGGAAGGGAATCGGTCAGAGGGAGGTGGGAGATTCACCCATTAGAGACAGTTATCACAAATCCTCCCTTCTGTAATTGCAGATTCATTATTCAGCACTGGGCAACTAGGCATCCCGGGTTCCAGATCTCAGAGCCTTCCAGACGCCCCCGGGGATATCAGGTGAGCGTAACACAAATGCCCTTGCGGCATATACTACGTTGGACAATCCAAACGTCAAGGAAAGGAATGATGGAATGAACACAGGTCATATATCAGGATGAGCAACATCAACTCGACAGTAGCAAGACATTGGAATGACAATTCCAATGTCATTTCATTTACCATATGGCAGTTCTTGCGAGTGCGCAGAAACTGCACAGAACTGGAACAGTATAAAGAAATATGCCAACGACCTACAAACAAGAGTCCAAACCAGAGGGTATCCCAAAAAGCTTGTGAAGAACACCAAAAAGAGGGCTTGCTACACACCCAGAGAATCTCTACTTACACCAAAAGTACACAACACAGAAATAGAGCAAATGATGCCCTGTGTGACTACCTTTCAACCAACTACCACCAAATTAAAGGGACTTATCAAGAAATTCTGGTCTCTCATACAACTGAGCCTTCCAGAATAGCCTCTACCCAGAATGGTGCTTAAACGTGCAGAAAACCTCAAAGATGTCCTTACTCATGCCAGAATAAATAGGAAAACCACAAGGACCGAAATATGGAACATGAGGGAGATTAGAGGTCACCATCCATGTGGCACATGCACTGTGTATAGATTGACGAAGAAGACTACTTCCTTTATGGTGGAAGACAAGGAGTGGCACATCAAACACTTCTCTAATTGTAAAACATCGAATGTAGTCTAAATAATAGAATGCCTGTGTGGACTGCGGTATGTGGGTCAGACCAGGAGACAAGTAAATAAAAGAAATGGGGAACATAGATCCCGTCTCCATTGTAGAACACATACTGCTCCCCTAGTCTCCCACTACCTTGAGTACCAACATGGCCCTGATGATATGCTGTGGTGGGTAGTAGATAAAGTTCTAAACACTACCAGTGCTACAAGTGCATTAAATCACAAAGAATTGTGATGGATCTTTAAACTTAAATCAACCACCAAGGGCCTGAATGAAGCACTACCCTTTGATCCCTACTAGAACTACTATAATCACTTGATAGATTGTCTTTGCACAAGAACTCTAAGTACCACTCACAGCTCTTGCACAAATCTCCATTAGACTCCCATGCTCAGCAGCCCCTAGACTACACGTCGTAGGTATGATTTTCCATGACCCTCTCATACATTTCTAGCATTCTTTGCATGAAACCTCCTTGTTCCGCCCCTTTACCATGAGCAACTCCTTTAGTAACTGAGACATTCTACATTTTGTCCATTGTTTCCCTACAGGCGAAGATCACCTCTTATGTCATTTCCCTAACAACAAAATACCTGTACGACTACGAGGCATTTAACTCTCTTCGTTTGATCACTAGCACGTCTAGCCAGTTCCGCATACGAACGGACATGCCTTTACAGTGGCAATTCACCAGTATGCCACGAACATTTCCTTCTTTTGTTTTGTCTGTAGATACAATTTACGGGTAACCGTCCAGGTCCCGTGCTGCCTCTCTGCTTCGATGCTTCTTCAGAGCCAGCACGGGACGTAGGTAGTCGAGGGCAACAGGACGCCCATTCCTAACTGCATACACGCCACCTAGAGACACTGCTCTGCTACCTGTGTGCTTTGGTTAAAATAAACAGCTCAGCAAACCTGGAGATCCCGGTCGGCGTTGCCATCCAGGACAACGCAGACGCCATTCTAAGGCGTTGAATAGAGATCGATCTGATGGCCTCCACTTCAGGTAGGCACAGCACAGAGCTTTGTCACCTACCTAACCTTACATGTTGGGTCCATACCTTCACGTTGCTACGTGTTACGATTAAAATCCTTACTTGAGCAACAATAAAGCTGTTTCCCTCTTTCAGGGGATCTGAACAAACCTTACACATAGGAATACCAGGTAAAGGCCATATTGATTCCTTTCGTAGCGAGAGCCTTACATGATTGCAATCTGTTATCAATAACCCTCTGAGACATTAGAAAGAATGTTTATCTTCAATCTTCTCTCAATTAGTACTCCATGTCAGCACCCCGTGCTGGGAGCCCCAAGGAAGACACCTTTAGAGCCTTTTTCAGCTTCTTTCACTAGAGGGAGCCCGATAAAGAGATCCAGCTAAGGTCAGTGAATTGCTGGCCTGCTTTTGAAAAACTCCTGCTTCTCAATCTACGGTTTTTAACCTTCGTTTGTTTTTCATGTTTTTACATTGTGACACACAGTTGCACTTTAGAAGAGCCCCCTACTAATTGAGTTCCTCTATATGTTCCCCCTAAAGGGAGACCATGTATTGGCCCAAGAAGAAGGCTGTTTTACCAACCAGCCAAAAGGTCAGTGTATGCCACACTCCAAGTCTTAGATCAGTCGCCTCTTAAGAACAATTGTTGTTGATTCACCTCCAGGCGTAGACCTATGGTTAGGTCTCCCTTCCGCCTGGCATATTTGACCTTGTAGAGGTCCGAAGAAAAGAGTGTAACATCCAGCACTTTCAGGAACAAACAAAGCTCTTACTTTTTATGTTTTGTATGTAATGATTTGTAATAATTTTGTAAAACACACAGATGATATTCAGATATGTGTATTAAGTACTCATATATCATGCTGTTGTTTGTATATATATATTACATGGACGCGGTAGCGTCCATGTAGTTATGGTTAAGTTGGTGTTTCCATAGGAAAAGCATTTTGTGGGTGGCTTATAACTTCGCTCGCTCTGGACGAATCCTCACCAAACTTTGCAAAAAAGGTATATGGCCCACTCTGAATTTGTTTGCAAAGTTTGTAGAGGTTTGGTCCAGGGGGGGGGCAAAGCTTTAGGGGAGGTCCCAAAACTTTTGTTTTTTCCCATAGACATAATGGGAAAAAACTTTGCGCACGCCTAGAGCCCAAACCGCTGGATGGATTTACACCAAATTTGCGGCAGGAGCAGGGGCTTGGTCCCGAAAGTGTGCTTTTGCAAATTTGGTGTAAATCCGTCCAGTAGTTTTTTTTAAAATGACCAAAATGTAAGGCAAAAAAATCCGCGGACAGTGCCCTAATTGGCCGAGTGACTTGTGCGATGTCCGCGGACATCCGACGTGTTCGCTGATTGGACGGCGTGGTGCGTGAAGCGCGTCAGATTTTCTGTGGCGCCTGCCATCTTGCATTTGCGGATGACCGCGGACAGCGCGGTGAAACTTGGATTAAAAATTGTATTTAGTGGAGTGTTTTGGTGTGTAAGAGTGTTTGGGGAGGGTGGGGGAGTATGAGATAGGTTCAATGTTCTGTTTTTTTTATGTGCTAGACACTTTTGTTGTGTTCAATTTTTCTGCGGACAACACGGCTGTTCTGAAATGTTCGGAAATAAACAGAATGGATTCGGTGTCAAGTTGAAAGTGTTCTAAGAAGACTCGTGGGGTCCTGGAATGTTCGCAGGGGGTGTCCTGAAGACGTTGTCTGTATTGTTCGTTGTCAAGCTGAAAGTGTTCTAAGAACACTCCCGGTGTCCTGAAATGTTTGTACATAAAGAAAATGGGGGTGTTCTGAGGACGTTGTCCGTATTGTTCGCTGGCAAGTTGAATGTGTTCTAAGAACACTTGCGGTGTCCTGAAATGTTCGAAAATAAACAAAATGGGGGTGTTCTGAGGACGTTCTCTGTATTGCGTGCCTGCTTAGCTGTATCCAATGAGGGAATGGCACAGAGAATGAAGTGGAAATGGTAGAAGGGCTGTCTAAGTGTTATGCGGTCTGCGGACAGGGCGTGCTACATCTGGGGTTTTCCAGAAAATCCAGCATGGAAAGAAGACTGTAGGGATCAGCCAATCAGATGTTGAGGTTGTGGATTTGTGTTCAAAGAGACTGTGTGTAGTGAAGATGGCAGAAGTGGAGAAAGTCAGGGTGTTGGTGCTCGGAGATATGTTTTTGCATGGTTTACAACAGTATGCTCAATGCAGGCATGTTGCAAAGAATTTTGATGTTAAGGGAGTGGAGGTCGTGTGGAGCACTGTGCCTGATTGCAATGTACAGGGAATTGTACAAGTTTGTGAAGATATGGGCAGGATCAACAGTCCCCATGTGGTAGTGTTGCACTATGGTGCTTTCCGTTTGGGCTATGTCAGTGCCCCTACTTTGTTGGCAGATTTGGAACACTTGGTTCAAGCAGTAATGAACATCCTTCCAAATGCCAAAGTAATTTTTTCTGGATTAGTACCTAGGGCAATATGGGACAATAGTTCAGTTTTTTGTCCTCAGCAAAACAATGCTAGGTGTGAAATCAACCGAGGCATGTGTGCCTTCATGCTTAGAGCTGGTATGTTTTTCTGTAATGATGAGAATATTGATTCCAGTAATGCTGTTTATTTTAAAGAATATGGCATTTCCTTATCTTTTATGGGAAATGCCATTCTGTTTTGGAATGTAAGGGTTGCTTTGGAGAAGGTTATGTGAAGATTTTAGGAGTAAAGTAAGAAAAAAAAAATACAAAATAACAGGTGTCATAAATATATGTCAAGCATCTGCAAAAAAAACCCAGAAAAAACGGCTCTTTTCAGAGCCAACCTCAAAGGGGAAATGGGGCACACTATTTAAATTTACATTCACCACGCTCAGATTTTTGATATGTCCGCGGACATGGCGGTAGTCGGCGGACATCGAAATCACTAGCTAGGGGTTCAGTATGTTCTATGTTACATGTATATAAAGTCAGAGATATTATGGTTAAGTTGTGCTATAAAAACATATGAAATTCAGTGAAAAACCTTTGTTAAAAGGGACGTTATGGTTAAGTTGCGCTACTAAAAACCTATGAAATTCAGTGAAAAAACTTTGTTAAAAGGGACATTATGGTTAAGTTGCGCTACTAAAAACCTATCAAATTCAGTAAAAAAACTTTGTTAAAGGGACGTTATGGTTCAAAGTAAAACCGAAAAAACCCTGAAATTCGGCAGTTATGGTAAGATAAGCAACCATAACTCGCGCCACTGTGCACTGCTAACACTAACACCCAGGACATCAAAGATGACATCACAAATGTCATTGATGACATCACTGATGACATCACATGGCTGGCTCTCCCTTTTTTCCTTTACTGACATATCTAAGCCACATAGTTTTCTTCAGTAACAGTCAAGAAGTCAAAATTGAAAAGGTACTATATTTATAGACTTAGGGTCAAGTCATATCATATGAAACATATATATAGCGGAAGACACAGGCTTGAAAGAGAGCAATCCTTTCTGTGCATGAAGATAATCAGTTAGGTTATCTGCTACTACTTCTGCTTTTTTCCTTAATTCTCTGTCTCTGTATATACTCATATTTGTATGTGTTGTTGTCTCTTTGTGTTTTGTCTGTATTAAGTGTAATTATGTATTAAGTGGGTTTTATTAGCTACTTATTACATGTTTCACAGTACACAAAACTCTAATAAGAAAGCAGTTATCATTTCATTATTCTACATGGCAAGATTATGAATATTGCACCTTCATCATGTATACTGCACACACTGCCTAAGTTTCTGCATGAGTTGCTTAGTATACTGGATAGAACTTCATAATAGAATGCTATTTATATCAATGCATTGCTTAATGCACTAATTAGCTCATGATATTTATTCAAATGATCCTTGACACTTTTTGGTCAACATTATAAGAATCCCTCCTACAGAGTTCTCATGAAAAGTAAATGCACATGTGATGTCATCAGTGATGTCATCAATGGCATTTGTGATGTCATCTTTGATGTCCTGGGTGTTAGTGTTAGCAGTGCACGGTGGCGCGGTTTATGGTTGCTTATCTTACCATAACTGCTGAATTCCAGGGGTTTTTCGGTTTTACTTTGAACCATAACGTCCCTTTTAACAAAGTTTTTTCACTGAATATATATATATGTAAATGCACTACCATATGCACTGTCCATGATTGACTAAATCTATTACGACTAAAGAAAGAGTGGAATAGAAAATAGAAAATATTCTTCTAAAAAAAGAAGTTTTTTGAAAAGCAAAGAAAAACAGATTCACTAGCCAAATAATAAAAGCTGTGTGAACTCAATTCAGTATAGTGTTCTTCTACTTTTCATGATGCTAATAGTAGACATAGAGATATCCCTGTCAAGATAAAACATGACAAAATAAGAAATATTTGCATAAATGTTTGTAAATACTTGCTTGTATGTGGCAGGACGCCGACCCCCTGTTTCAATTCTATTTAGCCCACAGTCCTCTCCCAAATAGGGCTGTCCCTCCTGTTACCCATTGAAATGACAAGAAGCACAACATCAACCAAATACGGATCCAAATAGTGGATGTGATCACAGAGCACAACACATATGAAGCCTCAGTAGACATCTGGGCCAAAGGGAGACCCATTGGATAGACCGCCTTGACTCCCTAACACCAGGGGGTATCAACGAAGAAATAAACTTCATCTGTTACCTGCGATCTCCAACACTATGTAGCTCCTCAACGGGAGATGGATAACTCTCAGTGAACATTAAGATATGTTTAGGTGCAATGGAACAGTATCCAACACTATGTACCTCATCAATGGGAGATGGACAACTTTGAGTGAACATTAACATAGGGTTAGATGCAATGGAAAAGTATCCATATGTGAGATATATAGCTGTTCATTACACATCGCTTCTATTGACCAACTATGGCCCTTCACGCTTTGGTCTTCTTAAATTCTGGTCACTTTCCCACACCATCTAGAAATGATCAGCCTCTGCCAACACGCAAACCTGGTACTGCATCCTTAGTAGGCTACAATTGCAACATTCACCATTCCGTGGTCTACGCACGGTGCATAGAGCTGTGCGAACTGCACTCTTAGAACACGGGACTCATCTGTCTCCGTATTACATAACAAGCATCCTACATAATGTAAATCCAGTTCCCCACTCTGTTCAGATACGATCACTCTCCACTAACACATCAGCATGTCATCAAACTGTAACATCCACCTTCGTATACTGTAAAATCCACTCTTTAATACTTTCTTATGGCTTATGAACCATCATTTTCGAAGGCAATAAATGTAACATCTATTTTCTTATGGTTTATGAACTGTGCATGGAGCTTCAGCATGAAGTAGATATACCTTTGTGACATGCTGCCAGTATCGGACATATATTTTTTGCAAGAAATTAAAAGCGAATAATAAGTCTGCCATCTCATTGTCCCTAGCAACAGGGCCGGCGGAATACGAGGTGTGAGTGAAGCGGCGGCATTCCCGAATGCACAGTCGCATAGAAACGGCGAGCCTATACACAACAAAGTTAGACCAAATAATAGTTCACGCTGGTCCCCATCCAATCGGCACTCACGCTCGTGAACAATGCCCGTGACAGATAGATCATACTCCATTGCGCCAACCTTGACTGTACAGCAGGGTGAGTTCACTTAGCATTCCTTTTATTTTGACGTTCATTAACTCTCAAGAGCGTAGAACGTGCCTGCAGACTATAGTGCACATACCGGCCATACGGCCGCACAATCAGGTAATATTTGTAGAAATGATACAGTGGCTCAGGCTTCCGTTTTTTCACATTTGTTCTGCACCTAATATATACATACTTATCACTTGCCTTCCCCTTTTATGTGTTTTTGAACAAATGACTGAACTGGACATGTTATGTAAATAATGATTTCCTTAATTTTGTGGTTGGGTTGAATGTACACATTGACAATGCCGTTTGCCCAATTGCATGTACACAATGTTATGTTTTTTTGCTTTTTACTTTCTGCTTATATGTTTGTGCGAATTTCACATTTGTGCGATTTGGATTAAAGGATGTATTGTCATTCACTGGTATACCACACCGTGTCCTAGCTCTGAAGATGGACACAGCCTGAAATACATTGGCAACCCAAATGGCGGCACTGATTATTTGAATGCACTTTTTGACTTCAAGCAATTAAAAACTGAAAATAGGTTTTTTTAAAAAGTTTCCATTTTGATATGTGAAATATAACTACGAATAAACAGTACAACCAACAGCAGCTCTACATGAGAGCAAGACGAGAGCATACCTTGAACTAAAATTTCTTGTAATGTTGTGCCAAGGCCTCAAGGCATGCTCCGATTACTTTTAACCACGTAAAGACAATGCCAACCTGAAAAAACTAGTTAAACACAAGGTACTTACAGTGATTGAAGACATGTAATAAAAAAGGTTATATAATAAACAAAGATAGATATGCAGATTCTTTGTCACAAACTTCAGCTCGTTGTTATTCATGACGTTGAAAACATTTGATTAGTGACTTAAAGCAACTTTATTTTTTTGCATTTTAAGATAGTAGTATTCATGGATATAAAATGGGCTGTTTGTGTTGCTCCCTTTAACTATAACAGATGTGCAAGGTCAGGGGCGTAGGAGACACATAAAATCTGGGGGGGACAGGGGACATCTTGGGGACTTTGCTTTATTTATTTATTGTGTTTTAGTAAAAAAACAGGACTTTTCACAAAATTAGAATTAAAATAGCAGCACGTATTAAATTACAAAGATCACTGTATAAAACAAGAGAAAAGAAGAAAAGAAAACAGAAGAAAATTAAGGATGCAGCAGCAAAGAACATGTCTTTGTATGTTGCATTTCTGGATTTTTCATCTGACTATGAGCTCATGGTAAGAGAGAGGAAATAACAATTACTTCCAGTGGGCCACCGCTAGGACGCCAGCTCGTTAAGAGGCAGATCACCTGTAAGTGGACTCCTGCCAAATAAAGGAGTTGCATCCTTTTCTACCAACTGCAAGTTGCTACTTTTTTGTGTGGTGCAAGGAGACGTGTGTGTCTCTTGGAATGGAAGGATGGGGCTTTCAAAGAAAGTGGAAATCTTGTTTGTACCTCTGAGTAAACCCTGTTATGGGAGTAGAAGGACCAGGTGTGTGATGTTGCTGCTTTGATTGTCCTTGGTGGGGGGGGTACAGCAAACAAGGAGGATGAGCGATCGCAAGCCCACCGCCTTATAAGCACTCCCCAGGTCCGCGGCTGGATGTGTCGGACCCGGGGATTCCTCGTAGGTGGGGTGTATGTGGACCCAGGGGGGTGGACAGAGGGTCAGCCCGCTATGTGGGCTGCCCCTCTAGCGGCCCTGCGAGCGCCGGGCCAGCCTGTCACGATGAGTCTGGTCCTTCTTATTCCATCTCATGCTGGCTTCAGAGCCTAGCCTTTCTTTGCCTTTGTTATTCTGAATGCAGGGCTGGACTCTGTTCCTTTCTCGTTTAAAATTTGCTGCAAAGCCTGATCTATTTGGTTCTCTCATATGTTACTAGTACGGCAGAGCATGGGTCCTCTGCCCTGTTACATTATTCAAAGAGCCCTTCTGGCCTTTCTTTGCCTCTCCCTTGTCTCACTGCTTGCTTGGTTAATACATACCTCCTTGCTTGAACACTCAGCATATTCTCCATAACACAGCAATGGCAGTTGCAGTCTGTCTTAACTTCTATTTGTTCTGTGTCTTGAATTGGCCTCTTATTTCCGCTTTTCTGTCTGCAGGGGAAAGGCATTTGCCAGTCACTGCCATGATCGTTCTACCTGGCCATTAGAGGGCAACAGCTAGCCAATATTGGAAGAACATGGGCATATTATGCCAGAGGCTGGCAACTGCCTTCCTAATGCCTACACAGGAGACACAACTCTTGCCTTTGTTTCTAACAGTAATTCAGTGGATGAGGAAACGCGAGAAAACACATATTGCTTATAAATGATTGGGGTGATGTCACACTTGGTTAAGACATTTTGATCACGCCAGGAGCTAATTTCCAGCTGCAATTAAGCGATTACCTTTTAGACTTCTGGCTTTAAATAACGTTAATATCACCTGGAAAGCACAGAGGTTGCTCAACAGGGTTCCTGGAGCACAAGGGGTACCCTACTCGTGGGCATGTATGATTGCAGAGCATTCTTGCCCTGGTTTGGAGCCTGGCCCCTACAGCCATGATGGGGGGAGGGGCCTATTACTTTTGGTTGTACGTACCCTTTGAGGGTGGGCAGTCATTGCCTCCTGCTTTAGCCCACTAACAGCTCTGCTTTGCAACTTTATCACACATACCTGTCAGGTGGCATGTAACTCAAAGCTACTAATGTTATCAGCCTCAGAAGTCTGGAATCCTTTGCCACATCAACTAGGGTACAGGCTTGCCACCTGAGACTTACCCATGTCTGAGTCTGCATTTGTCAGCCTGTGGGGAAGACGCACACAGAAAGAGCAGGGCACAGTGCCCTTGTGGGTTTTTCACACTTCTTCCTTGGGATGGCACAATTCACTCCGCAGAGAAAGTGGCACATGCTAGGCAACATTCTCCCACTTTGACAATGTCACCCAAAGAGCGTAATTGGCCATTTGAAATACCTCTGTCGACTTATTATTGTGCAATCCACACTGATGGGTTTAAGCTCCTGCTTAACGCGAGATGGAAATTAAGGTCATTTGCCAATGCACTCAAGAAGCACACGACACCGTCTTACCAGCGACATGCCATGCTCACTCATTCTGATCACGAATTGCCATTAATCTAGGGTCATGTTAAATGTATTTATTTATTTATTACATGTGTAGCATCACGCAAAACCCCCAAGCATCAAGGCGCAAAGTAAACTGCATGGAGTGGACCATTTCCATTGGCACATATTTTTACTTTTCCGCCACAAAATGGAAGATTTTATCGTAAAAGGCAGGTGAAATCACATTGCTTTTCCACTTTGGAAGAGTGTAAATACCTCGCGCAATTAGCTATTGCTGGCGGAATTGACAATGGCTTCCTCTGGATTCCGCCCGCTTTTACCAGGTTTAATTTCCAAGCAGATACCAGAGGAATCCCTTTCCTTATTTCCAGCAAGAGAATCCATGCTGGTAGTAAGGCTGCATTTGTCTGGTGGAGCGGGAAATATGGGGGGTCCTGGTGTGTCCATTCGGCTCCCGAACTCCACCCAGAAAATGCACGAAAATCTGGCCAATTAGAAAAAGCGACACTAGTAGTATTTTCCACCACTTTTTCTGAACCAATTGACCTGGAAAATGCTGTGTTGCATCGGAAGCTGAATGCATTCACTCTGCCTATTATCCCACCGGAAGATTAAGACAGGTGCTGAACACAGGTGTTACATATTCCTGTGCACAATCTGCATTTGGAGCATTAACTAGCTGAGCTACCTTACAAATGATATCTCCTCTGGGGCTTTACCGTCTTAACCCCTTAACTGCCATGGGTATTTCCCCCCCAGTGCCAAGGCCTTTTTTGGTGATTTCGGTAAGTCACCATTCAATCCCTTGTAACTTCTTTGTTACATGAGATATCTCGGCCAAAGTTGGCCCCTTTTTCCCACATCTATGCGATCATAACGCTACCCAGGAATCCTAGTTTGCTGGTGGGGCGGGGGAATGAGAGAAAAAGACCAAAAAGGAGAACATTTGGGGATTTTCAGAAAATGCCAATAAAATGTTGTACAAAGAAACCTGTGGTGTTTTCCTTGTAAGAGCTAGGAACGAATGGTTTGCTGTGCTGGATTCGCCATTTTCCAGGCTTTCAAGAACAGATTGTGTGGAAACCAAAATAACATATTTGGATATTCTAATCAGCCATTTTGTGAGAGGTAGGCGATGTTGGCGTTTTTTGTCGAATAGGACATGCGTGGACGGAATGGAAGAAAAGGGTAGGAAAGATGAATGGAAAGCCAGAAAGGCATACATTTCTGAAAAGTAGACTATATTCCAAGTTTAGGAAGTGGTGATTTGCGCGGGTCAGGCTTCAACTATGTAGGGAAAGATTCCATAGTTTGGGGGGAATTCGGGAAAATGACAGAAAAAAAACCACAATTTCCGCACATTTCACTCTGGTCGCCCACCGAAACACACAGCCAACAACACATGGCCTACCTTCCCGTGTTCCCACAGGTTTCCTGATGAAAACGATCCCTCACATGTGTGGGTGCACCTACCCGGGTGCAAAGGGAAAAGCCTAAATCACTGGTAACCCCAAGTCTTTTCGCACAGTAGATTTTCAGGAATTTTGCTCATGTGGACAACCTTGAGATTTGGGCCTAGGGTGTCAAAGCCACAAAGGAAAACAGGGAACCCCATGCATTTCCGAAAAGAAGACACCTGTGGGAATCCACAGAGGTCTGACTTGTGCAAATTGCCCCATAATTTATGACCCACAATCCATGACAAAGTCTGAAATTTGCTGGAAAAAACACAATTTTCACTTTGTCTGGGATTGTGGGTAATACATTCTGGGGAGATTCGCGCAAGTCAGACCTCTGTGGATTCCCATTGGTGTCTTCTTTTTGGAAATGCATGGGGTACCCTGTTTTCCTTCGTGACTTCGACAACCTAGGCCCAAATCTGTAGGTTGTCTCCCCAAACCCTTTGGGAGTTACCAGTGGTTTAGCCTTTTCCCTTTGCGCCCAGGTAGGTGCACCCACACATGTGAGTTATCATTTTCGTCGGGACACCTGTGGGAACACAGGATGATAGGACATGTGTTGTTGGTGGTGTGTTTCAGTGGGTGGCCAGAGTGAAATGTCTGAAAATTGTGATTTTTTTTTTCACCAAATTTCAGAGACATTTCCCTCTGCCCACCCACCGAAACACGCCTCCAACAACAGATGTCCTACCTCCCGTGTTCCCACAGGTGTCCCAACGAAAACGGTACCTCACATGTGTGGTTGCACCTGCCTCGGCGAAAAGGGAAAAGGCTAACCCACTGATAACCCCAAGCCTTTCGGCAAAGCAGATTTTGCTCATGGGGACAACCTACAGATTTGGGCCTAGGGTGTCGAAGCCATCAAGGAAAACAGAGAACCCTATGCATTTCTGAAAAGAAGACACTCGTGGGCACCCCCCTTTCCACTAAAAACATTCATGGTGGTTTAGTGACCCCCACACCCACCCAAAACAAGTTATCAATTTTTTGGTTTTGTTTTTGTTTTGCCTATTTCCTGCCCCAGGGAGAGCTACATGAGATGCCCCCCATCCATTTGGGGTGGGGGGGAGAGGGCCTCCCACCATGCAACTAAAAACATCCATGGTGGTTCAGTGGCCCCCCACACCCACCCAAAACAAGTTATAATTTGTTTTATTTTTGTTTTGCCCCTTTCCTAGGGGCAGATGGGCACATGTGTGTGGCCATCTTCCCCCGGGGTGGGGCAAAACATACTGCCCCAGGCTTGGGGGTAGCTATGCCAATATTTGCAGTGGCCTCCTCCCCACCCCAAATGGAAGGGGCATCTCATGTACCCCTTCGTAGGGGCAGAAATCAGCCCCCAGGGAAGGCTACATAAGGTGCCCCATCCACTTAGGGGGGGGGCCCTCCTTTCAAACACAAAAAATCCTGGTGGTCTAGTGGGCCCCCCACTCACACCCAAAACAAGTTATAATATATATTTTTGTTTTGCTCTTCCCTAGGGGCAGAGGGACACATGTGTGTGACCATCTGCCCCCGTGGGGGTGGCAAAACGTACTGCCCCACGCTTAGGGGGGGGGCTCCACCAATATTTGCAGTGGCCTCTCCCCTCAACCCAAATGGATGGGGGCATCTCATGTACCCCTTCCGAGGGGCAGAAATCTGCCACCATGGAGGGCTAAAGGAGGTGCCCCACATCCACTTAGGGTGGAGGTAGGGCCACCCCCATTTCAAAAACAAAAAATCTTGCTGGTCTAGTGGGCCCGCCCCGCTCCCACCCAAAACAAGTTATAATATATATATATATATTTGTTTTGCCCTTCCCTAGGGGCAGATGGGCACATGTGTGTGGTCATCTTCCCCCGGGGGGGTCAAAACATACTGCCCCAGGTTTGGGAGGGGTGGCTCTGCCAATATTTGCAGTGGCCTCTCCCCCCCACCCCAAATGGATGGGGGGCATCTCATGTACCGCTTCCTAGGAGCAGAAATCTGCCCTCAGGGAGGACTACATAAGGTGCCCCGATCCACTTAGGGTGTGGGCGAGAGGGCCATCCTCCTTGCAAAAATCCCTGGTGGCTAGTGGTCCCACCCCCACCCACCCCACCCAAAATGACATTTAAAAAAAATGTTTTGTTTGCCCCCTGGGTGATCATCTACCCCCAGGGTATTGCCCTCATGCTTTGGGGGCCAGGCGGAGAGAGGGCAGCTTAAATAGTAAGCAGCCCCTCCCCCACTTCAAAAACAGATCCCTGCACAACACACCAAACACATATTCTGGGGGGGATAAATGACATTATATCCCCCCCACTTAAAATTGTGGGGGGGATTTGTGCCCCCTGCCCCCCCCATGTCCTACGCCCAGTTAACAGGTGTTTTGAGAGCTCTTTGAGTTGCAAATGTCCCACCGAGCATGTGAAAGGCTCTGCCACTGATAAAAGAAATGTGTTTGCAACCTGAGCACCGTGAGGTCCTGCAGAGCCACGGGCGTTATGTGTGTGAGTCTGCCTCGTTTAGACTTGGGAAGCAGGTTGTGCTTGAATGTCCGAGCCGATTCTATATCTGGCTGGGGAGAAAGAAAAAGCGTCCAAACACGTTTCTTGAGCCTTTGAACTAAAGGTAGGTCTGTAAAATGCAAATGAACGCATACCAATGATTTATTGTACACTTCCAACTATGATTATCACTCATTTGTATAGGCACTCACTCACTTTTAACTCTCCGCTCTACACAGAAGATGTTTGCACATTAACACTGCGCTCCACTAACCTTTCAAATATTGAGAGAGGTACGAACTTCATAGACTGTTGGGGAGGGGCACATTTTCTTGTGTGGAGCATCAAACTTCTTTGCACATTCTAATAAGACTATTCTAGTGCAGGTTCGATGTTACGAGCTGTTAACACTCTCCTTCATGTCCGAAACCAGATACTTTCGAACTGCTGGGGGGAATGAGCTGTCTCCTGCCCCCCCACACTTCCAATCGATCTCCTGCATGCAGTTGCTAACACGCCATCAGGATTTCAATTGCCTAAAGAGGTATGCATACGAATGCAGGTATTAAATATGAAGGAACTATGTTAAAATGCTGAGGCGGAAAAGATCAAAGCAGAATAAAGCGAAGTGGAAAGCTTTGCATAACAAAAATGTGGAATCCCGCTTTCCGCCTGCCGGCAACCCCTGCTCCCTCCTTATCTTCGCTTGTTGGTACTTACCTTCTCTCCAGTCTGATCCTCCTCTGTCTGCCAATGAAAAGAAGAGGATCTATACATTGACAAACTCAATCAGGTGATGCCTGGTTTAACAACAATCTGGCATTATTAAAGACCAAAAATAAAAATCATGACAGTCTCATGTGAGATACTAATGATCACACTCTTCAAAACAGAGCATCTCAGAGCTGTTAATACGTTTAGGGAAATGATGGCCAGGGCAGAAAACGCCCTACTAGTCGAACCAGAAGGGGGGCGGGGTCTGAGATCTCACAGAAATAACTCCATTCCGTGCTAAATGAGTTGAGAAAACCAGACAGGAAATTAGTAAACTTTACCCAAGCACAGACACTCTGTTACACTTTATAATACTTCTTTGTTGAACAGATTTATGCTGCAATCCATACTGCGCCTATGCAAACGCAACCATGCCAAATGATATATATAAACGCATCTACATTTCTTCTAGAACCTTAGAGGACTTCCAAAAGAAAATTGCTCTCAGTTAACCCTCAGGCACTCCACTGGATCCAGGCTGGAACTTTGTAACTACTTGCAACTCAGCTAAAGGTGACCTGTGCAATGTGGAACCTTTTAAATAACAATGGGCATCATTACGGGTCTGGCTGTAGGCGTGCCTGTAACAAAGGCATGGCTGCCGCCGAACCCGTGATTTTGCCGGCACCGGCGAATGGGCAATTACCGGGTCATGCCGAGTTCAGCGGACCCAGTAATTGCCCATTCGCGGGTGCTGGCAATAAGAGACTCCCCATCCCCATTCGGCCCCATAGGGCCGAATGGGAATGGGGAGCTTGGATGCATCGGCACCGTTCATAATGGTGTCGGTGCATCCACGAGTTGTGCTCGCGGGTGCCGCACTGCACGCCAGGTCGGAACTGGCGGGCACAGCCAGACTCGCAAGCACAACTCGTAGTATGACGGTACGGTAGCAACAATGCCGGTAGCGATACTGGCGCCGTTGTTGCCTTACCACCATACTTATAATGAGGTCCACTGTATGCTAACCAGCACCATAGGGACCCCTTGGCTAATAAAACACATGCAGACACTTCAATTCTGTCAAATATTAGACCCATATAAAATTCCCAATATCTCCCCCTGCTGGTAGAGCGAAATGTGGCCGCACACTGCAACCATTCTTGGAAGACAACCATCTTCTGCCCCATAGTCAAGCAGGTTTCCATTCCATGTGGAGCACAGAATCAGTGTTGATAGCCATGCTTGCTGATATGAGAGCGCGGGGCAAGAGTGGCAATGCCGGGGCCCTGATCCTGTTGGACCGTTCTGCAACCATTGACACCAATGACCATGATATCAGCCTGAGCAGCCGCAAAAAGATCGGCCTTCCAAACAGTGCACTGGGCGTAGGCTGCTCTTCTTTCTCAAATGCAGAGAAGAGGCAATCTCACTTCCTCCATATAGATCTGTCGTCAACAATAAAGGTATGCAGGGTCCCTCGGGAACCTTTGCTGTCCCTCCTTTAGCTAAAAGTGAATTTTCAACCTTTGATAAAATTATTGGAGTCCTTCAGCACTTAGTTTATTGTGTTTGAGGATGCATGCTATTAATGGTCTGGTCTACTTTGAATGACTGAAGCCGAAAAAGAACGAGTAGCAATACTGCAGTGTCGACTCCCACCTTTTGAGTTTGGAAGAAAGTTGCGACGGTATCAAGTGAAGCCTTTATTAAATAAATCATTTCATAATATGCAAAACTATATAAAGTCATAGACAAGAAGTCTAAAGCATATATATTTACATTTGAGATATCAGCATTTTCGCAACAGAATTTGTGGCCACATCTCTCAGTCGTCACGATAAGAAGACGACAGCTAATGTGTCCTTAATTATGTGTTCAGTGGATCCTCTTGCCTGCTTTCTCCTGTTCGGATAACAGCTGCACTCAAATTTCATTAAAGAAACATATTTAATACACAGACTAATACCATAAATGTTTTTAATATTTAAATATAGGTTGTAAAATTGTCAAACGAGAAAGTAAACAAAAATAAACATGCAGAAATGCATTTCTGCATGTTTATTCCACAACGAGGGCTCTGGGCCGTTACCCCGCGTTCCAGCACTTGGAACGGGGGCTTAGGGCCATTAGCACCCCAGGCTACCAAAGCGGTAACCCGGGGTTCTAAAACAAAATATTTTCCTTCGTTCAACCAGACGCGCACGGCATCCTGTTCAATGAAGGAACATTCTTTTCCAAGATGGCCACCAGGCAAAGGGAAGCGGGGCTCCGCATGGAGACCCTCTTCCCAGGGCAGGTCTTTGCATGAGGCCATGCAAGCTGCTGCCTGATGTGCCAGGCTCTAGGGGGCGCCGGCCCAACTCCTCGAAAAGGGCTCCAACACCACCATCATGCATGATGCATGATACTGCAATGCTGCATCATTTAATTTTAATGTGCTAAAATTAAGTACTCTACATTACTACCTACGTACACAAAAGCAAAGTGCTACTCAAACGCAGACTCAGTGGTGAAATCCAGGCTAGCAGTGCACCTGGGGTCTCCATGGCATTTTTATGATTCTAGTGAAAAGTAACATTTGTTGCTCATCAGTTCTTCAGGCCGGCCAGGCCTGATGGTATGTGCCTCCTCCTCAGCGCATGCGCTGCTGTCAGGGAGTGATTGTTTAGCTGGATGGGCTTTTCAGTCAGCTCATACTTTGGCCTGACAGCAGGGATTGGTCATTCTAAAGGGATTCATCACCATCAGGCTCGGAGGATCAATACACAGGCACAGGAGTAGCAGTTCCAATCAGGACACGACTCAGGAGGAGGCCAACTCCCAGTGAAGCCATCTGCCAAGAGTGACACTAGCCGGAGATGATGGGATTGTGCTCAGGAAATACACAATACAGTGTTTATTGATTGGGTAAGATCCCTCTCGTCCATACAAACATAAAATATAACACAATGTATAATCCATACTGAAACAAGGCTTCTATTCCAAACGTTGCAGACTGCAAAAGCATTGGTATCATAATCGCACAGATAATTAAGCCTCAGGAAGGGATGAAGTTGCCTGTGGAGATCTTTCATTAAGCTTGTGTCGTGTCGGACATTGGTCTGCAGATTTCTCACCTTGTGTTATTTCGGATGTTGGTTTTTCCGATCCTGTCTGCCTGGTATGAAATAAACACAAAGAGGTGTATGCAAAGCCATTCATGCTTCGGTAATGTAAGTGTGTGATATCACTGTAAATATAAAGCCATCCCTTCAGCCAGGACTGTTCTTAGGAAATACACAATCCAGTGTTTGATTGGGTAAGGTTTAGGTTGTACCCTGCAATCCCTCTCCTCCATAAGAGCATAAAATATGACACAGTGCATTCCTACTGCCAGTGCCACTGGCACTGGCCTTCCATTCCAAACGGTGCATTGGTATCGTAATCACACATGCATTGGTATCGTAATCGCACAGAAAATTACGCCTCAGGAAGGGCTGAGGTTGTGTGTGCAGATGTCTAACCTTGTGTCGTGTGGGATGTTGGTTCTCCTATCATGGCAGGCGGCCACCCATGCCCCTTCCTGTCCTACTTCACCCCACTCGCCCGACAAATTGTTCCTGTGCCCCTGTAGCCAAACCAACTTAGCTGAGAACTTATTGCAGGAATAGAGAGTAGGTAGGTGTATGTCCTGGGGGTTATTCTGACAGTACAATGTTTGGAATGTGAAAGTTAACTTGCAGGATTATAAGCTCTGCGTTAGTACCCTAAAGCAGGGTTTTGCTCGAATTTTGTAGAACAGGCAGACATAGCTGCGCGTACATCGGGACATACCACAGGCAGCGACAAACAACCTACATTCATTATTGTGCCTTGAGTTATGCAATATTCTAGCGAGCTAAAATCGGTCTCGCCCTTCCCAGCCTGGCCCTCTTGTTTCAGTTACAGACAGTTTTACCAGCAAGCGAGACGTTAGCGTAACACTTAACTTCTGCAGTTAGTACATTATAGATTCCGCAAGCGCTCTACAAGCAATGTCATATTATTTAGGTGCTGTAATGGTATCCTCCACAGCTGGACAAGGAGTGGAACAAAACAGAGGCACTTTTAATGTCTTCCTCACATATCATATATCCTATGCATGTAATTTATGTAAATAGTCATTATTAAATCATGTTCCAGTGGCGTGATAGAAGGGCCCAGTGTATATTTTCACTAGTACAGTAGGTAAATGGGCCACCTGCTGCATCACACAGGTGAGTGAGTCAACCCCCCCCAAGTGAAGGGATCTAGTTCTGCACTGAGATTTCTTTCAGGCAGCCCAGATCTGAACTCTCAGGACAGGAGACTGGCCTCTGGGTCTTGCATCTTCACTAGATATGAAGCTTTTAAGATCACTGAGAAAGAGGGTGTTGAACTGTGGCTTCCAAGGCCTCTGTACTTTACATTGGTGGTGAATGAAGGCTGAAGGACTGGGTACCTAGCCAAGGCCACCGTACTGGAGTACAGGGACGGTGTCAGGGCCTTTCAACTTTTTCAAAATGAAAGTGGGCTCGAGCCTCGGCGGGCCCCCAGCAACTGCCCCCCAGGTTGCCCGTCAGCAGTCTTATATTACATTCTAAAGCTGTGTTTTCTCTTCCCATAGGATATACAGAAGTGTTAACACCTGAGTGCCTTCTAACACTGGTTCCTCCATATCAGCCATTTGCTGGCAAAGAAGGGTTTAGAGCTCTTTAGTGGACATTTTGTGTTTAAGCTCCCTGACAGAGGACCATATCGTGGTAAACAGTGGCTTATCTTTGTCACCATTGTAATGTGTGCACCCCAAGAGTGCTGCAGACTGTTTTTGCTCAAATCAGGGGGCCCACAACCATCATATTTGAAATGGACACCCACACATCTTCAGCCACGCCTGCTTGAGTATAGTGGTCACCAATCTACAGTGTGGGTTCCTCTATTTTATAATGGGTTTACTACAACTTGAATTAGAGCAGAGTGTTCAGTAGGGAAGTTTCACAAATAGAGCAATGATAATGATATGTTGTCTATATAGAGCTTTCACCAAAACACTTTACATAGAACATATAAAGTATCCTCCAACCAATGTTGGTACTCTAAAAAGCTGAAGTATACATGAAACAAAATACCATGACAGAGCCCTTTTTAATACCGTCCACCATGCAGGCCAACATTTCTATTCCAATCAAGGGATGATAGGCGAGTCCTGCTTTTAACTTTGCATTCTGGGACTTGTGGTCCTGGATTTCCCCATTATAAATCCAGGACTGTAGGTCCCAGAATGCAAACTTAAATCCAGGACTGAGCTAGAATCTCGCTAACAGAATGGATAATGTTGGCATGTATGGTACAGTATGAACTGAATAACTTCTAGGCTCTTCAGATTTTGACAGATAATTCACAGTGATATAAAAACACATATCCAGGAGGTTCCAGAAATATGGTTGCTAAAAGATGGCAGTTTTTCCAAAAGCATTGCAGCTAAAAGGATGTTGTGTGACCTGGTAAAAGTGTTTCCATTATACCACACAATGGGGTCGGGGCTTGCAGAGGTGTCCCCTGCTCCCCTTGTGCAGTATAATGAGTCTGGGGCTTGAGGGGAGTCCCCTGCATCCATTACATGGATTGCAGGGGCCACACCACAGCCTTTTTGCAGCGATTTGTTTTAAAACTGCCATTTTTACAGTAACTTATGGAACCGTCCAGGATCACACACTTTGCAGTGAAGCTGGCATTTGAGACCAGTCTGTAACTTAGGCACTTAAGCACATGTTCTCATGTCTAATTGTTAGAAATGTGTGCTTATGCTTGGTATTTGCAATGTCAAAGTCAAGAAAAGTTATTCTTTGGACACATAACACAGGTAACATTCTAAGACTGTCACCTCGTATCCAATGTATGCATTTTGTATATTTCTTCTAGGTCTTTATTGAGTGCCCCATTAACAACATTTGTAACATACCATTTTTGTTGTTGTCATTTTTTGGGATCGAGGGGGGGCGCCAACGATGCTTGCCACCTGGGGTGCAATCTGGTCTAATTCCGGCCCTGCGTCTTCCCTTTCCATGGCAGGGCACGTAAGTGGGGGGTGGGCAGGGACAAACAAAAAAAAAACAGGACAGAGTGTGGTGGGAAGATGGCGGCAGGGTGAGCCGGTCGTCAGGTGGCATGGAATGCAGGCTTTCAGCAACGGTTCAAGCACTTGTTCCTGGTGACCTGATTGGCTGGCTCCCCCCGCCAGAGTGCTAATGGTCACTCTCCATCTGACATACAAAGAATCAGCCTGCTTCACATAGACAACTGAATGGCTAATGACAGATTAAATTTCAACACAAGTGAAACTGAAATAATGACAATCGAAAGGTACCCATACATACCACACATTTGGGCAGCTGATCTGTGGCCAAAAGAAGTAGTGCCCTACAAGTGCCATCTACCAGATGTTTAGAACTAGGGATCAGGTGGCTATTTAGCTCTCCTTGATATTGTAACCCTAAGCAGTTACTAAACCAGGGTTCTTTACCCTGTACACCTTAAGAAGAACATTCTCTTTCCTGACCGTCTGACATTGAGTCGCGCTGTGCACTGGAGCTGTCTAAGCTATGCGAACGCTGAGATTCTTAAGTACGCTTTTAGGGGACTGTGGAATGAGCACATCCTCTCACTCTCTAATCTTTGAGGAGTTCGTAGACATGTGCATTGCTGTTCATGCTGTACATGGAAAGGGACCTATTTTGCAGCAGCAAAAACTAAGACCATATAAAGACAGTCTATTACACTATGCACCATCCAAAAAACTTAATTTCTGCTTTTATGGATAGCTGAACGGGAGGCCATTGATTCTCTGTGGACTAGCCTTCCCTTGTTCTCTCATCAGATTGATCACCACCTAAGCCTTACAAGGGGGCTGAAGACCTTTCTGTTCTCTAAATGTTACTAAATCCCCTCTCTAGATCCTAGTGACTGTCCCCAGTGGCCTCCCCAGGAATAAAATTTAGGAGGGGCACAGGGGGGCCAAAGACAAAACTATGGAGGCCACAGACGAAAATGAGGGGGTCCGCATATGAAAGGTAATGTGTGACATCACACCAACTACCCACCCCACTGCGCCTCCCCCAACATCAGAATGCAGGCACGAAACCATTCAGTGACTAATGGCCCATAATTAGCAGTTTCGTGCGCTGCATTCTGTTGGGATGGGCTGCAAGCTTCTCTGCACAATATGGAGGACGCTGTGCAGAAGCTGGGCAGGAACACCTGAGAAGTGACTCGTGCTCATGTTCTTACCCATGCCAGAATGCATACCATGACCACTGCTAGATTTGAGACAAAAAGAGAGTATTTGGCGCGTGTGATATGCAGACATTTGCCCTATTGAGTGTCACAAATAACACCACGAACAGAGAACACGGTCACTGCTCGCCTTAGGTGGGGGGGAAAGGTAGAGGCCAGGATTTCAGAGGGTGGACACAGGCCCCCTCCAGGCCTCCCAAGCTACTCCACTGACTGTCCATGTCTTTAATATATTAGCCTCCCTTTTCACATCACCTAATTCCTATAAATCGTCTACTCCCAGATGTTCTTTTGCAGTATCACATTGTGACCACTGTGAGCTGCAGAAGACATTCTAACGTAACCATTTTGCAACTTTATGTGCTTAGGTTTTTGTGGCATACTTGATGGACACACAGTAGGTTCAGAGTGCAAGGAAGAAAAACAAGCATTGGCAATGCTAAAAGTTGTGGCTTTTGGGTAGCCATGAGAAAGGCATTTGACAGCACTGCCGTCGTGGTATTAACTTGCCATCAATGGTAGCAGATGCAAAATGGTGCGAGTACCTGGCCATATTATAGCTGTCCCTGGCAAATGGTTAATACTTATACACAAGCCTAACCTGTTGGTGTTGCCAGTGCTTGTTTTTAACATGACGTCAGTGAAGGACACGCATAGTGATTATGCATCGAGTGGCTGAAGGAAGACCCAGTTAAGACATTTTTATTACACCTGTAGCATGTTTACAGCTCCAATTAAGTCATTAAATCTCAGAAGACTGCTTTGAAAAAACACTAGCATGCACTTCAAGCACAATGTTTTATGCCAAGGCTTGAAAAAGCAAGCTGAACGAAATCACAAGAGGACGCATTTTGGGCAGAGAGGGAAAGGAAGTGAGTGGGAATGTCCATAGGGATTAGCATGGCCATTGAGTGTCAATGGGTTGGTAAATAACCAAACAGCACTTACAAGCTTTGTGTCACTCCTAAATGTCATTTTTCCCTAGCTGTACTCCTAATGCAATTGTTTCGGAATATAGGAGATGCGTTAGCGCCACCTAATAGTCAAAGCAAAAAAATAAGGGGAACGTGAAGGATAACAGCTTTCATTAAAACAGAAAATTGCAATGTTGAAATCTGCAATTCTTATTAGAGGTGCAAAATCAATCAGCAGAATAGTGGATTAAGCCACATCTAGAGGGTTAGCAAAAAAAAACAGTTTGTAGCACCTAACATATATAACATACATGCTTGAAGCATAGAGGCCTGGTTCGCTGATCCATTTGTGGTTTATTTCAACAGTGGAAACCTCTAAAACGCACTCATCTGCAAATAGTGAATCCTACACATAGGCGAGCCTCTGATGTGACGCAGCACCGCAGAGCTCCCAGTGGCGTGGAGAGACCAAGAGGCACACGAGGGACGCTCGGAGGCCCGCATCAAGAAGTGCAATACCGCAGAGGCGAAGACTGGAGATAGGCTGCCTTACCTGGTGGCATTACCATGCTGCAGCTGTGGTGGGTCTAGAACCCACGAACTAACGCTGGGACCAGCGGGTGACGAGGAAGGAATCTTCTGCTCTCAGTGCGAGAACCAAAGAAAGTGCAGAGACGGGCAGGATAAGGAAAGCTAATGCTGACATGACGGAGACACTGAAGAGAGGGACAAACAGCACTGTCCTTGCTGAGATGCCACCACACCGGAGCACACCTGAAGGTAGTACAGGTACCATGGTTGCAGAGGGTGGAGGGAGGTGAGCAAGGAAGGAAGGAAGAAAGAAGAACAAGAAGAATAACACCTCATACGGGTCGGTCAGATCAGCTATTACGCAGGAGGGTTATGGACGCACTAGAAACCAGATTGTTGGCCATTGACAGAGGCCAAGACACAGCCCCAAGACAGTGGGCCAGAGGCCTCTGGAGAGCCCTACCAAGATAAGTGGAACCTTGAGGGTTCAATCAGACAAACTAAGAACGTAAACAAGGGAAACTGGGAGGTGTCCTTTAAACCCAGTGAAAAGAGAGAGACCCACAAGGTGGCAAAGAAGCCCCAGGAGTATCAGCCAGAACACAGAGATATACTATCCAGAAGGGTTATGGGAGCCTAAGAAACCCGCCTGTTGGACATTGGCGGAGACACAAGAGACAGCCTCATGAACTAAGAAAAGCAGGGGGCCAGAGTGGTCCGGAGAGTCCTATTAAGATAGGTGGAACTTTGCAGCACAAGTTTAAGGGAACATGGAGGGTTCAATCAATCAAACCAAGAACAGGAACCAGGGAACTTGGAGGCTCCCTGTGTATAAAATCAATAGAAACAAAGCAGCCAAAGCAAAGCAGAAGGATTAAGGGAATCACCCCTCCGCTTAATGAACTTAAGACATTTATTTTGTAAAAGCCTTGAACATTTTCCTTGAGGAACCTAAAGAAAGACACAGGAACGTTTATTTGATGAGCTGTTAAGAACAAACATTTCAACTGTGGCCTGAACTCTGGGAGAAACACTGAGAGATCTGAATAATACTTCTCTGACAAAGCCCAAACCGAGGCAAAGCTGCTCTTGCTTAACCTTTATTTTGTTTTCTTATAGTGTTATGGCCAGATAGTGAATACATTTTTGGACTGAGGACTATTTTAGTTTTGACAAAAGATTAGCTCCTTTAGTTTAGTTGATAGGTAGGGAAATCCCTCTTTAAAATAGGGACAGATAGGTCTTTCTTTGCTTTAAGTTAAATAAATAACCTTGAAGTGATGTCCTTGAGTCTGACTCCTTCTTCTGGTTCGCTAGACTTCCCAGAAGAGAAAACAATTTGTAAAGGAAAGGAGGCCTATGGAAAGAGAACTCACTATTGCCCCAAATAAGGGGAAAGAGGCCTTTGGGAATAGGAGACATACATCTATCCTTGAGTCACTCTCTTCTTCTCACTGTCAGACAAGTGACCCTCAGCAACTTTCGATTTAAACCCACACATGCAAGGTATTCATGATTCTAATCACAATGTTTAATAATAACTAAATCAAATGGATGACATTCTATTATCACCTCCCCGATTTGCTATTTATACCAACAGTATCACATAAAAAACGGAGAAAGCACATATTTTCAATTTACTGAACATTAGGAGATTAAGTCTAAATAATTTGAGAAGGTGTCTAATTTCACCAAGCTTATGATGAAATCTGTGTAAGGCGTCCGATACAGTTGAGAAGGTGTGTGTATTTCCTTAGCTTGCAATTAGATCTTTGTAAGAAGTCAATCGATATACAAAGAATGAATGTGGGCACTCAGTATTTTGGTGACATTTATTTTAAGGACATATATTTAAGACGCCCTGGATTTGTTCCTTTGAATGTAGGAAGCAACAATAACAGTGGGCCTCATTACAACTGTGCCGGTCCGGAAACAACGGTGCCGGTAAGCCTACCGGCATCGTTGTTTCCAGACGGCACAGTACAACTCTGTGCGGGCGGGTGCCATCCCGCCTGCCAGGATCAGAAATGCTGGGCGGGACCGCACCTGCTCGCAGAGTTCTCACAGGAGCACCGGCACTGTTGTTAACGAAGCCGGTGCTCCAGTGTCCCCATTCCGATGGGGTCCCATAGGACTCCCTGGGAATGGGACTCCATGGGAATGGGGACTAACAAAATTTCCGCTGCCTACTTCCCGGCCACCAAACTGGGAATAGCCCAGTGGCACTGGGAAGTCAGGCACCAGTAATTCATTATGGGTCTGGTGGCTACCTGCCGGTTTTACCGGCACAGTTACCACCAGACCCGTAATGAGGCCCAGTGTTACCTACTAGAGTGAGTTAAAGGTTGAAATGTATATTTTGTCTGCATAATGCTAAAAGTGTTTCTTTGATGTCTCTCTTTTCTTTTTGCACTTGAGCGGCATCACGTAAATTGGCTTTGGGGAATTTCATTTGTGGATCACAATATATTGTAGGTTATATAATCTTTTGACCCTCTGCCGGATTCTGGTTGTATAATGTTATCAGAGGTTCACACATTTATCATTTTATCAAATACTCACTTTGGGCACTCTTAAGGCCTTGGAGAAGTTCTAAGGACTGAAACAGGTTTTGACCTACCAAGAGACACTCAAGATGCTCTGGTTTATTCAGAGAAATGCAATGGTTGTTTTTAAATAATACAAGGACTACTAAGAAATGTACAATGGACAAGATACCCTTCATCTTAATTTGATATCCAATAACCTCTGACAGCTTATCACTAATTGCCTTCCAAAAGATTCACAAAGGAAGACATTAAAAAACATATAGCATGAATTCATAATCACAATCCAACATCCTGGGCATTTAGCATTAGCACCCCAACACCATACATTTATTCTCTCTGGGATATAATATAATTTAAACTCTAGTTTATAAAACTAAAATCGAAATTTAATTGCAATCAAGATGTGTTTAGATGCACACAGACCTTCTCCCAACAAGACTTTAATATCCTCATCCCGAAGTAACATTTGCCATTTTGCAACATTGTACATCCGTTAATAAATTAGAGGTTTATCAACTACAATACCCGTAGGCATCATGTAGGTAGGTATACTATATTTGTATAGCGCACATTTTCCACAATTGGGCCTCTTGGTGCTATTGCCTGAAAAAACCTAAAAGAAAAGAAACATTTTGATTTTTTCTTCCCAGGAGCCAATTATGGACCTCGTGTCTCTGAGTGAGGTAGGAAGGCTGTTCCATATTTTCTCAGCCCAGACTGAAATCCACCTGCCGCCTTTGGACTTCAGTTAAAAAGGGGATGAGGGTTAATTAGTAGTGGTCACTCAGAGCTGTGCAGGAACCAAAAGGGGTGATAGAGGGAGATTTAATTTGGTAAATAAGTGGGAGGAGACGTGTTAACGTTTTTGAATGCCTGGAGGGCAACATTGAAATAGTTACATATCCTCAACCAGTGAAGCGATCTCAATGCCTACATCATGTGGTGTCTTCTGTGTAGTCCACCGGCCCTCTTAACAGTTGCATGTGGATGTGCTGGAGTTTTCTGAGCAGGATGGCTGTAAGTCTAGCAGGAGTAAGAGACATGAAATCAGCGATGAGATAATGAAGACAAAGCACCCGGCAGGCTGTAGTTTCTGCAGTTGCCAGATACACTCATAGATCATGGCTGCTAAAGAGGAAGCTAATCAAATCGCACTCGCAATACAATTGAATTCTTTGGAACCGTAAAGAGGCTGCGAGCAGGGCTCTCCTCTATGGGATGCACCATAAAGTTGTGTAACTTATATGGTTTTATCTTCAGGCCACAATTTAACTGCTCAAATACTCCCGCCGATCGTGGTGTTTTTATGATGGTGTATTTTATAGTGTCTGGATTCATGTGTTTGTGTTTTTATGTAATGACTTGAAGATTTTTATATGTCGAATAAAATTATGTTGACTGACTGAAAGTCTAGCATGCTGCAGTCACAGATTGGAGCAGACGAAAGCAGTGCAAAGAAGACACGGTACACAAAGTTCTCATTTTCGTACGGGAACCGGCCATGGGTGTTTACTGAGCTTGTTATTATAACCTGTCTCAAGGGACATGCCTGACACGTCCACTCATTCTCACATTCTACATGCCTAGCTGTCACATTGGGCACATGATTAGCGCTCAATAGTCCCACCAATCCCAACAGCAATAACTATCCAAAACTCTTATGACAAGGTATGTCCGGCTTTGTTTGAAGCAAACAAAACACTCATCCAACACCTAGTCATGCAATCTGCAGGCAATCTTGCTATCATGAGGATTCTGAATATTTTCCTGGACTTTGCCTTTTATATCGTATTCATTGCAGTATTCACTTCTGGAGATCATTCTGATCTAGTCCAATTGCCTGGTTGAATGTCCACCTGTTCTTCTAGTCTGTGTTCTGGTTTTTACTCACGTGACTATTCATCAATGATGCTCCATCACTCTTTTGGAAACCAGCTAAAATTCCTGAGGGCCCTTTGTTGCCCTATGCAGGAAGTGGTCACAGTACCTTTCTTGTCAATGACCTTCCGTTGGCGGACATCACATGGTAGACAGTTTGTGTGATTGGTGTCTGTTTTGTATCATTACAGTATTACCTACTTAAAAGTCAGAGTTTTCTAGTTGATTCCTCTCCTTTCTTTATGATTGCATGAGTCTTGTCTTTACCAAACGTTGCCATTGCCTAAACTTGCCAGTGTTCTGCAGGGTGATCTGTGAGCACAAATATGGCCTACCAAACCCAAAATAAAGGGGGAGCTGTGACACCTGCAGCGGAGTGAGGTGTGGTTCGATATGCCATCACAAATTCCCAGAAGGATTCCTGCATTGATCTCTGCTATATATAGATAATTATGAAGACTTGGCCTCATTACAAATTTGGTGGTAATTTAGCTGTAAATATGCTGAATTACTGTCAAAATTGATTACCGTTACCACCACTTGGTCTCGTGAAGCTTTCTAGTCGATTCCTCTCCTTTCTTTATGATTGCATGATTCTTGTCTTCACCAAACGTTGCCATTGTCTAAACCTGCCAGTGTTCTGCAGGGTGATCTGTGAGCACAAATATGGCCTACCAAACCCAAAATAAAGGAAGAGCTGTGACACCTGCAGCGGAGTGAGCTGTTGTTCGATATGCCATCACAAATTCCCAGAAGGATTCCTGCATTGATCTCTGCTATCTATAGATAATTATGAAGATTTGGCCTCATTACAAATTTGGTGGTAATTCAGCTGTAAATATGCTGAATTACTGTCAAAATTGATTACCGTTACCACCACTTGGTCTCGTGGAGTTAACGTGGGATTACAAGTAGTATAAATACCCCATTTTTGGAGTCCAGAGGACTCCATAGGGATTTTTGGAAGATTTACCACCAGTGGGATTACAGTGCAGTAAATCTACTGATTTTTGGTGGTAAAGTGGCGGGTTCGCCTGCAGCTTTTTGCTGGAGGTAAATCCTTCACTTTAGCTCCAAACGTATAATTCGGCAGTGTGGAAAAAACAGCAGTAATTCTGTTACTGCCAAAAAAGTGTGAGTAATGGAATTACCACCTCCTTTCCGCCCCACCGCCATACTTGTAATGAGGCCTTGTTCAGAGTTCTCATAAATATTTCTGCTTTGGGGTTTGCTTGTAGCCAGCACCGCGTGATGCATTGGTGTTCAAATCCATACTTGTGCATGAATTGTTTGAAATCTGTACAGGGAAAGGAGAGTCCATTATACGATTTTTAACTTGCCCAGTATGCTATGGCACACAAAGATTTTCTTAGGAATTGGGATTACAGCATGAGCTGCTGAGGTGGGAATTAATTCTATCGCTGGGTAGCGTGAATAGGTCGTTTATGACAACCAGGAAGTGCAGGTCAGTCATTAGGCTGCCAAAATCTATGCCGACCTCCTGCCAAAGGGTGGTGCTCTGGGGTGGAGATTATGTGGTCAGTTGCCATTTCTTCACCACTTTCACCTGGCACCACAATAAACCTTGTGTAGGTGCGTCCACCTCTTATCCAACTGTTTTTCCCTCAACCAGGATTTTGTTTTCCCTGCACCCTGGTGCCCAACATGGGCCTGCCTATCACTGTGTTTACAAGGAATGATGGCATGGTGTACCTGGGTGTACCTGTGTGTACCTGGGTACCTGTAGTAGGATGCCTTCACTGAGCAAATGTGCTGCTTCCAATCCATGCTGAGGCCGAAAGCCAGATTGCAGTGGACTCAAAATAAAATTGGATTCAACAAAATCAAATGCTTTCCATGCCCAGAGTGACTAGATTTACTAAGTGAATGAGAACAACTTATATAACTAACATGAGCAAGAGTTGCTGTGGAAGAATAGTAAGGGTTGTCTCTCGTTAAAGGCAGAAATATGCTGATCCATTTGATCCAGTCATGGCTTAGAAATGTTGGTAAAACTGTCTGTGATTTCCAGAGTCCTCAGTCGAAAGATGGTACATGGAGTGCTAGAGCTCCCTCGTGGTACTGACTGCTGTACTGTGGCAGAGGATGCCTGGCTTTAGAACTTAGTGGATGGTTCTCAGGTGTGCCCATTTCATGGACAGAATATGTTAGCAGGAGTTTTTATTCAATAATGACGTCTAGTTTGCACCATACAGCAGCTCAAGAGTACTAGTTAACGTAAACCCCAAATATACAACCCCTTCCTGGTCCCATTCAAACAGGTAGCACGATTGTACTTGGTCTAGGAGCCTGCCTTGCACTAATAGATTGAGGATTTCCAGTTTCTGCATATTTATTTTAAGTTCTGTCACCTCCCAAAACTCCCATATTTTCTTGACTAACACACCCAAAGAGGACACATGGTCGGATAATGACAACTGCATATCTTGCACAAAGGCCATCATTTTGTGCCCCCCAAACCTGCAAAATAAATGCCTTTAGTTGTGTCAGTAGATCTTACCCTAGCCAAAAATTGTTCCAAATATATGGCGTACAGTAATGGGAAAAGAGAACACTCTTGTTTACTTGCCTGTTTGATAAGAATATGTCTCAATAGTTGTCCATTTATCAACAAACGGATTGCCGGGGATTGATAGTTCAACTGAACCATTATAAAGAAGTTGGACCCAAATCTATATGCTCCATCTTGTGGAACAGAATTGACCACTAACCGCGATCAACCGCTTTCTCAGCGTCAAGAGATATGAGAAGTGCAGATTGCCCTGTTTTTCTTTGTTTTTTTCTATTAAATGGCAGACCGGTCTAGTGTTGTCAAAAGTTTGTCTATTTTTCATAATACTTGATTGATCAAATTCAGTTTAATTTGGGAATAGTTTGTCTAATCTGTTCGCCAAGATCTTAGTATACATCTTAGACTTAGCGTCTAAGTTAATCAGTGCAATACAGCGATATGAGCCGCAATTTGTTGGATCTCTGTTAGCTTTCTGGAATAGGACTACTTTTGCCTATTCCATGGAGGGTGTAATACTCCCACCTGACTTGAAATAGTTGTATAATTTCGTTAGCCATGGGGTCAATCTTGTTCTCTATGTTTTGTAAAAAAAAGTGCTGGGAAACCATCAGTTCTCAGAGCTTTATTAATGGGAAGAGTCTTAATGACTACTATCTCTTCCTCTTCTAATATGTCGATTTCCAATTGTTCTCTCTCCAGTACCGATATCTTGCAAAGTGTAATAGAATTTAAGTAGGCAGTTTGTGGAGCGTCTAATGGCAAATCTGAGGAATACAGTGCAGAGTAATACTCTGCAAATATATCCATTAGAGCTGTATGAGAGGTATTAGACCCCTCCCCCCAAACTAAACACAGATAAAATAATAGGCTAATCAATGGTTCCAGTATTGCAAAAATCAGAACTGTAGTGCTTTTTGAAGATAAAGGGGGTAATTCATAGAAATCAGTGCATAAGTGCGTGGGGAGAATCACACGCGATTGGGCCTGTGCGAGCGGGCTAGGTGTATTTCGGGGGTGCGTGTGAAGTTTTACCTGCGATTGGCCTTGTGCGAGCGGGGTACGTGTATTGCGGGGATGCGCAGGGATAATCACACGCGATTGGCCCTGTGCGAGCGGGCTATGTGTATTTCGGGGGTGCGCAGGAAGTTTTACCCGCGATTGGCCCTGTGCGAGCGGGTTACGTGTATTACGGGGGTGCGCAGGGAGAATCACACACGATTGGCCTTGTGCGAGAGGGGTACGAGTATTTCGGGGGTGCGCGGGAACTTTTACCCGGGATTGGCTTTGTGTGAGCGGGATACGTGTATTACGGGGGTGCGCGGGGAGAATCACACGTGATTGGCCCTGTGCGAGCGGGCTACGTGTATTTCCGGGGTGTGCAGTAAGTTTTACCCGCGATTGGCCTTGCGCGAATGGGGTACATGTATTACGGGGGTGCGCCTTTGAGACCAGTCTGAAACTTAGGCACTTAAGCACTTGAGACCAGTCTGTAACTTGGGCACTTAAGCACATGTTCTCATGTCTAATTGTTAGAAATGTGTGCTTATGCTTGGAATTTGCAATATCAAAGTCAAGAAAAGTTATTTTTTGGACACATAATACAGGTGACAGTCAAAGACTGTCACCTCGTATACAATGTATGCATTTTGTATTACATTTCCATCTAGTTCTTTATTGAGTGCCCCATTAACAACATTTATAACATACCATTTTTGTTGTTGTCATTTTTTGGGATCGAGGGGGGGCGCCAACGATGCTTGCCACCTGGCTTGCAATATGGTCAAAGACCGGCCCTGCGTCTTCCCTTTCCATGTCAGGGCAGGTAAGTGGGGGGTGGGCAGGGACAAACAAAAAAAAAACGGGACAGATGGTGGTGGGAAGATGGCGGCGGGGGGAGCAGGTTGTCAGGTGGCATGGAACGCAGGCTTTCAGCAACGGTTCAAGCACTTGTTCCTAGTGACCTGATTGGCTGGCTCCCCCCGCCAGAGTGCTAATGGTCACTCTCCATCTGACTGACAAAGAATCAGCCTGCTTCACATAGACAACTGAATGGCTTATGACAGATTAAATTTCAACACAAGTGAAACTGAAATAATGATCATCGAAAGGTACCCATACATATCACACTTTTGGGCAGCTGATCTGTGGCCAAAAGAAGTAGTGCCCTACACGTGCCATCTACCAGATGTTTAGAACTAGGGATCAGGTGGCTGTTTAGCTCTCCTTGATATTTTAACCCTAAGCAGTTACTAAACCAGGGTTCTTTACCCTGTACACCTTAAGAAGAGCTTTCTCTTTCCTGACCGTCTGACATTGATTTGGGCCGTGCACTGGAGCTGTCTAAGCTATGCGAACGCTGAGATTCTTAAGTACGCTTTTAGAGCACATCCTCTCACTCTCTATTCTAGTTCGTAGACATGTGCATTGCTGTTCATGCTGTACATGGAAAGGGACCTATTTTGCAGCAGCAAAAACTAAGACCATAGCTGAACGGGAGGCCATTGATTCTCTGTGGAATAGCCTTCCCTTGTTCTGTCATCAGATTGATCACCACCTAAGCCTTACAAGGGGATTGAAGACCTTTCTGTTCTCTAAATGTTACTAAATCCCCTCTCTAGATCCTAGTGACTGTCCGGAGTGGCATCCCCAGGAATCAAATTTAGGAGGGGCACAGAGGGGGCCAAAGACAAAAGTATGGGGGCCACAGACGAAAATGGGGGGGTCCGCCTATGAAAGGTAATGTGTGACATCACACCAACTACCCACCCCAATGCGCCTCCCCCGACATCAGAATGCAGGCACAAAACTATTCAGTGACTAATGGCCCATCATTAGCAGTTTCGTGCGCTGCATTCTGATGGGATGGACTGCAAGCTTCTCCGCACAATATGGAGGACGCTGTGCAGAAGCTGGGCAGGAACACCTGAGAAGTGACTCGTGCTCATGTTCTTACCGATGCCAGAATGCATACCATGATCACTGCTAGATTTGAGACAAAAAGAGAGTATTTGCCATGTGATATGCAGACATTTGCCCTATTGAGTGTCACAAATAACACCACGAACAGAGAACACGGTCACTGCTCGCCTTAGGTGGGGGGGAAAGGTATGGGCCAGGATTTCAGAGGGTGGACACAGGTCCCCTCCAGGCCTCCCAAGCTACTCCACTGACTGTCCATGTCTTTAATATATTAGCCTCCCTTTTCACATCACCTAATTCCCATAAATCGTCTACTCCCAGATGTTCTTTTGCAGTATCACATTGTGACCACTGTGAGCTGCAGAAGACATTCTAACGTAACCATTTTGCAACTTTATGTGCTTAGGTTTTTGTGGCATACTTGATGGACCCACAGTAGTTTCAGAGTGCAAGGAAGAAAAACAAGCATTGGCAATGCTAAAAGTTGTGGCTTTTGGGTAGCCATGAGAAAGGCATTTGACAGCAGTGTCGTAGTGGTATTAACTTGCCATCAATGGTAGCAGATGCAAATTGGTGTGAGCACCTGGCCATATTATAGCTGTCCCTGGCAAATGGTTAATACTTATACACAAGCCTAACCTGTTGGTGTTGCCAGTGCTTGTTTTTAACATGACGTCAGTGAAGGACACGCATAGTGATTATGCATCGAGTGGCTGAAGGAAGACCCAGTTAAGACATTTTTATTACACCAGTAGCATGTTTACAGCTCCAATTAAGTCATTAAATCTCAGAAGACTGCTTTGAAAAAACACTAGCATGCACTTCAAGGACAATGTTTTATGGTAAGGCATGAAAAAACAAGCTGAACGAAATCACAAGAGGATGCGTTTTGGGCAGGGAGGGAAAGGAAGTGAGTGGGAATGGCCATAGGGATTAGCATGGCCATTGAGTGAAAATGGGTTGGTAAATAATCAAACAGCACTTACAAGCTTTGTGTCCCTCCTAAATGTCGTTTTTCCCTAGCTGTACTCCTAATGCAATTGTTTCGGAATATAGGAGATGCGTTAGCGCCACCTAATAGTCAAAGCAAAAAAATAAGGGGAACGTGAAGGATAACAGCTTTCATTAAAACAGAAAATTGCAATGTTGAAATCTGCAATTCTTATTAGAGGTGCAAAATCAATCAGCAGAATAGTGGATTAAGCACATCTAGAGGGTTAGCAAAAAAAACCAGTTTGTAGCACCTAACATATATAACATACATGCTTGAAGCATAGAGGCCTGGTTCGCTGATCCATTTGTGGTTTATTTCAACAGTGGAAACCTTGAAAACGCACTCATCTGCAAATAGTGAATCCTACACATAGGCGAGCCTCTGATGTGACGCAGCACCGCAGAGCTCCCAGTGGCGTGGAGAGACCAAGAGGCACACGAGGGACGCTCGGAGGCCAGCATCAAGAAGTGCAATACCGCAGAGGCAAAGACGGGAGATAGGCTGCCTTACCTGATGGCATTACCATGCTTCAGCCGTGGTGGGTCTACAACCCACAAACTAACGCTGGGACCAGCGGGTGACGAGGAAGGAATCTTCTGCTCTCAGTGCGAGAACCAAAGAAAGTGCAGAGACGGGCAGGATAAGGAAAGCTAATCCTGACATGACGGAGACACTGAAGAGAGGGACAAACAGCACTGTCATTGCTGAGATGCCACCACACCGGAGCACACCTGAAGGTAGTACGGGTTCCAGGGTTGCAGAGGGTGGAGGGAGGTGAGCAAGGAAGGAAGGAAGAAAGAAGAACAAGAAGAATAACACCACATACGGGTCAGTCAGATCAGCTATTATGCAGGAGGGTTACGGAAGCACTAGAAACCAGATTGTTGGCCATTCGCAGAGGCCAAGACACAGCCTCAAGAGCTAAGAAAGACAGAGGGCCAGAGACCTCTGCAGAGCCCTATCAAGATAAGTGGAACCTTGAGGGTTCAATCAGACAAACTAAGAACGTAAACAAGGGAAACTCGGAGGTGTCCTTTAAACCCAGTGAAAAGAGAGAGACCCACAAGGTGGCGAAGAAGCCCCAGGAGTATCAGCCAGAACACAGAGATATACTATCCAGAAGGGTTATGGGAGCCTAAGAAACCCACCTGTTGGACATTGGCGGAGACACAAGAGACAGCCTCATGAACTAAGAAAAGCAGAGGGCCAGAGTGGTCCGGAGAGTTCTATTAAGATAGGTGGAACTTTGCAGCACAAGTTAAAGGGAACATGGAGGGTTCAATCAATCAAACCAAGAACAGGAACCAGGGAACTTGGAGGCTCCCTGTGTATACAATCAATAGAAACAAAGCAGCCAAAGCAAAGGAGAAGGATTAAGGGAATCACCCTTCCCCTTAATGAACTTAAGACATTTATTTTGTATAAAGCCTTGAACATTTTCCTTGAGGAACCTAAAGAAAGACACAGGAAAGTTTATTTGATGAGCTGTTAAGAACAAAAATTTCAACTGTGGCCTGAACTCTGGGAGAAACACTGAGAGATCTGAATAATACTTCTCTGACAAAGCCCAAACCGAGGCAAAGCTGCTCTTGCTTAACCTTTATTTTGTTTTCTTATAGTGTTATGGCCAGATAGTGAATACATTTTTGGACTGAGGACTATTTTAGTTTTGACAAAAGATTAGCTCCTTTAGTTTAGTTGATAGGTAGGGAAATCCCTCTTTAAAATAGGGACAGATAGGTCTTTCTTTGCTTTAAGTTAAATAAATAACCTTGAAGTGATGTCCTTGAGTCTGACTCCTTCTTCTGGTTCGCTAGACTTCCCAGAAGAGAAAACAATTTGTAAAGGAAAGGAGGCCTATGGAAAGAGAACTCACTATTGCCCCAAATAAGGGGAAAGAGGCCTTTGGGAATAGAAGACATACATCTATCCTTGAGTCACTCTCTTCTTCTCACTGTCAGACAAGTGACCCTCAGCAACTTTCGATTTAAACCCACACATGCAAGGTATTCATGATTCTAATCACAATGTTTAATAATAACTAAATCAAATGGATGACATTCTATTATCACCTCCCCGATTTGCTATTTATACCAACAGTATCACATAAAAAACGGAGAAAGCACATATTTTCAATTTACTGAACATTAGGAGATTAAGTCTAAATAATTTGAGAAGGTGTCTAATTTCACCAAGCTTATGATGAAATCTGTGTAAGGCGTCCGATACAGTTGAGAAGGTGTGTGTATTTCCTTAGCTTGCAATTAGATCTTTGTAAGAAGTCAATCGATATACAAAGAATGAATGTGGGCACTCAGTATTTTGGTGACATTTATTTTAAGGACATATATTTAAGACGCCCTGGATTTGTTCCTTTGAATGTAGGAAGCAACAATAACAGTGGGCCTCATTACAACTGTGCCGGTCCGGAAACAACGGTGCCGGTAAGCCTACCGGCATCGTTGTTTCCAGACGGCACAGTACAACTCTGTGCGGGCGGGTGCCATCCCGCCTGCCAGGATCAGAAATGCTGGGCGGGACCGCACCTGCTCGCAGAGTTCTCACAGGAGCACCGGCACTGTTGTTAACGAAGCCGGTGCTCCAGTGTCCCCATTCCGATGGGGTCCCATAGGACTCCCTGGGAATGGGACTCCATGGGAATGGGGACTAACAAAATTTCCGCTGCCTACTTCCCGGCCACCAAACTGGGAATAGCCAAGTGGCACTGGGAAGTCAGGCACCAGTAATTCATTATGGGTCTGGTGGCTACCTGCCGGTTTTACCGGCACAGTTACCACCAGACCCGTAATGAGGCCCAGTGTTACCTACTAGAGTGAGTTAAAGGTTGAAATGTATATTTTGTCTGCACAATACTAAAAGTGTTTCTTTGATGTCTCTCTTTTCTTTTTGCACTTGAGCGGCATCACGTAAATTGGCTTTGGGGAATTTCATTTGTGGATCACAATATATTGTAGGTTATATAATCTTTTGACCCTCTGCCGGATTCTGGTTGTATAATGTTATCAGAGGTTCACACATTTATCATTTTATCAAATACTCACTTTGGGCACTCTTAAGGCCTTGGAGAAGTTCTAAGGACTGAAACAGGTTTTCACCTACCAAGAGACACTCAAGATGCTCTGGTTTATTCAGAGAAATGCAATGGTTGTTTTTAAATAATACAAGGACTACTAAGAAATGTACAATGGACAAGATACCCTTCATCTTAATTTGATATCCAATAACTTCTGACAGTTTATCACTAATTGCCTTCCAAAAGATTCACAAAGGAAGACATTAAAAAACATATAGCATGAATTCATAATCACAATCCAACATCCTGGGCATTTAGCATTAGCACCCCAACACCATACATTTATTCTCTCTGGGATATAATATAATTTAAACTCTAGTTTATAAAACTAAAATCGAAATTTAATTGCAATCAAGATGTGTTTAGATGCACACAGACCTTCTCCCAACAAGACTTTAATATCCTCATCCCGAAGTAACATTTGCCATTTTGCAACATTGTACATCCGTTAATAAATTAGAGGTTTATCAACTACAATACCCGTAGGCATCATGTAGGTAGGTATACTATATTTGTATAGTGCACATTTTCCACAATTGGGCCTCTTGGTGCTATTGCCTGAAAAAACCTAAAAGAAAAGAAACATTTTGATTTTTTCTTCCCAGGAGCCAATTATGGACCTCGTGTCTCTGAGTGAGGTAGGAAGGCTGTTCCATATTTTCTCAGCCCAGACTGAAATCCACCTGCCGCCTTTGGACTTCAGTTAAAAAGGGGATGAGGGTTAATTAGTAGTGGTCACTCAGAGCTGTGCAGGAACCAAAAGGGGTGATAGAGGGAGATTTAATCTCAATGCCTACATCATGTGGTGTCTTCTGTGTAGTCCACCGGCCCTCTTAACAGTTGCATGTGGATGTGCTGGAGTTTTCTGAGCAGGATGGCTGTAAGTCTAGCAGGAGTAAGAGACATGAAATCAGCGATGAGATAATGAAGTCAAAGCACCCGGCAGGCTGTAGTTTCTGCAGTTGCCAGATACACTCATAGATCATGGCTGCTAAAGAGGAAGCTAATCAAATCGCACTCGCAATACAATTGAATTCTTTGGAACCGTAAAGAGGCTGCGAGCAGGGCTCTCCTCTATGGGATGCACCATAAAGTTGTGTAACTTATATGGTTTTATCTTCAGGCCACAATTTAACTGCTCAAATACTCCCGCCGATCGTGGTGTTTTTATGATGGTGTATTTTATAGTGTCTGGATTCATGTGTTTGTGTTTTTATGTAATGACTTGAAGATTTTTATATGTCGAATAAAATTATGTTGACTGACTGAAAGTCTAGCATGCTGCAGTCACAGATTGGAGCAGACGAAAGCAGTGCAAAGAAGACACGGTACACAAAGTTCTCATTTTCGTACGGGAACCGGCCATGGGTGTTTACTGAGCTTGTTATTATAACCTGTCTCAAGGGACATGCCTGACACGTCCACTCATTCTCACATTCTACATGCCTAGCTGTCACATTGGGCACATGATTAGCGCTCAATAGTCCCACCAATCCCAACAGCAATAACTATCCAAAACTCTTATGACAAGGTATGTCCGGCTTTGTTTGAAGCAAACAAAACACTCATCCAACACCTAGTCATGCAATCTGCAGGCAATCTTGCTATCATGAGGATTCTGAATATTTTCCTGGACTTTGCCTTTTATATCGTATTCATTGCAGTATTCACTTCTGGAGATCATTCTGATCTAGTCCAATTGCCTGGTTGAATGTCCACCTGTTCTTCTAGTCTGTGTTCTGGTTTTTACTCACGTGACTATTCATCAATGATGCTCCATCACTCTTTTGGAAACCAGCTAAAATTCCTGAGGGCCCTTTGTTGCCCTATGCAGGAAGTGGTCACAGTACCTTTCTTGTCAATGACCTTCCGTTGGCGGACATCACATGGTAGACAGTTTGTGTGATTGGTGTCTGTTTTGTATCATTACAGTATTACCTACTTAAAAGTCAGAGTTTTCTAGTTGATTCCTCTCCTTTCTTTATGATTGCATGAGTCTTGTCTTTACCAAACGTTGCCATTGCCTAAACTTGCCAGTGTTCTGCAGGGTGATCTGTGAGCACAAATATGGCCTACCAAACCCAAAATAAAGGGGGAGCTGTGACACCTGCAGCGGAGTGAGGTGTGGTTCGATATGCCATCACAAATTCCCAGAAGGATTCCTGCATTGATCTCTGCTATATATAGATAATTATGAAGACTTGGCCTCATTACAAATTTGGTGGTAATTTAGCTGTAAATATGCTGAATTACTGTCAAAATTGATTACCGTTACCACCACTTGGTCTCGTGAAGCTTTCTAGTCGATTCCTCTCCTTTCTTTATGATTGCATGATTCTTGTCTTCACCAAACGTTGCCATTGTCTAAACCTGCCAGTGTTCTGCAGGGTGATCTGTGAGCACAAATATGGCCTACCAAACCCAAAATAAAGGAAGAGCTGTGACACCTGCAGCGGAGTGAGCTGTTGTTCGATATGCCATCACAAATTCCCAGAAGGATTCCTGCATTGATCTCTGCTATCTATAGATAATTATGAAGATTTGGCCTCATTACAAATTTGGTGGTAATTCAGCTGTAAATATGCTGAATTACTGTCAAAATTGATTACCGTTACCACCACTTGGTCTCGTGGAGTTAACGTGGGATTACAAGTAGTATAAATACCCCATTTTTGGAGTCCAGAGGACTCCATAGGGATTTTTGGAAGATTTACCACCAGTGGGATTACAGTGCAGTAAATCTACTGATTTTTGGTGGTAAAGTGGCGGGTTCGCCTGCAGCTTTTTGCTGGAGGTAAATCCTTCACTTTAGCTCCAAACGTATAATTCGGCAGTGTGGAAAAAACAGCAGTAATTCTGTTACTGCCAAAAAAGTGTGAGTAATGGAATTACCACCTCCTTTCCGCCCCACCGCCATACTTGTAATGAGGCCTTGTTCAGAGTTCTCATAAATATTTCTGCTTTGGGGTTTGCTTGTAGCCAGCACTGCGTGATGCATTGGTGTTCAAATCCATACTTGTGCATGAATTGTTTGAAATCTGTACAGGGAAAGGAGAGTCCATTATACGATTTTTAACTTGCCCAGTATGCTATGGCACACAAAGATTTTCTTAGGAATTGGGATTACAGCATGAGCTGCTGAGGTGGGAATTAATTCTATCGCTGGGTAGCGTGAATAGGTCGTTTATGACAACCAGGAAGTGCAGGTCAGTCATTAGGCTGCCAAAATCTATGCCGACCTCCTGCCAAAGGGTGGTGCTCTGGGGTGGAGATTATGTGGTCAGTTGCCATTTCTTCACCACTTTCACCTGGCACCACAATCAACCTTGTGTAGGTGCGTCCACCTCTTATCCAACTGTTTTTCCCTCAACCAGGATTTTGTTTTCCCTGCACCCTGGTGCCCAACATGGGCCTGCCTATCACTGTGTTTACAAGGAATGATGGCATGGTGTACCTGGGTGTACCTGTGTGTACCTGGGTACCTGTAGTAGGATGCCTTCACTGAGCAAATGTGCTGCTTCCAATCCATGCTGAGGCCGAAAGCCAGATTGCAGTGGACTCAAAATAAAATTGGATTCAACAAAATCAAATGCTTTCCATGCCCAGAGTGACTAGATTTACTAAGTGAATGAGAACAACTTATATAACTAACATGAGCAAGAGTTGCTGTGGAAGAATAGTAAGGGTTGTCTGTCGTTAAAGGCAGAAATATGCTGATCCAGTTGATCCAGTCATGGCTTAGAAATGTTGGTAAAACTGTCTGTGATTTCCAGAGTCCTCAGTCGAAAGATGGTACATGGAGTGCTAGAGCTCCCTCGTGGTACTGACTGCTGTACTGTGGCAGAGGATGCCTGGCTTTAGAACTTAGTGGATGGTTCTCAGGTGTGCCCATTTCATGGACAGAATATGTTAGCAGGAGTTTTTATTCAATAATGACGTCTAGTTTGCACCATACAGCAGCTCAAGAGTACTAGTTAACGTAAACCCCAAATATACAACCCCTTCCTGGTCCCATTCAAACAGGTAGCACGATTGTACTTGGTCTAGGAGCCTCCCTTGCACTAATAGATTGAGGATTTCCAGTTTCTGCATATTTATTTTAAGTTCTGTCACCTCCCAAAACTCCCATATTTTCTTGACTAACACACCCAAAGAGGACACATGGTCGGATAATGACAACTGCATATCTTGCACAAAGGCCATCATTTTGTGCCCCCCAAACCTGCAAAATAAATGCCTTTAGTTGTGTCAGTAGATCTTACCCTAGCCAAAAATTGTTCCAAATATATGGCGTACAGTAATGGGAAAAGAGAACACTTGTTTACTTGCCTGTTTGATAAGAATATGTCTCAATAGTTGTCCATTTATCAACAAACGGATTGCCTGGGATTGATAGTTCAACTGAACCATTATAAAGAAGTTGGACCCAAATCTATATGCTCCATCTTGTGGAACAGAATTGACCACTAACCGCGATCAACCGCTTTCTCAGCGTCAAGAGATATGAGAAGTGCATATTGACCTGTTTTTCTTTGTTTTTTTCTATTAAATGGCAGACCGGTCTAGTGTTGTCAAAAGTTTGTCTATTTTTCATAATACTTGATTGATCAAATTCAGTTTAATTTGGGAATAGTTTGTCTAATCTGTTCGCCAAGATCTTAGTATACATCTTAGACTTAGCGTCTAAGTTAATCAGTGCAATACAGCGATATGAGCCGCAATTTGTTGGATCTCTGTTAGCTTTCTGGAATAGGACTACTTTTGCCTATTCCATGGAGGGTGTAATACTCCCACCTGACTTGAAATAGTTGTATAATTTCGTAAGCCATGGGGTGGGGTCAATCTTGTTCTATATGTTTTGTAAAAAAAGTGCTGGGAAACCATCAGTTCTCAGAGCTTTATTAATGGGAAGAGTCTTAATGACCACTATCTCTTCCTCTTCTAATATGTCGATTTCCAATTGTTCTCTCTCCAGTACCGATATCTTGCAAAGTGTAATAGAATTTAAGTAGGCAGTTTGTGGAGCGTCTAATGGCAAATCTGAGGAACACAGTGCAGAGTAATACTCTGCAAATATATCCATTAGAGCTGTATGAGAGGTATTAGACCCCTCCCCCCAAACTAAACACAGATAAAATAATAGGCTAATCAATGGTTCCAGTATTGCAAAAATCAGAACTGTAGTGCTTTTTGAAGATAAAGGGGGTAATTCATAGAAATCAGTGCATAAATGCGTGGGGAGAATCACACGCGATTGGCCCTGTGCGAGCTGGCTATGTGTATTTCGGGGGTGCGCGGGAAGTTTTACCTGCGATTGACCTTGTGCGAGCGGGTTACGTGTATTACGGGGGTGCGCAGGGAGAATCACACACGATTGGCCTTGTGCGAGCGGGGTACGTGTATTTCGGGGGTGCGCGGGAACTTTTACCCGCGATTGGCTTTGTGTGAGCGGGGTACGTGTATTATGGGGGTGCGCAGGGAGAATCACACGTGATTGGCCCTGTGCGAGCGGGCTACGTGTATTTCAGGGGTGTGCAGTAAGTTTTACCCGCGATTGGCCTTGTGCGAATGGGGTACATGTATTACGGGGGTGCGCCTTTGAGACCAGTCTGAAACTTAGGCACTTAAGCACTTGAGACCAGTCTGTAACAGGCACTTAAGCACATGTTCTCATGTCTAATTGTTAGAAATGTGTGCTTATGCTTGGAATTTGCAATGTCAAAGTCAAGAAAAGTTATTTTTTGGACACATAATACAGGTGACAGTCAAAGACTGTCACCTTGTATACAATGTATGCATTTTGTATTACATTTCCATCTAGTTCTTTATTGAGTGCCCCATTAACAACATTTATAACATACCATTTTTGTTGTTGTCATTTTTTGGGATCGAGGGGGGGCGCCAACGATGCTTGCCACCTGGGTTGCAATATGGTCAAAGACCGGCCCTGCGTCTTCCCTTTCCATGTCAGGGCAGGTAAGTGGGGGGTGGGCAGGGACAAACAAAAAAAAAACGGGACAGATGGTGGTGGGAAGATGGCTGCGGGGGGAGCAGGTTGTCAGGTGGCATGGAACGCAGGCTTTCAGCAACGGTTCAAGCACTTGTTCCTAGTGACCTGATTGGCTGACTCCCCCCGCCAGAGTGCTAATGGTCACTCTCCATCTGACTGACAAAGAATCAGCCTGCTTCACATAGGCAACTGAATGGCTTATGACAGATTAAATTTCAACACAAGTGAAACTGAAATAATGATCATCGAAAGGTACCTATACATATCACACTTTTGGGCAGCTGATCTGTGGCCAAAAGAAGTAGTGCCCTACAAGTGCCATCTACCAGATGTTTAGAACTAGGGATCAGGTGGCTGTTTAGCTCTCCTTGATATTTTAACCCTAAGCAGTTACTAAACCAGGGTTCTTTACCATGTACACCTTAAGAAGAGCTTTCTCTTTCCTGACCGTCTGACATTGATTTGGGCCGTGCACTGGAGCTGTCTAAGCTATGCGAACGTTGAGATTCTTAAGTATGCTTTTAGAGCACATCCTCTCACTCTCTAATCTAGTTCGTAGACATGTGCATTGCTGTTCATGCTGTACATGGAAAGGGACCTATTTTGCAGCAGCAAAAACTAAGACCATAGCTGAACGGGAGGCCATTGATTCTCTGTGGACTACCCTTCCCTTGTTCTGTCATCAGATTGATCACCAACTAAGCCTTACAAGGGGATTGAAGACCTTTCTGTTCTCTAAATGTTACTAAATCCCCTCTCTAGATCCTAGTGACTGTCCGGAGTGGCATCCCCAGGAATCAAATTTAGGAGGGGCACAGAGGGGGCCAAAGACAAAAGTATGGGGGCCACAGACGAAAATGGGGGAGTCCGCCTATGAAAGGTAATGTGTGACATCACACCAACTATCCACCCCAATGCGCCTCCCCCGACATCAGAATGCAGGACCGAAACCAACCAGTGACTAATGGCCCATCATTAGCAGTTTCGTGCGCTGCATTCTGATGGGATGGGCTGCAAGCTTCTCCGCACAATATGGAGGACGCTGTGCAGAAGCTGGGCAGGAACACCTGAGAAGTGACTCGTGATCATGTTTTTACCGATGCCAGAATGCATACCATGATCACTGCTAGATTTGAGACAAAAAGAGAGTATTTGCCATGTGATATGCAGACATTTGCCCTATTGAGTGTCACAAATAACACCACGAACAGAGAACACGGTCACTGCTCACCTTAGGTGGGGGGGAAAGGTGTGGGCCAGGATTTCAGAGGGTGGGCACAGCCCCCCCCCAGCTACACCATTGACTGTCCCTGTCTTTAATATATTAGCCTCCCTTTTCACATCACCTAATTCCCATAAATCGTCTACTCCCAGATGTTCTTTTGCAGTATCACATTGTGACCACTGTGAGCTGCAGAAGACATTCTAACGTAACCATTTTGCAACTTTATGTGCTTAGGTTTTTGTGGCATACTTGTTGGACACACAGTAGGTTCAGAGTGCAAGGAAGAAAAACAAGCATTGGCAATGCTAAAAGTTGTGGCTTTTGGGTAGCCATGAGAAAGGCATTTGACATCACTGCCGTAGTGGTATTAACTTGCCATCAATGGTAGCAGATGCAAAATGGTGCGAGTACCTGGGCATATAATAGCTGTCCCTGGCAAATGGTTAATACTTATACACAAGCCTAACATGTTGCTGTTGCCAGTGCTTGTTTTTAACATGACGTCAGTGAAGGACACGCATAGTGATTATGCATCGAGTGGCTGAAGGAAGACCCAGTTAAGACATTTTTATTACACCAGTAGCATGTTTACAGCTCCAATTAAGTCATTAAATCTCAGAAGACTGCTTTGAAAAAACACTAGCATGCACTTCAAGCACATGTTTTATGCCAAGGCTTGAAAAAGCATGCTGAACGAAATCACAATAGGACGCATTTTGGGCAGAGAGGGGAAGGAAGTGAGTGGGAATGTCCATAGGGATTAGCATGGCCATTGAGTGTCAATGGGTTGGTAAATAACCAAACAGCACTTACAAGCTTTGTGTCACTCCTAAATGTCGTTTTTCCCTAGCTGTACTCCTAATGCAATTGTTTCGGAATATAGGAGATGCGTTAGCGCCACCTAATAGTCAAAGCAAAAAAATAAGGGGAACGTGAAGGATAACAGCTTTCATTAAAACAGAAAATTGCAATGTTGAAATCGGCAATTCTTATTAGAGGTGCAAAATCAATCAGCAGAATAGTGGATTAAGCCACATCTAGAGGGTTAGAAAAAAAAAACAGTTTGTAGCACCTAACATATATAACATACATGCTTGAAGCATAGAGGCCTGGTTCGCTGATCCATTTGTGGTTTATTTCAACAGTGGAAACCTTGAAAACGCACTCATCTGCAAATAGTGAATCCTACACATAGGCGAGCCTCTGATGTGACGCAGCACCGCAGAGCTCCCAGTGGCGTGGAGAGACCAAGAGGCACACGAGGGACGCTCGGAGGCCCGCATCAAGAAGTGCAATACCGCAGAGGCGAAGACGGGAGATAGGCTGCCTTACCTGGTGGCATTACCATGCTGCAGCTGTGGTGGGTCTAGAACCCACGAACTAACGCTGGGACCAGCGGGTGACGAGGAAGGAATCTTCTGCTCTCAGTGCGAGAACCAAAGAAAGTGCAGAGACGGGCAGGATAAGGAAAGCTAATGCTGACATGACGGAGACACTGAAGAGAGGGACAAACAGCACTGTCCTTGCTGAGATGCCACCACACCGGAGCACACCTGAAGGTAGTACAGGTACCATGGTTGCAGAGGGTGGAGGGAGGTGAGCAAGGAAGGAAGGAAGAAAGAAGAACAAGAAGAATAACAGCTCATACGGGTCGTCAGATCAGCTATTACGCAGGAGGGTTATGGACGCACTAGAAACCAGATTGTTGGCCATTGACAGAGGCCAAGACACAGCCCAAAGACAGTGGGCCAGAGGCCTCTGGAGAGCCCTACCAAGATAAGTGGAACCTTGAGGGTTCAATCAGACAAACTAAGAACGCAAACAAGGGAAACTGGGAGGTGTCCTTTAAACCCAGTGAAAAGAGAGAGACCCACAAGGTGGCAAAGAAGCCCCAGGAGTATCAGCCAGAACACAGAGATATACTATCCAGAAGGGTTATGGGAGCCTAAGAAACCCGCCTGTTGGACATTGGCGGAGACACAAGAGACAGCCTCATGAACTAAGAAAAGCAGGGGGCCAGAGTGGTCCGGAGAGTCCTATTAAGATAGGTGGAACTTCGCAGCACAAGTTAAAGGGAACATGGAGGGTTCAATCAATCAAACCAAGAACAGGAACCAGGGAACTTGGAGGCTCCCTGTGTATAAAATCAATAGAAACAAAGCAGCCAAAGCAAAGCAGAAGGATTAAGGGAATCACCCCTCCGCTTAATGAACTTAAGACATTTATTTTGTAAAAGCCTTGAACATTTTCCTTGAGGAACCTAAAGAAAGACACAGGAACGTTTATTTGATGAGCTGTTAAGAACAAACATTTCAACTGTGGCCTGAACTCTGGGAGAAACACTGAGAGATCTGAATAATACTTCTCTGACAAAGCCCAAACCGAGGCAAAGCTGCTCTTGCTTAACTTTAATTTTGTTTTCTTATAGTGTTATGGCCAGATAGTGAATAGGTTTTTGGACTGAGGACTATTTTTGTTTTGTCAAAATATAAGCACCTTTAGTTTAGTCGATAGGTAGGGAAATCCCTCTTTAAAATAGGGACAGATAGGCCTTTCTTTGCTTTAAGTTAAATAAATAACCTTGAAGTGATGTCCTTGAGTCTGACTCCTTCTTCTGGTTCGCTAGACTTCCCAGAAGAGAAAACAATTTGTAAAAGAAAGGAGGACTATGGAAAGAGAACTCACTATTGCCCCAAATAAGGGGAAAGAGGCCTTTGGGAATAGGAGACATACATCTATCCTTGAGTCACTCTCTTCTTCTCACTGTCAGACAAGTGACCCTCAGCAACTTTCGATTTAAACCCACACATGCAAGGTATTCATGATTCTAATCACAATGTTTAATAATAACTAAATCAAATGGATGACATTCTATTATCACCTCCCCGATTTGCTATTTATACCAACAGTATCACATAAAAAACGGAGAAAGCACATATTTTCAATTTACTGAACATTAGGAGATTAAGTCTGAATAATTTGAGAAGGTGTCTAATTTCACCAAGTTTATGATGAAATCTGTGTAAGGCGTCCGATACAGTTGAGAAGGTGTGTATGTTTCCTTAGCTTAGATCTATGTAAGAAGTCAATCGATATACAAAGAATGAATGTAGGCACTCAGTATTTTGGTGACATTTATTTTAAGGACATATATTTAAGACGCCCTGGATTTGTTCCTTTGAATGTAGGAAGCAACAATGACAGTGGGCCTCATTACAACTGTGCCGGTCCGGAAACAATGGTGCCGGTAAGCCTACCGGCACTGTTGTTTCTGGACGGCACAGTACAACTCTGCGCGGGCGGGTGCCATCCCGCCTGCCAGGATCAGACATGCCCGGCGGGACCGCACCTGCTCGCAGAGTTCTCCGGTGAGCACCGGCACTGTTGTTAACGATGCCGGTTCTCCCGTGTCCCCATTCCGATGGGGTCCCATAGGACTCCTTGGGAATGGTACTCCATAGGAATGGGGACTAACAAAATTTCCGCTGCCTGACTTCCCGGCCACCGAACTGGGAATAGCCCGGTGGCACCGGGAAGTCAGGCACCAGTAATTCATTATGGGTCCGGTGGCTACCTGTCGGTTTTACCCGCACAGTTACCGCCAGACCCGTAATGAGGCCCAGTGTTACCTACTAGAGTGAGTTAAAGGTTGAAATGTATATTTTGTCTGCACAATACTAAAAGTGTTTCTTTGATGTCTCTCTTTTCTTTTTGCGCTTGAGCGGCATCACGTAAATTGGCTTTGGGGAATTTCATTTGTTGATCACAATATATTGTAGGTTATATAATCTTTTGACCCTCTGCCGGATTCTGGTTGTATAATGTTATCAAAGGTTCACACATTAATCATTTTATCAACGCACTTTGGGCACTCTTAAGGCCTCGGAGAAGTTCTAAGGACTGAAACAGGTTTTGACCTACCAAGAGACACTCAAGATGCTCTGGTTTATTAAGAGAAATGCAATGGTTGTTTTTAAATAATAAAAGGACTACTAAGAAATGTACAATGGACAAGATACCCTTCATCTTAATTTGATATCCAGTAACCTCTGACAGCTTATCAGTAATTGCCTTCCAAAAGCTTCACAAAGGAGGGCATTAAAAAACATATAGCATGAATTCATAATCGCAATCCAACATCCTGGGCATTTAGCATTAGCACCCCAACACCATACATTTATTCTCTCTGGGATATAATATAATTTAAACTCTAGTTTATAAAACTGAAATCGAAATTTACTTGCAATCAAGATGTGTTTAGATGCACACAGACCTTCTCCCAACAAGACTTTAATATCCTCATCCCGAAGTAACATTTGCCATTTTCCAACATTGTACATCCGTTAATAAATCAGAGGTTTATCAACTACAATACCCGTAGGCATCATGTAGGTAGGTATACTATATTTGTATAGCGCACATTTTCCACAATTGGGCCTCTTGGTGCTTTTGCCTGAAAAAACCTACAAGAAAAGAAACATTTTGATTTTTTCTTCCCTGGAGCCAATTATGGACCTCGTGCCTCTGAGTGAGGTAGGAAGGCTGTTCCATATTTTCTCAGCCCAGACTGAAATCCACCTGCCCACTTTGGACTTCAGTTAAAAGGAGGATGGGGGTTAATTAGTAGTGGTTACTCAGAGCTGTGCAGGAACCAAAAGGGGTGATAGAGGGAGATTTCATTTGGTAAATAAGTGGGAGGAGACGTATTATCTTTTTTGAATGCCTGGAGGGCAATATTGAAATAGTTACATTTCCTCAACCAGTGAAGCAATCTCAATGCCTACATCATGTGGTGTCTTCTGTGTAGTCCACCGGCCCTCTTAACAGTTGCATGTGGATGTTCTGGAGTTTTCTGAGCAGGATGGCTGTAAGTCTAGCAGGAGTAAGAGACATGAAATCAGCGATGAGATAATGAAGACAAAGCACCCGGCAGGCTGTAGTTTCTGCAGTTGCCAGATACACTCATAGATCATGGCTGCTAACGAGGAAGCTAATAAAATCGCACTCGCAATACAATTGAATTCTTTGGAACCGTAAAGAGGCTGCGAGCAGGGCTCTCCTCTATGGGATGCACCATAAAGTTGTGTAACTTATATGGTTTTATCTTCAGGCCACAATTTAACTGCTCAAATACTCCCGCCGATCGTGGTGTTTTTATGATGGTGTATTTTATAGTGTCTGGATTCATGTTTTTATGTTTTTATGTAATGACTTGAAGATTTTTATATGTCCAATAAAAGTATGTTGACTGACTGAAAGTCTAGCATGCTGCAGTCACAGATTGGAGCAGACGAAAGCAGTGCAAAGAAGACACGGTACACAAAGTTCTCATTTTCGTACGAGTACCGGCCATAGGTGTTTAATGACCTTGTTATTATAACCTGTCTCAAGGGACATGCCTGACGCATCCCCTCATTCTCACATTCTACATGCCTTGCTGTCACTTTGGGCACATGATTATTGCTCAATAGTCCCTCCAAGCCCAACAGCAATAACTATCCAAAACCCTTATGACAAGGTATGTCCAGCTTTGTTTGAGGCATCCAACACTCATCCAACACCTATTCTTGCAATCTGCAGGCAATCTTCCTATTATGAGGATTCTGAATATTTTCCCGGACTTCGCCTTTTATGTCGTATCTGTCACAGCATTCACTTCTGGAGATCCTTCTGATCTAGTCCAATTGCCTGGTTGAATGTCCACCTGTTCTTCTAGTCTGTGTTCTGGTTCTTACTCACATGACTATTCATCAGTGATGCTCCATCACTCTTTTGGGAACCAGCTAAAATTCCTGAGGGCCCTTTGTTGCCCTGTGCAAGCAGTGATCATAGTACCGTTCTTGTCAGCGACCTTCCATAGGCGGACATCACATGGTAGACATAGTTTGTGTGATTGGTGTCTGTTTTGTATCATTACAGTATTACCTACTTATAGGTCAGAACTTTCTAGTCGATACCTCTCCTTTCTTTCTGATTGCATGAGTCTTGTCTTTCCCAAACGTTGCCATTGTCTACACCTGCCAGTGTTTTGGTGGGTGATCTGTGAGCACCAATATGGCCTATCAGACCCAAAATGGAGGGGAGCTGTGACACCTGCAGCGGAGTGTGCTGTTGTTCGATATGCCATCACAAATTCACAGAAGGATTCCTGCATTGATCTCTGCTGTCTATAGATAATTATGAAGACTTGGCCTCATTACAAATTTGGTGGTAATTTAGCTGTAAATACGCTGAATTACTGTCAAAATTGATTACCGTTACCACCACTTGGTCTCGTGGAGCTACCCTGGGATTACAAGTAGTATAAATACCCCATTTTTGTAGTCCAGGGGTCTCCATAGGGATTTTTGGAAGATTTACCACTAATGGGATTACAGTGCAGTAAATCTACTGATTTTTGGTGGTAAAGTGGCGGGTTCGCCTGCAGCTTTTTGCTGGAGGTAAATCCTTCACTTTAGCTCCAAACGTATAATTTGGCGGTGTGGAAAAAACAGCAGTAATTCTGTTACTGCAAAAAAAAAGTGCCAGTAATGGAATTACCACCTCCTTTATCCCCCGACGCCATACTTTTAATGAGTATATCTTTCGAGGAACTTTTTCGGTGGGGTTGTCCTGTTGCTGGACCTCAGCGCCCTTGGTTATATTGCTGGTATGACTTTTCAGGGTCGCATGGAAAAATAACAACGGAGTCCTTGGTTCCTCTCCTCCGTTTTGAAAAATGAAACTTTTTAGGGTGTTACATTGGCTTATTCCCAAGCGCCCACAAATAACTGAAAAGGATGACAAATTACTCCCTTTACAGTGATCAGAAACTCCACATCTTGTGGTTTATTATGAGATATTCTGGTGCCCTTTGTAATTACACGTGTTTCGATGACTAAATCATCTTTTTCAAATCAGGGCTATTAGTATTACATACATTTTTTTATAATTTGATAATTTACACATGTTAAGCACATACCATGATATTCCCATATTAAGAACATATGAGAGTCATTGATTTATCAAGTAAGAACATTCAAGTCAACACATTTTTTAAATCAAAAATATACAAATTGAGTAAGATAAAATAAAATTAAAATCTTTAATTTTATTTTATCTTACTTAATTTGTGATTTGAAAGAGATGATTTAGTCACCGAAACACGTGTAATCACAAAGGGCACCAGAATATCTCATAATAAACCACAAGATCACTGTAAAGGGAGTCATTTGTCATCCTTTTCAGTTATTTGTGGCGCTTTGGAATAAGCCAATGTAACACCTTAAAGAGTTATACTTTTAATGAGGCCTTGTTCAGAGTTCTCATGAATATTTCTGCTTTGGGGCTTGCTTGTGGCCAGCACTGCGTTATGCATCGGTGTTCAACTCCATACTCTTGCATGAATTGTTTGAAATCTGTGCCAGGAAAGGAGAGTCCATTATACAATTTTTAATTTTCCCAGTATGCTATGGCACACAAAGATTTTCTTAGGAATTGGGATTACAGCACGAGCTGCTGAGGTGGGAATTAATTCTATCGTTGGGTAGCGTGAATAGGTCGTTTATGACAACCAGGAAGTGCAAATCTGCCATTAGGCTGCCAAAATCTATGCCGAGCTCCTGCCAAAGGGTGGTGCTCTGGGGTGGAGATTATGTGGTCAGTTGCCATTTCTTCGCCACTTTCACCTGGCACCACAATCAACCTTGTGTAGGTGCGTCCACCTCATATTCAACCCTTTTTCCCTCAACCAGGATTTTGTTTTCTCTGCACCCTGGTGCCCAACATGGGCCTGCCTATCACTGTGTTTACAAGTAATGATGGAATGGTGTACCTGGGTGTACCTGTGTGTACCTGGGTACCTGTAGTAGGATGCCTTCACTGACAAATGTGCTGCTTCCAATCCATGCTGAGGCCGAAAGCCAGATTGCACTGGACTCAAAATAAAATTGGATTCAACAAAATCAAATACTTTGCATGCCCAAAGGGACTAGATTTACTAAGTGAATGAGAACACTTATATGACTAACATGATCAAGAGTTACTGTGGAAGAATAGTAAGGGTTGTCTCTCGTTAAAGGCAGAAATACGCAGATCCAGTCATGGCTTAGACGTGTTGGTAAAACTGTCTGTGATTTACAGAGTATTAGGGCTGTGTACCCCCATAATTTGCCTTTTTATTCACGGTCCTCAGTCAAAAGATGGTACATGGAGTGCTAGAGCTCCCTCGTGGTACTGACTGCTGTACTGTGGCAGAGGATGCCTGGCTTTAGAACTTAGTGGATGGTGCTCAGGTGTGCCCATTTCATGGAACATGTTAGCAGGAGTTTCTAGATGAATTGCTTAACTTCAAACAGCTCCAATTTTGTTTTGAAAATTGTTTTTATTGGTGTTTGCATTTTATAAATAGAAAAACATTGTCAAATACACTTCCCTCCAACAAGACCCCTCTTTACCCCCCTCCCTCCTTCCCCCTGCCAGCCCTGATCCAGAGACAGTGCGATGCCTACCACATGGAAGTATTTTCTCCCCCAATCTCATAATCTTGCACAATATCCAAAATGTTCAACTTTTGTGGGCACATTGATAGCCTAAAGTCATTTAGAAGAAAGGAAAGAACCAGTCCCCAATCTTTTTCAAACCCTGAATGTTCCCCTTGAATGGAATAGGTGACTCATTCTAACGCGCCAAAGTTCCACATTTTTGATGTCCATTCGTGCTCAGTGGGGGCTTCTGGCTGCTTCCACTTCTGCGCCAATCCTAACCATGCCGCTGTGATGAGAACCATATCAGCCTGCTTTGGTGCTTTTGAGGATAACTCCTGTTCTAAGACCCGGAACCCACTTAAGCATTCTTTCATGCCCATCTTCTGTTTTAGTGCAAACATCTCCTCAAATTTAGCAATTATCGCCTTACAACAGGGTTGAATCACTGGGCAAACCCACCAGACATAGAGCCAATCTCTTCCCACTGCACAGCCACTCCAGCAAATCTGGATGTTCTGGGTTACCTTTTATGAGATGTGTTTGGGGTGAGACACCACTCGAACATTACCCACATTTCCCATAGTTGCATAGCTCTTGTTAATTTCAGTTTATTTATCCACATGTAGTCCCAACATTCCTACGGTATGGCAGTGCGCAGCTCTCCCATTTTTTTATGTAAGGCCATTTGATGTGTGGTGTACAGGCCGTGAAAATGCTATATAATGAAGAGGCAAGTTTCTTTGTACCTGATTGTGAGATAATGTACATTTTTAAGGGAGTTAGAGGTCGGCCCGTAGCAAACTCAATCTGTGGGTTGTATAGCCAATGCCGCAATTGAAGATACCAGAGCCTCTCCTCTTCCCCCACCCTGAATGTCTGTTTGCAGGCCTCAAAAGATGTTATTTTCAGTACTTGCATTAGGTGTCTTAGCTCCAGACACCCTACAACCCTCCACGGTTTGAAAGCTCTCCTTTGCAATGGTGAGAAGTGCGGGTTATGGAACAAGGGCCTAAAAGGGGATGTGATCGAGGGTGTGCCACATTTCTCAAGTAAGGAGTCCCAAGTATTTTCTACCAGCGCTGTGTTTTGACTGTAATGTAGGGTTTTGGGTCTGTAAGCTTTGCTCAGCCATAAAACCACTGACAGGAGGATGCACAACACTGCTCTATTAATTCTGGGCAAAATGTTGGTAGTGTCCCCGAGAACCATTACCTTATAACCTTATGTTGCGCAGCTTGATAGTGTTTGAGGGCATTTGGCAACCTCAACCACCCCCTTATTCCTTTATGTCATCATGGTATTCATCGCTATCCTCTAAGTTTTATTCTACCAAAATAATGCTGATACCATTTTAGTGAATGATTTAAAAAAATATTTTGGGAGAGTTTTGGGAATAGCCTAGAAGAAATACAGCACTCAGGGTGAGACCACCCTTTAGATATGTCTTAATTTTATTCAATAATGATGTCTAGTTTGCACCATAGAGCAGCTCAAGAGTACTAACTAAGCCCCAAATATGCAACCCCATCCTGGTCCCATTTAAACAGGTAGCACGATCGTACTTGGTCTAGGAGCCTCCCTTGTTCTGTCACCTCCCAAAACTCCCCTATTTTCTGGACTAAGACACCCAAAGAGGGCACATGTTTGGATAATGCCACCAGCATATCATACGCAAAGGCCATCATTTTGTATCCTCTACCCCCAAAATGAATGCCTTTAATTATGTCAGTAGATCATATCCTAGCCAATAATTGTTCCAAATATATGGCGTACAGTAATGGGAAAAGAGGACACCACTGTTTCCTTCTCTGTTTGATAAGAATATGTCTCCATAGTTGTCCATTTATCAACAAACGGATAGCCAGGGGTTGATAGTTCAACTGAACCATTATAAAGAAGTTGGACCCAAATCTATATGCTCCATCGTGCGGAACAGAATTGACCACTTCATGTGATCAAACGCTTTCTCAGCGTCAAGAAATATGAGAAGTGCAGATTGACCTGTTTTTCTTTGTTTTTTTCTATTAAATGGCAGACCAGTCTAGTGTTGTCAAAGGTTTGTCTATTTTTCGTGATACAGGATTGATCAAATTCAGTATGATTTGGGAATAGTTTGTCTAATCTGTTCGCCAAGATCTTAGTATACATTTTAGCGTCTAGGTTAATCAGCGCAATATGAGCCGCAATTTGTTGGATCTCTGTTAGCTTTTGGGAATAGGACTAGTTTTGCCTCTTCCATGGAGGGTGTAATACTCCACCTGACTTGAAAGAGTTGAATAATTTTGTTAGCCAGGGGGTCAATCTTGTTCTATATGTTTTGTAAAAAAAAGTGCTGGGAAACCATCAGATCTCAGAGCTTTATTAATGGGAAGAGTCTTAATGACCACTATCTCTTCCTCTTCTAATATGTTGTATTTCCAATTGTTCTCTCTCTAGTGCCGATATCTTGCGAAGCATAATAGAATTTAAGTAGGCAGTTTGTGGAGCGCCTAATGGCAAATCGTAGGAATACAGTGCAGAGCAATACTCTGCAAATATATCCATTATAGCTGTATAAGAGGTATTAGACCCCTCCTCCAAACTAAACACAGATAACATAATAGGCTAATCAATGGTTTTTGAAGATAAAGAGTGCATATAGTATGACATATATTTTTGGTGTCAGAATGACTCAGGAAGTAAAGTATGTCTCCGGTATTACTCACATATCATATGAATATGTACAAATATAATCTGAAAACTGAATAGAAAAGGAGTTGTGCTCAAAAGTAAAAAAGTAAATAACAACTCACCCTTGGTAGCTGAACATTTAGGCTGAAAAGACTGAGATAGATTCTAAAATAGATGCCAAAATACAAAATGGCATCTTGGGAACAGGTGGCAAAAGGCCTGCATCATGCTGATGGTGAATCATTCTTTGGCAGCAGTTCACTGTAGATAAGTACGTCTGGGATGGTATTTTTAGAAATGTTTTCATGGAAAGCAGACAATGATTGATAATAAATAAGATAAAGGCATGGGAAAGCTACCAATTAGACAGAACAGCTGCTTACTTAGCAACAAATAAGATGAGATCATGGAGTTTTAAATGGTATTAGCTGCCAAGTAAATTTGGCAGGGCCTCGAGAAGTAGCTAAGAGCTGGTTCTGGCAGGCGTTAAAGGATTTATAATTATGTTTAGCTGAGTTTGAAGCAGGTTTATCAGTTTATGTGTCAGTCAACTGGTGCTTAACAAAAGAGTGAATATGGGCTTTGTGAGTAAGATATAAGCTAACCAATAAAAGACAAGGAGGTCTTATATTCTGGTTAAGTGAACCAATTAGAAATGTATCCTGAATTTGCATGAAAGCATTGTGTCATTGAAATAAGCCTATATAAGCAAGCTGATTGTAGGAGCTCAGTGTGCTGCTTCCAGTGTCTTATGAACCTGTATTAAAGATGATTGTAAACTTGTGCCTGGGCATCTATTCCTGTGTTCTTGTCTCCTTTGCCAGAGTCCACAGATGTCAGAGGGTGTGAGGGTATGGAGAGGGTCCCCTTTTACATAGCTGTGCCTTCCGTAACATATTCCCCCTCTTGTCATTTAATTTTTAGAATCATTTATTTATTGTCTTTTGTATAACGCCTATAACCAGAGAGTGTCTCAAAGCGCTCAAGGAGGGAGAGGGACAGTGGGGAAAAACAACAGTCATTCAGTGCCCTTGATTTTCTGAATGATATAGGCCTGCACAGGGCAGGTAAGTGCCGAATTAAGTGCAAATCATGCATATAACAGTGAAGATAGCTTTTTCGTGTCTGACGACAATCCTTAGTTTTTCAAAGTGCCGTACACAAATAGGATAAAGTTGGGTGGGAGGTCATGGTAGAACAGAAAGGCTACTATACAATGTTGAGTTGAGGTGGGTTATACATTATATGGCAGCAAAATATAAAAACAGTGGAGGGTGGTGGGTGTGTGAGAGGGGAAGGGAAGAGGAGTGTTGGAAAAGGTAGACTTCTGGGAATTACTACACTCCACATAGTTAAGCCGTTTTAAGATATAAGGAATGGGAAGTAGGATGGAGAGGAGGATGGGAGGGGGGTTTGAAACTGGGAGGCAATACACTAACAATACAAGGTGGAAAGAACAAGAGCAGAGTGCTAGCAGAGAGGGTGGCATAGGCAGGAAGGGGAGGAGGAGAAACAGGGGGCAGGAAGTAGAGGCAGCAGATGGAACAGCTAGATTAGACATTTTGGCAAGACAAGGTGAAACATATGCAGCAACTGGGCACTGCTAGATTCAGATTTTGCCGAGACAGGTGAAACACATGAAGCAACTGGGCATAGCTAGATTCGAATTTTGGCGAGACAGGTGAAACACATGCAGCAACCGTGCACAGCTAGATTAGGATTTGGGAGAGACAGGTGGAACAGTGGAAGGGGATGGGTGTGTGAGAGGGGAAGGGAAAAGGAATGTAGGAAAAGGTAGACTACTGGGAATTACTACGCTCCGGGTAGTTAAGCTGTTTTAAGGTATAAAGAATGGAAAGTAGGGTGGAGGGGAGAATGGGAGCGGGGGTTGAAACAGAGGGGGGACAATACACCAACAATACAAGGCAGAAAGAAGGAGAGGAGAGTGCTAGCAGAGCCGGTGGGGTAGGGCAGGAAGGGGAGGGTAGGAGGAGAAACAGGGGGCAGGAAGTAGAGGCTGCAGATGCAACAGCTAGATTAGATATTTTGGCAAGACCAGGTGAAACCTATGCAGCAACAGGGCACAGCTAGACTCAAATTTTGGCGAGACAAGTGAAACACATGCAGCAACTGGGCACAGCTAGATTCAACTTTTGGCCAGACAGGTGAAACACATGCAGCAACTGGGCACAGCTAGATTTGAATTTTGGCGAGACAGGTGAAACACATGCAGCAATCGGGCACAACTAGATTCGAATATTGGCAAGACAGGTGAAACACATGCAGCAATCGGGCACAACTAGATTCGGATTTTGGCGAGACAGGTGGAACAGTGGAGGGGCTTGTGGGTGTGAGAGGGGAAGGCAAGAGGAGTGTAGAAAAGGGTAGACTACTGGAAATTACTACACTCCAGGTAGTTAAGCCGTTTTAAGGTATAAGGAATGGAAAATAGGGTGGGGCGGAGGATGAGAGGGGGGGTTGAAACAGTGAGGGGGACAATACATCAACAATACACAGCAGAAAGAAGAAGAGGAGAGTGCTAACAGAGTGGGTGGGGTAGGTTGGGAAGGGGAAGGGAGGAGAAGAAACAGGGTGCAGGAAGTAGAGGCTGCAGATGGAACAGTTGGATTATAAATGTTGGCAAGACCAGGTGAAACATATGCAGCAATTGAGCACAGCTAGACTCGAATTTAGGTGAGACAAGTGAAACACATGCAGCAACTGAGCACAGCTAGATTCGAATTTGGGCGAGACAGGTCAAACATATGCAGCAACTGTGGGAGTCCAGATGAGATAGCGTGAGAGTGAGAGAGTCCCAGGTGAGAAAGAAGCAGGTCGATGATGTTAGTTGTGGGAACTGACATTCAAAGAAATGTCAGATACTCCATTAGATCAGTGTGACCGGAACATGTGGAAATCTCCTAAACCTCCGTCTGCATGGGGTGGGGGGACAAGAGAACACACAAACCCGGCCAGGCAATGGACAGGGGAACAGAAAGGGCCTTTGGAAAGTGGGTGGTCTCCACCCCTTTTACCTTTCCTCCAATCTGATGTCCATTCCCATGATTGCTTTTCTGGTCGCGGGACCTCACTGGTTAGGCTGCATCACCACATCCCCTTCTTCCCTGATTTTAAAATGCTCAGGCCTTCTTCATGTGTAGTAATGTGCTGTTGTTTGCCTTCCCACGTAAAGATCAAACCAAATCGGAATGTTTGTTAATTTGTATTTAATTTGTTTCTGGTTTAAGGCCTTCACCACAGGGCGCATCCCTTTTCTTTTGTAGGGTTTATTGTGCAAGGTCTTGATATAACTGTACCTCCGCCCCTTTGATCGTTATGGTTGCGCCTTGAGCGGCTTGAGTGGGCTGCCCTTTCAATATTTTCTTTTTAACCATATGAGGCCATCGCCACTAGAACATCTCTCGGTATCATGCCTGGTTCTGGTCATTTGGAGCACACACGATGAATCCTATCTACATGAATGTCTCCAAAACATTGCTCTATCGATGTCCTTTAGGTCTTAATCCTTAACACTTCCCTTTAATCCTTTGAGGTGAATATTGACCATCTCAATCTATTTTCTAGGTCCTCGCACTGAAGCCCTAAATTTTGGGCATGTCTCAACAATTGTTCCAGTAGCTCATCATTTTGTTTACTGTATTCAGCCACTTCCGACAAAGGGCGCTGATTCGTGTCTATTAGTTCTTCCAGTTTGATGATTTCTTCCCTCATTTCTTGCATGTATTGTTTCAAGTCTTCCTTCAGCGAGGTGAACTGATCCTGAAATTATGCTGTGCTCTTCTCTTGAAAGTCTTGGAGGCATTGGACTAGCTACTCTTTATTTACCACCATTTGTGGAGTAAGTTGGGTCCTTCTGTTTCCCCGCCTGATTGTCTACTCTGGGGGGGTCTCCTGTCACCAGCAACATTGTAGATCTCCATCTCTTGGGAGCTGCTGTGACGTAGGCCGCACTAGGGTGGCTTTCCTTGGTGATCCTTGGCATCTGGGAAAGGAAGGTATGCCCTCCTTCAAGGGCCTCTTCTCCCTGAACTTCCCAGAGTTGCTTTCTCCTGCGTTCCGGAACATCACAGCTTTCAGCCGAGGCCCCCTTACTCTTGCAAAAACAAAGAGGTGATGGCTGGAAGGTTTAGAATGAATCTTAACCACTGGCATTGCTCTGGGCAACCCTCCAGACCATCGTTCTTCACCTGCCAAGCCATTACAGAAGGGGAAAGACCATATGCAAATCAGGCTTGGCCCCACCACAAAAGGGGAAGTCCAGCCCGAACTGCTAGGTCACCTCCCTTCTGCACGAGACCACAAGCATCCCCAAACATGTTTCACCCTTGTTGGGGCTCATCAGTGAGGAGTAGCTTGGGTCTCTAGGCCCAGCAGGCACGGGACCCACGTCTGGGCATACCCGTCCCACTCAGGGTGACAAAGCAAAAACAAAGAGGTGCCCCTTTTGGGGTGGGGCTAAGCCTGATTTGCATATGGTCTTTCCCCTTCTGTAATGGCTTGGCAGGCGAAGAATGATGGTCTGGAGGGTTGCCCAGAGCAATGCCAGAGGTTAAGATTCATTCTAAACCTTCCAGCCATCACCTCTTTGTTTTTGCTATGTCACCCCGAGTGGGACGGGTATGCCCAGACGTGGGTCCCTTGCCTGCTGGGCCTAGAGACCCAAGCTACTCCTCACTGATGAGGCCCAACAAGGCCGAAACATGTTTGGGGATGCTTGTGGTCTCGTGCAGAAGGGATGTGACCTAACAGTTCGGGCTGGACTGCCCCTTTTGGGGTGGGGCTAAGCCTGATTTGCATATGGTCTTTCCCCTTCTGTAATGGCTTGGCAGGCGAAGAACGATGGTCTGGAGGGTTGCCCAGAGCAATGCCAGAGGTTAAGATTCATTCTAAACCTTCCAGCCATCACCTCTTTGTTTTTCCCCTTACTCTTGCGCCTGCATCTACTGTTTCGTGTCTCGTGAGCTTCCCAGGGAGCCAGCGTATTTCTTCAGTGTCTCTTACTGGCATTGTCTGCCGCTGTCTCTTTGGTATTCGCCCAGCGCGTCTATACCCCTCCCTGCTAACAGTGGGCCTATTGTAGCGGATTTAGTAGTAGCTCACAATGTATAGTGCGCTCATGTACCCATTTGCTTTTTATTGTAATGGGATCTGGATTCACTGTGAGGACTTGCTCCCTGATGCTTCTATAGTCCAGTGCACCCCTTCTTTGCCATCCCTGGTATCATCAGCGGCCCATCAGCTGCGTTTAGCAGCTTCACTCCCCTTCTCTTTGCTGGGGCCTAATGGTGCCCAAGGTCACTTGGTCTTCCCTGGACCACACAGACCCTCCGCTAGCCACCGCCCACCTGGGGGTAGCTGCCCTTTCTGGAGGAGTGTTGAACAACTCCCAGAGAGTCTGGACATCCCCTTGCTGTCTCTGCCTGCAATGAACATTGCAGGATGGTGCCCTGCCGGGCGCCATCCTTGTCTTCCAATTCTGACCGCAAGGTTTTGGCCGTTCCACTACCTTGTGACACGAACAGCGAGGTACGTGCTTCGTCTGAACCTTCCACCACCTCTTGCTACAGTGTTGGGTGGTCTGCACGTTTGCCTGCAGTTCTGGAACTGGTCTATATCCAGACTCCAGGGTATTGCCACTTCTTTATTGGCAGGGTTGAATGTCCTGGACGGTCGGCCACGTGTTATGGGGGACCCTGAGGATAGAGCGCCATCTTCACATCCTCACTACAGCGGGCGCCATCTTGGGATCCAGCTCCACATTTTTTAAATGAATTGGAATACATCTAAAATGATCCGACTAACAAAGTACAAAGAGGAGGAATCTGTTAGCACAGAGGTTCTATTGGGCTAGACTTTCAAGTATATGACATAGTTTTGAGTTAAAGGATGTTCTTGGAATATGGCTGCATTTGACTATTATTCGGATGGGCTGTGTGGCAGTCAATCAGAATAATTTCTTATATAACCTACTGTTTCTTTTACAGTGATTTCATTGCTGGTGGATGCCTATATGTGGAAGCAGTGCAATAATTTCCAAGAGATGGAGTATGCCATATAAAAGTTGTCCATAACATATCATCACATTTTTGTCCAGCTCATTTGAACATTTGTTGTATTTTCCTTCTGTCTTATTTTCATCTTCATTGCCGTATGGCACATATTGTAAAACCCATGCAGCACCACTGGCAGTGGCTAGCAAACACAGCATCACAGAAAGCATTGTGTTTTACGAGGCGCTCTTACCACAGTGTGAATAATAAACTCCATAGGGACTTCCTGGAATTTTCATGAGCATGTGCACAGACTTTCAGAGAGCTTAGGTAAACGATTGATGAGTGGCCGGTGGCAGAACGTCATTACAATCATTAATAAGTCTTTGAAAGAAATTGGGCATGATTTATTTGGTACTGGCTTAAAGAATAGAGATTGGTATCCTTCAAGCAGGTGGATTTGATCATTTCTATTTAAGCATTCATCATGTACAACTACTTTTACCTTAGGTCATGCGTGGTAGCCGTGGGCGTAGGACATGGTGGGGCCAGGAGTGACAAGTCCCACCACAATTTTAGGTGGGGGGATACAATGGCATTTATCCCCACCCCCAGTTTCCCCCAGTTTGTGTGTCTCTCTGCATGTGCAGTGATGCGTGCAAACTTCAGACTCTGAAGTTTGCACGCAGTTTAGCAGCAGCGCCAGGTGTAAATATTCTTGTTACAAGTTACAACAACAACAAGATGAACTGTCGCTCGGCTCGTGCGTTCGGAGCGTTCCCTCTCACCCCCGCGCTCATATGCTCAGCCAGGCTCGGCCGGGGGAACATACTGCACGTGCCGAGTGCGCAGTGCACTGCTGCACAGCCTCCTCCTTTCCAGAAGAAGCCACTACCAGCAGGCAGCAATGCATGCTCGCCACCTCCTGAGAGTGTGACTCTCCGACAGACTGCTCCTGAAACACTGACTCGACCTGGAGTCCAAGACTCGACGAGAGAGAGACCTCACTTATCAGCTAACAACGTAAGTCAAAGTGGCCCCCCATGTCTGTGGCCAGCCTTGCCAATGCTTGTATAGGGTGCCCTGAATGGGCACATGTCTTGGCGCTGTGTTTTCCTGCAAGGGGTGCGGCTGCCTATCTCCATGTTCACATTACAGCACCTGTGCTCGGCAGAGCAATATTCTCTGACCCGGACCTGCCTTTCTAGAGCAGTGCTCACACAGCCGAAAAAGAATACACACAGAGCAATTACAAGCTGCACCACCCATCGGTGGGTGTGCAGCACCCGTGCAGCTCCACGAAGTCAGGGGTGGCATCGGAATTGAAGCACGCGCACGTCAGTGGCATTCAACACTCACTGCGCCCAATACACAACATGTGCATTTATGTAATATTAATAAGCTGGACAAAAAAATCCATGTTTCACAGTGAATTTATCAAAAATGTACAATTTGTTAACAATGCAATGAAATTTCATTTTGTTTGGAAAGGCACTTCAAAGAAGGCTCTGCGTAGTACCGCCCCACTGACCCCAGCCTTCCTTCAGACCCGCCACACACACTGCAAGTGGTGTTAAATTTGTACTAATTTTGCCTGGTGGTTCCCTAATCTTCCAATGCGAGTTGCACGCATTGGAAAGGCTGGCGGATGAGAATGTAGATGTGTTGCTATATTACCTCTGCCAACCGCACGTGTAGATAAAAGCAGCTACTGGGTGTGTGCCATGCATTTTGGACTGTAGTGGGCACATGGCTGAATGCTCGTTTGCTGGAAAAGCTGCATCTCTGCGTCTAGGGGTGCATGCAGCTGACATCGGGTGGGTCCCCTGCATCCTTGCGGGACTTTAGTAAATAGGGCCCGCTATGGTTGCAGAAAGGGCCCCTGCACCACTCACAGTGCAATCCACGAATACCTTTCAGCGAGCTCTCGGGTATTGTTTGGGCACAGCGACCCCCGCAAATATGCGTGTTATATTCTGCACATATCTGCACACAGGTGCAACCTGTGTAACACATTCACACTGGCCCAATCAGAAACATACACACAAGCAACCTGAAGGCATTCATTGATAACCACCCCACCACCACCACCAGCAACAATGCACATGATGCAGTGGCAGCACCTGTGAACAATATTAATAGAACTAAGACCGATACCCCCCCCCCTCAATTTTTCAGATGGAATTCCCTGCTCACCCCCACAGGTGGGACAATAGAACTGCATCGACCTGCACAGAGGGAGGAGGGGTGAATGCCCCCCTCTCTAATTCCGCTCTCTTGAGGCTATGCATATAATGCAGGAGGCATTTGAGAGAAGGTGTGTTTGAGCGCTCAGGCAGCATAGTGCACACAGCTGAGCATAGCGTGGACATCATTTGGGGCCTGGGTCGCCAGTGGTTGCATCTGCAAACCCCTGAGGTCTCCCTTGCTACCCCTGTGGTCTTCCTTTTTTTTATTGATGCTCATGGGCTGTGGCCAGCATCATGTGGCTCTTTGTTGTGGAGTGGTTGGTTTTCCGATAGCTGTAGTAGAAAGCTAGCTCAGTGGGTTGAGCACTGGCTGCTTCAATGTGTGTGTGATTTGCAGGTTCGACTCCCAGCAAGGTCAACTCAGCCTTTCATCCTGCTGAGGTTTATAAATAAGTACCCGCACAGGTTGGGTGATATTGTATGTGTATTTGTTTTATATAAAGCGCTTAGGCGTAAGTGCTACATAATAACACATTATTATCATTTGGCCTTGGGCGTCTTGTTGCCTTCACAGTAATTTGGTAATAAGGGCCTATATGCACTGATATTAACTATACATATGGTGATCCGTTCTTGTATGAAATGTATATCACATTACACTGATATTTTAACCATATTTTTCGTAGTGTACTCGGAAACAATGCTATGTGATGCCAATTCCTGTTTTGGCAAGGGGTGAAAGGTCATGTTCCATCGCTTGCTCTGATGTCACTTCGAGGTGGGGGCAAGTTATCCATTTTCGTTATCCATCACTGATTCCAATGGTAACTGAGAAGATGCTCTGACAACATCCTTAACACATATAGCCGAATTCACTTCATGTTACCAGACCTTTATTTGCAAGGACAGTCCCTTCTGCGTCTTTGGTTACTGAATCTTTGCACTTGTGCAAGTGCCATTTTGCGTGGCATTGGCATTTGGACAAACATTGCCCTAGTGCAAAAAAAAAGGTTCAGTGCATGTTACACCTGTACAAAATTTACCCTACTGCTAATACGATCCCTAGTCACACTAGTAAGCGCTAGGACACACATTACCCAGGTGTAAAAAGTAAGGCATTGAAATGATATGTTGTTTGCACAAAGGCACTCTTAGCACTTGCGCACATATCTTGGGAACACTGCACTTGGGCTACTGCAAGATTTCTGTAATTCAGCCCCAGGTTTACTAGGATTTTGCAGGAGCTGAACATATGGCAGCCCTCCATCCAGTGTGTACCCGTGGGGAATACAATGACGTGCTAATGGGCGCGTTTTGTCTCTAGATATCTGTTTTTGATGCAGTGGGTGGTCGCCCTCGTTCTTGCCTTGTTTCCACATGGGGGGTTTCTGGCACGGCTGTAGTAGGCAGGAGAGAACCAATCACGACCACTCAATGCACAATCGGGCACTTCCTTCTTTGTCATTTTGGAGAGGCAATCTGCGTGTTGTACGCCTGCTTCCTTCCGTATTACAGATTATACCTCCACCCAATGAAAGCTAGCCAGTCCACAATTCGAAAGCACGCAGTGCACGCTTGTGTGAGTGGTCTGCACATTGTGGCAGCTTGTGTTCCTGTTTAATGGTCGGTGGTGTTAAGGTATCCTACCGCGCCATTGGTTCGTTTTTGTATCATACGTTTGTATCACTCCTGATTTAGATCTCCCGAATCTGTACCTTAATGTCTGTGCGACAGGTGGTATTCTTACTTATTGAGTTCTTTGACAAAAAAAAACAAAGTCCCAAGGTGTCCCCTATCCCCGCCAGATTTTATGGGTCTCCTACGCCCCTGGTGGTAGCTTGTATTTTCATAAAAATTTGTACAGAAAGTTAAGGAGATATTACAAATGTGTTTATCTAATATATGTGAGCGAGTTACCACAACATTTTTGCAGTAATATACATTACTTTATTTGAAATAGACTTTGTGACTGATTTACAAATTGTTTTTCAATGGGATTGCACCATTCTAAAACGCTTTTGTAAAGCAAGCCTTTTATATCATCTTGTTCAATAATTCATTAATACATTTTCTAGTGAACCTTCTCTATCTTTTTTATGTCAACTGCATCACTCAGTGTGAAATGTACCTATTGTATTTGCTCAAGTTATTCCTCATTTTCTCCCGTGATTCATTGCGTTTCTGCTCAGCCTGTTCCATATGGGGTGCATTTTTCAATGGATTGTGGATTTTTGCATTAGATACTGTAATTTTCAAGCAATAAGGAAGTAGATATCGCTGATCAAATTGATATTTTTTCCTGGGAAACTGAGAACTGGAGCAGTGCCAGATACAGCCCTCTGGAGGTCCCTAGGGAGTTGAAATTTCAGGGCCGCCCTCGCAAATTATCTCCCAATAGGTTTTTAATTTTCTGCACGGCTTTGGTACCTCTTGGGGCCCCTAAAAGCAGTGGGGCCACTAAAAGGAGTGGGGCCCATAGGCTGGTGCCTACTTTGACTATTTGGTTACCCAGCACTGAAAGGGAGTAACCAAGAAGTCCGATGGGCCACTTTATTAGGGATAAATCCACAGTGGTCCTGGTTTGACAAGACCTGGTGGAATATTAACCTCTTTCTTCACTATCTCAAAGAAGATATGGTGACCGTTGGATTCAGTTGCAGATCTGCACCTCGTTCATCTCATTTGACCATCCATGCTATCATACCAAAACCTTCTATTCTATCCCCTTTACAAAAATAGCACGTAGGTTATAGCATCCGGTTGCAGAGAAGAGGAAACTGACAATGTTTCCATCTAGTGCTGATGGTCTATCTATCGTTGTCAGTATCCAGTAGACACGGGAAGATGGAAGTCACAAGTTGACAGCGTGAAGTGACTCCTGAAGCTAAAACAGAAAGAGGCAACATATATATGGACAACAAGTGGGAGAAAGGGCCAAAAATATATGAACAAAAACGAAAATGTTAATTGCAAACTAGAACCGTCGTTCCTATCAATGTCAGATTGTCAAGCCGTACCTAGATTATTGTCCAGTTGTGCTTCTGTTGAACAAGCTACACGCTGCAAATTCAATGTGAAAGTGGCAGTGGGGCCCCTGAAACCCAGGTGAGGAGCAAACACGTGTACTCCTAAAGGATATGGACAGCTTCGAACTAAACAGCAGCTGGTATGACACACACATCAAAAACAGCTTCCAGGCAGGACTTTGTGGTTCGGTTGCCTTCTGTACTCTGACTACCTTTTAATGGCACTGAACTGAAGTAGAGAGGAGATGTCATCTTGGATTGAGGAAATGTAGTCCTGGAATCTATGGAAAACTGTGGGCCATTTTGGTACAGTCTTAATAAAGGGGTTGGACCTGCCACCCTGCTGCTGGACCTTCCTCGTAAGACCTACAATGACTATGTGATGGTCTCCAGCATCTCCACTGCTGCTTAAACAGAACCTGGAGGAATCAGAGGACCACAATGACTGCCTTGCCCAGAACTCTGCCCCAATCCCCACGAATGCCCACAATATTTGCATGACACAGGTTGGCACCAAGGAAATAACCCAACGGGAAGACATGGAAAGGAGGAGCTGAAACTGCTATGGCAACATGCAATTGACACTGTTTGACAGGAATCGCGTATTTCTAGTTATCCTATGAAAGGTCATCCTTTAGGAGATGGAAGCAGTGGTTAAAAGACAGCTGACTGATTTAAGGGGAAGAACTTACTTTGTCTCCGAATCAGACATTGCTTCATGCAAACATCAAGGCCTGAGATATTATTTTAGCTGTTGCTCAAAACTGTAAGTTTGGCGTAATATCAATAAATGCAAGCGTAACCTGGAACATGCTGAGTCTCAACCGAAAAATGATCTGTTCAGATACTCCAGTACAATTAAACATCTTGAAGTGGCAGGAGGGTCGTAAACATGACTCAATCCTGTGCAAATGGGCGGAACGCTGTCAAGAGATCCCAATGCAGCTGAACACTGATAACATCACTCTTCAGGGTAATGCAAACCTGATCAAGAAGAAACTGTGGCAGCTGGACTGGATCGAACCCCCGGGGAGAAGAGCTTCACAAAGATGTATGCAACATGTTGCGCTGGAATCTAAGGCATAGAATAAACTACCAACATATCTGGAAAAGTTCCCTGATAAATATCACAGGCAAACTTTCAGGAAGTTTTGACTAAATCTATTTGCAACTAAGGAAAAATGAAGCTTAAAGCCAAATACTGCACCTTTGGATCAAAGATGCAGATATTGTGACTCTGCTAATGAAACTCTAAAACATCTGACTTTATTTTGTGTAGGGCTGAGTGCCTTAAGAAAAAAGTATCTTGGAACAGAAATTGCAAAAATGCCAACCTTAAGCGGCAAGGATTAGCGGACGATGATATCAGAAGGAAGAAATACAAAACGGACATTTGCTCTCACAACATAACTGGAAGAAGTGAATGAGCTGCTGCAGAGGGTTGGAAAATAAATCTAACCAAGGCAGGAGGACAATATTTATTTACTGTGTAATGTGGAAAACAGTAAGCTAAAGAAGCTTAAACTGTGCTTTCAGTATTTTTATAAAGTTTGTAACCAACTGTAATAAAACATTTTAAAAAACTATACGTGGGAATGGAGGACTACTTTCTGTACAAGAGCGTAATGAGTTGAGATTCCCTGGTGTTTTTGTGTTGTCATTTATCAAAGGAAAGACTACAGATCTACACAGCAAAGAGAAGAAGGTGGCAGGGATCTTCCTCTGGGCCGCTCCTTTAACGCTCTGTGCAGGAACCAAAAGGTGGCCCAAGCTAAAGTTGGTAGCACTGGCGCACACTGCATGTCAGATATGGCATATTTAGCCTCAGCTGCCAATAAAGTTAATAATGCTGAAGAAAAAGCAGGGCGATGAATAGTAGCTTCACAATTCGGCCTGACTTAAAAGTGTCACAACATAGAGGGAAATCCCAGTCGCGTCAGCATCAGACAGAACAGGAGGCAAATACGGTCAATTGGTTTCTGTGCACCCCTTAAAAATACCTGCACCCAGCGGGTTTGGTCAGAAAACCTTGATTTTCTTTCCATTTGGTGTTCGTTATTTTCAGAATGGCTTTCAGTGGGTGGGGGCTAACCAGTTTAGAGCCCCAGATGTATCCAAACACTGCCCCAGAACTCGGGCACTGCTGGGACTTCCTCTCCCACCCGTGCGCGTGTCTTAAGCCTGAAAGCACGCATGCTTCTGAAGACTCACAGTGAGGGAGAAGGACAGAGTGATTGACGTGCAAGCTGTGTAGAGCATTTGCACTCGCTTGCCTTCAGTTTCTTGACAGACATAAGTGTCTGGTAATTCCTTCCGTGGTTTTTACCTTTATGAAACTATTTTCACATTGTCAACATCGCTATTTCTTATTTCACAGCTGGTTTTTCACAGCTGGTTTTTGCGGCACTGCTTGTTGCCATTCTTGAGCTGTTTCGCCTGACTAGAAACTGTACTGCGGATCAATTTCCACGCCATTGTATATCGACTGCACCTGGGCCTTTGGCCACACATGTTAATGTATTGTGCCCTTTGGTCTCGAATGTTATTTTTTCACACCCTTCATTTAGTAGGTGAATGTGTTCAATTAAATATATAATTTAAACTACGTTACTGAATGTTTGTACAAACTTGCATTGAGAAGTCAATGGGCCTCATTACCAGTTTGGTTGTATTCCGACGGTAAACCCTCCAGAATACTGTCAAACGGAATTATCATTATGTTATTTACATCATTCTACAGAACCATTTCATTTCCTTTACTCAACATTTTCATCACAGTCTCACTGGGGCTCCCTATGGGTATGGTGGGAAGTTGCAAAATTGCTCCTTTACCGCCAATTTTACTGCTATGCCAAATTATGAGATCAGGCCATGGAGTGGAGGATTTACTGCCAGGAAAATCCTGGAGGTAAATAAACCACTGATCTCCCAAAAATTGGCAGAATCGGCGGAATTACCGCCACAGTAATTCCACCAATAAAGCCCCATTAAGTCCAATGGACTCAAATAAAATGAGAAACTACACCGCTGGCGATAATTCTGCTGGATCAAGTGGTGGTAATTCTGCTGGATCAAGTGGCAGTAATTCTGCTGAATCAAGTGATTGTAACGGTCATTCAGCTTGTTTGGTATTCCGGCAGATTTACCACCAAAATACCCCCAACTCGTAATGAGGCCCACTTTCTATTTCTCAGTAATCGCTGGTCCATTATTTGATGTATTATGGGAGAGTGATGTCCTATTTTTTCCGCCTTGTAGTTTTCATCGGCAGGAACGTAACCAGTAATGCAACCTGAGGGTCCGGTGCATTCTCACTGAGCAATATTTGGATTTTATAGTAAAATGCATGGTCTCATCATGGGCATACACGGAATTGCGAGTAGTGGTCCCTCCATCCACTCTCCAAGCAATGAGAAATAAAAGTGGACATATGACAGAGCCGAATGATCACAGACAGTCTCTTTGAGCAATAATAATATAGCACGCAGGACTGTCTCATCCCACATTCAGACTTTTGCAATCAGACCTCTCTTTGGTCCTTACCAGCTTGCGTGCTCCCTTCTAGTATGGATCCGGAAATGAAACGCGTGGCCCCGTTAAGCGCCACGTCCCCCTAGCCCTTCTGTTTACCATCTGGAAGTCAAAGATGGCTCTGCAGCCCCAGAGGACCGAGTGGGTGGGAAGTAAAGAGTACGACGTTCTTCTACTTTTTTTTCCGGTAAAATCAGCTATCTTTCCTTTACTTTTTGTCAAGCTAAGGACCGTTCCTGGATGGCAGGAAGGGCACTTTTGTTTCTGCTTTTCCCTTACTGGCGGTTTGAACCAGGGCCCTGTTGGATTTGTTCTGAACCAGAACCCGCTGCAAATGCAGCCTAGTTCTTTATTTCAGTAGCCTGCGTTGGACATGATGAAGCCCCTTCCCGAGCCATCACATAGCCCGGCTCCTGCTGTTATCAGCGTTTATCTTCTGCATTTAAGCACGATTAACGTGAAATTGCTGCAGGCACATGTGTGTGTGTGTAGTTAATGGGCATGTGGGAGTTTTCTTTAGGCTTGGGCATGTCCCTAAAGAGGTGTGAATGGTGGATGATTAGAAAGCAGAGGGTGAACGAACCTGCATGCGTTAGGGAACAATGCCTGAAAGTGATGGAGGTCATTTAAGATGCACTTTCACTGAGTTTCTTTTAGTCTTGATAGCACAGTTGGGAAACACAGTGTTGGAGGGTGGACCTGAGGAAAGGCAGGACCCAGTTATGGGGTTTGTATTACAGGAGAGTGGGGATGGGTATATGGTCGGCTGGGGGATGGAGTGAGCAGGGCAGCGGGGAACATAGATCCACTACTTTCTTTTGTACACTTTGATCCCTGTGCAGACCCTCCACGCAGCGCTGTCGAGCGATAAGCTTGGTGTACAATTCAGTAGCCTAAGGAACCCCATCAAGCATTATACCCAAGCCCAGAACTGTCTGATTGACATGAAGCTCGATGGATTGATGCTTCAACTTTCTTCCAGTGAAAAATATCTTGGCTTTTCTGTCGAATGTGACATTTCATTCTAAACACACATCCCCAATAAGGCCCAAGCAGCATGATGCCAGCTTGCACTCCTCTGCAAAGTGAAGCCTTTCATCCCTGCCCTGAAATTCTGTTAGGGATTTCCAACCCCTTCCCAAGACCCATCTCTTACTGAGTCGCATTTGCCAGCCTTGATGGAAGCAGAGATACATACTGGCGGTATGCCGCTTCCGAATTCTTCTTGCCAGCCCATTCCAAGATGGCTGACGTAACGTGCACAACATGCTGGGTCTTGCACACATTATAGCTTGACGTCAGAACATCTATCCAGGTCAAGGATACAAATAGTATTGTAATGGATTTGTCATTTATATAGCGTCCTTTCCCATTTGCATGCCCTCAATGCAGTTTGTGGTTGGAACACCCTCTGGGACCAAAGTCCACGTGTGGGAGATTCGAAGAGTTAATTTTAAGATTTGTGTGTGCATTTTGCCAGGTTATGATTCAGATGGGCTGACTAGGCTCCAGTAAGCAGTCTGGAGGTCAGGCACATGGGTGGGAGCTGTTTGTCGTTTACGATTCAGAGCTAGGGCCGGAGACTCGATGTGTGCCTAGCTAGACGGACATTTTCCATAGGTTGGCGCTGTATACTAATGGCAGAGGTGTTGGGGTACGTCAGGGGTTTCAGTGTGGGTGGCTATGCGAGGCGCTAGACCAGGATTGCATAGCTATAGCTGCATTCTATGGTGCATGGATGGGTGGCCGTGCCTGTAGCCTCTGTCCACAGACATTAAACTCGGATGGAGTTCATTTTCAATGCTGTTTTCCTAGGTCCCACGTGATTGGAAGGTCTTGCCAGCTGTAGTCTACCTAGATTGAGAGCCTGAGCAGTGGGAGAGGGCCCCGTAGGGACGGGGGAGTGATGTATGATCATCTGATCAGAGACACCATTAATAGAGGAAGAAATTCCAAAATTGGGGATATAGCAACAAATGCAGCAACACACAGACCTGGGACACCTGGACAGAGGGAGAAACACCCAAAATGGGGGCACAACAGCAAATGCAGCAACACCTCACCTAAACTTGAGACACCATGACCAGAGGGAGAACACCCAAAATGGGGGCACAATAGTGAATGCAGTAACACCTAGATTTAAGACACCATGACTGGCGAGAGAATGCTTAAAAATGGGGACTCAAGAGTTGATGAAATGGTACTCCAGTAAGCAGTCTGGAGGTCAGGCACATGGGTGGGTGCTGTTTGTCGTTTACGATACAGAGCTAGGGCCGGAGACTCGATGTGTGCCTAGCTAGACGGACATTTTCCATAGGTTGGCGCTGTATACTAATGGCAGAGGTGTTGGGGTACGTCAGGGGTTTCAGTGTGGGTGGCTATGCGAGGCGCTAGACCAGGATTGCATAGCTATAGCTGCATTCTATGGTGCTTGGATGGGTGGCCGTGCCTGTAGCCTCTGTCCACAGACATTAAACTCGGATGGAGTTCATTTTCAATGCTGTTTTCCTAGGTCCCACGTGATTGGAAGGTCTTGCCAGCTGTAGTCTACCTAGATTGAGAGCCTGAGCAGTGGGAGAGGGCCCCGTAGGGACGGGGGAGTGATGTATGATCGTCTGATCAGAGACACCATTAATAGAGGAAGAAATGCCAAAATTGGGGATATAGCAACAAATGCAGCAACACACAGACCTGGGACACCTGGACAGAGGGAGAAACACCCAAAATGGGGGCACAACAGCAAATGCAGCAACACCTCACCTAAACTTGAGACACCATGACCAGAGGGAGAACACCCAAAATGGGGGCACAATAGTGAATGCAGTAACACCTAGATTTAAGACACCATGAATGGAGAGAGAATGCTTAAAAATGGGGACTCAAGAGTTGATGAAATGGTACTTAACGGTTGAAGTGCAGCAGTGAAGGAACTAATACTTACTAGCTAGCAGATCTTGGTAAGCTATGTTATGAAGCTGAGAGGGGTGGTAGGGCTTTCCGGAATACAGTAATTGCTGTATTTCTCACCCAGACCACTCTTACCTTGTTAGTTGCTGCTAATTGATGACAGCAGGCTTCCTAGGCAAATACAGATTGGAGTGGCTGCTATAGGAGCTGCCCTTTTCCTTGGGGCCCTTAGCCAACCGGCTGCCTGGGCGGGGGCTGCCCTGTGTGGTTAAGCTAAGTGGATCTGTTCATCCAATCAGGGTGGAGGGTGGAGTGGGAGGCAGGTCAGTGGGCTGGAGAAGGAAGCAGCAAGATTATGAGGGCAACACATGGAGCGCAGAGAAGTTGGAAAATAAATTACACAAAAGCAAATTAGGCCCAGGGGGTAGGCTGCTCCAAAAGCCAGATGCTTATCTTGACACTGCAAGCTAAATTAGTGGAAAGGCAGAAGAAGGATGCAAACAGCCGAAAAGATCAGTAAAAAAGGGGAAGCATGGAGCACAAAGTGCTGAAAAGGGGACACTCACTTTGCAGGCACCAGGAGGCACAATGGAGGTAAGGGAGGTGTGTCAGGCGGGAAAGAAGGCAGGGGAGAGGTTGCACAAGAAATCCAGGTATGACAGAGGCTGTAGAAAAAGGAAAGGCAGAGGAAGGTTGAAAACAGCAGAAAAGAGCAGCAAAAAAGCCAGATATAGCAGGGGCCGTAGAAAAAGTAAAGGCAGAAGAAGGAGGCAAACAGCAGAAAAGATCAGAAAAAAGAGGGACATAGATTAGGGTAGAGGTTGCACATGAGAGACGGCTATGGCAGAGGTTTAAGAACCGTGTTTCTCGATCGATCGCAGAGGATTACTTAAGACCCTGTCTATATGTAGTTTTTGATTTGAGGTAATTAGTTAATTTCTGAATAGCCTACTTTTTCCTCAGTTTTAAATCCTCAGTTTTAAATATACGTTAGGGTGCCATGGCCTAGTCCATATTGTATCTGTGGTTTAAGAGTTGGAGAAGGAAGTGGAGGGAAGGTCCCTCTCTTTCTTGGTTTTTGGTCCCAGACTTATCGGTGCAGTAACCAGAGAAGAGTTATCTTGGTATTCCCAGGTGGTTGAGGAGAGAGTCCAGATGGCCCCAGTAAACATGTTAAGATCATTCATTTCTAATTGGGGAGAAAGGATACCTTACTTGCACCATATCTCATTATAACAATTTCTTTGTGTACACATCACTGCAGCTCATGATTCGTATGACCTGAGAATAGGCTACAGAGACGCATGAGGTAAGCCATTTCAGCCAGGAGGGGAAGAGTACGCCTTGTTCTTCAACTATCCTGGGGAAGTGGGTGCCCTCTCTCCCTGGTGGGGATGGTCATTACTCTGTGGTTTTCAAGAGATTCCAATAGATGTCTGTACAACGTAACAATTTCAGAACCGTTGTCCAAGCCTTAGTCATCTCCCATGTGGATGGTGGCAATGTCCTACTCGCATGAGTCCCAGATGCCAATTTCGCGAATCTAAAAGCCATCCAGCAGGCTGCAGCATACTTGAGCGCAGGACTGTGAACATTTACATCTTCCCATCCACAAAGAGCTCCCCTGATTACCCCCAAATACACATCATTTTCAGGACTGCCTGCATAAACCTACGAAGCAGTCAGAACCAATACACCCCTCTATTTAGCCAAAAAATTCACCATCTCAGGAAACCAGCACACCCATAGAAGCCACAGCTGTCTGGAAAAAAAAGTACTGGAAGAGGGGAAAAAACAGAAAATAGCACTTTTTCTGCTTTGCACCCTGTCTCTAGTACAAATGACCAATCCAATACACTGCCCCCACATCCTACAATTCAGGAAGGACCTGAAGGCCCTATTCTTCAAAGAACATCTCGCCAATCACTGATCCCTCAAGTCAACACAATCTCACTATCTGGAGTTCCCAACTCCCTTGTTACTCTACATCTCAGCTCCTCTGCTACTAGTGCACCCTACCTGTCGCCCCTGGGTGAGTCCCCTTTGAATAGCACTCTGTTGCTTCCCAGCTGCATTTGCAGCTTTATAAATTCTATGCGATTGAGAAGGAAATGCCCACTGGTACCTTGAGGCTCCCAGTGCATAAGGCCTCTGGTGGAATCTTGGGTGCTCTACCAGCATGTGCCTGACTCAGCGGTGAAGCTGCTAATATTGGTTCTCATGAGGGTCATCTGAGAAGCAAACTGCAGCACATCTGTCAATCGCTGCTTGTCACCTCTGCAGCTTGTCCTTTTTGATGGGGAGTGCTGCAGAGGACACTCATCAGTGGTGTTGAGTGGCTTACAAATGACACTCCACCCACCCAAAATAAAGCTCCCCTATGCAGGTAAGCAGGTAGAATTCCGGAAACATGGTAGCCAACGGTTCCTGGAGAATGAAATCATTCACGCTTTCCAGGATGTGAAGCCCACTACTAGTTCTTCCCTTTGATCTTGTCGCTTCTTGCTTTGCTGCTGTGCGGTACTGGGATTTGCACTAGAGCACTTTTCTTACTTGCACAGAGATAACAGCTGTTTTCTGCTGCTTATATCTCTATATATGCAGCCCAACATTACCCTGGCTCCCCCCCCCCAGACTTGTCAGAAACTGTGAGATCCTCAAATGTGATGACAGCAGAATTCCGTCCAATGGGGTGCTCCAAGATTGCACTACTTGGCGTTTGGCTACATTGACCCTAACCTGCCAGCTCTAAGATGACTTTGCCATGTATTCCCAAGCATGGCTCACTAGTTGTCTTTGGTAGTTGATAGCGCAGTCCTAGCTCCTAAAATCAGTTCGGCAGAGAATAGAATATGCATTCCGGTAGGAGTATTTCAAACATGAGGGGCCATGCATAGGGAAGCATCGTGCAATTAATCGGTATGGCAAACTAAAATGTGAAGTAGTGTGGGTCCAGATGGCGTGTTACTGTACAGCAGGGTTGTGCATTTTTACATTATGCATAATCACAATGGAAAGCACTGGACGTGAAAGCGACTCACTCACAACTTCAGGTTTAACAACCCTATCGCATATCTTTGTATCAGTGGCAAATAGTCAGTGATAGGAAACTATATATGGGCAATGAGAAGACAATGGGCCTCATTAGAAGTTAGGCATTCTTCCGGCGGTAAATCCACCAGAATACCACCCAAAGGATTACTGTTACCGCCACTAGGTCTGGTAGAATTACTGCCAGATTACATGTGGCAGTGGTGGAGTAAATCCCCATTTTTCAGAGTCCATTGGACTCAATGGGGCTTATTTGTTGGAATCACTGTCGGTGGAATTACTGTTGTGGTCATTCTGACGATTTTGCTGATTTTTCGGGGTTCATGATGCTGGGGGTAAATACCCCACTCCAGGGTCATACTCATAGTATGGCTGTGTAGGAAAAGTGGCAGTAATTATGTTGCCGCCAATTATTTCCCACACCGCCATAATTGTAATGAGCCCCCAATGTGTTGGCAATTAGGGAAAGTATAATGTGGATGTTTTGGCAATGAGAGAATAAATCATGTGTATTTGTTATCATTTTGTGGTTGAAAACCTGGCTGTTTGCCTAAGCTGACCTCCTTTTACACATGCCATAAATGTTGTGCCATATGTTATTAACTGGCACTGATGGTGTATGTCTTCATGTCCGTGGTGCGTCATGCACTGCCGCTGTAAGTTATTATGTTTCATGTAACTGGTTTCTCAACAGCGCCCTAGTGCCTCAGGGTGTGGCCGCTTTACAAATGAGAAAAAACGAACTAGAAGGAATACTAGACGCATGTCAGGGCGCCTTTGTATGGCATAGCAGGTGTCTGCAACCTTTGGCTGTCCCGTCCGTCAGCCCTAGACAGCACAGTCAAGAGATCATTGCAGTGGTAGTCCAAATCATCTGTAGAGCCACGGGTTGCAGACCCCTGGCATAGTGTATTATAACCTGAGATGTATTGGTTAAGTAGTGATACATTATTGGCCATTATTGGCCATTTCAGTTGATATAGGGCGTTATTCTTCCGATGAGGCGGCATACAGAAGCAAGCGGCACAGCTGACACAATAAGCAGGTTCTATTGAATGCACAGCAGGGGAACTATACAAGGGACATTATTGATTTTTGAGTACACTATCAGAGAACTAAATAACTGACTTGCATTCCCCGGAATGGGCTGTGGCTTTACAGCTGTGACTACAAAAGGTATGGATAAAAAGTCGTTTACTTAAGACTCCAGATCTAATTTCTCCAAGATGTTAACGTTATTTGTTTGCACATCAAATGATTTGGCAAAGCATATTGTGTGTTCAGAGTTCTTTTTTTATTATTCTTAACAGCTGCTGATAAAGGTCCTCTAAACAGGATAAAAATGTTCCCAAGAGTCAGTAGTATTAAGCCAACGGATTACTGCTCTTTGTAGTTTCAGTGACTCACTGATAAGGGTTGTGCTTGGTTATACGGTTATTTTTTCCCTTCAGGTTTACAATATAGCAAAGCAAGATTGATTCTGCATAAGATCTCATTGGTCGGCTCATTTTGCAGCTGCTGCCCATGCCAGCACAATTGTCATTTTCAGGGTACCTTGCAAATGTGCATGTATTTACAGCAAACTCTAGCCTGTTGCACCTGCATCCCTTGGAAACCATCTGGAGGGCCTGTCAACATAGGGCCTGATCACAAGTTGGGTGGTAGCTTAAATGCAGTGGTAACAGTGTTACTGCCGCATATTAGGGTCCACCCAATTACGAGTCAGTAATTGTGCAGAAAATTCCCCATTGGGTCCAAAGGACGCAATGGGGAATGGGGACTCACAGTTAGTGCCCAACCCGTGATCCGGAGGTAATAATGGGTGGGCGCTAGCGCTAATAAATGTGGGTGGTATTCTACCTGGGATACCACCCAACTCGTGATCAGGCCCATAGTTTGCAGTCTAATCAACAGGGCCATCCCTCATAATATAACTAGATGACCCATTGCATGGCGGGAGCCCCAGCAAAGCCTTCAGCCCTGCTATCGAATTACTCTACGTAATTTGTAAATACTGGCCTCAGGCTGTCAATAATACAAAAATATTGCTTTGAACTCCAGTCACTGCCTGTGGTATACGTCCCATTCATACACCTTAACCACCTAGTACACGCCAATCAATCAAACAGTGCCCTATTATAAAGAATACCTTCTCTTAGAATTACTTCCGCTCTCTGTTATTACATACTTTGTATATCTATTCGAAATGGCAACCTAGCCTTCAATAAACACAAATACAAACATACAACTGTCACTAAGCAGTATACGTAGGCCGACAGAACTCGATTTTATAGCGTACTCCATTGTAATCACTGTGAATAGCTTCATAGGCCAATGCTAGTGTAAGGGTGCAGAAGGAGGAGGCAAAGACCTTTATTCATTGAAAAAGAGAAAAGGAAACCTACCTATCTCTGTCTCTACGAGGGGGGATTCTCTTCCTCTACTAAAAGATGTAAGATGACTATCAGGATTTCTGTCAACTCAAAATGTCCACTTACTTGTGTCATGAAACCTTGCTTCTACCCTCACAATACAAACTAAAACTAAAGTAGTATTGTCTGGTCGATCCCAGGAGAATGACTCCCTTCTCCTGGGTTTGTTATAACAGTTCTACTCAGTTAAAAACAGTCTCGTGTCCCACACGTTGTCAGGGGCAATAGCTCCCATCCCCTGTTAGTAATGTTCCAAACAAAACATCTCACGTGTTACTAGGGGGAATGGCTCCCTTCCCCTGATAGTAGACTCCCAAACACTCTGGTATTCCCTCTTGGTGGATCAGGAAAATGACTCCCTCTTCCTGACGTTCACTTTCAGATAGGCTGGGGGAATTATTCCCTTCCCCAGACCACTTTTTGACCTTACTGCCGGTCTGCGTTATCTGTTCCTTTCAAACATCCTGGGGGAATGACTCTATTCCCTGGCCTTCTTTGACTGTATCACGGTTTCTGCTACCAAGAGAATGGCCCATTCCAAGGTGGGCGGTAAGGGATACCGGGCACCGGTAAGGAGACCAGTGCCGGTAATCCCTAACCGCCCTACTACAAGGTCCCTTAGCGGGTCCCACCATTAACGGCTGGTCTGACCAGCCGTTGTGGACGGGACCCGTTAAGGCACCAGGGTGCAAATAACGGGCTTGCAAGTCGCAAGACCGTTATTAGCGCCCACCCCATTCCCATTGAGCCCCCTGAGGGCCCCCTGAGGGCTCAATGGGAATGGGGAATGGCATTTTCAATGGGGATTTACCGGTCCCGCAAAGGTTGGACTACACCGGTAAGTCCCCATTGAACCATAACGGTGCCGGACCCGTTATTGGTGGCAGTCATGGCGCAAATTGCGCCATGACTACCACCAACCTCGGAATGAGGCCCAATGAGTCCCTTCTACTGGCTTGCTCTCAGTTCATCACAACGAGGGGGAAAAACATGCTTCCCCTGGTCTTCTTTCCATCAGGCATCACACCTGTACAACAAGGGGATGACTCCCTCCCCCTACAACACCCAATTCTGTTTCACCACTTCTTTGACTTGGCCCACTTGGTTCACTTCCCTGCCAGGTACTGCCACAAGGAAGATGACTTGTAACTCTTCCTAGTATTGGGTCCCAGACCTTGGTTTCTCTTTAACCTCTTCTTTGAATTGGTCTGCTTGGTTCACTACCCTGCCAATGACTGCCATGAGGAAGATGACTCGTATCTTTATCTTGCTCTCTATTGTTGGTGTCCGCAACCCTTTTCTGACAGTTAGTGGCCTTGGGGCTACCCCCAACATGGTGAAGACATCCTCGGATACAAAAGTCACACTTTCTCACATTGGGGTCTTTGACCCTTTTTCTGGAGGTCAATGGTTTTGAACAGGAGCAGGTGGATGCTTTCACACAAGTTCCCGCCCCCTCACTGCCATCATATTTGAACAGTAGAAGAAGAGGAGTAAACGGGACCCCTATACCGCATCGAGTGTATCAGAGACGTTATGCACTCAGACAGCCATACAGAATGTACCCCCGCACTGAAAGTGTGGAAGGATGCCGCATGGAAGAATGTCAGCACGCACCTATGGGCATCATGGAACGTTAAAGTGAAACCTGACAAGGGCAGAGTGATGTTATGAAGAAGATATATAAACATTTGTTGAAATTGTATGAAAATACTTAAGAGTAACAATGCAACTGAAGCACCAAGAGAAACATGTACCTAAGGCAGTAATCATGAATACAAAGAAGATGAAGTAACTTACTGGTCAAAAACTGTAAATAAGCAGTTACGCAAGATAGAAAGGAAACATATAGAGGTTTGCTACAGAGGAATATGTAACGTGGCAAGGACGGCCATGATAGGAAAATGGACGCTGGCTCATCTTGAAGTTAACCAAGCTATCTCAGAGACAGACCAAGGTTGCAGAATCAGGAGAGGCTGAAAAGCTCAGTGTGCAGAACAACAGAAAGGACATGTTGGCTCAGGATCAAGGATGCTATTTTAAGGAATAATTGCAAGGCACGAGGGGAGTTGACCAGGATAAGCAATGAACAAAGGAGACATTCCTCTTAGATTAAAGAAGAAGAAAACATCTGCAACGGCTAAAGTTAAAAGTGGATGAAGTCTATGCAAGGTATAGTGAACAAGCATCTAGAGGCCAAGAGAAGCAACAGCACCCTGCAAAATTGAATCAAATAAAAGTAAATAAGAGGCTGAAATTGACAAATTCGTGGTCTATTCACATGTGACTCAGAAGTCGTAGGCAAAGGCTATTCATTAGAACCTCAAACGAAGATAGTGGTGTGTTCACACTCGCTTGAATATTCCAGAACAGTGAACAGGCTACAAGGTCAAATACAGATGGAAGACTTTGGCTTATGGCTTACCGATGAGAGATGATGGTCTAATTGGAAAAACAGGGAGTAGTCTGACAGGATTCAAACACCTAAATTGTGTTTCATGTACGTGCTGCTAAAGGGCCGAAATTCCAAGGTTGGGATAGCATGCCAACCAATCAGTGGGTCTAAGGGGCACCCTAACATACAATTTTGCATAGACCAATCGTCTGCCATTTTGTCTCGTATAATCAGTAGTATACATATTAGAGGTAGTCCAAGGCATGCCCTACAGATAAGGGGCAGCCAATGTTGTGCCTAATTCTACCCAGGTATTCATCCTTTGCCTCAGGAGGTGGAGTCCCTCCCCACGAGATCCTCCCTCATTGTACCATGCCAAGGGGGACCATCGGGTATCGGGTAGCAGCCTCACGTCCCTGGCCTCATGGAAAGGGCTCCCCTGCGGAGAGAAGTGACACCAACCGAAGGTTCATCACACTATGTAAACAAACTGATTCTTTATTGATATCTTTTTTTTATAGAACATTTCAGAAATTACAAATATCAGTTGACATTGTTTGAAGACTCGCTAGATTAAGATGCAAAACAGAATCGGAAACACCCTATCATTGCCAATATCTTTAGCACAGCAGCCCAAGTTAATTAGAATGAATGATCCAATGATACATAGTTTCATGTCTCCTTTCAGCCATTTACTTGACAAGCACACAGGCGCTGAGGGTAAGGATGTTGAGGGGCGGGGGTTAGACAATGAACTTCACCAAGTAAAGCTCACGCCTTTAGTTTATTTGTTAGACGAGCGTTCTTTCATACATCTAGTTCATTAACTGAACCACAGATTGAGGCATAGTCGTCCAATGCTATATGACTGTTGCTCTTTCACCGACCGATTTACCATTGCTTGAATCCATTACTCATACTGGGTCCAATCATTACTCTCCAGTTTTTCCAAGATTTATTTCATGGCTATTATTAATGCTCTGTAGGTTTATGTAACTGTTTAAGCAATTTAGCAGGTTCAGGAAGTGGGAACATGCTAAATAAAACGAGTAACTTAGGAAGCAAATGCATTTCATGCCGCACCAATCTTTCCCCAGAGGGTTAGGTTGAGGTTTTCTATCTTTTTCAGTCTGAATTTTATTTGTACACTGGTTTCCAGTGAGGGCATGGCAGGTATTGAGACACTCACTCCAGGATATTTAAAACCGTCCTTGATTAACAGAAGTGGTGACTCAATAATATGCCTCTGAAAATTTTCCCAGTAATTTGGAAGATTTTGGTTTTAATGTACTAACTTTTAAATTTGTCAGATATCCAAATTTCCCTAAAGCATGTAACAGTCATGGAAACGAGCGATCAAGATGAAACATTAGGACTGTGATCATCTGCCTATTGCAATACCCTGGAAGTACAACTACTGCATATACTCTCCTTAATGTTCTCATTGTATGGAATTGCTATTGACAGTGGTTCCATAACAAGGTCAAATAGAAGCGGGTAATTGGGGTAATCTGCAGCCCAGTCGGGTGCCACTGTGAATCTCAAATAGGTTGTTTTTACTAATTTACATGAATGTATGCTTTTTCAACACCAGATAGGGCCTGGAACAATTAAAACAACTTAGAGCCAAAGTTGCATCTTTTCATAAGAGTATGCAGGTATGCCCAACGCACCCCATGAAAGGCATTTTTCTGCATCTATGCCAACAGCAGCTAATAGTTCAGGATGAACTTTGCAGAGATGAACAAAAAGTATTAGTCCCCTCAAATTGTCATAGCTCTTCTGTCCGTGGATAAATCGTATCTGGTTTTTGGAATTCAAGCAGGGTGTAAGCCATCGCAGGTGGATGGATAATGTATTTTCTAAGATCTTAACATCCACATTAAGCAGTGAAATGAGCAGGAACTGTGTGCAGTTTGTAGCTCTCTACTTGGTTTCCGGTATCAATGTAATTTGATCCATCGACATTTAGTCTTTTCTAGCTCACCCCCTTAGATAACCTTTCCATGGATGCCCCCCAAAGCAGGAACAAGTCTCATTAAGGGGCTGATTCATGGAATTAGTTGCGCCGAAAGACAGGATTTGTGCGCCATTCTGCCTACAAATCCCTGTTTAACAAATGGGGATTTGCGGGCAGAATGGCGCACAAATCCCCGTTTTTCAGTGCAAATAATTCCATGAATCAGCCTCTAAATATTTAGCACAATTCCATGGGAAAGTCCATCTTTGCTGGGGCTCCTATTAACCTGCATCCTACTTAAAGCATCCAATATCTCCTCCCGTGGTCTTGGTAAGCCTGGTAGCCGAGTTTCTACCAGTAAATTGGGGCTATCTAAAAATCCCAGAAAATCTGTCTCCTGGGCAGTGTCATCAAATTTATATAATGCTTTATAATACACCCTGAATTCCCTGCATTCATGTCCTACTTTGTTATCAAAACCCTTTCCTCTTCCTGTGTGATGGAAACTGTTATCCTCTTCCCTTTTCAACCTGCCTGCCAATCTTGTACCTGCTTTTTTCCTGTGCTTTCAGTAAGATGTCATGGTGCACAATAGTTCACGTGCTTCCCTTTCTGTGAGCTGGTGGTCTGATTTCATCCTGGCTTTTATCACACCCTCCCTGCTACTCTCTGATGGAGCAGTATTATGTCTGTATCATTGTTCCAAATAATAGTTGCAGCATCTCTTCTTCCTTAGCCCTCAATTTCTTGCTGATGTGATGCAAAGCAAATGATGTTACCCCTAATCGTGGCTTTACATGCATCCCAGAGGATATATATTAATCGGAGCTGTGCCCTTACTCCGATTAATATATAATACCAATTCCTTTTGAACATATCTTTTTGAAGACATCATCCAAGAAACGTGATGCATTCAGGCACCACTGTCTTTCCATTGGCACACTGCCACCTGAGCAATCCAGCACTAAGGAAATTCCTCCATGATCGGATACTACCATTCCCCCTATTTCCGCCACCAACAATTCAGATAATAATAATTTTGATTTAAGAAATAGTCTATTTCATAGGTGGAGTACGGTGTAGCAGAGTAGAAAGAGAATTGTCTAACTGATGGAGTGAGGAACCGCAATAGGTCAGTCAAACTCCAGTCTCCAAAAACGATGTGAGTGCTTATTTACCTCTTTCCTCAACTTGAGGTTGACTACCTGGCAACAGTTTATCGTGCTATCCATTACCAATTTAGAATCTCCCCCTATTATAAACCCACTCCACCTCCAGTGTCCCTACTATGTCCTTAATCTCCTGAAAAAATATTCTTTGGCACATATCCAGTGCATAACTGTTTACCTGTATCATTGCCTTACCCTCCAGTATGACCTCTGCAATCACATATTTGCCCTCCATATCCATCAATTGCTTTCTGAGGCACAGATATATACTTAGTCGAATGGCTACCTGCCTTGATTTTATCCTAAAGTAGAGTGAAGGTTGCACGCTGTACATTCTGTTGAAGATAATGGGCCTCATTACGACCTCGGCGGTAGCCATGCCGCTATTGGCGGCATGGATGCCGCCGATATCGCATATGGGTCCTCAGAATGAGGAATTACCAGGCCATTCCGAGTTCGGAAGGCCCGGTAATTCCTCCCTCCAAGGACCCGGACCCGGTCCTTCCCCACTCCCATTTCAGCCCCCATAGGGCTGAATAGGAATGGGAGAGGGAGCAAACAATGGGCCATTACGAGTTGGCCCGTTGTTTGCTCCCTCTTCCCCTCGCGGGACCCGGTAAGCACACCTGGTTTGACCAGGCGTTGCTTCCTGGGTCCCACGAGGGGACCTCGTAATGAGGCGGCATGGGGTAAACGGCGCCGGCACCTTTTACAGCCCCGTTTACCCTGTACCGCCAGGGTCGTAATGTGGCCCAATAATTTTAACCTTGCTTCAGGAAATGCGTCTCCTGTACAACATTGACCTTCTTTTCTAATAATCACAAAAAAGTACCCTTCTGTGCAGCGGTTTACTCCCATACATAACCAGAATAACAAACTTCATTTTATTTTTGCCATGTATTGCTCCATAGTATCAATAACCTTGCCTCCCAGCACTCGGTAGTTTGCTACCTACATCAACACAGTACACTCCAGAATAGTAAGCATAGTAAGTGCACGTGTTGAGGATCAAAGTAGGCACAGTAGCTACATTTTGACACACAAATAACTTTTGAAGGTTGTTCTGCTAGTTCCTAAGGATAAATGGGGAGAGATCATACACCCGGTTAACAGTAACAGATGCCAACCTGGTCTGGTGGTCTTCTTTGATCCACTCCAGACTATCACAAGTATTACTATCACCAGTTTGTCATATAATACAGTTATCTGTATCTCTTTGTGTATGTGATGAATCCAGGGAGCTTGTCACCTCTCCCAAAGATGGCAGCCCACCACTTTGAGACTAGGAAGGTGTCCCCTCGATGTTTAGCACCCCCTAGAGGATATGGTAAGCGGGATCCCTCTGAGGGTGACTCCCCCTTAGATGGGTGACCGAGACCCTGATGGGGACACCAGTTAACCTCTTGCTATTACCTGTATGGAGTGTGTAGGAATTGGCTGCTGCAATAATGATATACTTCCTTTTGACATGTCTGGCTTGGCTTCTGACCCTGGATGTGCCCAATCTCCCGCAAAGAACAACAGACTGATCAAACAGCGCCCTGGAGGAGTGTCCAGGATAGTATAGTATAATTGATTATTTATAACGCACGTAATACCAAAGAGGTTTCTAAGCATAAACCTAGGATTCGAACCTGTGTTGCTCTGCATCATCTTGCATCCAAGATGAGGGCGTTGCCACTGAGCTATACTACCCTGTCATACAACCAATCCATGAGGTGCCTCAGAGGACCCCACAGAGTTCAACTAAGGGATACAGACTCCGGAGACAGAGAGCACACCAGGACTGGTGTGCTGAGCCGGGAGAGGCTGCGGGAAAGTGCAGTGGAGCAGAGAAGGAAGTCCAGTGCAGCATCCAGTTGTAGCGTTGCATAATCTGCGCCACATCAGCAGGAGGAATTGATGTTGCGAGGTCTGGAAAAGACCCGGGGCTACGCTGATGAAACTGTCGGGGCTGGGGGCTAGCTAGCCTTTTGGTTGTAGCTCCTGAGATTCTACCCGGAGCTACAACCAAAAGACCAGGGGCTATAGCCCGTTTAGCCCCCTCCCCTAGCAACACCTTAGAGACCACTGTCTGACTGCCAGTCCATGGTTGTTCACAGGCACCTTTCAGATGCCGGGTGGAAGCAACACGCAGCAACCACCAGGAAGCAGGGAACCTGAACTCCGGAGTGGGCAAAGAGGAGAAAGCAAACGCTGGAGTGTGGAGAGAGTAGAACCCAAACCGCCATGTGGGGAGAGCAGAGAACCCGAACCTTGAAGTGGTGAAAGAGGAGAAAACATACCCTGGAGTGGAAAGAGATGAGAAAGCAAACCCCAGAGTGAGAAGAGCAGAGACCCCAATCCCCGGAGTGGGGAAAGAGGAGAAATCAATCCCCAGATTTGGGAAAAGAGAGAAACCATACTTCGCAGTGGGAAGCGAGGGAACACCGAAGCCCAGAGTGGGGAGAAAGCAAAATAGAAGCCACAGTGTGGGGAGTAAGAAGAAACAGAAGCCCAGAGTGGGGAAAGAGAGAGAGAGACTGACATTCCAAAGTGGGGAGTGAGGAGAAGGACTGAAAACACAGCAGAGTGGTAATGGACAGTCGGAGACTGGGGCTGGGGTCCCGATATAACCTTCCAGCACAAGAAGGACTGCCTGTTGTTTGAAACTTGGAATATGGGCAAAGGCCAATACTAAGGAAACTGGGTGGGTGTCAGAAACCAGCAGCCATCCCTGACAAAGTCTCCTTTCCTTACTTTTGTTATTAGGATGTTTTATTTTGGAATTGGAAAAGTGTGCAAGTTATAATCGAATTCTAGACAGAGAAATACAGTTTTATGGTACAGCCAAGACAGCAAACAGCAATTAGACTTTCTTTTCTAGCATAGGGATTGAACCTATAGAGTTAGGGAAAGTTTTGTTTTTTACTTAATCAGAATAAACCCTTCTAAAACATGACTTGTTGTCCGAGTCCAAATTCTGACTTGCCTTATGTGGTGTCAGAAGTGGAATGCTCACGACCAGAGACAGAGTCAACCCCAATCGTGATCTCCATGTCGAAGACCATCGACCAGTTATCTCATTTAGGCAACTAGGGCATAAAACCTTTTCTACTTGCCGCTCCCTGGAAAACATAGATCGTACGAGAGGACCCACAATCGGCCTCGACCGCCTCTTCCCTGACCTGTGAATTACCCAGTGGCTCTGAGGACTAGGAAGAGTTTAGATCGACTGACCCTGAATTTCTTTCCTACCCCTAGAAAATATGCAGACGCCTTACAGCAAGGTATCTCAAAGCTAAGCATGACCACTCCCCCTTGGATTGAGACACTCCTGGAGAAGATCATAGAAAGCCAGGAGAGAGCCAATAGAGGACATCGCTAGGCAGTAGATGAACTAGTTTAGTCCCCAAGTGTTCGTCATCTCCCTCATGGAGTTTTGCAGCCATATCAAGAAGTGGATGACCTCAATGCTTTTTATGTTAATTTTGGTCTCCTAGTCACCCAGTTGCCGTGGGATGTTACTCTCAAGACCTGCTATCAGGCCCCACTACTCCAAGGCAAACTACAGTTGGTATATCAAACCATCAATGACGTAAAAAGAACCCTCTTACATAAAGTGGGACAATGTTTTTTTTTCCCATAGGAAGTAAGTAACACTCAGTTTGCTCCCTTATTATGAGATCACCACAGAGCTAGTGGGAAGGATCCAGAATCTGATAAGTCAGTGGTTGGGGAAAATGATTCTACCAGAAATTCTGGAAACCGTGGGCCTGCAGCACTTAATTAATTAATTGCCCTTCTCCCTCCAAAGAGTAATATTACAACTCTACCAACATACTTTGGAGGCAGCTATTCAAGTTGCTGAAGCCCACTCAGAATCCTTTCAGTTCATTAAACATCACATGCTGAAGGGTCAAGACCCTAGAAGTGAGAGTTAACCATTAGTTAAGGAAACCCATTCTTGAAAATGTGCTAGCCTCCACCCAATCTGCCTAAAAAGTTGAGAGAGGAGACCACAAGAAAGACTTGTCCCACAATCCCTGTAAAGCCCTATGGGCCAGGGGAACCTAGAGGAAGTAGAGGAAGATCTATTCCGCCTATCCAGCTAACCTGTTTTTCTTGAGGAGAATAAGGGCACTTTGCCCAGCTGTGCCCTGAGAACAGACAAAAAGAGCCCATGGAGATTGGTGGTACAATGTCGGGGCATGGCAAGGTCGGCATAGAGAAGAACAAGATCCATCAGAGGAAGCACAGCTCCTATGTAAGACTTGCTCCTTCCAGGCCCGAAAACCAGATAAATCCAATCACTATGGCCTAATGCCCTGATTAACTCAGGTAGTAGACAGACAGCTGACCGATTGGACCTACTCTATCCTAACAACCTAGACTTGAGGGAGGCAGTACAAATCGCATACGTGCATGGGGAAGCTGAAATCTATCCCAAAATACCCATGACCCTAGAGGTGCGAGGAGAGCCTACTTGCCTAAATGTGGTTGTAATTCCCAGACTCCCTGAGGAAGCAATTATCGGCACCGACTACAGTCTGTGGCCAAGGAGGTCAACCAAGAAACGTACTCCACGTTGTCGTCCTGCAAGAAATCTGTGAGGACGGGCTTACATCTAAATGGATTTGGCAGAAAGGTGTCTTGGCTGAGATTTCAGATCCCCTAGAGCAGGGCTCAAATACAACGGCCGTGGTATGGGATGAATCCAGGGCAATTGTCACCCCTCCCCAAGGGAGAGCCACTCCCTCTGAGATCAGGGAAGGGAGCTCTCTATAGCTAACATCTGCCAGGTGAACACAGTAAGGTGAATCTCCCTTAGTGGACAGAGACCCTGATAGGGTCACCAGTCACTCTCCCTCCCCGCCCCCTCTTGTTAATACCTTTATGGGGTATGCAGGAGCTGGCTTTTTTAATAACCATATACTGACTTTTGACATGGCTGACTTGGCTTCTGATCCTGGATGTGTTCAATCTTCCACAAAGAACGGCTTACGAATAAACCAGCCCATCGAGGAGTGTCCAGGATAAAAGCAATCCCTGAAGAGTCTCTGTGGGCCCGCATAGTTTAATTAAGGGATACAGAAGATGTGGCTGGAGACAGAGAGAACATATCAGCGCTGGTGTGCCGAAGCAGGAGAGGCTGTGGGAAAGTGCAGCAGGGCAGAGAAGAAAGGCCAACATGGCATCCAGTTCAATTGTCGTGCATGCGGCACCGTGTCGGCAGGAGGAAAGGAGAGATTCCTCCAAAAGAGCAACGCCACCTGACACCTGGCCCCGTTTTGCTATTCTGCACCCTGGAAATGCTGGGTGAAAGCAGCTCCCAAGCGGCCACCACAAAACAAACGAGACGCCACAGAGAGTTGTGCAACACCCAGTTGAAGAGTCAACCGAAGTGGGAAAAAAGGAGAACGCAAACCCCAGAGTGGGGAGAGCAGCGAATCTGAACCCCGGAGTGGGGAAAGAGGAGACAGCAAACACTGCAGTGGGGAGAGAGGAGAACCGAAACACCAGAGTGGAAAGAACAGAGAACCCGAACCCCAAAATGGGCAAAGAGGAGAAACCGAACCCTGCAGTGTGGAAAGAAGAGAAATCAAACCCCAGAGTGGGGAAAGAGGAGAAATCCAAGCCTGGAGTCGGAAGAGAGGAGAAACCGAAACCCAGAGTGTGGAGAAAGCAAAATAGAAGCCACAGAGTGGGGACAACGACGACTGGAATTCCAAAGTGAGGAGTGAGATGGACTGAAGCACCCCAGAGTGGGGATGGAGAGTAAGAGACAGGGGCTAGGATCCCAGGATAACCTTCCAGCACAAGAACTGCCTGTTGTTTGAAAATTGGACTATTGGCAAAAGCCTATACTAAGGAGAGAGGGCGGGGTCAGAAGCCAGCAGACATCCCTGACAAAGTCTCCTTTCCTTAGTGTAGTTATTGGGATGTTTTCTTTTGGAATAGGAAAAGTGTACAGGTTAGGATAGGATTCTGGACAGAGGATTGCAGTATTATGTTACAGACGAGACGACAAATACCCATTAAACTTTATTTTCTAGCCCAGGGATTGGACATATTGGGTTAGGGAAAGTTGTTTCTTTTGAACTTAATCAGATTAAACCTTTCTAAAAACATATCTTGTTGTCCGAGTCTTAATTCTGACTTGCTACAGTACATATTGCACGCTGAAACACAAGTGAAAGAGAGCTCTTCATATTATATCTAAATCAGAGGCTAACTATTCAAACAGAACAAAACCCTAAGAGCTCTTAGACCAAGTGATTATAGCCAATACATTTCTAGTAAATGTGCTAACAAATAGGCTTAGCCCCCTCGTCATAGAATGAAGCCCCCTTGTGGAGTTAGTAACTGATACTAGTGAAGAAAGATCCAGGGTCGTCATGGTCACACATATCAGAGCTCATTTAACATACTGCGTAATTAAGAATATGCATATGTAAGTAAAAATAAATATAAAGTTGACTGTACCTACCCCTTTCTCTCTTTCTGCTTCATCCACCAAACATCTGTTGGTGGGTGCCCCTGGGGGATGCAGAGTCCATTCCTGTTAAGCTCCCTCTACAGAGTCCTCCTGGCTGCAGCCACTCTGATAACAGAAAGCCAAAATTGAGGAGGAGGGCCAGGGGTCACGAAATCCCCACCTGTGGGTGGCTGCCAAACTAGATCTTACAAGCCCGGTTGTGCCCTCCTCTACATTTCCTGCAACTCGTGGGAGCAGTGAGTGCAGCGTCCATGCCTGTTTGGCATCCATTTGCCCTCATCACAAGCGGCACCTTTATTCCATACTTCTGAATACAGAAAAGGAACATGTTTCCTCCGGCAAGTGATGTGACCCATAGCTTGGAAGGGATGATTGTCTCTGCAGCATCACAGGCTTGTTCCACTGGGCCTCACTGGTGGAACTGTCAGTATATATTGCCCCATATAGTAAAAAAATCTCTAGTTAGCAACGTCATTTTGGCCCTTAAAGGTCTATGGAGAGAAAAGAAAATATCCCTGTTGCAATGCCTCAGGAAACCCCATTGCCATGTCTTGGGTGATATGATGCAGGCTCAATGGATTAGCCCAGTTATTTAATGTGAAAGTATTATTGTTGTGTTTTAGTCTCCTCTCTGTGTTTCAAACCAACCCCTATCTCTCGGTGGACCTCAGAGGGCTGCATCCAACCAAATCAACTAAACTGGATTAAAAAACACATCAAACCTCCTCCCTTACCCCCATAAGTGAGCCAAAGAAACCAACATAATAACATATTCTTCAACAGAGCACAGTGTATTTCTTAATATTATCCAGGAACTGCAAGTCTTTATCAGGCTACATGAGGGTGTGGCTACTTCATCAACCACCAGTTTTAATATTGCCGGATTTGCCCTATAATATTGAATGTTCTTCTCGCTTGCCCAGTATTTAGCTTCATTGACTTGCCTCCTCTGTTCAGCTAGTGATTTCCTTTAGTCATAGAAAAACATCATTTTATTGTTGTCACCCAACATGACATTTTGTATTTCTCGTGCCCTTTTAATATCATTTATTTGACTGGAAATCACAAAAATGTACTGTGGAGGCTCTTACAGGATTACCTCTGGCAGGTTTGGGAGCCAGACCTGATGGGTTTACTCAATTTCTAATATGTACCCAAGTGCGTGGTCAAGCATTCCGAGCAGGGTTTTCTGCAAAAACTCCATGGGCCGCCTTTTTCCCCACATCCTCCGGAAAGCCCTTTCATAATGGGGGATCTGCTTGTGTAATCGTCCTTTTCAGAAATCCTCTTACTACTTCTAATTGTTAGGTTAAAGGAGCCACACTTCTCTCTAGTACTGTGAGTGTATCATCTGAATTGTATACCCGGCCTTCCAAATCCTCGGTGCACTTTTTTAAATTAAATTATGGCCTTGTTTCATTTCCATCACAGTTTAATGAATCTTGCCAATTGATAGGACCATGCCAACCGTTATCTCTTAAATAACTGCCCTTTAACTATAGAGCTAGGGAATAGGCTTAGCTTGGATCTACAGTATTTTTCCCCCTAGCCCTCTTAGAAGGTTCTGTCTCCTCAGTAGAATCCTCAGTCCCTTTCTCTGGTTTATCTTTTGAGCTTCCCTTCATCCTCTTTAAGGAAGATGGCTCACTCATCGCTATAGACTCTGCCATTGTATCTGAGTATTTTCAAAGATGTTCAAGTGGATGCAGGAGCTAAACTCCTAAACTGCTGTTCTCTATCCTGCCAGTTAGCACTGGAGCCAAATTGATCCTTCTAATCATGCTATTGACTTTGGTTTGTCAGAATAAGATACAAGCTATTTAAGTTCTTGTATTTTGTATTTTATATAGCACCTTACACCAAAGTGCTTTACATAGCATTAAAACAGTACATACAATAGGACCAAAATTTAAAACACAGAGTATTTCAAAAATTGCAATAGGACTTTGCTAACCGGATGAAAGTAAGTAAGAGCGTAGAGAAGCTCGAAAGGAGCAGTAGACAGTGATAGATCGGACGGAGAGAGGGAAAGTATTCCAGTTCAAAGTTGCGAGGAGAGAAAAAAGATTGGGAACGAGATTAGGCACAAGGAGGAGAGGAGACAACAAGACGGACATGAGAAGCAGACCGAAGAGAACGTGAAGGAAGATAAAAAGAAACAAGCAAAGAAAGATAGGGAGGGGCAAGACCATAAAGTGCTTTAAACACCAGATATAAGAAATTTTACTTTAAACGTTTGTGAAAAGAGAGCGAACCAAGTTGAACCAGAGAGGAAGCGATAGAGTCACGAGGAGCCAGTTGACCCAGGACACGAATAGAAGCATAAAAAACAGATTGAAGCAGAGCCAAGCGATAGATTGGAAGCCCAAAAAGGGCAGAAGAGTAGTAAAAAAGTTGTTAAAAGATTAGAGCAGACAACAATAATGTTGTTGCTTTAAAAGCCATGAACAAACAGGCTTTCTGAATATTATAGAGGTGAAAACGACAGGAGCGAGCAGTAAGTGAAATGTGGTGAGTGAAAGAGAGACCTGAATCAAGAAAAAGACCAAGATTACGCACAACTGAGGAAATAGGTAACTGAGCCAGCAGAAATGAGATAACAGAAGGTAAAGAAGCCAAAGAAGTCGAGTTAGAAGGAAAGAAAATGACCTCAGTTTTTGCCGAATTAAGAACAAGAAAATGATTGGACATCCATGATTGGATGGCCAGTAAACAAGCACTAAGTTTGTGGTGGATCTCATCAGAAAAATGTGGAAATGAAAGAAAGAGCTGTGTATCATCAGCATAGAAATGATACAAGAACCCAAAAGAGGAGATAACCCCAGCTAGTGAAGAAGTGTAAAGAGAAAAAAGATACCCTGCACTTACTGATGATACACCCTGCACTTACTAAACCCAGAGCTGAAACACTCAAGGACAGAGAGCACCTAGAGGTCATCTGTATATTTCTATGGTGTTGAAAGTTCTTGAGAGCATTGTCATGTGATAGTGCACTTTGTCAGATTGCTCACATTTTTACACATTATCTGTGCACATTTGTGACAATCTATATTCTCCCAGAATGATGTAAGCCTCACACTGGTCCCATTGGGGAGCTAGAGAACATTTTCAAGATTGTCTTCTTCGGAGCCCATACTACCTAAGTAAAGTTATGATGGGGTATCAGTGGAAGGGGGAACTATTTGTGTATTTCACTTTTACTACTGTGCATTACCAAAATGTCTTAGATTCATGCACAATCTATGACACAAGCCCTCATCACTGTGCGGGTATTCACTCATGTCTATATTGGATTTCCCAAATTACTTATGACTGCTCTCTTATAGCATTTACTCGACTGCCAGGCATTGGCCAACAGAAGTGGATGCATCTGCTTTGCTTGTTCTCCTGGTGACATTTTCCGAACACCCTGAGGCAATCCCTAGGCCCCCCAGGGCTGCCACCGTGGCAAATTCTATTCCATTCCCAGAGCAACTATCAAGCCTCAGAAAGACAGCCTTCTCCTCAACATTCACTGTTCTCCTCAGTTTGCACCCAAGGATGGCTGTCTCGGTAGCTTTATTCCCAATCCTCATGAATTTGGATATCCCTAGTCGATGTTATATCAGAGAATCCAGTGTATGCATTTTAGCAGCAAGAAACAAATAATTATTTAAACTACTACTCCCACAAACTATTATACCATGTGTCATAGTTCAACAATCCCATAACATCAGTCTCTTCAAATGACCCCTCTTTAAATTAGATTACCTATTTTTGAATGCAACCATCCAACATTCCATTCAGCATCTTGGGAAGGACCACTAAGAAGGTCATTGTTCCCACCATGCAATGTGCCGAGCCTAAATAACCATGAAAACCTTTTGAGACTCTGGAAGAATTGCTAACTTGAAATTGTTAGTTACTGCAGAGGATAAACAAACAAAGGAGGATGACAAGGGAGGAATCATTAATGAATCTTTTATAATGAGCTTAATACTAGTGACCAGTCTCAAGGCACATGACACCATTTGAACCTGTGTTGCTCTGCCGTGTCCTGTTTCCATGAAACGTGTGTTGCCCCTGAGCTATCCTCACAGCCCTATAATAATATTCACCCTTCTGCCACTAGCAGTGGTCCAGGTGTGCGGGAGTGGTTGTGAACAGTGCTCCTCTACTTTTTTTTATTACGTGTTTCTGTTCCAACCCACTTAGCCAGCATGGGAGAAGAGACAGGGCCTTGGGGCTTACAGAAGCATTCACGAGGTGGATCTACGGGCATGCTGTAATGCGGCTGTCAGGTCCACCTTTTCTTGAAGACATGCGCACGGTAACTCTGTGAAAGAAGGGAAATCAATAAATGCAGAACCAGTTATTATTCCCCAAGAAATTCTATTCTGCATTCAATGTACTCCAGCTGTAGTGAAAGATATACCAGATAAAATGAATGTTCTAATATCAAAGACTCACCAAATGGAAACCAAATACATCAGCATTACCAATTTGGCAGAACGTTCTTTCAATGATAGAGAATTGTCTGGCCAGCCCTTCGATAATGACAGTACCACGTTCACATCCCATAATCTAGAATATTGGGGTTCAGGTGGGATAGCAAGTCGAACCCCAAATCGGTGGACCAATTGATGAAACCACAGCAACCATCCATCCACCAGATGATGAAAAGATGTTATATTGTTATATTATGTCAAAATATTTATTCAGCGCTCCAGCGACCCGCAGGTTTACGGGCCAAGACAATAACAAAAACAAATACTGAGAACAGCTATTGCGTCACAAGACAGAGTCATATAGACAATATTGCTTAATAAGAGGTAACAAGGAGATCAATTTTAGTAGAAGAGGAGTTTTTCCAATTTCTTTTTAAAGATTTCCACTGACATTAGTTCCCTAAGGTCAGCTGGAAGAGCATTCAAGGCTCTAGGGGGCCGCATTTAAAAAGGAGCCTGTGAGGGATTTGGTAGTTTTACATCTGGGAATTTTTAATTGATTGGAATTATTGGATCTTAAGGCTCTCAAGTTGTGTTTTGTAGCCAATCATTCCATTAAATAGGAGAGCATAAGTTCAAGACGACATTTTTGAATAATCAAAAGTAGTCATAACTCTATTCTGGCCCTCACAGGAAGCCAGTGTAAGTGTCGCCTGGCATCTGAAACAGGGTCTCTCCATTTAAGGCCAGAAACTAACCTAAATGCACTGTTCTGTATCACTTGAACGCGATCACAGTCTGTTTGCGAGCTACCAATAAGCAAGCTGCAGCAATAGTCAAGTTTAGAACCGATAGTTGCACATGCAATTGTCTCAGTGTTCCCCTGTGAAATGAAAGTTTGGATTGAGGCAGGAAGTTTGTTATAGTAAGAGGAAGCAGAGACCTGCCCGCTAATCTGAGCCCTCATGTTAAGGTTTTGATCAAGAGTTATGCCCAGAGTTTTAACTTTACTCTGCACCTCAATTTTGCAATCTGCGACAGAGAATTTTTAGTACAATGGTCCCAAATTTTGAATTTTATTCGAAGAGCCAACCACCATAAGCTCAGTTTCGTCTTTGTTGAGAGCCAACCCATTTTGAATCATCCATACTTGGATCATATCATAAACCGGGTTGAGTTTACGCTCATCCTCCTTGTATCTACTAGTATGCGGGATAAAACATTGCGTGTCATCTGCGTAATTCGTAAATGTGATCACATTACTTTCCATTATATCAAAGAATGGGACCATGAAAAGGTTGTACAGTGATGGAGAAACGCAGGCTCCTTTTGGTATCTCAATTCCTTTTATTTTTCAATAACTTACCTATAATTGCATATCTATGTTGTAGCAAAACAAAAGAGCTGATGGCTGGAAGGTTTAGAATAAATCTTAACCTCTGGCATTGCTCTGGGCAACCCTCCAGACCATCGTTCTTCGCCTGCCAAGCCATTACAAAAGGGGAAAGACCATATGCAAATCAGGCTTGGTCCCACCCCCAAAGGGGTTGTCCAGCCCGAACTACTAGGTCACATCCCTTCTGCACAAGACCACAAGCATCCCCAGACATGTTTCAGCCTTGTTGGGCGTCATCAGTGAGGAGTAGCTTGGGTCTCTAGGCCCAGCAGGCACAGGACCTGTATGTTGTTACACCAGGTATCCTCTTTGCAGATAATTTCTTTATCCGGCCCTTCGGGTCCTTCTTGCTCTCTTAGGATCTTAAAAAGTTCCTTACTCTGCGAGCAAGCATTATTAATATGTTCATTAAACATTTCCTTTTTGGCAGAAAGCAAGGCAGTTTTATAATCCTTAGCTGATGATCTATAATTAGCCAAACTTAGAATATCCTGGGGTTTTTTCCAGTCGTAAAACAATTTCAGTTTTGCTGTTTTCAGCTTGTGAAGCTCTGTATTGAACCAGTTATTACCTTTATGAGTATGCAAAATTATTTTTTTTCTGAAGAGGAAAAAGTGTCAAGCGTCTCCTGGAATGTAGATAAGAGTTTGTTTGTCATATCTTGCAGTCATCAGATAACATGATCTTTGGTACTGCGGCTAGAAGTATGGGCATTAATGAATCTGGAGTGATTTTCTTCCAATTTCTCACTACGATAGAGTACCGACTCTTAATCGGTCTCCTGTAGATAGGTGGCTTATAAATTTGAAAATGAATAAATAATGATCTGACCAATAATATTAATAATAATAATAATTTGGCATTTATATAGCGCTACGAACCCTCAGGTATCTGAGCGCTGCTTATTATTACCCATGGTGTGTGGTGCTCATTTATCGACCTCGTAAGGATGAAAGGCTGAGTTTGGCCCTGCCAGGATTCGAACCTGCGTTAGCAAGCTCTGCACGGATGTCAAAGCGAGTGCTCTAACCAAGGCCAGGGAAGTATATCAAGATCCAAAACCTCTAACTGATGGGTAGCTACCCAATATAGGGTGTGACCCTTATTCTGTATAGGCTTTCTGACTTGTTGCTGAAAGCCCGGAAGATCCAAAGCGCCTTCCAAGGCAGCAGCTATATGATCCTCTTTCGAACCCAGCCAAATCAAAATAAATTTAGACTTTGATTTGAGGATTGGGAGTAGAAAGGTACTCAGCAGAGATAGAAACTCCTTCCTCGGTACAGGAGTTCTATAAAGCACGAGTGCATTAAGGGTAGTTTCTGTGTTAATACCTATTTTAACCAATAGAAGTTCTGTATCAGGAATGTCTGTGGACTTGACCTCCCAGATTTTGAATATAAACGCAACGCCACCCCCTCTGCCAGCTACACTATCCCAACATAGGATGCCATAGCCTCGTGGAATCGCCAAATCTAACATAGGGCCTGCAGCACTATGTCCCCAGGTCTTTGTTGAAGCACAGATATCAATGGTATGCTCCAAAATGTAGGTTGCCACCTCTGCAGCATGCCTGATGAGAGATCTAGTATTCAGCAGGCAGCAATTTAAAAATCCGCCCGGTATTTTTTCCATCACGCTTTATCATTCACCTGCGTGCTCAAGATGTCAGGCGCATTCAGGTTCTGGGCCTCTGAAGGGACATTGCCAGTGCAATGTGCGGCCTCAGTAGAGACAATACACTCTGCATCATGTTGTTCCTGGCAAGTGTGCACGCTCGTCACCCTCCCCTCTGTCTCAAACCGCCCCTTGTTCAGACCGACAAGCATCTGCAGGTAGACAAGAACTGATAGTAATGATAATACTATCAGTAGGCAAAATTTCCTTACTACATTATATTACACCAAGGCTCTCCGTATACAGCTCTGCCTCTTGAGGCAGGGTTACACTACGTTGTGGTCCAATGACAGAGAATTCATACTTCGCTCAGAATGGGCACGATTTACATCCAGCTTCGACCTGGCGAGTTCAATGGCCCGAAGGACCTCCTGGATTCCAATAATATAAGTAGTAACAATTAAGACATCAAAGATAAAACACTAAAGGTAAAAAGACAGAATTCCTCGCCTCCACTGACCTTCCACACTCTCGAGCCTGATTTGCACATTTCTATGGCGCAAGAACACCAAGCAGCCTGGGGGCTGTAGTTTGGTGCAAGTAAGCTAAATGGAGGAACCACCTTCAGCAGCAGTAAAATTAAGCTGCACTGTAGCATTTAGATTTTCGGCTACCGCGGTATTCCATGAAAGCACCAGTGATTGTTGGCGGCAAACAAATTGGACAGCCAGCAGTGAAGTGTTCTAAAGGCACAATTGATAACAGAGCTAATTTAAATTCGATATGATACTAGACCCACAATATTAAATTAAAATAATAAAATCACAATAGAAAGGACTCCTAATAAAAAGCTAAAAAGTTAAAATGAGTGTAAAACGATTATTAGTAACCCAGCGAGAGACAATCAGAATGCAGCAAGCATTCTGATTGGCTCTCGCCAGGTCCCTACCCGGCCAGGAATCCCTCCGTCGGGATTCCACGGCCTTTGTCCCCGGCGGGGGGCATGGCAGCCCCTCAGCCAATGAGGAGGCTCGAAGCGGGGCCATCGCCGCTTTGAGCCTCCCCGCGGCTGAGAGGCTGCCTTCACCCCCGCCGGGGACTCGGGTAAGTCTTTTATTTATTTTTTATTTTTCCCTTCCCTCCCTCCCCCCGAACTTACCTTCTTGATCCTGCGTCCCTGGCGGGGGACGAGGGAAGCCTCCAACCGTGTGGAGACTCGGAGCGGGGCCATCCCCGCTGGGGACACAGGTACCTTTATTTTTTATTTTTTTCCTCCCCCTGTCCCACTCCCGCCCTCCCAAACCCACTTACCTTTTTTTTCATCCTTTTTCGGGAGCGGACGCGCTGGGAACACAAGTTTCCCAGCGCGTCCGCTCCCGATGACCGCCATGGAAAGGGAAAACCCAAAACGGACTCCGTTTTCCCTTTCCATGGCGGCGGCCATTTTCTTGGTCATTTTTTTTCTGTCCCAAAACGCTGCAGCGTTTTGGGACTGAAAAAGATTACTTTTAGTACCCCGGTCACGCACATTTTGTGGGCCGGGATACTAATAGCAATAGAACCCTCGCGGCAGGGGCATTACCGACTCTGGTAATGCCCCGGGGGCTTCGGTAAGGCCCTCGCTTCGCTCGGGTTCTATTGCTTAAGTAGAAAGGCTACAAAGTAACCCGAGATGCACGATTCAACTGACTTTATACAGCCGCCACAGACCGCTTAAAGTGCTGTACATTGATATTGAAAAAGGAGTATGATGAGGGTAAAGAGGCTAAAAGGTTTACCAACTGCACTACATTTGTATGAAAGGAAGCCATATTATTATTCTGATTACATTAACGTACTTTGACTTTCCATGCACTCGCATAGCATTTCATTTTGCTCAGGGCACAGGATTGCCTAATTTTATTTTCAAATTTCTTTATTTTCAAATTTCTTTATTGGCATTTATATAAGAGACAGTTGCATCGTAACATTGTGCGATCACATTGGTATAAGTCAGGATTAATCAAGATAGGCCAAATAGAAATTAACAATTAAACAGAAACAACAAAACGTAAACAACATTAACAAGTCTCCGTATGGTCAGTGGCGTGAGTAACGTAGGAAGATCAGGCAACAAATAAGTTCAAGTTATGGACTGCGCAAATGTTCTGTGTCAGATAGCATGTTTCGATAGTGGCAAGTTACTCAAGGGGGTTTATCGTCATTGGGGGGGTTAAGTAAGGCCCAGGTGAGAGTTTTCCAGGCGGAAAGTGCCAAGCTCGTGTCTTCGGGGGATGTGGTAACCCCATCCTCCCAAGCAGAGGTTTCTGCCCCTATCCAGCGCTCCAGTTCGTTACGCCATACCTGGTATCGTGGGCCTCCAGGTCGCTTCCAGGCCATAGCGATGGTCCTTTTGACCAGAATGCATACTAGGTCCATGAGCTTAACTGAGTGTTTGAACTTGGCCAGTCTGGGATACGTTCCGAGAAGGCACTCCCTTGGGGTCCACTCATATCTGGTCATGCCTGCCTCGCTACAGAGGAGTTCCACCTTCGCCCAGAGTTGCCGGACCTGGACACATCCCCAGAACATGTGTAAAAGATTTGCTTCATCTCTGCCGCACCAAGGGCAGTTATGTTGGGGTAGCCCATATATTTTGGCTATTCTAAGTGGTGTCAGGTACAGGCGATATAACATATTAAGCTGAATCAATTTAAATCTAGAGTTTCTAGATATCACGTTGGGAAACGCTAGTGCTCTGCCCCATTCTGCTTCAGACAATTCATGCCCCAAGTCTCCTTCCCATTTGAGTTTGAGATCCTGACTGCGGGGATTGGGCCTATCGATTAGGTGGCTGTATATACGGGACACAGGCCTCCATCCATCTCCCAAACTATATAGGAGTGTTATGAAGGGGTCAGTTTCAGGTTCTTCTGGCCACGCGTCCCATTTGGTCCGAGCAAATTTACGGATCTTTAAGTACCAAAGGAATTGGCCAGCCGGGACGCCATCTACTGACTGCAAGGAGGAGAAATCCCGGAAGGAGCCCTCGTTATATAGATCCCCCCAAGTGTACACTCCCAGCCTTTCCCAGTATCTGATGGAAGCAAGGTCTACAGAGTTCTGACACAGGTCGGCCAGGAGCGGTGTGTCCGGAGTATAACTATGTTTCAAGTGGAGAAGAATTTTAACCCTTTGCCATATCTGACGACCCAGGGTAGCTAAATATGGGATCCCATCCACAAGACATTGAGGGGCCCAGATGAGTTCGTTTAGCCGGATCGGAGCAATTGAGCGTTGTAAAAGCGCTGTTTCGGGGGTGTCATCATCAGCTAGCCATTTAGCCACGAAGCTTAGTTGGGCAGCCAAGTAGTATCGCTCCAGATCAGGGAGCCGAATGCCTCCCTGCTCATAGGGTAGGGTCAGCGTGGATAATGCAAATTTGTGCCTACTAATACCCCACAGGAAGTCTTTAAGTATCTTCCCCAAAAGGCGAAAGAAGGGTGTCCTAATATAATAAAAAATGTTTTGGAAACCATAAAGAAATCTGGGGAGAACAATCATCTTGATGATGGAAGCCCTGCCCATCATGGATAGGGGGAGGCGGGCCCAAAACCTAATCGACCTGCGCAAGGGAGGCAGCGCCGCTGCCGTGTTGTTGACGTGCATAAGTTCAGGCGTGTGATAGATATTAATGCCCAGATAGCGGAACCTGATGGGGCGCCAACTTATACCCAGCAAGGGGAGGTCATCGACGTGTGTGTTTTGGAGGGCACCTAACGGAAACAGACAAGACTTGTGTCTGCTGAAGTGTATGCCTGATACCTTGGCAAAGTTGCCGAGGACCTCCAGCATGGTCGGGACATTCAACTGTGGGTCCCTCACATAAAGGAGGACATCATCTGCATACAGGGAAATTATGTGGTCCACCCCGTCTAGCCTTATACCAGCATCGAAGAACTGTTTCCTAAAAAAAATGGCGATGGGTTCGAGCCCAAGTATATATAACATAGGGGAGAGCGGGCAGCCCTGCCTCGTGCCCCTTTGTATGTCCCATGCCGTGGAGACGAGCCGGCCAGATTTTACTCGTGCTCGTGGTTTAGTGTAGAGAACTGTGATCCATCTAATGAATCGTTCTCCAAAGCCAAACTCCCGAAGCACCGCAATTAGCCATTCCCAGAAAATAGAATCGAACGCCTTAATGGCGTCCAAAGAGAGCAAGGCATAAGATTCCCCTACATGAGTGGAATGTGATAATACATGTTGTAGCCTACGAAGGTTGGCAGTGGTGTTGCGGCCCGGCACAAAGCCGCTCTGGTCGGGGTGCACCACTCCTCCGATCACCCTGGACAGCCGCTTAGCCAGAATGGTTGTAAGAATTTTGACATCATAATTGAGCATCGCGAGAGGGCGATAGGAGTCACAGTCATCTGCAGGTTTACCTGGCTTGAGGAGCGGAACCACCAAAGTCTCACGCATGCTCCCAGGCAGGATACCCGTCTCGTAGGCCTCTAGGAACACCTCGTGCAGCAGCGGAGTCAATTCCGGCTCATAGGTTTTGTAAAATTCGGCAGGTAGCCCATCACTGCCCGGGGCCTTACAAGTGGCCAGAGACTTGATGGCATCGGTTATGTCATCTATGGTGATATCAGCATCCAAAGCCTCCTTATGTGACGGCGGGAGTAGGGGCAGGCCAATTTCATCCAAGGTGTTTGAAATTTCCTCAGGGGGCACCACGTCATTATGGGAGTATAGTTGGGCATAAAACTGCCCGAAAGTGTCGTTAATCCCATGTTGGGTCCGATGTAATGTGCCATCAACATCTCTTAAGGCTGTAGTCGGATGTTTAGGGTGTTCTTTCCTACACAGCCAGGCGAGCAGTCTACCAGGTTTATCGGCGTGGGCGTGTGCTTTATTGGTTCTGGTGATATAATCAAATTTGGCCAGTCTGTCCCAAGCTTCCTTGCAGGTGGCCCTTGTACTGGCAAGCCTGTCTTCCTGCGGTTGGGGGTCCAGGGTGTTGGATTCTAGCTGTTCTATTTCAGTTTCTAGTAATTCAAGTTCAGTTCTTAGGCGTTTTCTCATTCCTCCAGCCTTTGCTATGACCTCTCCCCTTACAACCACTTTGAGAGCATCCCAGACTGTGCTTAGGTGGTCAACACTGTCTTTATTCTCACGAATGTAGTTCTCTAGGGATTCCCTGAGATCTTCCCTGAACTCCGAATCTTTAAGTGCCTCGGTGGGCATCCTCCATGTAGGTATAGGAGGTCTGGGGCCCGTGATGTTCCATTCAATTGCCAGGGGAGAGTGATCAGAGATGGTACGGCCCAAATAATTGGAAGAAGCAATCTGGGGAAAGCTTTCTCTGCCAGTAAAGAGGTAGTCAATTCTGGTGTGAAGATTATGTGGCGAGGAGTAGAAGGAATAGCCTCGATCCCCTGGGTGTTGCTCCCGCCAGATGTCTACCAGGTCTAGGCGGTTCAGCATGACATTCATGGCGGTGGTAGCGGTCGACGGGCCCCCCAAGGGAGGAGCAGATCTGTCAAGCACTGAGTCACTGACGCAATTAAAATCGCCTCCCCAGATAAAGAATGTGTCTCTATACAGTGTAATCTTTGTGTACAACATAGCAAGGTGCGCGGGGATGTTGTTGTTGGGGAGGTATGAATTGACAATGCATACCTCAGTTTGTTCGATGTGGCCCCAGAGTATCACGTACCTTCCTTCCGGGTCCTGTTCGGCTTTTTTGAGCTGGAAGGGGATGTGAGGGCTGATCCAAGTGAACACCCCTCTTGCGAATTTAGAATAGGCGGACCCGAACCCCTGTCCACCCCAGTATGATTGAAGCGTCGCGGTGGATTCCTTGGTTAAGTGGGTTTCTTGTAATAGGGCCAGCCCTATCTTCTTCCTGTGTAGAAAGGATTTAACTCTGTTGCGGCGTAAGTAGGTACCCAAACCCCTCACATTCCAAGTGGCGATCTTAAGGCGTGTAGACATGATGGTGGCAGAGGAGTTGGAGCGCTGAACTCATGGTGGTCTCAACCGTCTTCAAGCCAGCTTCGTGTGCTGAACAAATGCCCCCTGGGTCGGCCGTCAGCAATGCGCATTGTAATCTTCCTGTTGCCCATGATTGTTGTGTTGATATATTAAACGGAGACTTACGAACAAATTTAACTTCCACTCGAACAGGTGGATCGAATATGAAAGATAACTGTGTGTTGCCCCCAGCAGTCGTTCTGGGAGGACAACGCTCGGGGGCTTCCGCTACCCATAGGCCGATCCGGGCCGTGAGGTGCGGATGTGGTGTTGGCCATAGGCCAGCCATGCTTGGGGTGGGGTGGGTTGTGACAATGTCCGTGGGTAGTCCTTATAGCTCCCGTCCTTGAAAGAACTAATTGATCATTACAGCAAAGAGATCTGTTCGTGATCAGCCGTTGGGCGTCAGGGCGTGATCCTCTCCCTCAGCCAAATTATTGTGCTCCATCCACATAGTGGCTGCTGCCGGAGTCTCCATGAAGACAGCTTTGCCTTTGTATAGTATCTTAAGGCGCGAGGGGTACAGGAGCATGTATTTAAGATCCAGCTTCCGCAGTTGGGCTTTGACAGGTATAAATGAGTTCCTGGCGCGCTGCACTTGTGGGGTATAATCTGGGTAGATAACGATCTTGGAGTCATTGCGTCTGATCTCGCCTCCGTCCCTCGAGAATTTGAGGATCGTCTCTCTATCGCGAAAGTTTAAGATCTTGGCTATCATCGGGCGTGGGTGTGATCCCGGTGGGGGTCGTTTTTGTAGGGAGCGGTGGGCTCTCTCGACGGAGAATCCCTGTGTAAGCTTGCCAGCTCCCACCTCTTGTAGTAATAGGGATTCAATAAATTCCGTAGGGTCGGTACCTTCCATCCCTTCCGGAACTCCAAGGACTCGGATGTTACTGCGGCGGGCCCTTCCCTCTGCTTCCTCAGACCTCGCCTCGAGATGAGCCACTTGTTTCTCAAGTGCGATAACTTTGTGCTTTAAGTCCTTGGCAGTGTCTGTGGTGTCCTGCAGTTTTATTTCCACCGTGTTTATTCTTTCCGCTAGGTTGCGGGCATCTTGGCGGATGAGCTGCATGTCTACCTTAAGTTCATCTATCCTGGTCTCCATGCACGTTTGGAGTGTAGCAATGGCCTGCAGCACTTGGGCGTTGCTGGGGTCGTCAACTGTTGCAGGGGGTTCCGTCTGTGTGGGGATCTCGTATTGGCTGGACTGTTTAGGTTTAGCCCCTGAGAACGAGTCCATGATTGTTGCACCCCTGTTTTTGTTTCGTGAGGTAGACATTAGTCCCTCTTAATGTTGTGGAGGCAGATACGAGCCCTTAGACAGTGAGTAACAAGGCGAGCGTTATGCAGTGATGCACAGTGTTAGTCAGTGATGGCACCGGAGAACACAGGGAGGGTGCAATTAAGTATATGCTCCTGCGCAGGGTATTCTCCCGGTTGGGCAATGGAGTGCACTGCGATCTCTCAGCACGCTGGGCCGCTGTCCTGTAACCCTGCTAGGCCCTGCTGTCTGCGGCACGGGCGAGTTCCTGCTCCCCGGTGTTGGGTTAGGGTCTGCGAGTCTTCCGGTTCATCTGAGCGTGGACCGTTCCCTCTTCAACCGCGCGGTTGCTTGTTCAGGGAGGGAGGAGGGCCCCATGCAGTACGCTGTAACGCACTCGCGGCTGGCAGTTCACCGACGGGTCTCCCTCGAAATGGCAGCGGTCCGCTTACCCCCTGTGTCTCCTCTGCAGCGGTCCCAGGGCCTCGGATGTAGTTCCGTTCGCTCCCCTGGGTAATGCGGAGGCTCTCCTGTGTGCTCAGGGGCTTCTGGGGGGGAGGGAGATCTAAGGGCGGCCGGCCCTGCGCCTGGTTTCCGCTGGGGTCTTTTCCGCTCTACTCACAGGGACTCCTTCGATGCGACCTTCTCCCCGCTGCCTCGCTGCCGGCTTAAACTGCTCTTCCGTCAGGCCTCAGCGCCGTCCGCCATCTTGTTTCTCCCGGGGGTATCAGTTCGGATGCTGCGTTTTTAGGGACGCCGGCTCTGTTTCTCTTCGTTCCTTCGCCGAGCAGGGCCAGAATCGCTTCCCCCACCGGAGTATGGGCTTGGAACTTGTTCAGGTCAAAATTTTCGATCGAATTAAGGATCTAGGCCAGGATCGAGACGGGAGCTCCTCACAGACACGTCTTTACACCATCGGCGCTGGCCACGCCCCCCCCACAGGATTGCCTAATGAGGCTAAATCTTCTGATGAAAAGTCTATTGTTGTTCTGAAGCAGGTTCCTCAAGTGCAAAATTGCAAAACCAACATAGGTAATTAGTACCCAGAGAGGGACAATGAACTTGAAGAAAGCAAGCTCATTGTCCCTCGCACGGGCATTACAAGAACGACAAGGCTATGAATTACCGCCGCAGCTCCGGGTTCCTTTGCCACAGGCTGCCATGCAAAGGAAGAAGGGGCTACACATAGTCCCTTCTCCCTTTCCATGGCGGGCTTTCATTTGTTTATTTTTTTTACATAACTTTCAATGGCCACCATGGAAAGGGAGAAGACACTACGTGTAGTTGCTTCTCCCATTGCCCAGCGGCCACTTTATTAGCTTTTGTTTTCTCCAGTCGAAAAACAGCCGCAGTGCCGTTTCTCGACTCTGGAAAAAGTGCAATTAGTACCCCGGTACAACGTGCAGGGGTACTAATGGCAATATGACCCTTGTAGAGAGGTATTACCAGTCGGGTAATTCCCCCAGAGCTTTGTTGAAGCCCTCGCTTCGCTCGGGCTTCTAACTGTGGATCCAGGGGCATTACCCGACCGGTAATGTGCCCCCTCCTCAGGTCAGATTGCCTAAGTAAATGGCCTCTCACTACCATAGCAAAGCACACCTGAGCTTGCCAGAACGGAGCGATCAAGATCATTGGACATGTCTACAACTAGCATCCTCGTAATCAGTTAAAATTGATGAAATCTGTAATGTTTTCCCTTTCCACACGTTTGAAAAATGCATCTCTGGCATTTGCCAAATGATCCGGCTTCCACCTGAAAAAGAGGGGTGACTAGGAGTTGAGTTTCGATACAAACGGGTCTAGCTGAAAGGGGCCCCAATGACTGTTATGGTTCAGTAAAATTGCCGGGTGTAGCCTCCAATGTCTACCCCAAGATTGTAAGTCCTTACTGGCAGATATGTACCTAATTATTCAAACTTAGCAACAGATACATTTTGGGAGTATTGTATATCAGGCAGATCACTTTCACTTGCAGTGGCGTAACACAAAATGTGGGGGTCCCCTGGGAGCCATGCTGAGGGGGCCCCCCAAACCCGACAGAAAATCACGGGTTGTGCCACACTCTGGGCCTGCCTAGATTGTCGCGCTTGCACAATTCACACAAACGTGCTGCTGAAGGGGTATGGCACACACTGTACTAGGAGAAAGTTATAAATATGTGTTTTAATCCAATATACAGCACACTTTCTGAGAAAAATAGGCTAATAAGCCAGTAGTGTTTGCAATTGTTTTGTAGGGTAAAACCAATCAATGCATGCAAGTCACCAAGATAGCTGAGCGGGTTTACCGCTCGCTGCCACGATCTGAGCATGACCTGCAGGTCGCAGGTTCGAATCCCGGCAAGGCCAACTCAGCCTTTCATCCTTCCGAGGTCAATAAATGAGTACCAGTTTCGGTTGGGTGATATTGTATGTAAATATGTGCTCTGTAAAGCGCTTTGGATTAAGGCGTTCTATAAATAACACATCATTATCATTAATACCTTTCTATTAAAAATGTCATGCCACATTGAAAACATGTCCCACTGTCTGCACAATGTAGACCAGTGTAGACACGTAATAACATTACAGTAAAGCATTCCAGGCCACATTTAGACATACCTAGACTGCTTGCACCAAAATGCCAGTCGAAGCAATAACACTCATCAAGAAGAGAGCACACATTCAAGCCTAGGTATCTGAGGCCTCTAACAACATGGCCGAACTCTCTAAAATCTGCAAGGAACTGGTCAATCCTGTTACGGTCTCTACCTCCCCTGTTCCCTCCCAGGTGCTCTGTATGGCTTTGGTCTCTCACTTCTCTGCTAAAACTCAGGACATCCTGTCCTCTATCTCCTCTTCCTCTCTCGGCCCCCCTTTGGCCATCTCTACCTCTCCTCCTCCTTTCTCCTCTTTCTCTCTGACAACACCTGACAAGGTTTCTAGACAAGTCCGATCTATGAAAGTGTCGTTCAAACAGGTGCTCCCCTCCTCGCTCCACCCTTGGCCGATTTCTGTAATTACTCTTTTGCCACTTTAACGTTCCCTTCTACCATTAAGCACTCCCTTGTGCACCCAATCCTCAAGAAACTGTCTGACGATCCTTCCTGCCTGGCAAACTATCGCCCAATCTCCATCACCCCTTTCCTGGGCAAACTCTTGGAAAAGCTGATCATCACCCAGCTTACTCTCCACACTGAATCTGTTGGTTGTCTCCATGACCATCAGTCTGGCTTCAGAGCTGCCAGAGGCACGAAAACCGCTCTCCTGAACACCTGTGAAGATTTGCTCTCTAACCTTGATTCCAGCATTCCTTCTGTCCTAATCCTCCTTGATCTTTGCTCTACATTCGACACAGTCAACCACGCCATCCTGATCAATCGACTACGTCAAAACCTGGACATCACGGATCAGGCCCTGTAGTGGCTGAACTCCTTCCTCTTGGACTGCCTGTCCCAGATCCAACTTGTTCGCTTTCTCTCTGCCACCTCTCTCTCTACCTGTGGCGTTCTCTGTGCCTCTATCCTCTCACCTTGGTTTTTCAACCTCTACTTGGCCCCTTTGGCTCACCTGATCTCTACCTTCTCCTCTAACTTTCAGTGTTATGCAGATGACACTCCGCTTTCCTTCGGTGCCTCTCCTTTCTCACTCATTCCTGACTGTCTATCTGTGAATCAGGATTGGTGCACCTCCAACGATCTCTGCCTTAATGCCATTAAGACAGCGATCCTTCTCATTGGGACCCCTGCCCCTGCTTAACCCTCTCTCACTCTGGTCGGCCACCTTGGGCCCTCTTCCTTTGCCTTCATGCGAAACAAAAAACCTGGCTGTCAACTTCGAGTCCGCTCTCTCTTTCTCTCCTCACTCACATCTCAGACGTCACCAAGAAGTCCCACTACCATAGGGACTCTTCCCTTTCTCACTTTCCCTCAGAAGCTCATTGTTTCCAGAGCCTTGTTTCTCTCTAGGTTGGACTACTGCAACAGCCTCTTTCTCAGTCTGCTTTCCACTATTCTTCGCCCTCTGCAACTAATCCAGAACAGGACTGCAAGACTTATCCTTGGCCTCAAGTCCCTGGGCTCCAGCCCATAAATCTTTCCACTGGCTCCCGGTGGCTGCAAGGATCAAGTTCAAGACCTGTTGCATTGTCCACAAGGCTTTCTGGGGTCAGGGCCCACACTGCATCCAACGCTCTCTTTCAAAATACCTTACTTCTCGAGCCCTTGCCCCAGCTACTGCCAACTCTCTAAGGGTTAGACGCTTCTCCCGGCAGAGATTGGGGGGTAAATCTCTCTCCTTTGCAGGTGCCTCCCTCTGGAATGGCCTCCCTGCCCCTCTCAAACTTGAGCAGATCACTGAAGTTTCGGAAGCAGTTCAAAACTTTCCTCATCTCTACTGCATTCTCTCTCTCCCTCCCCTGCTGACCTAACTGACCTACCTGTTTGCTGTACCAACTGGTTGCTTGGTTACCCTCAGAGTCGCATTGAGTCCAGGATATTTCTTGATCAGTCACCCTTGCACTGCCTCTGGGCCTCCCACGCACTTAGGGGCTGTAACTGTAACCGTACAGTCCTGTGTTCTCCTTGCACTACCCAGAGCCGCACTGCCCTCACTGCACTTAGTCAGAGCATTACTGCCCTGTTTTCCCCTACCCTCTTCCTTGCACTTCCCCACATCCTTTTCCCCTTGCATTTCTCATTCTCGCACTTGCACAATCTGAATGACACAAGGCCTAGTAAGATATTTTGTCTTGTGCTCCCTCTATCTTCCCTCCCTCGTCGTGTTGTGCCTACAAACACTTATGTACAGGCATGTTATAAATGACCTTATCACAGATACCCAGAAAAATATACAATGCCACAGTAAGAAATGGCTAGACTGGCAGCAACCAAAAATTCCAGTCTAGCCAGGTAATTATACTTAGCAGGCTGCTCTATCAGAAATGTGCAGTTAAAAAAAAGTCATACCAAACTGAGGAATGACTAGACTGTCTGCACCAAAATGCCTCTTTAGCACTAATACCACATATCTTGCCTGCTTAGCCTGGACATGGCCAACCATTATGATTTATCCCACAATCCCGGCCCACACATCCCCTCTACCGCCCACTGCTACCGCAACCTCCAAAACCAGTTCCTTGGCCCAGAATTACCTTCATGTCCCTCTTCCTTGTCCCAGAGAGTACGTATGAGGATCCGTGCCTCATAGCTAAGTACTGGTATGAGGAGGAGTGGCACTAGGAGTAATGAAGATTACAGGTAGCTAAGTCAGGCATTACCGCCATGTACCTCTACCTCATCCCAGTACGAGTGCCACATACACAAGTACTGCCTCATACACAAGTACAGGGAGGAGGAGGACTAGGGGTAGGAGTAATAATGGTTATCAATAACTGATCAAGGCATTAAACACCTGTAGTGACATAACACCATTGAGTTGACTGGGCTTCAGCACTCCCCCCCCCTCTAATTTTGGTCTATGTTGACTCAAACTGGCTGACCTTCAGAGCAGTTGCTGGACAGAACAGGACACAGATGTTAAACAGCACCTGGGTTTCGACATTAACAACGGCCCAGAAATTACTAACATAAAGCATTTTGCTGTTAGTACCTGCATTCAAATGCCAATATTTTTAGGCAATTTAAATCATGATGTGAGTTTAGTACTTGTATGCCAGAGAAGTGATTTGAAGGGCAGAGAGAGAACAGGATACCGCTCATTCTCGCAGCAGTCCATAGGTGGGTGTAACATTGAAGCTGCACAAGAATAGTCTAATTAAAATGCGTAAAGAAGTTAGATGCCCCCACACAAATAAGTTTGCCCCTCCTCCACCGCCCGTGAAGTTAGTGCCTCTCCCAACGTTTGAATAATTAGCCCCCCCTGAAATGTAGGTTTTGTTGCGCCCCTCAACACAAGCACACACACCATTCACCATATACACACACGCACACCTAGACATCCATACATTTAAGTGTGCACCATTTCACCATAGAGGCACACACACACACAGGCACCCACTCATACATTTAAGTGTGCAACCTTTCATCATACACTCACAGAGGCAGCCACCTATACATTTAAGTTTGCACCCTTTCACCATGCAGGCACACCCAGGCAGCCACCCAAACATTTAAGTGTGCACCCTTTCACTGTACACCACCCAGTAACCCATACATTTGTGTGCACCCTTTCACCATACACTCACACAGGCAGCCACCTACACATCTAAGTGTACCCTCTTACACCATACCCTCACACGCACATGTCATTGCGTTGAGGGGAGCCCTATTACTTCAAAAAGAAATTGTTTCTTTTTGAAGTCACTCCAACTTCATAAAGGGATGATTTAGGTTAAGGACCGAACCATAACAGAAATAATTTCTTTATGAAGGCAGAGTGACTTCAAAAATAAACTATTTCTTAATGAAGTCGCAGGGCTTCCCCCAACCCATGACATGGAGGCCTCCAGCCTGAGGTCTTCGATGTCATGGGTTGGGGGGAGTGCTCAGACTATAAAAAGACAGTGGGCCTCATTATAAGTGTGCCGGTCCAGTAACTGGACCGGCACACTACGGGTCTGTCTGCCAGAGTCTCTGTGCCAGGCAGGTCTGACCCTGCCGGGCACAGTGACCACAGTAAGCAGTAAGTTATTAACGGTGCCGGTGCTTCCGTGGTCCCCACTCCCATAGTGCCCTATTGGACTCTATGGGAATGGGGAGTAACAGAATTAGCGGCGCCTGACTTCCCGGCTGCAGGGATGGTAATACCCCGGTGTTACTGGGAAGTCAGGCACCAGTAATTTCTTTGGAGTTTGCCAGCAAGCCGCTGGTATCACCGGCAGGCTTACCGCCAGACCCGTAATGAGGCCCAGTTTCTTTTTGTAGGCACTCTGCCTTCATAAAGAAATTATTTCTGTTACAGAAATTATTTTTTTATGAATGCAGAGTGAATTCAAAAAGAAAATGTTTAAAATAAATGTTAAAACATATTTTTTTTATTTTTTTTCTCCAAGTCGGGCCCCCTCCCAGCACGTGTGCTAAAGGGGCCCACCGCACCGGGGGGCTTGCGGGGGCCCCTGTTACGCCAGTGTTCACTTGCAGATCCACTTTATAACCTACAATCTACGTTAATGGGGTCAAACTGGAAACAGCTAAGTAGCTTACGCTTAGCAAAGGAAAATATAGTAACTGAGAATGGGACAAAGTAGTGGGGCGATGACACATTATACATACACTTGAAAAGCCGAGCCTCAAAACATGAAATCGAATTGCTGCTTATCTAGTGAATTGATGTTCATGTGCTTGGAAGACATGTGCAGTAGTGGTTTGTGATCAATATGAATTGTGAGTGATAACCTCACACTAACATCTTAAAATGTCTTAACACCCATTGCTAGGGCTTGTTTCTCAGTCTGTTTCTGTAGTTCCTTTCTGCTCCTCTTATTGCTCAGGAAGAAACATCTATGGTCACCTGTTACCAACTATGATACTGCATTTTCATTTCATTTCTTTGAGGCACACCGGATGCAATGAGACTGGCCTACAGACTGCCCTAACAGCTGAACACCCATGCCAAGCGAGGTCCCAGAACAGAGCTGAGCTGCGGAATGCGTGATGTCTCAGGCTGCCGAGGCCAGTTCAAGCCCCCCGAGAAGTACACAGTTGACAACATTGCTGGCTCTAATCCCAAGGCCAGAGGCTGCCTCAAAGATATGACAGTGAAAACATTTTGCAACTGCAGGCTATACTCCGAAATGGACCTGGCGTGCATCAAATGTGCTTTGTTATGATATGATGTGATATGTCATTTATAACGCGCCCGTACACAAGTGTTTCTAGGCATGACAAGACAAGAAAGGGAAGACAGAGAGAGAACAAGACAAACAATCTTACTAGGCCTTGTGTCATTCAAATCTTGCAAGTGTGACAACGCAGAGTGCAGGGAGAAAGGAGAGGGGGAAGCGCCAGGGAGAGGAGGGTGCAGTAAGGGCAGCATTGCTCTGAGTAAGTGCAGCCTGGGCAGCGCGGCTCAGGGTAAGTGCAAGGAGGCAGAGGATTGAAGAGGTTAGAGTTACAGCCCCTAAATGCGCTTCAGGCCTGGATGCAGTGCATGGGAGACTGATCATGGAGGAGCCTGGTACCCAGTGATACTCTGAGGGTGCCAAGTAACCAGTTGGCGCAGCAAACAGGTAGGTCAGCAGGGGAGGGAGAGAGAGAAAGCAGAGGTGAAAAGGAAGGTATTGAGCTACTTCTGGAACATCCAGTGATCTGCCTCAAGTTTGACTGGAGCAGGGAGGCCATTCCAGAGGGAGGCACCTGCAGAGGAGAGAGGTCTAATCCCCACTCTCTGCCTGGAGAAGCGTCTGACCCTCAGAGAGTTGGAGGTAGTTGAGCAAAGGAAGGTATTTAGGAAAAGAGAGTTGGAAGTAGTGCGGGCCTAAGCCCCAGAAAACCTTGAGGACGATGCAGAGGGTCTTGAACTTGATCCTTGCAGCCTCCGGGAGCCAGTGGAGATATTTCAGGGCTGGAGAGATACATCGCTGGTCTTGAGGTCAAGGATAAGTCTTGCAGTCCTGTTCCGGATTAGTTGCAGAGGGCAGAGGGTAGAGGAAGGCATATTGAGAAAGAGGCTGTTGCAGTAGTCCAGCCTAGAGAGAACCAGGGCTCTGGAGACAGTGAGCTTCTGGGGGAAAGTAAGAAAAGAAAAAATACCTCTGAGGAGGTTTAGCTAGTAGTTGGCCTTCTTGGCAAGGTCCTTGATGTGAGGAGAGAAGGAGAGAGTGAAGTCGAAGCTACCTCACAGGAAGGCGAAGGAAGAGGGCCCAAGGAGGGTGGCCAAAGTGAGAGCGGGAAAGCGGACACAGGGTTCCCAATGAGACGGATCTCCATCTTACTGGCATTAAGGCAGAGATTGTTGGAGGCACACCAATCCTGAATCACGGATAGACGGTCAGGAATGAGTTAGAGAGGAGAGGAGGCTGACGGGAGCATGAAAGTGATCTGAGTGTCATCCGCATAACAATGAAAGTTAGAGGAGAAGGTAGAGATCAGGTGGGCTAAAGGGGCCCAAGTAGACACTGAAGAGCCAGGGTGAGAGGATAGAGCCCTGGGGAACACCACATGTGGAGAGAGAGATGGTAGAGGGAAAGGACCCAAGTTAGACCTGGGAGGGTCGATCCAGGAGGAAACAGGTCAACCACTCCAGGGCCTGATCCATGATGCCCAGGTTCTCATATAGTCGATAGATAAGTATGGCGTGATTGACCATGTCAAAAGCAGAGTAAAGGTCAAGGAGGATGATGGCAGAGGGAAGGCTGGAGCCAAGATTAGAGAGACGATCTTCACAGGTGTTCAGGAGAGCAGTCTCTGTGCCTCTGGCTACTCTGAAGCCAGACTGATGGTCATGGAGACAACCAACAGATTCAGTGTGGAGAGTAAGCTGGGTGATGGCCAGCTTTTCCAGGAGTTTGCCAAGGAAAGGAGTGATAGAGATCGGGCGATAGTTTGCCAGACAGGTAGGATCGGCAGAAGGCTTTTTAAGGAGGGGGTGCACAAGGGAGTGCTTGAGTAGAGAGGGGAAGGACCCAATGCTGAAAGAGTGATTACAGAAATCGGCCACGGCTGGAGAGAGGGTGTCATGTGGTCCTTGATGGTTCTGTAGGAGCAGTGAAAGACCTGATTGGGTGACACTTTCATAGATTGGACTTGCCTAGACACATCGTCAGGTGTTATCGGAGAGAAAGAGGAGAAAGGCACAGGGGAGGGAGAGCCGGCGACAGGGGGGCCGAGATAGGGAGAGGGAACTGCGGGGGAGAGAGAGGACAGGATGTCCTGAGTTTTAGTGGTGAAGTGAGAAGCCAGTGCCGTACATAGAGCCTGTGAGGGATCATGAGAGGTCGAAACTGCAGAAGGAGTGGGCAGCGCTTGCAGATTTAAAAGAGTTTGACAGTTTTGGTAGATGCTGAGATGTGGGCTTGGATAAGACAGAGTCTGTATTGCCTTTGGAGTAGGCTCCAGGCCAGTTTTTCAGAGGAAGTGCCCGAAGCCCTCCGCATCCTCTCAGCCACCCTGCACTTGCATTTCCGGGCGGCGAGGTCGGAATCATACCACTTGGAGGTAGGCTTCAAACAGATTCCCATGACAGCAGCAAGACCATCGAGAGTATTGCAGATGGAAAGATGAAGGTTGGAAAGGGCTGTGTCAGCGTGTGAGCCAGTCACAGGCATAGGAGAAGCACAGAAAGTAGCAGCAAAGGCATTCACTGACACACGCTTTATGGGCCGAATGACCGAGAAGGTAGGTGGCAGCGCTTAGCCTGAGGGACAGAGAGTTTCAGGTGACAGGAGAGCAGAAAGTGATCGGACCAAGAGAGAGGAGTGTTGAGAGAGTTAGAGAGGGGATGTCTGAGGAGATGAGAACATCCGGGGAGTGACCGGCAGAGTGTGTCAGACTCGAGTGCAGAATGGAAAGAGAGAGAGAGTCGCAGAGGTTGCGGAAGAACCCAGAGGAAGGATTAAAAGCATGCATTTGGATGTTGAGGTCTCAGAGGAGGAGAAGTTGAGAGGGAGTGGCAAGGAGAGAAGAGGAGAGGTCAGTCCACTCTGTGAGGAAGAGGGCAACTTGTCTAGGTGGCCTATAAATAGTGGACACAGTCAGAGGGAGGCCAGGAGAGATAGAGAGCCTGCAAACCAGGCATTCAAAGGAGGAGTAGGGCTGCGTAAGAATGACAGTAGCAGGGACCCACTCTGAAAAAATCAGGGCTACTCCACCTCCGGGTCAGTTGGATCTGGATTTGGAGAGGATCTTGTAGCCATCAGGAAGAAGAGAGTCAAAACTTGTGACAGAGCTGGTCATGAACCATGTCTTGGTGAGAGCGAGGACATCCAAGTAAAGTTCTTCGGGGAGGTGGCAGATGTCAGAGGAGTGTTTGAAAGCAGAGCAAGTGTTAAGAGTAGCAATGTGGAGCAGGTTGCCACATTTGAAAGACCGCCATGGTGGGGTACAAGCTTGAGGTGCACCCAGCGGAGGAGGTGGAGGGGCCAAAGAGTGGGCAGAGGAGGTGGCATAGTAGCCAGAGAGGAGGAGGAAGGTGCCAGAGAGGTGGCGGAGGAAGGAGGTGGCAGAGGAGTCCAAGAGGTATAGGAGGAACAGCAGGAGAAGGAAGGAAGTTGATAAGAAGCGGTAGACGCCTATTAAAAAGGATGAGATTGGGCTGAGGGCCCTGGACCAAGACAGTGCCTTTCAAATAGACATTAATGATGATCTTGGAGGAGTGGAAGGAGTTGGAGGAGTGGAAGGAGGCCAAGAGGGCCTCCCACCGTGTGCCACCATTAATGGGAGAGGAAGAGATAGGAGAGAGAGCCAAGACCATATGAGGGATCCATAGGAAGCGACAAAGAGGATGTCGGTGAGAGTCTGACTGGAGGAAGCACTGATGTAGGAATCAGCGATAGGGAGGTCTGGGTTGACGAACAGGATGTTCCTCTTGAACATTTTAATTCCAGACTTAGTGAGAGGGATAGGTAGGAGATATAGTAGCAGTTAGAGAAGAGGGGAGAAATGGAGAGGACCATAGGGGGTTCAAGGAGGAAAGTAGGAGGAGGGAGTGATGGAGGGAATGGAGAGAAGCACAGCCCAGTGTCGCACAGTGCAGGATGTGCAGAGGGGTGGCCACACAGAAAGGAGCACACAGGAGGAGGAGCAGACAGGAGACATAAAACAGTATAAATGGTACTTCCAGCTAGGTGGGGACCTAGAGAGTGGGAGAGAGCCTAATGGAACACAGTTAACAGCACAACAGTAACCACAGATGAACAGGACCCAGTGCATGGGAGAGAGCCTAATGGGAGACAGTTCACAGCACAGCAGTAACAACAGATGAATGGGGATCTAGAGAGTGGGAGAGAGCCTACTGGGACACAGTTCACAGCACAACAGTAACCACAGATGAATGGGGACCTAGAGAGTGGGAGAGAGCCTAATGGGGTACTGATCAAAGCACAACAGTAACCGCAATTGAAAGGGGACCTAGAGAGAGGAAACAAGCACACAGGTATGGCTAACCACTAAGGGGAGACCCTAGGGTTGCGCAGACACAGAGTATGTTATGCCGAACGGTTAGGTGGAAGTACACGCAAAGGCCAGGAAGTTTAATAGAGCGCAGTAGTGACTGCTCCTACGTCCTGCACCTTACTTACTATTTTTGGTTGCTGCTGGCCAACGGCTGTGCCGCATGCTTACACTCAGAGACACTACTCCTTTGTCGCCAAACACCTGCGTAGCACAACACTGCAGCATTGTCCTGAGAGGGCTTTGCCACAGAGGGTCCCATACTCGCTTCTTAAAGGTTTGGATGCGTGGATGTAGGCACAACATATTGCATATAGACGGATAGGGTCTCCAGCGCACCTGCGTCGCACAACACTGCCGCCTTGTCCTGTGACTTACAGTACTGGTCACACCCTAAGAATGATACGAGATGCATTACCTCGCCCTACTGGGCCATTTCGGGAGCTCCATATAGATTACACTGATATGGTAGATCGGTGCAAGGGGTGTACCTACAAAATTATCGTTGTAGTTTGTCCCGGTGGGTTGAGGCAGGTCCTTGTGCACATCCAGATGCTAACTGCACTGCTAAATTCTTAGTAAGAGAGGTGTTTCCTCACTGGGGTGTTTGTGATGTGTTGCATCAGACAATGGCACCAATTATTTAAAACAAACTCTTTAAAGAAGTGACCATGTTATTAGGCATCAAGCATCAGATGTGCACATTTTACCACCCCTAGTCTAACGGGTTTGGGGAGAGGATCAATGGATTGCTATGGGCTGAATTATCTAAGTTGTGTACTACCCTTAAGAGAAGTTGGGTGCACTGTCTTCCCCTTGCTCTTTTCAGTTTGCACACGTAGCCCTGTAAGGATCATCATTTATCACCACATGAGGAGTTAACAGGCCGGCAAATGCACACGCCTATATCCCCTGCAATGACGGCCTCTGCTGCTCACAGGACAGCGAACATCCTGGGTGAGGAATTTTAGGATTATTTGACTGTTTTCACTAGATCAATCAAATGTATTTCTCAACTGGTATGACCATGGTGTTCTGAAGAAACAACCAGTGCTGCATCTGCTTTAGCGACATCACAACCTCTCCAATTGTTTTGTGTGATCTCGTGCTCATTATGAACTTTGTCCGCAGGTGGAGTGAACCAAGATACAATGGGCCTTTTACCGTTGTGTATGCCACTGCGTTTGTGGTGCAGGTCCGGGAGTTGCGCTATTGGCTAGACCTTTCTGATGTCTGAAGGGCTCAGAATGCCATACCCCTAGCAAACACAACAGTAGTACATCAATATTGCCTAATAAGAGTGAGCGCAAATTTGCAAAGCATTTCACCATATGTACATATGCATATGAACTACATACAGAATTTAACAACTTGTCTATTTTAGCTAAATGTCGTGTTTCTGTTTTTATACTGTGCACTAATATATTTACACTGGTTCAGGCTAATTATCTTTTTCCCTTTCCTTTTTATCTAATAATGAAATTGCACTTAATTATCGATGCGCCTGTTACTAGACCTGATAATACTATGTTTTTCTCTGCATATATGTGTGTGATGCATTTCACATTGAAAATATTTTGTATTTTTATGTTTGGTTTAGGAGTGTATTTAGTATGTAATTTCATATGGTTGGAACATATGAAAAGGGGGATATCCGAAGGAGCTGTACCATGGGTGGGTCTACATATCAAAATGGGGACAATAACACAATACTAGGAATGAACACTAATGCACTAATACATGGGAATGGGATGACACGAAAAATAAATATGAATATATTATCAAATGCAAAGGTATGTGTGCCATATGGAAGCATATTAACAGGTTTTAGAAGACAGACCAACAACAAAAAGTATAATGAATGCAGGCTTTGACATGATAGAGGACCTGCACCAGCCAGAGATGAGTAACAGTTGGTACGCGGACATAAGCTTGGTGAGGAAACAGATGGTAAATGGGAGTTATTATATTTGCTCCTTAATACTGCACGCGTCAGGAGCCCCCACGGTACTAATACCGCAAGAGGTTACACGTCTGGATGCTCAATGTCTTGTCCATCTAGCACTATGTAGGTTGCGAAGCACATTCCAAGTGCACAGCACACACCTTGTGATGATGGACTCAGATTAATAGCAGTGCGCCCATAATGCCAAAAGCCAACAGTGCTTCCAAAGACCATACATGCAGTTGGAAGGAGTGAAGTTCGTGGCCAATCAGTGGAGAGTGTGATGAGCTGTATGACAGGAGGACTCATAGGATATAGAAAAGAAGTGGTACAGAAGATAAACAAAGCATTTCAGGAGTACTGGGGAAAGCATGTGGGAAAGCTAACATGGATTGAAGCAAAGGAGAAGCCAGTGAAGGTGCAGAAACAAGAAGATACCAACTATGCAGGAGACGTCTCTGTGGGTACCAATGACAAGTGCAATGTGACAATAAACATTCCAGACCTCAAGAAAGGAACAGCAGCAGAAATGGATATGTACTGGGTTTGTGGTCAGCAGGCGTTCCTGTACCTCCCACCATAATGGAGGGGCATATGCTTGCTGACCACACTGCGCTCATTTCTCCTCGTGGACCCTGAAGCACACCTAACTATGAGACATGGGAGCTTGGTTACCCCCATGCCACCACCAGGGCCAACTGCCTCTGCATCACCACTACAGCCCCCTGTATTCCGTTTCTTGCCAGGGAAAAAAGAAAAATTACTATTAAAAATAAAGGAAAGGTCCAACTATTTGTCTTAAAACTCAGTTCAATTGCTTCACGGAAATACCCGGTCAATATAGACTGCACAATAAAGAAGAGACATTTGTGCTACTCTATTATTGCCAGGGATACAAACAGTGGCCAATGACAAATGGCTGCAAATAGTTAGATGGGAACTAATACAACTGGTGAATGACACTGAACAACGTTTCAACGTGATCGAGGTTGAACTGAGAGCCTGAGGTTATTGACGCTGCAGAAATGGCATGTGTTTGATCTGCTCACAACCATGGAAGGGGGTGTTTGTAAATAAAATAGGAGAACCTTGATGCACATACACCCAAACAATGCCGCAAATGGCTCTCTCATGTAGATAATAGAGGCCATACACACCCTCGGAGAACATATGCAGATGGAAGCAGGGATTCATAAGAGTGATTGGTTCAATGATCTCTTCTCATGGGCACCGTCATGGATTGGAGCAGTTGTGAAGCTACTAGTGCCAGTGGTGATGTTCGTGCTGGTGATCTTCTGCATTTGCCAGTTAGGACTTCGATGCTGTGCTAAAGCAAACCCTAATAGTGTGATGATGGTAGTTTCAATAGGGGTAAACAGTGCACCTTGCGGTACAAAAGATGGACAGGTACAAACAGATGACCCAAATATGCCCTGCATGCTGAGAATCGAGCAAATAATTGACCCCACTGGAACAGTTACTACGGCCCAACCTGTTCACAAAAACTATGAGGAGTACTGGGTTGACTTGGAAGGAGATTTGGGCTATATGTATCTTACTTGCACCCCGGAGCAGTATGCTCAGGCAGGAGAATGTTTGTGTTCAGTATGTAGAGTGTGGGTGCCCAAGAACAGAACATGGAGGTCTAAGGAGGCTGAGAGGAAGGCAAGGGTGCTCGCTAATATAGAATTAAAGAAAGAGGGGAATGTTGGGGATCACAGGCGGAAGTCCCAGGCTGTTCAGTGATTTAGGACGAGGCGATTGTAGAAGGGGATGTTCTAAAGGATCTGGGAGAATGGAGGGGGCATGGCGGGTCCCCCATCGAAGTAGGATTGTAGTGGAAATGTAGTGAATTCTGGTACAAATATCATAGGTGTAAGGAGACCCAATTTTAGAAGTTATACGCCATCTTGAAATGGAGGGCTAGTGCCATGGCTATGTCAGTACGTCTAACCATGTCCTGAGAGCTATAAGGGTATGCGTGCGTCTTCTGCTCGCAGCCAAGACACACAGTTCTCCATTGCATCTCATCATTATTCCATGTAACCCAAAAGGAATGTGCCTTTCAAGGCCAAGACAGGGCCAAAATTGATCTTTGAAGAGTGTTCCGATTAGAAGGTGGGTGAGGGCTTTAGGCCTTCGCCAGTACAGATCTTTAAGTTATAGTGGGCAGGGAGCTTCGAGCCAAGGACACAAGCATTTGAGTGCACTGACCAGTCCAAGACCCCTGGCCATAAAACTGTAAAGTGGCCTATCGATCAGGAAGATCAGAAAGCGGTGACGGGCTTCCCCCACCATCGGCTCATGGGATTTGTGCTGCGAGGTGCCAGGGGAGAAGGTAAAAAATGTGGGACTGTGGGTGGGAAAGTTGTGGAGGCGCAGGCGTGTCTGTGATGGAGCAGGGGTTCACGTAGTTCTGAGGAGTTATCACAACCTCGAACGTCTCTACCACACTCATGTCCTTGGTACCAGGTGCACTGAAGAGCTATGAAATAATGAATTGTGCAACTAAACTGCCAATTAGAGCATCTGTACCTGATGACGGAAGACGAAGATGCCCACATGAAAGAAGATGGACAGAAGATGCTGGGACCAATCGCCTGCCATCCCGTATGGAGCAGGCTATATGACTATATGGTCGCACCAACCAGCTACATGGATTTGTAACATATGTAATGTACCTCCCTTGTGACGCTGTGTATCTTTAAAACCCATTGCTTGTGCTGTTTTTGTCAGAGCGCTGTGTGGCAGCAGAGTTCTTTACTGGCACATACTTCTATTTTTGTGAGATTAAACCTTGTTCTCCTTGCAAGCGGTGTGCTGGGCCTTTTTCCCCAGTGGGTTGTATTTCTTCTAGTGTGTGCGTCAAGGGGCTACTCTACAAATTCAAGAAGCATAATTCTACTCAGACACATTTGTATATTAAGCATACAAAGAAACACAATAAAAATCATAAGAAAAAGCCACAAGAAAGAAGACATAAAAGGCAATGACCAGGAGATGAGAGAAATTCTTTTGGCCTACTTTAGTTATTCATATTAGTGGCAGGGTTAGATAGAGTTAGGTTTGGACAATAGACATTTTATTTTGGACTTCCTGACGACAAACAAGCACCTTGGGTTTCTTAAGTCAGGCAGCGAAACCCCCATAGCAATAGGGATAGATAGGCCTTTACTTAACTATTTTATTAAAAGAAACGTTAACGTGTCCAAAATGTGTCTGACTCCTTCTGTCGGCCTGCCGTATATGCTGTCAGAGGTGGTATCTGGACAACCCGACACATAAAGTTGGCACATGCAGTAGTACCTATCCACCTGACATTTCCATCAACATTCTAAAATGGAATTGGCACACTCGCCAGTAGAGTTAGGACCTCAACATCCCGATTGGCTAGAGTCCTGTCATCACCCAAACATCCATGCAGGGACATTGGGCTGTCATGATCTCTGCTTCCAAAAGGTCAGGGTTTTCCCAACTCCCTTGGAAGCAGATCCATAACCCAGGTTCCGAGTGCCAACCAGTCCCAATTGGGACCTTTTGGACCCAGTCCTGGCGCCAGTGGCACCAGGCTCATAAATATGCCCAGTCCCAGCGCTGGAAGCGCCGGGCTCATAATGCTTGGGTGGACTTACCTGCAGCAGACCATGCTGCTTACTTGCCTGCCAGTTGAGCCTCTGATCCTCTTCTGTTTGGAACTACTTTTCCTGTTGGGTGGGGCAGGAGCCACTCCCTAGATTCAGAACACTGGAACTTTTCTGGAAAGCAGGAACTCTTTTCTTACCTAGGCGTGGCTGTGGAAGGAGACACCTAAGCACTACAGGAGGCTATTTAAACCACACCCGATAAATGAATCTTGCTTTGCGTTATTCTGCATCCTCTGCAGCAGAACCCTCATCGTGTCTTCTGCATCTGATCCTGGGCCTAAGGAAAAAGGCTTACCATCCTGAATCCAGTCTTCAGCAACACCTATAAAGACAAGAAAGAACAGGTTAGCATTACGGTCTTCAGTGACAGCTCTTCACTTACCTGGTCCATCGGCTGTCACCAACGCCTCGCGCTGCATTCCGGCATCTGAAAGACAAAGGCTTACCTACTCTTCGTGCGCTTCGGAGGTCTTCACACTGCATTCCGGCATCTGAAAGACAAAAGCTTACCAACTCTTTGCAAGCTCCGGAGGCCTTCGGCGCTGCATCCCGCATCTGAAAGACAAAACAAGGTGCGTTTAAAGACAATGGGGAACTTTAATACTCACGTGCCATTACTCCTTTCCACATCTAACCCAGTGGGTATTCCGGCACCCTGCAGCCGCTCCGAACTTGTACCTGCAAAATAAAAAGACAGTTAGAGCGCATCGTGAAGCAGGCAACAAGCGCTTACTTACGTGCTTCCAGGCGCTTCTATTCATCAACGGGCTCCATCTTCAACTCACTTCAGCCCGTCATCCGCCATCGCCGGAACCCTGCAAAACAAGAAACATCATTACTAAAGACTTTAAAGACATTAGAATTGCTCGAAACTTACCGGTCGTGCAGTAAACGACGGACAGCAGTCCTCTGAAGTCAAGAGGCCTGCTCCCCTTATCCAGTGAAGAAACTGGTTACAGCACCCTGCCCCGAGGCAGATGGAGAGCACGGCGTTCACTTACCTAAGACATCTTACCCTTCGAGTCAGACATACAGTGCACAGAGGTCCAGCCCAAAGAGCCAGCCGTGTGTTACACATCACCTTTGAAGATACGGTATATGCCCAGTCAAGACCGGCGCCTCTACGGGAATCAGGTGAGCGTTACATGGGCCTCACCTTCCACCCCTTAAGTTCCAAGACCATCCCACTCATCAGGAAAACTATAGAGCGGAATAATGATCAACTCTTCAGTCCCCAGACTACTGGATCTCTGAGAAAGATAAGGTTATAATTTCTTTAGACCTTCAGGTAACCATTCCCTCCAGTTTTATAACATATGTAACCCCGCCTGCAAAACCTTGGGCGAAGAACTGGCTACTGGTGTTACCTATTTTGCCTTGTGTTGGGGAGTTGAAGTTTATCCTCCTGAATCACCCACAATAGCCATTCAGATCCAGAGGAAAGATTTAGTGGGGTGTTTGCCATATGAGGTGTCGTGACTTGCCACGAAGTGAAGAGTATTGAACCTCTGTCCACAAATCACCCACAGGGAGAGAAAGATAAACACTCCCTGTGCGAGCTTTGAGGCCACAGGTGGTTGATGGTTCGCTGAATCAGATGGCGCCGAGGATTCAAACAGTCAAGTACCTGGAGGCAGGTACGGGCTGACCACCCGTAACCATTAAGGTGCACGTAATGGTTTCCAAGAAAGAACGGAAGGAAGGTCGTAAGCAATCCAAGGGTCAAAAGCCATGTTGTAGTAAGTGACTAGATAGGGAAAATCCAAAGCAGTCCGTTATGCTTAAGCCAAAGGTCCAAAGTACCAGTATCCGTGCAAAGTTCCAGCAACCGTATCCAAGGAGCAAGAGTTAACCAAATCCGTGATGTGTAAGCCTGAAGTCGAAATCCGATGTGGCCAAAAAACAAGAGTCAAGAACGCCGAACAGTGTTGTGAAACAGCTGTGAAGCGGCGAGTGATTCAAACCTCCCGGCTTTTATGTGAGCCGCCTCCCGATCACGTGAGCGGGACTTCGTGCACGTGATCGGGAAGTCGATGTGAAACCAGGAAGCAATCGCGATCGGCTGTTCCAGCCCGATCGCAATCTCCATGGCAGTTGCCATTGGAGACAAGGAAACAAACAACGCCGTCCTCTGCGTGTGACCTGAAACCATCAGTGATGGCGACTCCCCTGCACCCTAGGTGATGGGACAACTTGAGGGTTTGACTGTGACCTGGGGAGCCTGACAGTCCTTTGTGTCGGAGTGTTATGCAAGGTGTTGTATGAGTGTGTAACTGACCTATTGTGCATGACAGAGCCCCCCCTCAATGGCCCACGACCACGTGGGCAGGTGGGATGGTCGAAATGAAAATGGGAGACAAGTCTCGGGGCATGGACGTCAACCGCGGGGACCCAACACTGTTCTTCCGGACCAAAACCCGCCCAGTCCACCAGATACTGGAGACAACCACGAACCATACGAGAACCCAGTATACCCGACACTTCATATTCCACAGAGCTACCCACAGAAACGGGGCTAGGCGTAGACCTGAGACGGGTAGGGGCAGGACAAGGCTTTAGCAAGGATGTATGGAATACAGGGTGAAGGCGCCAGGAGGCGGGAACTGAGAGGCGATAAGCCACAGGGTTGATCACAGCAGATATCCTATAAGGGCCCACAAAACGGGGTAGCAATTTGCGACAACCAGGCAGCCGGAGGTGACGAGAGGAAAGCCAAACCCTGTCCCCCACTACATAGGAAGGTGCCACAGCCCTCCGCCGGTCAGCCGCAGACTTCGCAGAGACTTGGGACTCACGAAGGTGAGCGAGAGTCTGGGCATGAACGGCCGATAGGTCACGTGCACAGGTAACAGCGGCAGGGTTAGCAGAATGTGTAAGGTCTGGAACAGGCAAGGTGCGGGGGTGTTGGCCATACAAGACAAAAAAGGGAGAAAAGCCAGTAGAAGTATGCAGAGCATTATTGTATGAGAATTCCGCGAGATGTAGTACACTCAGCCAGGAATGTTGGTGCTGTAGAATGAGGCAACGTAAATACTGCTCCATGGCCTGGTTCACCCTCTCCGTCTGGCCATCTGTCTCCGGGTGGTATGCGGAGGAAAAACGGGAATCAATGCCCAAGAGGCCTGTGAGCACCCGCCAGAACCAAGAAGTGAACTAGGGTCCCCTGTCCGAGATTATAATAGTGGGTAAACCGAAAAGACAGAAGATCGATCTAAAGAAAAGGTCAGCCAGAGCCGGTGCTGATGGGATGCCAGAACAGGGAACGAAACGGGCCATTTTGGAGAAGGAATCGACCACCACCCAAATGGTGTCGAAGCCCTTGGTTCGAGGTAGGTCTGTCACAAAATCCATTGACACTGTGTGCCAGGGACTAGGAGGTATAGGTAATGGGAGTAAGAGCCCCACCGGACGTCCTCGGCGATGTTTGCATTGGGCACAAACAGCGCACGTGTTGACATATCCTTCAACATCGCGTTTCATGGAGGGCCACCAACACCACCGTCTGAGGAGGTCCAGCGTACGCTTCTGTCCGGGATGACCATTAATGGCACTGTCGTGGGACCATTCCAGTGCAAGATTGCGAGTGTCGGCTGTTGGTAACCATAATTTGTTCTGTATGAATGGCAGCCCATCATGAAACACCGGATCCCACTCGGAGGCCTGTTCGGGATGTAACGAAACCCATGTGCGAATGGACTCTAGAAGTGGCAAAGGAGGAGTACAGAGGCAAATAACGTGCTGATCTAGTAGTTTTTCAGGGAAAACAGGCAAGGATACCCCACCAGGAGAACGAGACAATGCGTCCGCCTTCCCGTGGGACAGACCTGACCGATGTTTGATCTGGAAGTCAAAGGCTGCAAAGAATAAATGCCAACGTACCTGCCGACTATTGATGCACTTGAGTGAGGCCAAGTCTTGGATGTTACGGTGGTCTGTGAATACTGTGACTGCATGTTTTGCCCCCAACAGATGATGCCGCCAGTCCTGAAAGGCATCCTTGATGGCCAACAATTCTTTCTCCGTGACCGTATAGTGCGTTTCCGTAGGAGTAAACTTTCGGGAATGAAACGCCACCGGGTGTAGCTGACCTGAACAAGGACAATGTTGGGATAATACCGCACCAAGAGCAAAGGAGGATGCATCCGCCTCTACAATGAAGGGGAGTTCTGGGTCGGGATGCTTCAGTACAGGAGCAGTAGTAAACGCAGCTTTTAGCGCATCAAAAGCTGTTTGGTGTTCTTCCAACCAGATAAAAGGTAACTTGGGGCTGGTCAAGGCAGTAAGAGGTGTTACAAGAGATGAGAAATCCTGGAAAAAGCGCCTGTAAAAATTTGAAAACCCAAGGAATGATTGTAATGCCTTAATATTACAGGGCTTTGGCCAGTCCAAAACTGCACGAACCTTGGATTGGTTCATTGCTAAACCCCCAGGGGTAATGTGGAATCCCAAGAATTCCACACTCTCAGTATGGAACTGACATTTTTCTGGCTTAGCGTAGAGTGAAAAACGGCGAAGTCGAGACAATACCTCGCGGACGTGTAGTACATGTTCCTTCAGGTCCTGTGAGAATATCAGGATATCATCGAGATATACCGCTACACAGATGTCCAACAAGTCATGAAAAATCTCATTCATGAAACGTTGAAACGTAGCGGGGGCGTTACAAAGCTCGAAGGGCATGACCACGTATTCAAACAGTCCGTAGCGAGTACAAAAAGCCGTTTTCCACTCCTCTCCGGGGCGAATTCTGATTAAATTATAGGCTCCGCGGAGATCGAGTTTCGTGAAGATATTGGCGTGACTCAACCTGTCCAACAATGGTGTTATCAGGGGAATCGGCTACCGGTTTTTTATGGTGATAGCATTCAAGCGGCGGTAGTCCACACAAGGACGTAAGTCGCCCTCCTTTTTGGGGACAAAAAAAATAGGGCTAGCCGCCGGAGAGGTGGAAGGGCGTATATGGCCAACCTTCAGAGCCGCTTGAATGTATTCTTTCAATGCCTGTTCCTCTGAAGGGGACAGGGAGTAAATACGTCCCGAAGGGATGCTGGAGTCAGGGATGAGGTCAATAGGGCAATCGTAAGAACAATGTGGTGGTAGTACCTCCGAAGAACCCTTGTCAAAGACCTCCTGAAAGTCCTTATATTCCATAGGGATACCTGTTGCAACCGCCCCCACCATGTGAGGCTCCAAGGACGTGGAAGCGTCCTCGTATAGTGTAAGTTGTGCGATGGCCCCCAAGGCACGTGAGGGAGATTCAGTGTCGTCAGGTGCAGTGAGGCAAAAATTCTGACAGATTTCCGATTCAAAGTGAACCTGCCCAGACTTCCAGTCGATCAGAGGGTTGTGTTGATGTAACCATGGGAGACCCAGTATAATCCCGAATTGGGGCATCGTTATTAAATCAAAGGATAAGACTTCCTGATGTGTTTTCTGTATAGTCAGGGTGATCGGGGCAGTTTGTTGTCGAATTGGGCCAGAAATCAGTGCTGTGCCATCCACCGCCTGTACTGGTTCCGGATGCTGTTTGGTAATCAGGGGCAAATTCAATGACCGGGCCAGGTTTATATCGACATAATTGCCAGTGGCACCAGAATCGATATAGATCGAAACGGCATGAACGATGTCGGGTGTGGGTTTTAACGTAGCCTTTACCATCACCGGCCTGATTCTGCCAAAGGTGGGGAACTTGTCCGAGGGGATTGAAGGATTGCTCGATCCGGCCCCCGGATCTAGGCTCGAGCATTCCGAAAAACCGGATTTTTTAACTTGGGGCGTCTGGGACAGGACTTTACAAAATGCCCACTCAGGCCACAGTAGAAGCAGGCGTGGTCGGTTCTTCTGCGGTCCCTCTCTAGTTGTGTGATCAGGCTACGAATACCGCCTATTTGCATAGGTTCACCACCTGTATCAGAGGAGGGGGAGGCCAAACTAGTAGTAGGGAACCCTGTTTCGAACTTGGGTTCGGAACGCCTTGCATCGATCTGTAAGGCGAGGTCCACTAGGTCAGTATGAGATGTGGGCAAAGAAGGAACAACGGCCATAGCATCTTTCATGGTATTACTGAGCCCTCTGTAAAACACAACTGCCTTTTTGGGTTCGGGCCAAGATGTTTCAGCAGCCAGTTGGTTAAATTGGGCAATGTATTCTATGAGTGACCCCTTTCCTTGAGTCAGGTCTAACAGCTCAAGATCCCGGGATTGGGCTTTATGACGTGTGTCGAATACATGAGACATTTCTGTGATCAATAACTCGAAATCATATAAGACAGGGTTGTTGTTCTCCAGTAGGGGATTGGCCCATGCTGCAGCAGTGCCGGCCAGATGGGACAAGGTGAAAGCCGCCTTTGTGGTAGAGTCGGGAAAGGCCTGAGGTCTACAAAGAAAATGGAGTTTGCATTGATTTACAAAAGTGCAAAACTTTCTGGGGTCTCTGTGGAATCTTTCTGGGGCGGCCAGGGGAAAGGGCGCAGGCATGAGTACAGGAACTTGTGGTGCTACAGGGGGAACAATAGGTCGGACAACTGGGGGTTGAGCGGCGGCTTCCCCGAACTCTACATCAGCAGGTAACGGGTGTTGTACACTTTGGATCAAATCTAATCTCTGATGTATAGCCGCATTGGCTGCTGTCATGTCTGCCCTCAGTACTGTGAGTGCCTGTACCAATGCAGCCACGGGGTCTTCGGCTACAGGCTCCATACTCGACACAGCGCAACGGCTTCACAGTCTGTCGTGACTTGCCACAAAGTGAAGAGTATTGAGCCTCTGTCCACAAATCACCCACAGGGAGAGAAAGATAAACACTCCCTGTGCGAGCTTTGAGGCCACAGGTGGTTGATGGTTCGCTGAATCAGATGGCGCCGAGGATTCAAACAGTCAAGTACCTGGAGGCAGGTATGGGCTGACCACCCGTAACCCTTAAGGTGCACGTAATGGTTTCCAAGAAAGAACGGAAGGAAGGTCGTAAGCAATCCGAGGGTCAAAATCCATGTTGTAGTAAGTGAGCAGATAGGGAAAATCCAAAGCAGTCCGTTATGCGTAAGCCAAAGGTCCAAAGTACCAGTATCAGTGCAAAGTTCCAGCAACCGTATCCAAGGAGCAAGAGTTAACCAAATCCGTGATGTGTAAGCCTGAAGTCGAAATCCGATGTGGCCAAAAAACAAGAGTCAAGAACGCCGAACAGTGTTGTGAAACAGCTGTGAAGCGGCGAGTGATTCAAAGCTCCCGGCTTTTATGTGAGTCGCCTCCCGATCACGTGAGCGGGACTTCGTGCACGTGATCGGGAAGTCGATGTGAAACCAGGAAGCAATCGCGATCGGCTGTTCCAGCCCGATCGCAATCTCCATGGCAGTTGCCATTGGAGACGAGGAAACAAACAACGCCGTCCTCTGCGTGTGACCTGAAACCATCGGTGATGGCGACTCCCCTGCACCCTAGGTGATGGGACAACTTGAGGGTTTGACTGTGACCCGGGGAGCCTGACAGTCCTTTGTTTCGGAGTGTTATGCAAGGTGTTGTATGAGTGTGTAACTGACCTGTTGTGCATGACATGAGGTCCCCCTAGAAAATCTATTAGACTGGGAGAGTGAGGTCTGGAGAATCCTGGGAAACAGAACCTTAGGAAAAAAACAGAAAAATGTGTTCAGCTCACACTGAGGTAGAGAGTATGTTAAACCCTAATAATAATAATAATAATAATAATTATTATTATTATTATTCAGCATTTATATAGCGCTATGAACCCTCAGGTATCTGAGCACTGCTTATTATTACCCACGGTGTGTGGTGCTCATTTATCGACCTCGGAAGGAGGAAAGGCTGAGTTTGGCCCTGCCGGGATTCGAACCTGCCTCAGCAGGCTCTGCACAGATGTCAAAGCGAGCGCTCTACTTTTGCTCTACTTTCGCTACCTAACCTTAAGAAAATCAGGAGAGGATGTACCATCTCCCTCGGGAACATAGGGTCCTATAATTTCTAGGCGCCTGCTGAAACCTCCCCAACACAGAAAGAAAATCCAGAGAGTGCACTCTCTCTCTGTCTTCCCTCCAGAATAGGTTTTCTGTGCAAAACAAAAAGGAGAAAGAACAACGTAACTTTGAGGATATAAAACAATGCTCAGAAGGGTTTAAAACCTCCCAGCGGTTGGGGATAATAAAACAACAGGAGATTGCTCGAGATAGTGAACAATTCATGGACACTCCTGATCGAGAAATCCAGGGCAGTCCTGTAATACCACCTTTACCTCTATCTCCCACCAAAGGACACATATGTTATTCATGCAGAAAGTACTGACATCCCATGAGATACTGTCCCCTAAAGTTTTTGTCTCCTCCCACTTCACCACCCAGACTGAGTCCCAAGAAGATTAGGACAACCCATGTTGAAACTACCATGCTGTCCTTTGCCACTACCCTACTTCCAAATTTGGGAAGGGAAGCACCATCTTGTTCTCTCATTAACTGTAGAAGATCACAGAACAAGGGCAAAAACCTGTATCTATATGCGGGGAAACCAAACCACTTATCAGATCCCCGCAAATACACAATATCAGGGGGCTTGAGCTTGTTTAGATACTGGAATTAAGGCATGTGCCATCCACCCAAGACTACTAACCTCAGTAGGGGGAGAGTCACCAAAGGAGCCAGTCAAATGTATTCATGGAAATACCCAATATGACTCCTTTACCCCAGTACTTGTGACTAACTTGGGCAAAACATTACCAATAGAAGCAGCAGTTATCCCTGACCTACCAGAAGAATTAATCTTAGGTAGTAATGTGCCACAAATCCATTAATGGTTGACTAAAATTGCCAAATTGGAGCTTGATTTGAAAGCCTGCGCTACTCTCCCTGTTGAGAGCTATTGGTTAAAGAGGTTTCTGTGGCATTCCAAAGGCGTGCCTTGTGTAAGGATTGATTTATAGATATCTGGTGGGCAGAGGTCCACTGGGGAGCCTTCTTTTCTTTATTGCTATGTTTCACCGGTTCATAGTGAAAGGGTCAAATGCAATAGTTTCGAAATGCAATTGTTTCGATACAAAAGGCAGAAAAAAAAAATCGAATGGCCTTTTTTTTCTTTTTTTTTGGGTGTCCACCCCCAAACCCCTGTTTTTTGGGGAAAAAACAGTATTTCTCCCTATACGAAACCCAAAAAAAAACATTTAAAAAAGGCATTCGATTTTTTTTTTCCGGTCCTTTTGTTTTGAAACTATTGCATTTCGAAACAATGCATTCGAAACTTTGACCGGACACCGTTTCACCAGCTTGAGGAATATCTCTCCTGATATTTGTGCCAAGCTTTGCACTTTGCTCTGTGGTTCCAGAGTAGGTGGGGCATGGTGCACGGTCTGGTTGATTGGTCTGCTTTGTATGATCCAATGTATGTCAGTGATTTTATGATTTTATTTCATTTTTAAGTGGTCTGCACAATCATTGCATAGTTTTTGTGAAGGTCACGGTGTGTATGGCATCCAGGTGGGTGTCTCATCTCATTTACTATATTGAATAGTTCTTTCTGGGTTTTTGTGGGTTTTGTGATTTGGTTGTCGCAGTATTTCTTTTTGGCTTTGAGAATATCTTTTTTGTACGCTCGGATTTGTTTTTCATAGTTTATTCTTTTTTGCCTGGTCGTAGTTTTTCCTCCATTCTAGTTCAAGGTTCCGGTTTGTTTTTACCGACCTTTGATGAGAGAACACCAAACTGTAGTGCTATCGCCCACCAATGGGCACCGGACTAAGGGGTACACACCTGAGAAATTCCTGCTAAACGGGATTCCAGTGGTTTCCGAGTCCGACCAGAGAAATGAAGAAGGGTGAGCTGTCGACAAATCCCACACACAAAGGGGAGGGGCAGACACAAAGAAACAGTCTCTAGGGGCAACTGCCAAACACATAGGGAGACAACATCCAAAGGCAGACGACACACAAGAAACTGGCCTGCAGCATCCAGCAGGGGAGGTACATTGTGATATATGTCTAAGGGTGGCCATGGGTGGGGGAAAGAAGAGAGAGCACGAGGAAGAAGACTCATACAACGTGCTTTCTTGTAGACCCTGCAAGAAGACGAAGATAAAAAAGGCTACACTTGGTAATACTAGAAAACAAAGTTGAGTGAACGAGAGGACAGGCTTATAGGGAGACCTAGCCACAATGGGTGTCGTTTTGCTTTACTACCATGGAACAAGGAATTCTCTTGCACAGGGACAACATGTGTTTGGTTTGTTCCTTTCCCGCATTGTTGACAATGCCTTTGAGTGAAGCATCAGTGAAAAGAAAGTGTTTACCTTTATGTCACGTTGTGTCAGTTAACACCCGTATGTTAAGTTGTAATTCCTTTCATACACATTATAAAATGTCTATTTCACCTTCAAAGTATAAACTGTGGCTTACAAGGGAAAAGATCTCCTCCTGGCTACTTGCTTGATCACTATCACCAATGGCTCCAGAGTTATGCCAGGAAGTTTCTCTTTATAAACCCATGTGTCATAGCATCAAAGGGAATGGAAACAAGCCTGACAATGCTGGTAGCTGGCAACAGATTGATGACATGACCATGACACAGAAAAGATGCTTGTGTCAGGTAAGCCTGGAGTCATGCATCAGGTTGGAAATTAGATGAAAGAAGTGGCTGCCTTTTCAGAGGGTAAAGAGGGCAAACCTGTGTACATTGGACCAGAAGGCAACGCTGGATTGAACGGCCTGTTGAAAGCATTAGAGCAGTCTAGTAGTGAGGTTCTGGTGTGTTTAATGAGTTGTCCACTGTTGAAAATAGCTAAGATTTGATGGCAAGCGGAGAGAAACATGAAAGCCCAGATTTCTGTAACGATGACGCATTTTGAAAGACGTACCTACCTTTCTGTCTCTCGGCACCTGGAGGCCTACGGGCTTTGGCGCGTTACAAATAAAATAACATAACATAGCTCAGGGGCAAGGCTTTGGTTTTGGAAGCAAGACGATGCAGCTCAACCCAGGTTTGGATCCCACACTTTTGCTGGTATTAAGAACGTTATAAAAGAACAATTATAATTAAAGACAGAATAAATCTAGTCAAGATGTAATTCAAGAATTCTGCCACCAAAACACACCATGGAGGGAGTCCCTAATTCACAGCCAGGGCACAACAGTGCAATTATGAAAATCAGAGTGCAAGAAACTTACATGAATATAGCTTCAGTGGGAGCACAGCTGTGAATCCACCAGCAAATGAATGAAGAATGGGGGCCTCATTACGAGTTTGGAGGCAGCCATGGTGCTATTAGCACCATGGCTGCCTCCAAAATCGTGTCCGGCTTCCCTGAATGGGGATTTACCGGGTCATTCCAATCCTTACCGGTGCCGGTAAACCCTTCCCGCCCAACTCGTAATGACCCCCATAATATTGTACTATAATACTCTATCCCCTGGTTATGTTGCTTCACAAATAGGTTCCCCCTATGTAAAACGCAGCACATATCTATTAAAGTAGCAAGGAAGACAAATTGTGATGTGAGGATGGGCTTAGATAATATCAAGTTGCATACATGAACCGCTCCAGAGCAGTACATCCCAACCAATAAAGCTATGGACTGCCAGGCACCCTTATGTCACTCGCAAAGCACGGCACCCATGTATCTATAGTGTACTGACTTCCTATCTCTGGCCAACAACAGTAAACAAATAGAAAGCATACTTCAAGTGACAGATTAAGGTGAGACCGTAACGCAAACAATTCAGCAAAAGCCACCTTAACTTCTCTCCTTCTGTTGCACAGCCTTTGACCACAATGATGACATCCCTGCTGACATCACTGGTGACATCACAAATTACTTTACAACACTAAGCAGTCATAACCAGTGGCCACAGCCTTCAGCTGTGCCCACTTTGTATTTTAACACATTAAAGGGTCACTAGTCAAGGCTTTTGGTCTTGGCCATTGGCCATGGCCTTCTGCCGGGTCCACTGTATATTTTAAAACACTAACAAACCACTAGCCATGGCGTTTGGCTATGGCTAGGAGCCAAGGCCTCCAGCTGTGCCCACTCTGTATTTTACAACACTAACTGCACAGTAGACATGGCCATTGGCCATGCCCACTGTATATTTTAACACATTAAGGGGCACAAGCTCTGTTTTGACAGTGGTATTTTTATGTATAGAAGATGGCAGGCTTTGAGAACTCACAATTCGTTTAGGCAATGTGCAGTGAGATTACATTATTTGCCAAGGAAACACTTTGGTTAAGCAGAGTGCTACAAGCCCCTTGTTTTATGGACAGTCCCTTGGTGACTGTTGTGATACATCGCACAACCCCAACTAACTGCATTTAAGCAGCACGGAAAGGGAAAAAAATGACTTGCTGCAAGAATACCATATGCCCAGATATATTTGCCCTCATAGCGAAAATCAAAAGCTGGCATCCATGAATATACGCACAGTAAGTGAACATACATGTTAAAGTGAAATATACAAATGTAGTTCAATTGATCATTGATCTTCCCCTTAAAAGAAAGTGCATAAGACATTGAAGCATAGGACTATGAAAAAGAAGTGATGGACACCAAAAAATAACCTGAGAAAGGAAATGTTCCAATAAATATGCTTGCAAAGTATAAAAGGTGCTCACCGTTTAAACCCAGCAATCTGTAGTGAAATATCCCCTAGAAAGCTAAATCTCAATACGGAACAAGTGCTTGTGGTCTTGTGGGTAAGTGCCTGCACTGGGAACATGACAACCTGAGTAAAACCCTGGTAGCCAAATACTTGAGCAAGCTTGCCAACCTCAGAAAAAATGCAAGTGGTTGCATCCGCCCTCTGAAAAAAAGTTACGGTGTCCACCCACCCACATGTGTCCTTTACTTGTTCCCTCAGCTACAAGGATTGCAAACTCTCTCGCCACATCCTGGGCAAATACTCATGACTTACTCTCCATCTCATCATTTCCCCTCCTCACCCGCATGTCTGGCTTTCAACAATACTCTGTTTTATAAAGATAACTTGAAAAGTGCACATACCATAGTGTCACTCAGATATATAAATGCTTTGAGAACTATGTTAGGCAAAAAGTATACAATTGTGTCATCCCCCTCCCATCTTGACTGTGAGACTACAAATACCAGAATGCAATTCAGCAAAAGGCAAAGAAATGATCTCTCATAGAGCACTGGGAACATAGAAGATCTTTAAACCATATTGGGGCATATCTATATTTCTAAAAGTGAAAATGTGTGGGTTTGTGGCTTAGCGGAGCGTTGTTCCATATACAATCCCACACCGTTCCACCAATCTGCACCACATTTTGCATAGTTACCTGTTAGGACCCCACGGACAATACTGGTTACATGACATTTGGATATCCAAACCCGCTCCCCAGATTTCAGCAAAACTCTAACGGGGTAATTCCTAGAATTCAGCGCACAAGTGGCACACGCGGCTGGCACACAGTGTGCGCGTGCGACTTTCTGCGTCAGCTGCATGCACTAAAATCCATTTCCGCGCACAGCGTATTCATGGATTTTAACATCCAAAATCAGCCGTGGAGCAGAGTGGCGCAGCGACCCTGCAGCAGCGCCAGTTACGCCCCCAACCCCTCCCCGTGCGCCATGTACAGCGAACAAATCCCGTACATGGTGCACAGGATCACAACCACGAAAACGCCTGTAAAACTCCCAGCGCACCCCTCCGAATACACGTACCCTGCTGCGCGGGTAGTCTCACACGCGATTGGGCCTGTGTGAGCGGGGTACGTGGATTACTGGGGTGCGCGGGAACTTTCACATGTGATTGGCCCTGTGCGTGTGGGGTACGTGGATTTGGGGGGTGCGCAGGAATTTTCACACGCGATTGGCCCTGTGCGAGCGGGGTACGTGGATTACTGGGGTGCGCGGGAAGTTTAACACGCGATTGGCCCAGTGTGTGCGCGGTACGTGGATTTGGGGGGTACGCGGGAAGTTTCACATGCGGCAGGCCCTGTGCGTGTGGGCTACGTGGGTGCGCAGGAAGTTTCACACGCGATTGGGCCTGTGCGAGCGGGGTACGTGGATTACTGAGGTGCGGGGGAAGTTTCACACGCGATTGGCCCTGTGCGTACGGGGTACATGGATTACTGGGGTGCGCGGGAAGTTTCACACGCAATTAGGCCTGTGCGTGCGGGCTACGTGGATTACTGGGGTGTGTGGGAAGTTTCACACGCGATTGGCCCTGTGGGTGCGAGGTACGTGGATTACTGGGGTGCGCGGGAAGTTTCACACGCGATTGGGCCTGTGCGTGCGGGCTAAGTGGATTACTGGGGTGCACGGGAAGTTTCACACGCGATTGGGCCTGTGCGAGCAGGGTACGTGGATTACTGGGGTGCGTGGGAAGTTTCACACGCGATTGGGCCTGTCCGAGCGGGGTACGTGTATAACGTGGTATGGGGGAAGTTACACACGTGCTTTCGCTGTCAGAGCGGGATACGTGTATCCAGGGTGGTTCGTGGGGAGTCCCACACGTCAATTGGCAGTGTGGGTTCTCACAGGTGTGCCCTCTACCCCCTCCACGGACTCTGCAGGGAAACCACACCACAGGGGACTACCCAGCATCCCTGGTCATGTCCCGCAGGCAGTCCATCCACCATGGGCATGCCCCCAGCCAGGCCACATGTCACCTTGCACCAGTGATCACCAACTCATGTTCCCCAGCACCCCCACCCCCCCAGCAGTGAGGGTCACCTGCCAGCAGGCCCCACTCATGCCCCACTCATGTCCCCCACCACCCCCACCACCCAGCAGTGAGGGTCACCTGCCAGCAGGCCCCCAATCATGTCCCCCTGTACCCCCACCCCCCAGCAGTGAGGGGTACCTGCCAGCAGGCCCCCACTCATGTCCCCCTGCACCCACACCCCCCAGCAGTGAGGGGCACCTGCCAGCAGGCCCCCACTCATGTCCCACTCATGTCCCCCTGCACCCCCACCCCCCAGCAGTGAGGGTCACCTGCCAGCAGGCCCCCACTCATGTCCCACTCATGTCCCCCAGCACCCCCACCACCCAGCTGTGAGGATCACCTGCCCGCAGGCCCCCACTCATGTCCCCCTGCACCCCCACCCCGCAGCAGTGAGGGGCACCTGCCAGCAGGCCCCCACATATGTCCCACTCATGTCCCCCTGCACCCCCACCCCCCAGCAGTGAGGGTCACCTGCCAGCAGGCCCCCACTCATGTCCCCCTGCAGCCCCACCCCCCAGCAGTGAGGGTCACCTGCCAGCAGGCCCACACTCATGTCCCACTCATGTCCACCAGCACCCCCACCCCCCAGCAGTGAGGGTCACCTGCCAGCAGGCCCCCACTCATGTCCCCCTGCACCCCCACCCCCATCAGTGAGGGGCACCTGTCAGCAGGCCCCCACTCATGTCCCCCTGCACCCCCACCCCCCAGCATGAGGGGCACCTGCCAGCAGGCCCCCATTCATGTCCCCCTACACCCCCACCCCCCAGCAGTGAGGGTCACCTGCCAGCAGGCCCCCACTCATGTCCCCCTGCACCCGCACCCCACAGCAGTGAGGGTCACCTGCCAGCAGGCCCCCACTCATGTCCCACTCATGTCCCCCTGCACCCCCACCCCCCAGCAGTGAGGGTCACCTGCCAGCAGGCCCCCACCCATGTCCCCCTGCACCTCCACCCCATCAGTGAGGGGCACCTGCCAGCAGGCCCCCACTCATGTCCCACTCATGTCCCCCTGCACCCCCACCCCCCAGCAGTGAGGGTCACCTGCCATCAGGCCCCCACTCATGTCCCACTCATGTCCCCCTGCACCCCCACCCCCACCAGTGAGGGGCACCTGTCAGCAGGCCCCCACTCATGCCCCCTACACCCCCACCCCCCAGCAGTGAGGGCCACCTGCCAGCAGGACCCCACTCATGTCCCACTCATGTCCCCCTGCACCCCCACCCCCCAGCAGTGAGGGTCACCTGCCAGCAGGCCCCCACTCATGTCCCCCTGCACCCCCACCCCCCAGCAGTGAGGGGCACCTGCCAACAGGCCCCCACTCATGTCCCCCTGCACCCCCACCCCCGAGCAGTGAGAGGCACCTGCCAGCAGGCCCCCACTCATGTCCCCCTGCACCCCCACCCCCATCAGTGAGGGGCACCTGTCAGCAGGCCCCCACTCATGTCCCCCTGCACCCCCACCCCCCAGCAGTGAGGGTCACCTGCCAGCAGGCCCCCACACATGTCCCCCTGCACCTCCACCCCATCAGTGAGGGGCACCTGCCAGCAGGCCCCCACTCATGTCCCCCTACACCCCACCCCCCAGCAGTGAGGGTCACCTGCCAGCAGGCCCCCACTCATGTCCCCCTGCACCCGCACCCCGCAGCAGTGAGGGTCACCTGCCAGCATGGCCCCCACTCATGTCCCACTCATGTCGCCCAGCACTCCCACCCCCCAGCAGTGAGGGTCACCTGCCAGCAGGCCCCCACTCATGTCCCCCTGCTCCCCCACCCCCCAGAAGTGAGGGTCACCTGCCAGCAGGCCCCCACTCATGTCCCCCTGCACCTCCACCCCCCAGCAGTGAGGGGCACGTGCCAGCAGGCCACCATTCATGTCCCACTCATGTCCCCCAGCACCCCCACGGCCAGCAGTGAGGGTCACCTGCCAGCAGGCCCCCACTCATTTCGCACTCATGTCCCCCTGCACCGCCACCACCCAACCGTGAGGGTCACCTGCCAGCAGGCCCCCACTCATGTCCCCCTGCACCCCCACCTCCCAGCAGTGAGAGCCACCTGCCAGCAGGCCCCCACTCATGTCCCCCAGCACCCCCACCCCCCAGCAGTGAGGGTCACCTGCCAGCAGGCCCCAATCATGTCCCCCTGCACCCCCACCCCCACCCCAAGCAGTGAGGGGCACCTGCCAGCAGGCCCCCACTCATGTCCCACTCATGTCCCCCTGCACCCCCACCCCCCAGCAGTGAGGGTCACCTGCCAGCAGGCCCCCACTCATGTCCCACTCATGTCCCCCCAGCACCCCCACCCCCCAGCAGTGAGGGTTGCCTTCCAGCAGGCCCCCACTCATGTCCCACTCATGTCCCCCTGCACCCCCACCCCCCAGCAGTGAGGGTCACCTGCCAGCAGGCCCCACTCATGTCCCCCTGCACCCCCACCCCCCAGCAGTGAGGGTCACCTGCCAGCAGGCCCACACTCATGTCCCACTCATGTCCACCAGCACCCCCACCCCCCAGCAGTGAGGGTCACCTGCCAGCAGGCCCCCACTCATGTCCCCCTGCACCCCCACCCCCCAGCAGTGAGGGGCACCTGCCAACAGGCCCCCACTCATGTCCCCCTGCACCCCCACCCCCCAGCAATGAGGGTCACCTGCCAGCAGGCCCCCACTCATGTCCCCCTGCACCCGCACCCCGCAGCAGTGAGGGTCACCTGCCAGCAGGCCCCCACTCATGTCCCGCTCATGTCCCCCAGCACCCCCACCCCCCAGCAGTGAGGGTCACCTGCCAGCAGGCCCCCACCCATGTCCCCCTGCACCTCCACCCCATCAGTGAGGGGCACCTGCCAGCAGGCCCCCACTCATGTCCCACTCATGTCCCCCTGCACCCCCACCCCATCAGTGAGGGGCACCTGTCAGCAGGCCCCCACTCATGTCCCCCTGCACCCCCACCCCCCAGCAGTGAGGGTCACCTGCCAGCAGGCGCCCACTCATGTCCCCCTGCCCCCCCACCCCCCTGCAGTGAGGGTCACCTGCCAGCAGGACCCCACTCATGTCCCACTCATGTCCCCCTGCACCCCCACCCCCATCAGTGAGGGGCACCTGTCAGCAGGCCCCCACTCATGTCCCCCTGTACCCCCACCCCCCAGCAGTGAGGGTCACCTGCCAGCAGGCGCCCACTCATGTCCCCCTGCACCCCCACCCCCCTGCAGTAAGGGTCACCTGCCAGCAGGACCCCACTCATGTCCCACTCATGTCCCCCTGCACCCCCACCCCCAGCAGTGAGGGTCACCTGCCAGCAGGCCCCCACTCATGTCCCCCTGCACCCCCACCCCCCAGCAGTGAGGGGCACCTGCCAACAGGCCCCCACTCATGTCCCCCTGCACCCCCACCCCCGAGCAGTGAGGGGCACCTGCCAGCAGGCCCCCACTCATGTCCCCCTGCACCAGCACCCCGCAGCAGTGAGGGTCACCTGCCAGCAGGCCCCCACTCATGTCCCACTCATGTCCCCCAGCACCCCCACCCCCCAGCAGTGAGGGTCACCTGCCAGCAGGCCCCCACCCATGTCCCCCTGCACCTCCACCCCCATCAGTGAGGGGCACCTGTCAGCAGGCCCACACTCATGTCCCACTCATGTCCATCAGCACCCCCACCCCCCAGCAGTGAGGGTCACCTGCCAGCAGGACCCCACTCATGTCCCCCTGCACCCCCACCCCCATCAGTGAGGGGCACCTGTCAGCAGGCACCCACTCATGTCCCCCTACACCCCCACCCCCCAGCAGTGAGGGTCACCTGCCAGCAGGCCCCCACTCATGTCCCCCTGCACCCGCACCCCGCAGCAGTGAGGGTCACCTGCCAGCAGGCCCCCACTCATGTCCCACTCATGTCCCCCAGCACCCCCACCCCCCAGCAGTGAGGGTCACCTGCCAGCAGGCCCCCACCCATGTCCCCCTGCACCTCCACCCCATCAGTGAGGGGCACCTGCCAGCAGGCCCCCACTCATGTCCCACTCATGTCCCCCTGCACCCCCACCCCCCAGCAGTGAGGGTCACCTGCCAGCAGGCCCCCACTCATGTCCCACTCATGTCCCCCTGCACCCCCACCCCCATCAGTGAGGGGCACCTGTCAGCAGGCCCCCACTCATGTCCCCCTGCACCCCCACCCCCCAGCAGTGAGGGCCACCTGCCAGCAGGCGCCCACTCATGTCCCCCTGCAACCCCACCCCCCAGCAGTGAGGGTCACCTGCCAGCAGGACCCCACTCATGTCCCACTCATGTCCCCCTGCACCTCCACCCCCCAGCAGTGAGGGTCACCTGCCAGCAGGCCCCCCTCATGTCCCCCTCCACCCCCACCCCCCAGCAGTGAGGGGCACCTGCCAACAGGCCCCCACTCATGTCCCCCTGCACCCCCACCCCCGAGCAGTGAGGGGCACCTGCCAGCAGGCCCCCACTCATGTCCCCCTGCACCCCCACCCCCCAGCAGTGAGGGTCACCTGCCAGCAGGCCCCCACTCATGTCCCCCTGCACCCGCACCCCACAGCAGTGAGGGTCACCTGCCAGCAGGCCCCCACTCATGTCCCACTCATGTCCCCCAGCACCCCCACCCCCAGCAGTGAGGGTCACCTGCCAGCAGGCCCCCATCCATGTCCCCCTGCACCTCCACCCCCATCAGTGAGGGGCACCTGCCAACAGGCCCCCACTCATGCCCCACTCATGTCCCCCTGCACCCCCACCCCCCAGCAGTGAGGGTCACCTGCCAGCAGGCCCCCACTCATGTCCCACTCATGTCCCCCACACCCCCACCCCCCAGCAGTGAGGGTCACCTGCCAGCAGGCCCCTACTCATGTCCCACTCATGTCCCCCTGCACCCCCAGCCCCCAGCAGTGGGGGGCACCTGCCAGCAGGCCCCCACTCATGTCGCCCAGCACTCCCACCCCTCAGCAGTGAGGGTCACCTGCCAGCAGGCCCCCACTTATGTCCCACTCATGTCCCCCAGCACCCCCACCCGCCAGCAGTGAGGGTCACCTGCCAGCAGGCCCCCACTCATGTCCCCCTGCACCCCCACCCCCCAGCAGTGAGGGTCACCTGCCAGAAGGCCCCCACTCATGTCCCCCTGCACCTCCACCCCCCAGCAGTGAGGGGCACCTGCCAGCAGGCCCCCACTCATGTCCCACTCATGTCCCCCAGCACCCCCACCCCCAGCAGTGAGGGTCACCTGCCAGCAGGCCCCCACTCATGTCGCACTCATGTCCCCCTGCACCCCCACCCCCCAACCGTGAGGGTCACCTGCCAGCAGGCCCCACTCATGTCCCCCTGCACCCCCACCCACCAGCAGTGAGAGTCACCTGCCAGCAGGCACCCACTCATGTCCCCCAGCACCCCCACCCCCCAGCAGTGAGGGTCACCTGCCAGCAGGCCCCAATCATGTCCCCCTGCACCCCCACCCCCAAGCAGTGAGGGGCACCTGCCAGCAGGCCCCCACTCATGTCCCACTCATGTCCCCCTGCACCCCCAGCCCCCAGCAGTGAGGGTCACCTGCCAGCAGGCCCCCACTCATGTCCCACTCATGTCCCCCAGCACCCCCACCCCCCAGCAGTGAGGGTTGCCTGCCAGCAGGCCCCCACTCATGTCCCACTCATGTCCCCCTGCACCCCCACCCCCCAGCAGTGAGGGTCACCTGCCAGCAGGCCCCCACTCATGTCCCCCTGCACCCCCACCCCCCAGCAGTGAGGGTCACCTGCCAGCAGGCCCACACTCATGTCCCACTCATGTCCACCAGCACCCCCACCCCCCAGCAGTGAGGGTCACCTGCCAGCAGGCCCCCACTCATGTCCCCCTGCACCCCCACCCCCATCAGTGAGGGGCACCTGTCAGCAGGCCCCCACTCATGTCCCCCTGCACCCCCACCCCCCAGTAGTGAGGGTCACCTGCCAGCAGGCCCCCACTCATGTCCCCCTGCACCCCCATCCCCCAGAAGTGAGGGGCACCTGCCAACAGGCCCCCACTCATGTCCCCCTGCACCCCCACCCCCGAGCAGTGAGGGGCACCTGCCAGCAGGCCCCCACTCATGTCCCCCTACACCCCACCCCCCAGTAGTGAGGGTCACCTGCCAGCAGGCCCCCACTCATGTCCCCCTGCACCCGCACCCCGCAGCAGTGAGGGTCACCTGCCAGCATGGCCCCCACTCATGTCCCACTCATGTCCCCCAGCACCCCCACCCCCAGCAGTGAGGGTCACCTGCCAGCAGGCCCCCACCCATGTCCCCCTGCACCTCCACCCCATCAGTGAGGGGCACCTGCCAGCAGGCCTCCACTCATGTCCCACTCATGTCCCCCTGCATCCCCAGCCCCCAGCAGTGAGGGTCACCTGCCAGCAGGCCCCCACTCATGTCCCACTCATGTCCCCCTGCACCCCCACCCCCATCAGTGAGGGGCACCTGTCAGCAGGCCCCCACTCATGTCCCCCTGCACCCCCACCCCCCAGCAGTGAGGGTCACCTGCCAGCAGGCGCCCACTCATGTCCCCCTGCACCCCTACCCCCCAGCAGTGAGGGTCACCTGCCAGCAGGACCCCACTCATGTCCCACTCATGTCCCCCTGCACCCCCACCCCCCAGCAGTGAGGGTCACCTGCCAGCAGGCCCCCACTCATGTCCCCCTGCACCCCCACCCCCCAGCAGTGAGGGGCACCTGCCAGCAGGCCCCCACTCATGTCCCCCTGCACCCCCACGCCCCAGCAGTGAGGGCCACCTGCCAGCAGGCCCCCACTCATGTCCCCCTGCACCCGCACCCCGCAGCAGTGAGGGTCACCTGCCAGCAGGCCCCCACTCATGTCCCACTCATGTCCCCCAGCACCCCCACCCCCCAGCAGTGAGGGTCACCTGCCAGCAGGCCCCCACCCATGTCCCCCTGCACCTCCACCCCCATCAGTGAGGGGCACCTGCCAGCAGGCCCCCACTCATGTCCCCCTGCACCCCCTCCCAGCAGTGAGGGGCACCTGCCAACAGGCCCCCACTCATGCCCCACTCATGTCCCCCTGCACCCCCACCCCCCAGCAGTGAGGGCCACCTGCCAGCAGGCCCCCACTCATGTCCCACTCATGTCCCCCAGCACCCCCACCCCCCAGCAGTGAGGGTCACCTGCCAGCAGGCCCCCACTCATGTCCCACTCATGTCCCCCACACCCCCACCCCCCAGCAGTGAGGGTCACCTGCCAGCAGGCCCCTACTCATGTCCCACTCATGTCCCCCTGCACCCCCAGCCCCCAGCAGTGAGGGGCACCTGCCAGCAGGCCCCCACTCATGTCCCACTCATGTCGCCCAGCACGCCCACCCCCCAGCAGTGAGGGTCACCTGCCAGCAGGCCCCCACTCATGTCCCACTCATGTCCCCCAGCACCCCCACCCGCCAGCAGTGAGGGTTACCTGCCAGCAGGCCCTCACTCATGTCCCCCTGCACCTCCAGCCCCCAGCAGTGAGGGTCACCTGCCAGCAGGCCCCCACTCATGTCCCCCTGCACCTCCACCCCCCAGCAGTGAGGGGCACCTGCCAGCAGGCCCGCACTCATGTCCCACTCATGTCCCCCAGCACCCCCACCCCCCAGCAGTGAGGGTCACCTGCCAGCAGGCCCCCACTCATGTCCCACTCATATCCCCCTGCACCCCCACCCCGAGCAGTGAGGGTTGCCTGCCAGCAGGCCCCCACTCATGTCCCACTCATGTCCCCCTGCACTCCCACCACCCAGCAGTGAGGGTCACCTGCCAGCAGGCTCCCACTCATGTCCCCCTGCACCCCCACCCCCCAGCAGTGAGGGTCACCTGCCAGCAGGCCCCCACTCATGTCCCACTCATGTCCCCCTGCACCCCCACCACCCAGCAGTGAGGCTCACCTGCCAGCAGGCCCCCACTCATGTCCCCCTGCACCCCCACCCCCAGCAGTGAGGGTCACCTGCCAGCAGGCCCCCACTCATGTCCCCCCACCCACTCACTCACCCAGCAGTGACATTCCCATCTCATGACACAAACCAAAAGTCAACTATGTACATCAACACATGTCCGTCACACACACACACACACACACACACACACACACACACACACAGGTTGCCATTGATTGAGTAGACCCACATGTCAACATGCATGAACCCAATGAGTGAATCCCACACATTGAAGTAAAAGATCAAAATGTATTAACATGAAAACCAATTGAAAGTACTGAAAGCATAAAATAATGGCAAACATGAAATGAAATGCATGTCCAAGTAAAAAATAAAAAAATCCTCAAAAAAACCCAAGTAATCCAAAAGAAAAATGGCAAAAACTCTCTGTCCACCAAACCAAATACAAATGAAACGCAAAAAGGTAAATCCATTGATGCATGGTGAAATGAAATCAAAATGTCCAAATAAATCCAACCTCCAACTATGTACAATCCAATTTTCAAGGGTCCATGAGCCAAAACGAAACAAATGAAACCTATCTAATAACCTACCTAACAAAAAAACTATATACAACAGTGTGTGGCATAATCCAAAAGCCCCCCCAAAAAAAAAAGGAAACCTAACACTATAAACTATTTACAATGGCGACGGGCAAGTCCTGCGGCTCACTCAGTGATGTTTTCGGCCAGGGCATCATCGAACTCCATGTCTATTTGCTGGAGGTGGGCCTCTGTCCTGGCCCTGAGGTCTCACAGGGAGGCACTCATGGCCTGTTTCAACTCCCTGGGAGTCGCCTCGAGGCACTCTGCCCGCCTCAACTCCTGACGCATGGAGAACTCCGCCCTGACCATGGTGAGCCGCGCCTCTTCCGCTCGCCGCTGCTCCGCACCAATACGCTGGCCCAACCGCAGTGACATGGAAGACACACCCATTCCAGGGTCCTCCTGCCCTCTGGCCGATGCCTGCCCCTCTGATGTCGATGGCCCCGAGCCATCATTGCTCCCACCTAGAGCCTGCTCCTGCTGCTGCTGCTGCTGCTGTCCATGTGCCCTGTCCGATGATGCCTGCACATCCTCCATCAGCTGCTCTCCAGTTGTGGTGTCCACCCCTGCTGGACGGCCGACTCCCGACTGTGGCAGGGATGGGGTCTCCACCAAGCTGGCTGTGTTGATCAGGCCAGGTCCACAGGGGGCCCTGGTGGAATCTGGGCCGGAAGACGGCAGGGAGAACGACTGGCGCATAGTCTCCACAGAGGAGGAGAGGTCCGCCAGAGTGCGCATCACATGTAGGAACCCACCGAACAGGGCCCCTCCCAACAGTGCCACATCGCGACGCTTCTGTTCGTGATGGCGTGCGTTCTCTGCCCAGGAAGAACGCACGTCATCACGAATGTCACTTGTGCACAACGCGACACCAATCAGGACGGAGCCCATACGTTCATGGGACCCCTCGTCCGAGGGTAGTGGAGAGGCAGATGGCATGGCACTCTCCTCTACCTGCGGACAGGCCTGGGACGTGGCATCCGTGCTGGTGCATGGTGGTGCAATCACAGGGTCAAGGACAGGGACATGCACATGCCCCTCCGCGGTGACCTGTGCTGCCTCGTGCCCTGTCCCTGGACTGCACCACTTGCACCAGTGGTACTACCCCCACCAGGCCCCATGTGCGGCTCAGTAGCGGGCTCCTCCTCCTCTGTGGAGACCACCAACCTGGATGTCTCCACACTGTCTTCCGCCATTGCAAGCCCCTGTGGGGGCTCACCCGGCCCTTCCGCCACAGCCTTAGTGGCAGACGCGGCACCAGCCCCCTCGCTCCCGGATGATGACAAGTCCTGGGAGGGTGGCTGGGCCTTGCGTCGCTGCACGGTGGAGGCATCCCCGCCGCTTGGCTCCACAGCGCCGTCTCCGCCCTCTTCTTCACTTGACGCTGCGTAGAGGGAGACATAGAACACAAGCATCAGGGTACAGTACAATATTTCCCTAGACAGGAAGCAATAACACATGGGTGGCAGTGTCAAACGTCACTTCCATCCTGTCCCTCCAATGCACATGGGTGAATGCACGCAACACACATGCAGAAACAGGCACAGCGCCTGCAATCAACATCAGCATCCATGTACAAGAGCCTCTATTAACCAAAATGTTGCCTTCAAACTCACATGCATTATGGCTCACACTGATCCCATGCACACATCTCACCGGAGGGACATGCATCATGGCTTGTACACCACAGACACAGTGGATAGACACAGTGCATACAGCGGTGACCGCACTGCATGAGTGAAAGTACACATAATCACGGACATGTATCATGCATCCATGGCGTTTCAAAGTCACACACACTTCTCAGACACACACACACATGTGCACCATACATGTACATGACAGCAGCACCCATCCCTCACACCCCCTCCATGTCCAATAACAGACACTGGCATGCTTTCATGTGTGCATTTGGCATACAGCTCTCCATGTTGCATTGTAACACATGCACCAACCATGTGGTTCACACATTACTGGTCTTATATGCATGACCATGATGTCCCTGCACACACATCCATACATGGCCTATGTCACACATACAGGCAAGTATCAGACCACCAGTACACTGCAACATGCCCTGTCTCACACACCAAAGCTTGGCCACTTACCGCTCAACTCCAGACGGGTCTTCCTCCGAAGGATCTGGCCATGGAGCGTTGGGCATACGCGTTCCAGGACCCTCATCTGGATGTCACTCATGCTGACCCGGCCCCCCTCCGCGAGGCGCCGGGCCTTGTAGAGGGTCCTGGACCTGAAGTCCTCCCAGCGCTTCTTGACGTGATTGATATCGCGGGTTGCCACCCCCTCCGCGTTGATGGCAACCACTACGTCCTCCCAGATCCTCTCCCGTCCTTCCTTGTTGGCGCGTGATGTTCCCGAAGAGGGCATCAAAATGCCCCAGGACATGCTCCACCAGGACACCAACTTCCTTCACACTGAAGCTGGTGGCCCTCTGCCTCTCTGGCTGGGGGTCACCAGTGGTCTCAGATGGTGTTTGCCCCGACATGGCGACCCCCGAGGCAGGCATAGGTGGGCAACTGGGTCCTGGGGCTGGGCTGTGGAGCGATGGTATCCCAGTCGGGAGTCTTCTGTTCCAGCAGGGGTGGACACAGCAACTGGAACCCTGGCTGACGTGCAGGCACCAAATAGCAGCAGGCAGGCATGCAGCAGCAGATGGCAGTGGGGAGCGTGCTCGGGGCTCTGGGGGGCAGTAATTCGGCCTTCTAGGCAGAAGCGTGGTCTTCCGTGTGTTGCTGCATGGCCAGCTTGATACAGAGTGATTTGGCACGTGAAAATCTTGCACGTCTGCGTGTAATTCGAGGAAAGGCCGTTAGCGCGTAAGCGCATCTGTGACATTACGTACGCAGGCGTTTCCCTCGTGACGTGGGCATAGTGGCTCATGGCGCGTGAAAAACCTGCACATCCGCGTGTGAATGCGTGTTATCCGAGGAAAGGGCCTAGCCGTCTGTGACGTGATACGCGCGGGCGTTTCATTCAACACGGGTGCATGTTCATCATACACGACCAAAAACTGCACGTCCGAGTGTCAGCTCGTGTAATTGGAGGAAAGGGCTGTAGCGTGTACACGCGTAAGTTACGTTGTACGTGTGAGACGCTTTAAAAGGTACGTGTAGGACCCCTTTTCCTTGTACGTGCTTTTCGTGGAGAGCGAGTGGGTGAATTCTGTACTTCTTGTCGGTTCACACGCGATTATTTCACAGCGTTTCAAGTTCGTACTCCCTGTTACCTCTGACAGCATTCATTTTTTTTTGTTGGGCCTGTTTCCTCAAACAGCGTTCACTTCTTCTTTTGTCCTGACTCTTCAGACAGCGTACAATTCTTATTTTGGCGGTGGTGTTGCCAACGCGCACACGCGTGTCTTTTTCACGTTCTTTTTCCAGGCAGACTGTGAGTCGCGCACGTATTTACCAACTATGCTTGCCCTGTGTGTTGTGTACCCCTTCAGAGGTCATTGTAGGCTGCATGTAACACGCGTACACTTATTTTTGTGTTCCTGGGTGCCACAGCGTAGTGCGGGTTCATTTTTCCACGCACGTGGTCTACGAGGGGTTGTGTGAACATTATTTTTTGTTTTCGGGGTGCCTGTGCGTTGCGTGACCTGTCATCTTCCCCCATGGGTCACAGACAGCCTTGCTAGAGCAGTAGGGTACATATTCCATCTAGTACCCTACCCCTTTCACCCCCAATTGCCCAGGACAATCGTTTACTGCCACTCCCATATGCACAACAACATCAGTGCCATGGTTGGGAGGCGACCAAGCGGTAAGGGAGGCAAAGGTGGCCGACCTCCAAAAGGTGGGCGTGGTGGGCGCGGTAGGGGACATGGCCATGATTTGCAGGGTGCCCCTAGACCCCCATGTGTGGAGGAGCAATCAGGGACGCCCATGTCCCCCCATGGTTGTGGGAAATGTAGCTGACACCATCCCAGCTCAGCCCTTGTTGGACCAGCCCATTGTGGCACAAGAACCGGCACAGGATGACTCCCAGACTGACTTCCAGGTCAGCAAGTCTACGCCACGTGTGCCGGTGCAAGTTGTGTCACCAGGCCACGTGGATCTGGGGCAGCTATGTCAACTGCTGCCCCAAGTAGGCATGGTGGGGAGGCTGCAGGGGCAGCTGCAGCGCAATCGACCCCAGCTCTGAGTCTCCCAGCTGGGACAGTGTCGGTCCCGGTCCATCAAACCAACGTTGCCCCTGCCAACATCACCCTGCAGCCAATGCCTGCACCAAGACCTATGGTCATTGTGCATTCGCACACTCCTAGTACCCAGTCCAACGGCGCTTCTGCCCCTACTGACCAGAGCGGCGTAAGCCACTCAGGATCCGCACCACCTTTGAAAAAGATGAAGAAGGGTGCTCTGGCACTACAGGCTGAGACCCCAGACACGGCTACACACTCCGGCACGTCAAGGAAGCCTAGCTTTAATGACGCCGAACTTGATGCACCAGTTGCCTATGTGTCGGCACATAGCCGCGAAATGGTGGTGACTGCAGGGTGCAAGACCACACCTGGTCAACGTAAGGCACACTGGCAGACCATCGCGGACATCATTAGTGCCCTTGGATTTGTGAGGCGCTCAGCTGATGATTGCTACAAGCGCTGGAATGACCTGAAACGCAGAGCAAAGAACAAGCTGGCCTCAAATCATGTTTCTACTCTGGTGACTGGCGGTGGGTCTCCACAAGAGGACAACCAACTCACTGAACATGAGTCTGTTTCTGGAACCTTCGTCACAGAGGAACAGATCCAAGGCGTGGGAGACCTACCAGATTACGACGCATTGTCCGGTGAGTGCCCATGCATGTGTTTGTAATCCATGTGTATGTTGTGTGGGTGACGGGTTCTGATTGAGTGCCAGGTGAGGGTGTGTGCACCTGAGTGGTATGGGTCACCCCTGTGCTTCCTCCAAAACATTCACTGACCTTGGATTTGGGTATGACAGTATCCCTTCTGCTCACAGTAGCCATTTAGCGCCACATTACTGCAGTTGCCCTTGAACTGTCATCTTGCAACAACATTGTTCAGAATTTTTCAGTGTTCATTCAAGCTGATTGTTTCAATTCTCCCACTTTTGCAATGCATTTTTCAGCCCTATTGTAACATATGTGACATGCTTCTGTCATTGATTACACCCCACATTGGCCCACATTTGTTACCTTGTTATGTGAATGATTAGACCATTCAGGCTGATTGAGTATTGGCCTGCTCACATTGATTTTCTGGTGCCTGTTTGTATGTGGTACTTGATAGTTGTTTCCTGTGATGTTTAAGTGACCAACCATTGATGTGTACATTTGCCTGCAATCACTGTATTCTTGTACACTGGATGTGTTGCAGTGACTGGCACATGCGTATTTTGTCAACTATGTAGCATTGTTCAGCTCATCATGTCCATCTCACATGGATGGCTGACAGTACTCATTCACTGACATATGGCTGTACTTGTCAAATGTACCGTGGCTATGCTACATGCCATCTGTGTGCTGGAATGTGTCATGTATGTGTATTGGACATGCCACTCACAGGCTAATGTGTGATGCCAGTGCTACCCAGCATGCAGCAAATGTGTTGCTTTTCCATCTTGGTGTCATCAGTGTCTGCTTTTTGCCTCCCCTTCCAACTCAGTGACAGTGCATGCATGCCAGGGTTATAGTCATGTGGGACATGTGTAAATCATGTACTGGATCTCTGGCTTGTCAGGCCTATGTGTGTGCTACGGTGCTAATGCCTGTTTCCATTTTTTGTGTTTCATGTTTTTGCAGGTGATGACGCACTTGATACTGTTGAGGTTGAGGAGATGCTGCAGACCAAGGAGGAATCTCAGGCACGACCGGGCACCAGTGGGGGGACGTGGTGTGGTGGTGGGTGAAAACCCTTTCGTAATGCAGACCATACTGTCCAGGGGTGTCTCTGGGTGCACCTCCCCAGACCTCTATTCAGGTGCTGAATCGGATGATGAGACTTGTGTGCCGTTGCAGGTAAGTGTTTCTGGCAGGGATTCTGTTCTGTCCAACCCACCTGCACCAGGGGTAGAACCCTCTATGGGGATGTGGCGGTTACGGATGCAGGGTCACACTCCACAATATCTGATCCTGTTCCTGGGCCAGCAGATCAGAGGGGGAATGCAGTCCTGCAGCCTCAGGCAGTGCCAGCACAGCAAGGTGCAGATCGCCTTGCCCCGAACAGGTGTGGTGCCCGCCGACACGGTGGCCGTATGCCACCAGGCAATACTGTATGGGAAAACTCCATGTACGGTATGGCAACCCAACAGGCAGCATCAGTTGAAATGATGGCTCAGGCAATGGAGAGGGTGGCCACTTCCATTATCCCCCTGAAAGGCAGATGGAGCAACAACAGCAGGCAACAGACTCCATTTGCAGATCACACAGGGAAGACATGTTGGCGTCCAACAGTGACCGACGGACGGCACTGGAGACTCTGCGGGAAGCCATTTCTATAGAGTCACAGGGCCACAGGGAAGCCCTGAGGGTAGAACTCCATAACCTCAGGGAGAATCTTGTTGAACTTGAGGCTTCCACAAATTTGAGGACAGAACAGCAGCTGGAGCGGCTCACACATTCACTCTCAGCTGAGCTGCAGGCAGCTCGGGAGGAGATCCGGGCATCACGGGAGGCCATGCGTGCAGAAATGCAGGCAACCCGTCAGGTGCTGCATGGGGATCTCTGTACTATCATCCTCCAGAACGAGACCTTCCACAGCCGCATGCTTGCTGCCATGGAGGTCCATACCAGGGCTTTGCATGGGCTGCCTCCCATAGCACCACCATCTCCTGTTGCAGCAGCAGAGGGTGATGAGAGCGACAGAAGCAGTTCTCCCACAGTAGCGTAGCCGTGCAGACCATGAACCCATGGAGGTGTTTTTCTTTTCCGCAACATCCACACAGGTGGGTGTTGGTGTGCACCCTGTCCTCGGACCTCCTGGGTGGCCCCCCTCCCTAGCCCCCACATGGCCATTTTTTTTTCTTTTTTTTTTTACAGTGTGTTGCCTTGTGTGACTCCCGTGGGAATCCACTGTGTATTCCGGCTGGTCACATGCAGGCTTGCCCTATGTTTGGGTTAGATGCTTGGGTTCCTGACACACACACCCCTCCTGCTTCCCGTTTCCATGGGCTTGCAAAGGGTGTGACCAAGTGACAGTGACTTACACAGTGACATTGGGCTCCCATGAGCTGTGTGGGCAGTCTGTAGTCATAACTGTGTGGACATCCCTAGTGGGGTTTGTTTTTGTATTGAACACTGCATGGTGTATTGATATGTGCTTGTGCATCCATGTCTTCCTCCTTATCTGCAGGTAACTTCTTCATGTCTTCACAAGGCCGTCTCCTTTGCAGATGCAGTTCATGTTGTAGGCAGTACACTGACACTTTTGCCTGACAGCAACACTCTGGAGTTGGAAGGAGTCGATGTGCTGGCTTATTGAGGTTGTATGACTTACATTACTTTGAGTTTGTACTGTCATATTTTAGCAATGTTTCATGCTGTGTTGCTGTATTGTGTTGGTGGTAAGTATTTGGTCATGTGTGCTGTTTGTTATTGATTACTGGGAGCATATTGTCTGTGGCCTGTTTCCATTTGGGACAGTGCACTTTGTGACACGTGTGTCATGTGTTGTGCATTCCTTTGTTTGCTTTCACATTGCAGGACATGCCATGGTGTGTTGGGTGGCGGAGACGGGGAGGGGTTGGGTGACATGGCACTATTTTCATGTTGTATTTTGCAAGGGGGTAGTCATTCATGCAGCATAAATGTGTGTCTTTTTGTGACACAGCATTGGTTGTCTTTGGGTAGGTAGGAATGCACACAATGTAACACTTCCAGGTGACCAATCTCAGGCTGGTATGGTTGTGACAGTTGACTGTCCCTTATGTCATCATCATTGATTGTCAGCTGGTATGTGCCAGGGCTGTGTGCACTCCACAGGGGTGTGATTTTAGGTGAAGTAATTAGCCACCAGCTGCGTACAGGCTGCCTCACCACGTGCCCTTTCCCCTCCCATGCGCAGCGGCCGTGCTTGTAGTTGGGGATTTGGGGGCACCACCATGTCCACCGGCAGGCCCCGGCGTGTTGCAACGTTGTGCAGGACACATGCTGCCATTACGATCCTGCACACTACTGGGGGTGCATATAGCAGCTGCCCACCAGAGCGGTCAAGGGAGCGAAAGCGTGACTTGAGCACTCTGAATGTGCGTTCCACTATGCCCCGGGTTGCAATATGGGCTGTGTTGTATCTTACCTCGGGTGGTGTGGTGGGGTTCCGAAATTGGCATCATCATGTGGGTGCTGAGAGGGTAGGCACTGTCCCCTGGGGAGGTGATGATGGGTATCATTAGTGGGGTTGTCACATTACTCAGTATCTGCACTGCATGCATGTGCAGGGGCATTTATATTCACCAAGCAGCCATGTATCGCCATGCCGCCCAGCTTCTAGGTCCCGGTTTAGGGTTGATATTCTGTAAATGAAACTGTCATGGGTGGACCCTGGATAGTTGGCATATACTGAGGTGATGATTCCCTTGGCATCACATACTACCTGCACGTTAATGGAATGCCAGTGCTTGCGGTTTCTGTAGATGTGCTCAGTTGCCCCGGGAGGACGTAGAGCCATTTGGGTGCAGTCAATGGCACCTAGCACTTTGGGGAAGTGTGCCACCCCGTAAAAATCCTGGACGACAGCTTGCCTTTCTGCAGGTGTTCTCGGCAGGTATATGTGCCTGCAGACTGATGGGCGTGCAGTCATGATAGCCAACACCTGGTGCAGGCAGCGTGACTGCGTGGCCTGTGACACCCCATCACTATGGCACTTGTCCGCTGAAATGAACCAGTGGCCAAGAAGTGCAGTACATTGAGCACCTTTTCCAAGGGGCTCAGTGCTTGGGAGCACAGGGTGGGTGATGTGAGGTCATCCTACTGCTCACTCACCAGGTCGAGTATTATGTGAGGTGGAAACCTTTACCTCCCATACACCTGGTCATCAGGCATCCCAAAAAGGCTGGTTCTGGATGTAAAGATTCTGGCCCTGACTATCCTCCTCCTCCTCCTCCTGCGGTATCCCACGACCACTGCTGCGAGGAACGGTATATTCATCTTAGCGTCTGAGCTTGTTTGTTGTTTTCGTGCACTTTTATGCTGCGCGGGTCCACGTATGCCTGCTTCCTGCTGGCGTACATGTTTCCGGATTAGCACATCTTTTTTGGCGCACGCGTTAGCCCCGTTCGATTCCATGAATACGTGTTGTAGGCGCTCATGTGGGCGTTCCGCGCATTTACCTCCTGTACTTCCCCCGTGATGCCCACATTTTCACGCATTGTTCCCCATTCGCGTTTAAAGCCCTGTGTTACGCCTACTTTTGTTGTGTGCGCTGCGCTATGTGCGCTTTCGCTGTGCATGTAGCGCATGCTGTTTGAAGACGTGTGCGCCAGCGTGCGCCACGCAGGATTTTAGCACACATCCATGGATTTACACGCGCACGGACTTCCATGAATAGCTGTGCGCGGGTTTCGCTGCAATTTTCGCACTTGCGCTGCGATTTGCACACTTTCGCACGATTGCACGGAAATTTTCAGCGCACATTAATTCCATGAATCGGCCTGAAAATGTGTTTGGGGCTTTGTGGCTTCACGAAGCATTGTTCCTTATACAATTCCACACTGTTTCACCAATCTGTACCAAATGTTGCAGAGTTACCTGTTAGGACCATTTGGACACTACTGGCTACATAACAAGTGGACACCCACCCTCTTTCCCCAGATTTCAGCACAAGTCAAAATTTGTTTGTGGGTTTGTGGCTTGGCGAAGTGTTCTTCCTTATACAATTCTACACCGTTTCACCAGAATGCACCGCATTTTGCATAGTTACATGTTAGGACCCTTCGAACATAACTGGCTACATAACATTTGGATACCCCACCCCTTTCCCTGGATTTCAGCACCTTCATGCATGAGACCGTTGCCTGAAACCGGCAAAACATCAATGTTGTCATAGAAGGACCAGTCCTCAACCCTAAAATGCACGGTTTCTGGGACATTTGCACCACAACAAACTGCACCATGCCGGGGTGAGGCAACAGGTGGGGAGGAGAGAGCACAGTAGGTCCCAGTATGCAGCAGCACACCAACTCTCGCCTCCCCACAACATCTGCTCCAGAGTATGTCAGCCACCCACACACGGCCATTCTCAGTGCAGTTTACTTCAAAGTACAAAGCACATCAAGCAATAAGCGAATCGGAACAGCCACCTACAGGATCATTGATTTTCAACAATTGATGAGAGTGTTGTCATGTCTCTACTCAGAACCCATTCAGAGAACAGGTACGTTGTGCTAGTCATATATAAAACAAAAGGTTAGTCTCGTTTGCCTCGCACGTGCAAACTGGATTGGCAATTCTCTATGTATTAGAAACTCTTTACCCAGCAATAGCTGCTCTTTTGATGTGGGCCTCATGGCAGTTTGACCTCTTGAGTGCAATACTTTAAAGGATTGACATTAACACAGTTGAATGTTGCAGCCTAGTTGGCTGCAGAATATCGACCAAATCCTTTGCACGAGTCAAAAGTTAATAGCAATTCATTTTTTTGGGTTTTCTAGGGGAATGCCACTCACCTTAACTATAGGGCAGCAACCGCAGCCCTGTAATATAGCCAAACATTACTCTGCTGGAGGAAAGTAAATGGGCTGGGGGGAGATAAGATGATTGGGCAGTGGGAAATAGTGTTTACTAGTGTAATGTAGGAAATGCATGTTTTGTATCTGTTGCATAGGTGGAGAAGGGAAGTCACCCATTGGATAGGCACAGCAAATATGTTTTGCTGACAATGGGAGGGTGTAGCCAGCTCGTTCTCCAGCAAGAAATTAATCTAATTTCATTAAACTGGATTAAGAAACCTAAAACAGCCCATGCCCGTCTGGGCAGGTTGTCCAGTTTTTTTTCAAAGAAAGAAATGTTTGTTTTGCCATGAAATTGTGAATTGTGGATTAACTGGCCTTGGAATGAAAACTATTGAAAGTGTCATAGAGAAAAGCAATGAATTAATCCGATCATGCGAGCATCTGCCAGGAATGCCTGTGCAATCAGACTCTTGGAGCATCAATGGAAGTGAAAACAGGCTGGGCGTTGCTGGTATCGGTGACAGACTGGTGGGTGGGTCATCCCAGTCATCAGAACATAGCTGCCAGACAAGCCCCGAGTCATCCATCCGGTTGATCATTGGTATAATAACGTTGTGGCAGGAAGCAATGCAAAAAGAAGAGGGAAGAGCAAGGGCGTGATTTGGGGGTGACCAGGGGTTGCAACTGCGACCTCGGAGGTCTCTCATGCTACCCCTGAGGTCTCCTTTGCTACCCCTACAACATTCTTTTAAAAAATGCTTTAAATGGAAGCTCCATGTGGCTCTTTGTTTCTGGAGTGGCTGTCTTTCTTGTTCAGGCCTCTTAAAAACAACAGGGGGTTGCACAAGTGTAACATTTTGAGCAGTGTCCCTATATAAGATAGAATAGGAATAACAAATAGTCTTTCTGGAATTCTATACTAGACTCATTTAAGGTTTATTTTAGGCACACTTTAGAGGTGAGTCACTGATTTAGTCTATTTTAATCTGTTCTTAAACACCTCAAATTCACACAATGTAGACAAAAACTATATTTTGCTTTTCGCAAGTTGCAGTTATAGCATGTTTTTTTCTGCCGTTGTCTCTGTTGCGTTCATCTTATTTTATTTTATTTGTTAGTTAATATACATTCAACCACATGGTTTTAGTATATACAATGTCCACATTAAACAATTCATCGTACAAAATATAAAATTAACATGATGATACAATTAACGATTACAAATATAATTAAAAAAAACACCTATCTACGACGAATCCGAATTGACTCGGTTTTCAAGTTACATAAACGTTCGTAACAATTAATTTTCCTATTTCGTTTATCATACACATTTCATTACCTTAAAATACACCATCAAATAACTAATTTAAAATTTGAATACACTTCCAATAAAATTTAGTTATAAAAAATATAACATTCGCATCATTTCCATCCATGAAGAGCGGCCATATCGTTGACTGCTCTTTGAATTGATTGGCATAGGCTTTCCTATAGCTATTCCTGATGGTATTTGGTGTGCAATCAACAAGTAGGTGCTTTAACGATTCCAACTTAATTTCTCCACATAATCAACACCGGCGCTCTGAACGTGGAATACCTAGTAGCGCGCCGTTTATTTCTAGCTTGTCACAACCATTACATTTCATAAGCATATATTGTCGTATTATTTTCGGGCACGGATATGCCGTGACATATGCTGGAGTACTATTACGCCTCATATGGTATTGTACGTATTTGCTGCTATTATTTAACGTAGCTAATTGCGTTCATCACAAGACATTCCATCTCGGTGTCCTCTGTCACTTGGCAACATCCTTGTGCCTAAAAGCTTGAGTACAGTGTACAAATGTTTGACCACAGCACATAAAGGGGCCCTTGATTTCATTGTGCCACAATTAATGCTTTGTTGTAACGTGTCTATCTGTCCTATCTCCCTGGCATGCTGTTCAGGATATTTGTTTGTATGCATGAGGTGTCCAGAGTACGGGATGCCTTGTGAGTGCTCAACTTTCCCTGTGCTACTCTAAATTCTTCAACACACAGTTATGAATCCTCCCAATGGTATGTATGTTGCCAAACTCTGAAGCCTGAAAAGTAGATCCAGGCAGGCTTGACAGTGGCCAACTTTTGCTGTTAAATCTCACTTACCAGTTTATTGGTGTCCACTACAGAGTGTAATTTGCTTTCTGTCTTTGAAAACATTCAGACATGTAATTGTTCATTTACTATGCCTGTAAGATAGCTATAGCTGGTAAGATAGCTCAGAGGGTTGAGCGCTCACTGCTGCGATGTGTGTGTGATCTTCAGGTTGCAGGTTCGAGTCCCAGCAAGGCCAACTTAGTCTTTCATCCTTCTGAGGTCTATAAATGAGTACCAACACAGGTTGGGTGATATTGTATGTATATTTGTTCTATCTTAAGTGTAAGTACTATATAATAACACATCATTACCATTTGGCCCTAGACTCCTGCTTGCATTCACGGTAATTTGGTAATATGGACCTATGCACACTGATATTAATGATACATATGGTGATTCATTCTTGTATGAGATGTGTATCATATTAACGCGATATCGTAACCATATTTATTGTGCTGTACTTTGGAACAATGCTATGTGATGCCACTTCATGTTTTGTCAAGGGGTTAAAGGTTGTGTCCATTGCTTCCTGTGATGTCACTTCAGGGTGGGGTCAAATGACTTCACTTCCTCTGATGTCATCAGAGGTCAAGGGTCATGTGATGTCACTTCTGCTACGTCTGGCATTTTGGTGAAATGACGTTCCTGGGGCATAGCTGGATGGGAAAACTGCAGAGAGCAGGCGAGCGGTCTTTATGGTTAAGCTCTGGTGGATTAAAAACTTATAAAAAACACCCAGAAGTGAGCAAGATTCACACCAAGAGAGGCCCTTCTTACACCCAAAGATAAAACCACCTCATCTGAGAACATTCTAACTTGCGTCACCACATTCAGCCCTACCACTTCCAAACTCAAAACCCTCATCAATAAATTCTGGCCTCTGGTGCAACTCAATCTTCCAAATGAACCCAAACCTCGGATGGCACTCAAGAGGTCCAAAAACCTCAAAGAATTTCTCACCAGCGCAAAATCTAACAAAATTTCAGGCCGTTGTACTATGTGGGACATGAGTGAAATCATTGGACATCACCCATGCGACCAATGCACGGGCTACAGGCAAACCAAGAAACTCAATTCTTTCATGATAGAGGGAAAAGAGTGGAAACTCAGACACTTTTCGAACTGCAAATCCACCAATGTTATCTACGTGATCCAATGCCCCTGCGGCCTAATATACGTAGGCCAAACTTCAAGACCTGTGCACAAACGTATCAGTGAACACAGATCGAGGATACGTTGCAAAACTCCTGCTGCCCCTCTGGTCCACCACTTCATGGAATTCCACCATGATCCAGATTCATTTGCCTGGTGGGTGGTGGACAAAGTCCAGAACAGAACCAATACTGCTAACGCCCTGAATTTTAAAGAAGCATGGTGGATGCACAAACTTAAATCCACCACCACTGGCCTCAATGAAGCCCTACCAGGACCATTCAATATTTAAAATACAGCCCAGAACCCTCACACTGTACCCCGGACCGTGTCACAAACCACCCCATCTGGCTATTTAGACACAACTCCCAAGCCAGCGGGCTCATTGGCCCTAGGGGACCGCTCTCACACCTGGTTGTCAATTTCCTTGCAATAATGCATTTTACGTTGCTGATGGGACATCAATCCCTATGACATTTTTGCTACTTTGTACATGATTGGAGTTCTGTAGCAGGTTATTATGACTCTCTATTTTTGTAATGCTAGAAATGTATGTATTTGCATCTATTTATGTTTGGTACTCATTATGTTTACAGCAAAGGACATATGCTTTTCCATGACTGCACTGTAACTATTTGCAGACCTGTGTAATGCCCACTTCAGTGCTTAGGGACACTAATCTGTAATTTGTAATAGGAATGCTGTTTTCTCTATTCCACCATGACTCACTTACCGTCTTGTGCGTACACAAAAGACTTGGTTATACCGTGGTACTTTTTGTATGTACTTGTTTTTGTTGTAAGCACTCAAGCATTTGACTCACCAACTCTAGCCTGATATTCGCCAACCCGGTTCATTCAGGGTCATTTACTTTCCCAATGCATGTTTGTTGTTTTTTGTTTTTAACTCATCAACACGATCGTTTTTCATAAAAACGGCCTGTGCCAGTTCGTAATCTTTTACTGGCCCAGGGTTTCTTGATTTATTGATTCTTCTCCAAGGGCCGTTCCGTGCCCTGCTTCCCAGCCTGCCCAGGCCAGTCGTTACCCACAGTAACCGCCATATTACTCCCTCCACCAACCTTGTTCCCGGGGCGTCTGTGTCCGTGTGCTCTGTTCACACTCCTCATTATCCATGGACAGGCTCCATGGGCAGCCTTCCCGCTGCTAACCACCCCTTTAGTGTTGCACAGCCTCCCGAGTATCAAGCCACTACCCGCTCGCCCTCCTGCTACAACACCGGACTTAGAACGAGACACTAATATCCCGCGCATGCACTGCTGTGCTTCTTCACACAGTGCAAATACTCAGCTCTCCGTTCCAGAGCCAGCACTGGCACCATTTTGAGACGCCTGTACCTCGCTGCCACATGCCGATACTTCCTGCAGGTATGTCGCTCTTTCCTCCCCCAGTCTGCACACCAGACTATAACCATTTACTCCCTTCACCCGTGCGCAACGCCCACCCTATACACTAGGATTTTTATTTATGTACCCTTTTGGCCGTGTCTTTCATTCCTTTTGCCTACAGAGCACACGAGACGGCAGATCATCCCGAGCTTCCCAGCCCCGATGACTTTGCTCTTGGCTGCCTCCTGACTCGGCCATCTGCTCTAACTTCTGCCGTGCTCCTCAAACAGTCACAGGTACATTCCTTTTCCTGAGAGAGTGAACTCACACTCTGCCCATGCCTGACTTTCACGCCCAAAGCCACTCAGTTACTAATGCTGCAAACTCCTATCTTTTCTCTTCTTTCTCTGTGCTTCTAAGGATTTTTTCCTTGGGACCAACCCCGGACCTCGTCCACATCTCCAGGGGTCCCGCAACAGTCACCCACGGGGCGCCTGCCTCCAGCCTGGCCGCCCTCCCGACCCACGCAATTCCCTCTTGCGCCTTCATCTCCCCTTCGATGGAACCTCCCGGGTCCATCTGCTCCTACTGGAAGCACGACCAGTGGTGAGTGGACTCCCTTTTTTGGAACCCCCTCTAGGACTTGCGTTTTAGTATTTGATACCTTTACTGACCCACTCCAGTCTCCTGACTTTTTTGGCCCCAGAAGAAGGCTACAACCTACCCTGCCGAAACGTCAGCAGAACACCCACCCAGATTTTTTATGGGCTATCACTTGTGTTGCCTCTCAATCTCTAACATCATTCCCAGACGTAGACCATAATATAAGGTCAGACTTTAGCCGGGCACAGGAGACCTATCGTCACCGTCTCCTCTACTTGCACTCTCACAGTGTGTTTTTCACATCCAATGACATGGGACACTTGATTCACAAGCTGTTGGGCATATGTACAAATGATTAACCCATACCCCATGACACTTGCATTTTTGCCTTAGTGAATTTTCAACTATGTGTGTATTTTCATCAATGGATATCATGTATTGTTATGCGAGAGAAATAGCTTAAATATGCTGCACAAAGAAAAAACAGCTCACAATAGAAAGCTAAATTAAAAATTCTTTCTATAATTTTGAGTCATGTGTTTGGCATCAGCAAGCATGTTGCTTTCTACAATGGTTCTCAAATTGTATGTGTTCCCATTAATGTCTAAAAACTAGTGTACACTGAATTCCCTCCGTGCACCTCTTAGATTCATAGAGGGTAGGACAACCCCCCTGTTGTAGCTGGTGGATTTAATGAACTGTCAACATCTGAGGACGGAGAAGACTCATAACCAGTGAATAGAATACTACAGCTAGGGTGTTCACCCAACCACTTTGGTCGGTCCATAATTAAGTCAATTTGTCCATTGACTGTGAAAGTATCACTAACAGCCATTATTTGTCTGTAATTTCAGCTCAAGGAGGATTCTGACAGACAAGCAATTTCGGATTGGGCGGGTTAAGAGGAATGTGTATAAATCAAGCGGCTGTATAGAGGACCGGAATAGTTTATTAGGAAAGCCCTGGTGACCTTCAGGTGATCTGCTTAGCAAATAGGAGAACATGACCATTCATACATTCTCAACAATATCCCTGTTTCGATCAATTAATACTAATAACTCAATTACAACTCATTACAATATCTTTGTTTCCTTTCATAATATTACAATACATTTGTTATAAACATGCTTTGATATTCATACAATTGTATTTCTCAATTAGCAAAAAAATTACATTACTCAATTGCCTATTGATAAAATTGTATTTCTTGATTGCCAACACAAATATATTGTTTAAGTGCCACAGTTAATTAATACAATTTCCCATCATCCCATGTATATCGTTGGGGGAAGAAAAAGAGAAAAGAAACAGTAAAAATGTTTGTTTTACTCAATACATCATCATACAATTTTAATTTGACTACAACATAGTACAATTCCAAAATGTTTGTCATAGGCGCCGCTCCATGAGAACGAACACAGCAAAAAGGCCCTGTTCTATGGGATGGTACCCACTCTAGAGTCTGCAGCCACATTTTAGCTCACTGTACCTTTCACAGATAGCAAATATTCATTTGCATATCAGTCTTTGTCCCGCCCACATGGGCAGTCCAGCACCGAAATGCTATGGCAATTCCCTTCTGAACAAGAGTACCAACAGCAACCCCGTTCTCATAGAGGGGCGCCCATGACACATTTTTTAAAATTTTTTTCAAGGGTCTTAGGTCTAGTCACCCTAAGTTTCTCAGGGTCATCCAGACTTGTACCCCTTGCTCACTGTGCTCCGAGAGGCACAGCTCCACCTCACTGATGATGCCCAACAAGGCTGAAGCACGTGTATGGGGTTACTGTTGGTACTCTTGTTAAGAAGGCAATGGGGGCTACTTTTGCCCCGACATTGGCAAACCTATATGTAGCAGACTTTGAGGAAAGGTACATCTATCAAGAAATAAACCCCTTGGCCTGGCCTGGTACACACCTACAGGGAAAAAGAAAAAAACATCAGATGAGAAATCAAGATTATGGAATGCACCTAGAGCCACTGGACACACACCATGTGGAAACTGCTCAGTCTGCCAATATACCAGACAAACAACTTCTATAGATATAGGGTGGCAGACACCATGGGAGACACCATGGGAGCAGAGGACACGCACTAACTGCAACACCACAAATGCGGTATATCTGATCAATTGCCCATGTGAAAAAAAAACATATTGGAATGACAAAAAGAGCGGTCAAAACACGTATATGTGAGCATAGGTCTGACATCAGAACCAAACACATCACCGCCCCCCTAGTTGATCACTTGATACAGAAAAACCACTCAGAAAATGACTTAACATGGACAGTTCTGGAGAAAGTAGAAGTGCCCAAAAGAGGTTTAAACATAGCAGCACTACTGTTGAAAAGAGAACACATGTGGATATACAGACTGAAAAGTCACCAACAAGGCCTAAATGAGGAGATCTGCTGGCAAACCCTAGCAGCCATGTGACCTCAGAAGAAGGCATAACACTCACAGGGGAAACAAAGTGGCTATTCAGCCAGACAGCATGGAAGAAATTAACACACAAGAAACCACATTAGACACTCCAAGTAGGCCCCTCTGTCGACACCAAGAACTTTTTTGCCTGAACATCAGCACTGTGTGTAAGGGATGTGCATCCTTAGGAAACATTCGATGCACCCAAAGAGTGCATCCTATATTAGAAAATGCGATTACACAAGTGTATATGATACATATCCTTAAGATGATATAATTACTCATGAAAATGATCGTATGGACTAGTCAAGTATCGATACCAGTTGTATTGATATTGGAAAAATGGTATTCGTGGCAGTCTGAGACACTGTGGACAGCCAGTTAGAGTTGGGACGATTTGCACTACATTTCCCAGCCTCCCATGAGTCCATTTGTAGTCCGCGCCATAATAAGTTATTATACTGAGTTGGTTCAACAGGTGTGTGGCGCAGGACTTACCAAGGTACTAAGATCCGGGATGAGTTACCCACAGCATTTTGGTGGCAACGATCCCGACCATGTGTACACACAGGTGACCACATATCATACAGAACTACAACTCCCATCAGCATTGGGCAAATTGTAGGCTGCTTAACAATGTCCAAACCTGAAGAAGTGGTCCTACCGAATCTCGATTCGGCTTAATCCTACAATGTAAAACACAGGAGTGGCAGGCAGGTAGGAAAGATTAGATACAATTATCTTTCCTGATATCGGAACCCCCGATCACGGACCGGTGCGCATATAAATATTGGCGTTTACAAAATGGCGACCGGAACACGATCATAAGCATACATCGTTGTGCAGCAGAATCCAGACAAGAAGGTAAGCCACTCTAGTTGAAACTGCCCCTCTGAATTGAATATAATAATACTTTCGCCTCTGTAAATTGACTAGGAGTCGCCAGCAAAGTGCCTTTTTTGCATCCTAGTGAATTCGACTCAGAATAAAGTTAAAAACAAGACATGACAGTGTGTGTTTAAAAACATAGTATTTGAGCACGTACATTGGTTTTCATTTAGGCGACATCCCCAATTGGGAGAGGAAGACTAAACACACAGTAAATGTGAAGACAGCATCACTAAGAAATAGACATTTTGGACATCAGAAGCTAGAGATGCTGCGACCCAGAGGTAACAGGCTCCAGAGTAATCATATGAAGAAATATGGCAATCAAATGTAGAAACATTGAAGTCAGAATGCACTGAGCATATACATACACTAAAAGTGCTCTATTGGTCCATAGATATACGTGAACACACATGAATTTGGATCTGTAACACTTACCAGACTGAAGAATAGATTGGCTTATACATTGAGATAACCCACAAAACAATGGTTTACACATTGATATAAGAAGACAGATGAGAGATCCCTACAAACTTTTTTCTGTGAAATTGAAGACTAATGAGTATTGCAACCAGGAGACTTCTCTATTTTCCCCCATAGGGCAGAGACAAGGAAGCCATGCTGCCCGTCAGAAACTTGGAGTTATCCTCCAGAATCCACTAAGTGGACACACAAGACAAGAATACAAAACTGTCTTTTCTTAAACAATATTTAATGTATGATTGCCATTATATGTCATAAAGAAAGTGGCAAGATAGTGATAACCGCTGAAACCGGTCGACAATTCAAGAGGTTTGGGAGTGATGACTTAAACCCCGATACCCACCATAATAGAGTAGTGGGCTTGGTTAAGACACATAATTTTTTACTATAGACAGCAAAAAGGAATTATGCTGTAATGGTTTTTAGAAAAAAAACTTGATCTGATGTATCAAGCACTTGTGAACAATAAGACACACAGACTGGGGGCGATAATATTAAAGTACATGCTCGACCCGCAAGAACTGTGCACATATTTTTAAATGTAGGAAAGTAGTGAGAGAGGGTAGGGTAAGGTTCTTGATAGGCCTCTACCTTTTGAGGAGGCATACCATCAGCACTCTGAAGGGTTAGAATAAACCCAGTGAGGGACATCAAGATACCATGCACAGGGGCATTTAGGTAATTGTAGGCACTAAGACTACAGGAATAACTTGATCACTAAATTTGTTCTGTCTATATGGTGATACAGATAATTGGGCAAAGACAGAATGGAACAGCCTTTAGACTCCATTTTTGTTCATACATAAAATCTCATAAGGACATTCACCATCTATCTCCATTTCCAACAATTATTTATTGCAATCAAAATTACTATAGTGTTATCCATTTAAGATATGAATGGTGTAAACTACCTACCTGTTGACTCCTATTATCCTCTACGTAATTCCTTATTTCCTTCTAACATTTATCATTTTTTTTGCAACGATCCACCTTTCTTGCTTAGTAAACTATAATATAAAGATAAAATTACATGTCTCACCTAACATAAATAAAAAAACGTTTTGTTCTTATATACTCTTAAATTATACCCAATCTTTCCTCTTCCTTCTTCTAACATGCATTCCCCTGAGTAGCATCATAGATTGAGTATTCCTTATTTAACAAAATGTTTCCATATCTACAAAAGAGTGATAGCATTTGCTAGTGATCCAGTTCATCATATAACAATTCCATGTATACAGTTCTCTCCCTCCTTTCAGTCATACTCCTTGCCTTCTCTACTAAAATAGGTGGCGTGTCCTGATAAACACATGGTTTCTGTGTACTTTTCCTTTGCAGTCGCCATTTTGAAACCTTTATATTACCAAACTCCTAAGTTAAAGAAAGAGGACTATGTTTCCTTTATACTCTATTATGCAGTCATCATTGCATGTTACTTAAATGCCATCTTGTAATGGCAATACTTATTATGTAGATATATGAGTATAATGTTGGAAACACAAACACTTTGCTCTGTTACCATACAGTTATATATTTTAGGGAAAAACGTCAACTGTTTATCCTAACATTCATGACTTCATTTATAAAATGTTTTCTTGAATCACTCTTTCTTTCAATTTGTTCATCTAAATTCCTGTAAACAATCATATGATTATTACTAGGTTTCCTTCCAAGTATAGATCCTAAAGTTTAGCATTTATTGAATTCCTCAAGTTTATTAGTATGATCTTGGCAGCGTATCCCACCCTGTTCATCTAAACCCAGAATCAAGTCTTGTATTGCATAGTCAGTCTGTCAGATGTGCCACTGAAGTTCACACTTTATTTCATTTATAGATCTCTAAGATAATATAAGTGAAAGATTGTTCCTGTACATGAATACTAATAATTAATACTCACATTGTTTAATCCCAGAAATGAATGTAGCTCGTGGTCTGTGTTAAGTCTGTCAAGAATACTACCTTCACATTTGTTGTGCACAATCCTTTTAATCCTACAGAATCGAATATTCTTCATATTGGCATTTTTATGTTGCATACTCCAATGCACTGCCAGTGGGTATTTAGTGTCTTGAATTTTCAAAGCTCTTACATGCTCATACATTCTTATTTGTAATGGTCTAATTGTACTCTTGATGTATACTTTTACACAGATACAAGTTATTCCATATATCACAAAATTGCTTTTGCAATTAATACATTATGTGATTTAAAAAAAGATCTGTTCTTGTTCTACAAAAAAAGCACTTTTGATTTTCAGTAAACTCCTCAATCTCCACATTTAAAAAAGCCCTGGTTTTGTATGTTAAGCCATTCTCTCATATCCCAAGGTTTTCAATATTTTTAATAAAACTAGGCACTATCATGTTTCCTAATGTGTGTGCCTAACTGTACACAATTATCGGTTTTGTGTCTGAAAAAGGAAGAAATTCTTTAGCTAGAATCAGAATTTGCCAATCTTTATTTAGTAGTTTATAGATGCATTTGTTTTCTGTACAGTATTTTGTACTGAACAAACATTTGTCTTGTCTATCATTCCTTTTTTGTTTAGGAATCAGTAAATATTTCAATTTCCATCGTTGTAAGAAACCTGAGGGTATTCTCCCAAATAGACCTCGAGAATCCCAAATTCAGGAGGCCCGGGGAGGGCTGGCACTCTCAGATCCCAACCCCGGGGGGGTGGACGAGCGAAGGAGGATAACCTAGTTAGGGGAGCCCGGGGTTATGTTTGGGGGCATGCCCGAGGTGAAACGCTGTACTATGCCGAGGAAGAAGGAGAGGCGAGCTAGATATCTGAGGCTTTTATAGGCGTCACACCTCAGGGAACCTGGCGGCTTTGGTCTAAATGGAAGCTGCGTCCTCCATTGCTGGTTCCTTCACGCACAGCGAAGCGCAGAGTACGGGTCTAGTCTTTTTCTCTACGCATTCCGATGCCGGTTCTTTAGCCTCCCACTTCCGGTGTCGGATGCGTTTCAGCAAACAGTTTCTCTGATCGCCTGCGCTGCCGTACTCCTTGTACTTCGCTCCTCAGAGTTTTGTCTCCTTACCGTTTCTAGTCTCCCCGTTCTATTTTCCTCCTTTTCTTATTTTCCAGCTTATCCTCTCGCCTCCTTATCCTTGCCCTTCCTCCTTCTAATTTTCCGCTCCCGTCTTCCGCCTGTCCCTTCCTCCCGTCTTGTGTTGTTTCCCTCAGGCTTGCCTTCTTTCACTCCTTTCTACTCCGCCCCCCCCTTCCTTCAGTCTTTGCCATTCTGTGTATCGACCTCTGCCTGTACTACGGACTGCCTTGCCTCTTCCTGATTGGCATTATCCTGTTCTTTTTGTGGACCGTCCTCTGCCTGTCCAACGGATTGCTTGCCTCTTCCTCAATTGATTAGTTGCTACCGGAACTTTCTACCTGCGCTTCTCTGGCACTCAACTGCAGTTCATACGTCATTGTTTACTACCCCTGGAGTTTCCTGATCAACTCATCGCTTCAGCAGAGGAATACCTTACTGGGGTTTTTTATGCCACTGGCTTTTTCCCCACTGTTCAACGGCTGAGGAGGGCAGCCACAGTTCACCCATTGGGTGTCACTGTGGCGTCCTTTCACGGTCGTCCTTATCTACAAAAAAAAAAGGTGAAGACTCGAACTCAGGATAACCCGGAGCTTGCATTACACCGGAAAATCAGAGGCGAGGAGGAAGGGGAGGACAGGGAATCAGACTCTTCACAAGTGGAAGAGGATATAACAGATATATCTGACAGTTTGCAACACCCACAAATCATTATGGCCACTCCGCAACAGGTGCAGGAGTTAGTGGCAGCAGTCCAGAACTTGAACTTAGAAGTTCAAAATCTCAACAGCAGAGAATTGCAGAGCGGGACCCACCGACTACGGATCTACCTCCATTACCCCTAGTCTCAGGGAAGTTTGATGGGACGCCCAAGAGTCTAAAGGAGTTCTTGGATGCCTGTAACGTGCATTTTTCCTTTCGTTCCCAAACATTCTCTTCGGGGCATGCTAAGGTCGGGTTTATGATTACTCACATGTCAGGCAATGCCCTGGCCTGGGCTACCCCGCTGGTCAACAGAGCAGATCCCGTGTTACAAGATTATGAAGCATTCAAGACATTGATGAAACAGACCTTCCTACGTACCGAGAGCACGTATTTGGCCTCCGTGGACCTGTTGGACATCAGACAAAGGAACTCAGACTTAATGTCCTACATCACGTTGTTCAAACAAATTGCCGCTGAGGCGGGTTTTCAGGAACAGGCACAATATGCCATATTCCGGAGAGGTCTGCGAGAAGAATTGAAGGACGAACTAGCACATATAGAAAGACCTCTCACCTTCACGGATCTTATCACAGCCACATTGCGGATTGATTTTCGGTTAACCGAACGGCGAGCAGAGCGTCGAAAAACAAAGATTGGGATCCCTATACCTCCAGTTTCCCTCCCTCTGACATCACCTTCCCCAACACGCTCCACTCGAGAAGAGCCTATGCCAATTGGTACTACCCGCGCCCCTCTCACGGTTGAAGAACGCAGGAGAAGGCGAGAAGGAAGCCTGTGTATGTACTGTGGATCTTCGACTCATTTACTTCGAGACTGCCCAGATGTACCCCCAAGACGCTCGGGAAACGAGCGCCCTTGGTAAGTTTGGGGACTCACTACCGAGGAGCTAATCCCAGTCCCTTTGTTACCCTTTCAATCACTACCTTGGAAGGTAGTAACGATGACCGTCTCATGGTGATGGCAGTTAACCTACTGATCGGCAAGACCTTGATTCAGACCCAGGCCCTCCTGGATTGTGGGGCCGCAGGCAATTTCATTGACACTCAGTGGGCGGAAAGCCATGGACTTATTCGAGTAGCCAAGACCGAGGATCAGAAGGTAGAGGGTGTCGAAAGCGAACCATTAAGCTCAGGCCTGATCACACATTCTACAGAGGTCCTCACCGTGTGTATCATGCAACATTCAGAACGTTTATCCTTTGACATCATCAGAGCAGCTCACTTCCCTCGGATTCTGGGCATAGGTTGGCTTCGTCGACACAACCCCTCCATAGACTGGACCAGAAACCTTCTAAGCTTTCACTCAACCTTCTCTAAAACAAACTGTCTGCCTAAACCGACCTTTGCAGCGGTGCGAACATCCTGTGGAGTGGAATCCAAGACTATACATTGTTTACCCTCCTTTCTCAAAGAATACACCGATGTAGTGATGGAGAAAATTCCTCTAGAGCTTCCTCCTCACAGACCCGAAGATTGCGGGATCGATCTACATCCTGGGGCCTTGGTCCCCTTTTGCCGGATGTTTCCTTTGACACTTCAAGAAAGAAAGTATCTGCGAGAATACCTAGACAAGAATCTGGCCAATGACTTGATTAGGCCTTCTAGATCTCCTGCAGGGCCCTCTTTATTCTTCATCCCCAAGAAAGACAAACAGGAACTACGCCCGTGTATCGATTACAGGGGGCTAAACAAGGTAACCACAAAGGACAGATATCCCATGCCACTTATATCTGAAATCATTCACGCCGTTCAGTCGGCCACAATATTTACTAAACTGGATCTACGTAACGCTTACCATCTGCTTCGTATCCAATCTGGGGATGAGTGGAAAACTGCGTTCAAGACCCCCTTTGGACTCTATGAGTATCAAGTAATGCCTTTTGGCCTTGTCAATGCTCCATCCATTTTCCAACGCTTCATGGACAGACTCTTTTCTGATCTCTTGGGACACTCAATCATCATCTACCTAGATGATATCCTTATCTTCTCTCTCACCCAAGAAGAACATAATATCCATGTCCAGGAGGTGTTTCACAGATTAAAAGACAATCATCTCTCTGTCAAACTTGAAAAGTGTGTCTTTTCGGCTAACTCCATTTCCTACTTAGGTTACATCCTTTCCTCTGAGGGCATAGCCATGGACCCACAAAAGGTCAATTCCATCCTAGACTGGCCGTCTCCTAAGACCGTTAAGGACATCCAGAGATTCCTTGGCCTTTCTAATTTCTACCGAAAATTAATCCCAAATTTCTCTCAACAGGTACTCCCAATGACCACTCTTCTCAAGAAGTCCTCCTCTCCGTTCCAATGGTCCCCCCAGGCGGAGAAGAGTTTTCAACAACTCAAACGGACCTTTTGTTCGGCTCCTGTTTTAAGACAACCCGACCAGCACTGCCCGTTCATTGTGGAAACTGATGCCTCTTCAGCCGCAGTAGGAGCGGTCTTACTACAAGAACACCATGGTAAGGAACACCCGGTGTCCTATTTCTCCAAAACCCTAAACATCAGCCAACGTAACTACTCTGTTATAGAACGAGAATTACTCGCCATGAAATTAGCCTGTGCAGAATGGCGCCACCTTCTCCAGGGTGGGGAACATCCTTTTACCCTTCGAACGGATCACAAAAATCTGCAGGTATTACGCCAATTTGAATGCTATAATACCAGGCAGGCAAGGTGGGCGCATTTCTTCGCCCAGTTTGACTTCGATATTACCTATATGCCGGTCGAACAAAACCTGGTAGATGATGCCCTGTCCTGACGCAGTGCCTATCTGTCTGAACCGGAATCCACGACTGAGTTGATGTTTTCAAGGTCTCAAAGAATTGGAGTTATATCTACTTTTTTGCAACAAGTCAAGGACGATTCAGGAGGAAGATTCGAAGATGAAATGCATGGCAACCTGACTGAGTACGTCGTTGAAGACGGACTTTATCTGGTAAACGACAAATTGTACCTAGCCACTCCAGCTTTAAGAAAGATCGCACTATCCTGGTGTCATGACTCCAAGTTTGCTGGACATCGTGGCATTCGTTGCACTCAAGATTATCTGGTACGACATTTCTTTTGGCCCAACATGAGGGAAGATACCAAACAATATGTCCAGTCTTGTACCACCTGCCTTCGGAACAAGTCCTCCACGCAACGACCTCTGGGATTATTGGAACCCTGTGCCATTCCTACTGGACCTTGGACCACTGTGTCTACCAATTTCATCATGGATTTGCCAGAGTCGCAAGGTTGTACCTGTATAATGGTGGTGGTTGATTCCTTCACCAAGTTGGCACATTTCTCACCATTACCCAGAGTTCCTTCTGCCTCCTGTATGGCAGAGATCTTCTTGAGAGACATATTCAAGTTACACGGTCTACCTACTAAGATAATTTCGGACCGAGGCAGCCAGTACACATCCCATTTTTGGTCCGCTCTCTGTAAAGGGTTGGGCATAGAGAGAGCTCTTACATCGGGATTCCATCCACAATCTAACGGACAAATGGAGCGCCTCAACGGTACGTTAGAGCAGTATCCCCGGTGTTTTGTTAACCAACAACAAGACAATTGGGTCCAGTTACTCCCGACGGCAGAATTTTCTTACAATCACGCTAGACACTCTGCCCTCGGGGTTAGCCCTTTTTACTGTACTTATAGTTACCATCCCCACACCCTACTTCCATTAGCTCACATAGAGAGCTCAGTACCTTCTGCCGAAGCCTCATTGACAATAATCCGAGAGGCACATAACAAGGCTAGGCTGGGGTTGAAGGAGGCCTGAGAAAGAAACAAATCCCAAGCGGATAAACACCGTAGACCAGTTCCTGAATGGGGTGTTGGTTCTAAGGTACTCTTGTCGACCAAATTCCTACCACGTTGGGTACGTCCCTCTAAACTGTCCCCTAGATATATTGGACCATACAAGATTACTCGAGTCATAAACCCTGAAGCCTTTCGCCTACAGCTACCTACAAGCTTACGTCGAGTTCATCCGGTGTTTCACACTTCTCAACTAAAGAACTTTGTAGAAGATAGATGGACCCGTAAGACGAGCAACACTTCAGTACCTAAGGATCCTTCTAAAGATGTCTATGAGGTGGCCCAGATATGTGACTCCCGGTATCATAGAGGACGCTTCGAGTATCTAATCCACTGGAAGGGATACCCTACTTCGGAAAACACCTGGGAACCTAGATCTCATTTGAATTCCCCCCTGCTGTTACATAAATTCCACCGTAGTCATCCGAGCAAACCAGGAGGGGTGGACCTTAGGACGGGGCATACTGTCACACCTCAGGGAACCTGGCGGCTTTGGTCTAAATGGAAGCTGCGTCCTCCATTGCTGGTTCCTTCTCGCACGTCGAAGCGCAGAGTACGGGTCTAGTCTTTTTCTCTACGCATTCCGACGCCGGTTCTTTAGCCTCCCACTTCCGGTGTTGGATGTGTTGCAGCGAACAGTTTCTCTGATCGCCTGCGCTGCCGTACTCCTTGTACTTCGCTCCTCAGAGTTTTGTCTCCTTACCATTTCTAGTCTCCCCGTTCTATTTTCCTCCTTTTCTTATTTTCCAGTTTATCCTCTCGCCTCCTTATCCTCGCCCTTCCTCCTTCTACTTTTCTGCTCCCGTCTTCCGCCTGTCCCTTCCTCCCGTCTTGTGTTGTTTCCCTCAGGCTTGCCTTCTTTCACTCCTTTCTACTCCGCCCCCCCCTTCCTTCAGTCTTTGCCATTCTGTGTATCGACCTCTGCCTGTACTACAGACTGCCTTGCCTCTTCCTGATTGGCATTATCCTGTTCTTTTTGTGTACCGACCTCTGCCTGTCCAACGGATTGCTTGCCTCTTCCTCAATTGATTAGTTGCTACCGGAACTTTCTACCTGCGTTTCTCTGGCACTCAACTGCAGTGCATACGTCATTGTTTACTACCCCTGGAGTTTCCTGATCAACTCATCTCTTCAGCAGAGGAATACCTTACTGGGGTTTTTTATACCACTGGCTTTTTCCCCACTGTTCAACGGCTGAGGAGGGCAGCCACAGTTCACCCATTGGGTGTCACTGTGGCGTCCTTTCACGGTCGTCCTTATCTACAAAAAAAAAAGGTGAAGACTCGAACTCAGGATAACCCGAAGCTTGCATTACACCGGAAAATCAGAGGTGAGGAGGAAGGGGAGGACAGGGAATCAGACTCTTCACAAGTGGAAGAGGATATAACAGATATATCTGACAATAGGCTAGAATACATCTGCCTTGCCTCCTCCGATCAACTATCTCGTATTTAGATCCAATGACCCCTCCCTACAGAACCCAACCCCTAATATTTCAAACCTGCATGCTCCACGGCCCTTCTTTTCTGCACCCCTCTAGTCATCATTGTTTACCACACTCCCAACAGGATCAAGTAAAATACTACAGTTCCCACAATCCCCCTGGTTTATTTCACAATCTCAACTATTCCTGTTTACCATGCAAACCCTACCAATCCTGTCTCTCTGTTTGTCACTTTCTGATCTCCCAGACGAAAGCGACTAACAATTACGATTCCCACCATCCCCTATGTTCTGTTCACAGTCCCGGTTTCTCGTCTGTTTCACAAACTGTACCCATTTCGTCCTTCTCAATCTACTGACCGACCCCCTTCTTATAATAGCACCTCTTCCCGTTCACGTCCCGTAGGATACTCTGACACTTCAACCCTTTTCCTTTCAAACATGAACACCTTCGCACCACACAGTAGACAATGGACTCATGTTAAACCTGTGTACCTGACATGTCCCAACCCGAGGGTCAGGCAAAGTCAGGCAATTAACTCAAATCTCACACACCTGACGGCCCTTCCTTTTCCCTAGAGGGAAAAAAAGTGGAGCAAGAGACCGCAGTACGAGCAAGGTAAGTACAGCAGACAGCACGACGACAAGGCTACCCCGAGGCAGTTCAAGCAAAGGAGAAAGGCGGCAGGAATCGAGAGGGTGGCGAGGAGAGAAGTGACCTTACCCTTTTCATCCCAGACCCACGGAACCTTCATGGAAGAGAGCATAAAACCACGAAAAATAGCACACACGTCCTGCAGCAGATGTCAAGGGTACATGGGGCAAACCTATGCCAGTAAGCAGGAGCGAGGGAAGCTCCCGCACCCGTGGTACCGGCCTTGACTCCAGAGAAGCCAAAAGCCAAGCAGTTTATCACAGCCGTGAGTCAAGGAGAGAAGCAACAAGAACCAGGTTGTGTTGAGTGAGAATCGCAGAAGAGGCAAGTTTGAACTACGTACCAAGAAACTTTGAATGAACTGTAAAAAGTGCTAACGGGAGACCAGCGACAGAGGGAAACTGGCACAACATGGGTGCTAAACTCAAGAGACTCTGGTTGAGCCCCAGCTGAACAAAACTAGAACCAGAAGGCCCTAGGAGGGCCAGCAAAATAGGTCAAAGTGGTCATACAGAGGGTCAAGAAAAAGCCCTATATAATCGAAAGACTTCGATATACAAGCACTGTGAAGGAAAGGGAAGTGAATCCCAACGATATTGAACAATTGTGAATGTGAAGTAAAGAGGGGTCCGAGCACGACCGGGGGAGCCAGGAGTGAAGCCACACCCAAGAACTAGCAGCCAAGTGGGGACCAAGCCCAACCGAAGGAGATCCATGGATGAAGCATCACCCAAGAACTGACATATAAATTGAGTGGATAACATTTGAGAAGGGCCAGTGCCCAGAAGAAGGGGAACCAGGGGTGAAACCATCACCCTATATGAACTATGGTTATAAGAATTAAGAAGAGTCAGCGCCCAGAAAGGGGGGACCAAGGGGTGAAGCCATCACTCTACATGAACAGTGGCTAAGAATTGAGAAGGGTCAGCACCCAGAAGAGGGGGAGAAAGGGATGAATCATTATCACCCTAACAAGCTTTCATTTGTTAAAGGAACTTTTTTTGTTTGTTAGTTGAACACATCAGGCCCCGAAGGCAAGAGACTTTCAAAGGAAATGACTCTTGGCCATCGACGGTCTTGAGAACTGCCTTTGGAACTGTCGTCTCATTCTGGAGAAGCCTGAGACTGCACTGTGCTCCAAGTTCCCATCTTACCCCGTACTCAAAATCTGGGGAAGAGAGACCCAAGCTACCGCATCCTCAAGAACTAATTGAGAACACTTCTTTCTTATTTTGAAAACTATCCCACACCCTTTTTTTGTATTAGTTGTGAGGTTTGGCAATATCTTAGGATAGGCCCTTTTATTTCGACATCGCCACTAGGTCTGCCTTATTTTTCATTTGATGGTTGACACTTGCTCCCATCTTAGATTTAGGTGTAGAATAGGCGTTTTTCCAACCTGCACACAGCATTCATTGTTCAATAAACACCCTTGAACTGTGACCACTTGTGTCTGTCTTACTTGTTGCCACCATGAGTTTCTCACAGCGTGCCTTTGATTCTGTATTATCAATTATCAACAATTATAGAATCATACCCTCTTTCCAAAAATCTCGTTCTCAAAACGACACATACCTGATGTTAAAAAATTATTCTGCTACAATTTCATTTTGCTTTTAAAAAGACTCCCTACGGTAGATTTTTAATTATACTGTTTGCAAAGAGTATGGTATCTGCCTCAGTTTTTTTCCTATGGGTCTATGTTTCAATTTGTTGTCCATAATCAATATTTCCAAGTCTAGGAAGGACATTTTCTCTTGATTATCTGTGAGCGTAAATGTAATATGAATTATTTCTTCTTCCATAGCTGCCCACATTAGGAAGATGTCATCAAAATATCGACACCATTTGATTACTGTATTTGTTTGATGATTATAAATATATGATTCTTCAAAGGAACGCATGAACAGTTTTGCCAGAAAATGACTACATGGATACATGGATAATTTTTGGTAGATGTTATCGTTACACATAAATAAATTGTTTTTCGATATTAAATTCAGGTAATCAAGTAGCATTGTTTTTTCAAAAATGTAGGTAGCTGACTATAATTGTTTTGGTAATTGAGAAATAAAATTGTATCGATAGACAATTGAGTAATATAATTGTGTTGTAAATTAAGAAATAAAATTGTATCAGTATCAAGGCATGTTTATAACAAATTTATCGGAATATTATGAAAGGAAACAAAGATATTTTAATGTGTTGTAAGTGAGTTATTAGTATTAATTGAGGGCAACAGGGATATTGCTGAGAACTGTTGAGAATGTAGTGTGGCACTTACAGGTTTGTGCCGACAATCCCAGTACAGCCATTCGTATTTACTGTATTTATACATTGATAAAATAACCTATTTTCACGAAAATCGCACAACAAGGATTGTTTAATGAACCTTAAGCAAGAAAGATAAAGTTATGGAATGACTTAGGCTTATCTCATACAATTCCACTAGAGGGTACATGCAAGAGCAAGCCAAAACTTCTCCCTCCACTAATATTATGGAAACAAAGGGGTGGTGGGCAGTATCGGACTGGTTTATCGGACGATGGGGCAATGCCAGAAGTGCAGGCACAACATGGTAGTGTGGACCTGTTCTTTTGATCAAAGTATGACATTTTTTGCCAAAGTGGGTCTGCTTGATGAGTTACTTCACTTTTCAACTAGTAGATTTGACCAGTGTTACCCAACACATATTCTTTCAAATGCACATTTTGCAACACAGTTTACCCCCCAAACAACCTTGTCTCCACTCAGTCTTTCAAAAAAGCCAATTTCATTCCTCAATCCGAGTTGGTAGTTAAGCGGCAGTGAATGAAGGGAAAGAAAAAGGGAACTTAAAAGTACAGGTAGTAATACAGGAAATCACTGATTACAGGAATAGGGATCATGCACCCAATGATCTAAATGCTATGAAGAATTCTATGGATCCCTCACTGAAACCCTGCCTAAAGTCTCCTCCCAGATGGCCAGGGAAAGGCAGATGCTTCCTGATCCTGACCTAAGGGGTGGTGCACTGAGGGAGGATCAACTGGGAGGAGACAGGGCCCAGGGAGGCGAGGAGATCCCGTGGGATGAGGCACAGTATTTGTCCTCTGAAAGAAAGTGCATTTCTGGATTGCCAAAACAGGTAATTGTCATGACCCGGCGAAATTTCCCCTTCTGGACCTCATGGTCATTGTCACGAAGGGCTTGTACTCCTTGTTCCTCCCAACATGGCCGTACCAAGCTCCGTGCTACGCACTAGCTTTCACGTCGTAGCACGTACTATAAATTGGCCACGCCCCTGCGGGTCCGTGCGTCTCAATGCTATCTTCGATAGTGATCCGACGTGTGTTTGCCCTCTACATTTGCTTCCTTGATCCTCATACTTCCTTCCTTGCCTTTTTTCCTGTTCCTTGACTTCCCCCCTACATTGCTTGTTTATCGCTAATCCTGGACACCCTGGAACCACGAACTTCCCGGAACTCTGAACGCGCTCTGCAACCTGACGAGGCTCGGGCGAGCCTATTCAAGACCCGAACCACCCACAGGAAGAGTCCTGCGGCCGAACAAAGGAGATCCCGATCACAGGTGAGACGGGGGAGATTTACGACAGTTTGAGACGCCAAACGATCAATACGGATTCTACCATGGAGAATGCTATTCAGGACCTGATGCGCGGAATGCAAGAACTTTCCACAGAGATGCAGAATATAAAAGCCGAGAATGCGGCGCTAAGACAGCTCGTCTTGTCACGCGACTCCGCGAACAAGGACAGCGTATTATTGGGAGGAGTGGTTGATAAATACGACAGTTCAACAAAGACCTTACGTGGATTCCTGGATTCTTGTTTGGTACATTTTACCTTTAAGCCCTACTATTTCACAACTCCTAGGGCTAAGGTGGGCTTCATAATATCGCATCTTTCCGGTAATGCCCTTACATGGGCCACTCCATTACTCAATTCAGGGGATGCTCTCCTGGATGATTATGAAGGGTTCATCGCGGAACTCAAGACCATGTTCGAACGACCAGAGCTGGTTCACAGTGCTCAAGAAAAGCTACTTGACTTCCAACAAGGATCCCAAGACATGTTGACCTATGTTACCAGATTCAAACAGCTAGCCAAAGAGGCGGACTGGCCCCTGGAAGCCAGTTTTACTTTGTTTCGCAGAGGTCTAAATGAAGAGATTAAGGATGAGCTAGCCAGGGTGGCACGTCCTAGTTCATTCCAGGCCCTTCTGGACTTGTCTATGCAAATAGACTTTAGAATCCAAGAAAGAAAGGCCGAAAAGAAAAAGAATAAAGTATCAATTCAAAGATACTCCCTAGAGAATACTACAAGGACAGATTCTGCCAAGAGTCTAAGCACTGGTTCTGAACCCATGCAACTTGGAGCCTTTCGTGGACCAATTTCCCGCCAGGAAAGGTTAAGAAGAATACACACAGGCTTACGCATGTATTGTGCCTCGGATAAACATCTAGTTAAAGAATGTCCTCTGGCTCCTCCCCGAGGCTCGGGAAACGCCAGCTCCCGATCCTAAATGGAGCAAGGTTTCGGGAGAGCGATGTTTGCTCCACATCAATTCCATCCTTGAACTTTCCTGGACAAAACAAATTGGTGATATTACAGGCCTTTTTATCGCCATCCAAGGACAAGGTCTACCCCATACTGGCCTTGCTGGTTTGCTGAGCAATGGGAGTCTTCATTGATCAAGATTGGGTCAGAAGTCATAGCATTCCGTATGAAGCAAGAAGTTTTTCACAGCCAGTGGAAGCGAATGACGGAAGACCTCTTTCCTCAGGACCCATAAGTCTGCAAACAAGGGAGATCCATCTTTCCATAAATCATCATCAAGAAAGAATTGTGTTTGACATTATAAAATCATCCCGTTACCCCTTGGTTTTGGGCATGCCCTGGTTACAAAGGCACAATCCATATATCAACTGGACGGCCGGATCCTTATTCCTGGGCTTGGAGTTCTGTATAAACCATTGTTTAAACCTGGATACCTCAGTCACAGCCCCTAAAGGTCCACCAAGGTGTCCAGAGACACCACTCATGGTTTCCAATATTGTACAAGTTCCAGAGATCTATCAAGAGTATGCTGATGGATTCTCTACTGCCATCGTTCAAGCCTTACCTCCACATAGACCCGAAGACTGTGCCATAGATACTGAACCCTCAGCAGTGATTCCCTTTGGCAGGATGTTTATCCTTTCAGAACCAGAAAAGAGAGCCCTCCGGGAATACCTAGACACTAATCTTGAGAATGGAACCATGAGACCTTCAAAATCACCAGCTGGTGCTTCATTGTTCTTCGTTCATAAAAAGGATACCAAAGAGCACAGACCTTGCCTGGACTATCGGGGCCTAAATCAACACACCCTGAAAGACAGATACCCACTACCCCTGATCTCGGATATCCTTGAAGCTGTGAGAGGTGCAGTGATATTCACGAAACTGGATCTCCGAGGTGCTTACCATTTGATCCGTATCCGGGAAGGAGACAAATGGAAAACAGCCTTTAGAACACCCTTTGGTCACTTTGAATACCTAGTCATGCCCTTTGGTCTGACTAATGCTCCCGCAGTCTTCCAGCGTTTTATGGATAGGGTGTTCTCTGACATGTTATTTCTCAATGTTATCGTCTACCTGGATGACATACTTCCCTGTTGAAACCCTACGTTAGTTCTACTTGAAAACCCTTCAAACCCACACCTGTTGTTCTGGACGACCAGTTAAAATATGAGGTGTCCAGGATATGTGATTCCAGGTATAGAAGGGGTCGATTACAATATCTGGTCGAGTGGAAAGGCTACCCCCCTAGCGAGAGAACATGGGAACCAGTTTCTAATTTAAAGACCCCTCGTTTGCTCAGAAGATTCCATCTTATTCACCCAGGCAAGCCTGGAGGAACCAGTCTTCGGAGGGGGCATGCTGTCATGACCCGGCGAAATTGCCCCTTCTGGACCTCATGGTCATTGTCACAAAGGGCTTGTACTCCTTGTTCCTCCCAACATGGCCGTACCAAGCTCCGTGCTATGCACTAGCTTTCACGTCGTACCACGTACTATAAATTGGTCACGCCCCTGTGGGTCCGCGCATCTCAACGCTATCTTCGATAGTTACCCGACGTGTGTTTGCTCTCTACATTTGCTTCCTTGATCCTCATACTTCCTTCCTTGCCTTTTTTCCTGTTCCTGGACTTCCCCCCTAGATTGCTTTTTTATCGCTAATCCTGGACACCCTGGAACCACAAACTTCCCGGAACTCTGAACGCGCTCTGCAACCTGTCCAAAAACTATAACTGCCCTCACATCTAATTGTATACAATGTTTAGGGATGTCAGCATAAAAACAAGTAGTGTTCAAATAAAAGTTCAGAGCTTCTTCCAGCTCTTGGCTTGTTAAGGACTTCCCTTCCCCAAGTTCAAAATAGTTCACAATGCAAAGAGGTTCCCTTCACCAAGCTCTCAAGTCTTTCACAAATCCTTTGGACACTTTCCAGCTCTTCGGGTTTGTTACCTTTCACCAATCTCATATAATTCAGTTTCTTAATTTCAGATCACACAAGATTTCCTTTATTCAATCCCAAACTTCTTTGTAGGTGCTTTCAGTGGCTTTTCCAAAGATGGGTGCACTCGGTGTAGGAGCAGTTGTTGGACCACACGGTCCACCCATTACAGATCAAGCAACCGAAACACCTTACTTGCTTCTTCGTCATATGCACGTTGCCACTGCTTCAGCACAACAGTAGTGCTTGTTCATTCTCATTTCACATCATCATGATGCTTTATCATTGCTGGTTTCGCCACCATTCACTTGTTGCACTTTCACATACTCTCCTGCCTCTTGCCAATGCTTGTTTTCTGAAATTACACCGTTCCTTATATCAGGAAGTTCAAAAAGCTTGCTTTCAATCAGGTCGGTATTCAAAAAGTGCGGACTTTCTTTTTCATTCGGATCAGTATTCAAAAGGTACTTGCTTTCATTCAGTTTAGTATTCATTAAAGGGTTCATAGGCTTTAAGTGCTTGCCTGCCGTCCCTGTGTCCTCCTTCTTAGGTTGACTCACTGATCTGTGCTTACGCCATTCCAGCAAGGCATCCAGCCACCATAAGCTCTTTCGCTCTCATGCGGCACCTCGCTTCGTCTCCCCAGCAGCTCTCTGTGGCTTCACTCACACCCCCGATGCTTCTCCCGCAGCTCGGGCCTCAGATTGCAGCTTCACCATCGGCCTCCAGCTTCCTTCAACCTTGCTTACCACTGCATAAACTCTGCATCTTCTATGGGTTCTCGAGCACTCCGTCTGCCATGACGCCTTCCAGAAGAGGTCTTCTCTCATCCAACAGTCCGTAGACCTGCTTCCACATCTGAATACATTTACACTGTACCTCCTGCTTTTGAAGCTCCTGCCAGGATGATTGGTCCAAAAAGGACTTGACCGCTCATTGCTGACCTAGGAGTCTTGCATTGCTCTTGCTGGCTTCCTCCTAGTCCCAGTTCATAACTTGTGTTTGTATGTGTGTATGTGTCAATAAATAGAGAATGTATTTCTCTAGGTGGTCTCTTCCTCGTCCCAGTACAAAACTGGTGTCTATTAGGGAATGATTTAGAGGAAAATAGGGAAGGAATTGACAATAGCCTATAAAGGCTTGGGGGGCAGTGGACTCATGGTGAAAGGGGAATAGGGATACCGTGTCTCACCTAAGGGTGCCTCATCACCCACTCCCGAAGTCCCCCTCTACCCAGGTGATCCTCCCTCGCATATTTACCCCCAAGGTCAGGATCCAATAGCGACAGCCTTTTTCCTGCCCACCTGGGAGAAGGATATATTGGGGAAAGTAGTCAGGAGCCCACAGATTCCTCACCGTGCCTAACTGTGATTCCTAAAGAAAGACTGAACTCTGTTCTTTAATTTAATGCAGCATACCTTTCATATATAAGAAGTTAGAGTGCATATATTATTGAAGAAGAGAACAAGCATTGCCCAAGCCACGAGTCTCCCCATATTAACAGTGAAACCAACCTTTCTCAGAGTTAAAAACAAATCAATCTAACTGTTACTGTGAAGTTACTAACAGTTCAACTGGCCTAAGATACAAGTAGTCATACTAGAACAGCCTTACATCGGAGTAGACCAGGCGAGTAATAGGAGATTTGAAAGTTTTGTAAAGATTTTGTCTCTAGGTTGGTGGTGCCTTGTGTTTGGTAACTCCCAGGGCTGAAGAGAGCATGAAACAAAGTAACAAAGAAGAATTCCAAAACACTGGTTGGCTGGCGCTCCAAATTAAGAATTTTATTGTATTTTTGCAAATGTTATCCTCTACACGTGTTTCACCACTTATCAATGTAGTGGCTCATCAGGAGGTAAACTGTGGATTTTTATTCAAATTTATTTGGATTCTTGTCTTTAAAGTATTCAGTTCTGTGAGGTTGGTTTCACTGTACCTCCGGCAGTCCGGATTACCGACCTGAATCTTATGCAATCGAGAAGCTACAGATATTTAGGGACTGCCCCATTAATTACTCTGAATTAAAAATTTTAAATTGTGAAGACAGACCTCATTAAATCTCATGGGAAACCAACCTGACAGAACTGAATACTTTAAAGACAAGAATCCAAATAAAGCATTTGCTTAGCTGCATTGGGTCTAAACTTGGACCTTATCCAGTTAAAGGGGGAATATATACCTCATTGAAAACACCTTTTAAATGCTCATACTGTATGATCCTGGTTTGCACCAGACAACCCACACTGTGTAAAATGAACACATCTAAAACATTTGTGATTCCTATCTCATGGCAGGGACTTTATGCAACTTTATTGTAAAGGTGTTTGGAGATTTTACGTACACTATAAATTGGTACAGTTACCAATCGGGGCGATTGCAGGATCTTGAGACAATATACCATATGTTGATAGCATCTTTCACTGTACGAACTTGCCATTTAAGATCTTAATCATGTGCTCTTTATGTATTGAAAAGTGACGCAGTTGCTGTTGAAACCATATTTTAACGATTTGGGGCTCACAATTCTTCGATGAATAGGAATTATTATATATGATACCTGAAAATAGGATATGTTATAAGCCTGCCTTTGTTTAAGCATGTTAATAATTGTATATACATGCCTTATTTGGATTCATGTTTGTATTCTTAAATATGTAATCATACGTTTTGATACTGTGGATGTTTAAATTTTACACAAAGAATGAATAAAGAAGACTAAGTTGTTGTTAGACCATCAGTCACCACCTTCCAGATGAACACTTCATGTGCTTACAGGAATTACTTTTTATGGGGACTCAAATTTAGATTGTCTCTTAAGTGCATGTCTGTGTTCACTCACCCTAAACCAGTTTCCAGGTATCATCTTCAAATCCCTTACCAATGTTTTCTGGTCATAATGCTGCCTTTATTTGTCTTTGCTCTTCTTGATCCTGTGAGTCTAGAAATTACCCTCCCATGACATAGGCGGTATATTTTGTTTGCCAAAAACCAACCGCATCATATGTTCAGCATTATTGGTACAGACTCATGAGCATAACCAGAGAGCGTCCATTTTGTAGGAATAGAATTCGCCATTTTGAGTAACTTTCGCTTTCTTGCTTTTCTGTTCAAACTGCTTTGCTGTAAGTGAATTCTATTTCGTTCTTGCTCATGCACAGAGCAAGGCCACAGTTACATGTTGAAACACAGCCCAGACAACCCAGACAGCAATGCCCCGGTCGCCTCCCTCACAAGTCCTTGGAAGTAAGCAACAAGGCATTTAATCACTAAGCAGGTGCCAGCTAGTCTCGCTGGAGCGGCAGAAACGGGAGAAATGAACAATTAATGGCTTGAATTATGCTCTCTTTTGCGGCCCCCCTCCACTGAGCCCCTGTAGATCGAGCTGACCTCTAGCACACAAATAGAAACTAGAAGATAGTGAGGCCTGGAATGTGTCCCTCCCCTGCACACAGCTTGCTTGAAAGAACAAGAGCATTATGTTCCCTAAAACAAAAAATGGTGTCTGCACCTTCGCAAATTGCAAACTGTTGCTGAATAAATGTCTGAAGGGTGTCATAATCATCATAATTGTCCATCATCGAAACCATTGCAAAGAAAGATACATTATGGGCGGGTTTGAATGTGTCACTACTGATTATAAGATGATCATTTTGTATATATGTAACTGATGTAGAATGCTCACGCTCTTGCGTCCCACGAGGTCTGGGTGACACACGTTGCGGGACGTGAGACCCAGTCGGCCGACTGAGACTATTTGCTTTGTAATAAACCCTAGATTTTGGGAATTGAACCTTGTGTCTGGCGTATCAGTTTGTGTGTGGTGATTGTGCCTTGTTTCCATACGCGAGGGTCCCCTAGGAGCCCCATCAAATGGTGCCCGAACAGGGACCCTCCTCCACTTGCTCCATCGTATACGTTGTAAGTTAAGGAAGGCAAGAGAGAAAAAAACGAAGCGAGGACGAGGCGGTCGAGCCGGGATCGAGAGGTGTTCGGGGCGCCCCTGTGAAAGTGATGAGAGACTCCTTTGCAGATCTGTACACAACTGATCCCTGATTGACATGTCCGGCCAGAGACCAAGAAGGCGAGGGTCCCGAAACGAGGCAGAGTGAGCCAAGATACGCAGACACGACAATTCTTGGTTGCGTCAGTATACGGACGAATTGCGTCTTGAAAGACGACTTGGTTGATCAGGTGAGTCGTGCCCCGATTCTGAATAACCCTGATATTGGTTGAGTGTTGTTCTTGCAAGATCAAACGCCCAGGGTAAGGTTAAAACATGCCTGGGATATTGTCTTCCTGGTTAGTGGGATTTTTCCACTGCGGTAGACAATCTTTGGAAACTGGCCAGGCTGCGCCACCCGTATGGTCGCCAGCGTATGAGATATATGTGAAGTATGGTATTGGGGCAACAATGTTTTGTGAAATTTGGCATAGGCAAACCAGACACCAAGAAGATTTACAATGGCCAAAACATGGGAGTTATGAGATGGCGAGGATAGATTATTTGGAATCAGTACTGTTGAAAAAGAAAGCGTGCCCTGCAACATTTGACGTCATTAGAGACTGGAGGAAGGAAGCTATGCTCCGCTTGAGAGCAGAGAGAAAAATGCGCGCAGGCACAAGTCAAGAATAGAGAGAGTGAAAGAACAGAACGAAAAGGAGTGGGATGAGAATATAAGAAAGACAGATAGATGTGTTCAGATGGGAGTAGATAAAATATATCCTCAACAAGAATTGCATTCATCAGATGAGCTAATCAATAAAATATTAACCGAGAAGTGACAGGAGCGCCCCAAATGTGAGGCTGAAAAAATTGCATTATCGCCCATGGCCCAACCTATCCCTGTTGCCCAGTCTCCATTTCAGCCGCAGCAACCACTCCCCCTTCCAGTTGTCCCATCTGCACCGACCCCTCCCCTCCAAGACACCCCCATTCCCACTCCGCCTATTGAACTTGAATTCACCGTAACAAGAGAAGACGGTATGGGAAGAGAGGGGACGGCACAAAGTAAGTGTACTAGAATAACCCAGAGTGCGGTCAGCAAGGAGAGAAGAAAGGAGTTAAAAGAACAGGCAGAAATGTATATAGATGGAAACAATGAGACATTGGCGCTGGATTCGATGTATGATTTCAGAAAGACTAGTGAAAAACAGATATTGTTGGAATGCATGGGAGAATATTTAATGGAAAGATGGAAGCAGGTGATTGGAATGGTACCACCACAGAAGTTGCGGGATCTGAATGCATTCGCACGGTTGAGAGAAAGAGATGTAGAAAAAAAGGAACATGTGGACAGGCTTTTTGAGTTTAAAAATGAACTTGATGAAGCATGTGCTGAAATGTTTTCTATGCCAGGGTATAGGAATAAAGACATAAGAAGGGAAAGGCAAGAGGCGATACCATATGTGCAGTGGCGATTTCTTCCGCCGTCAAGACAGGCTAATGAGAAAATTTAAATATGTACACGAGAGGCGCTTAGATGGATTACAGAAGCTAGTATTCCCACGATGGAAGTGCACGAAATATTTGATCAATATACATTACCCATGAAGAGAAAAGCACTGCAGGTGATGGTTGAATATTTGCAGGATAGAGATATAGAAAATAAGCAACTTAGCCCCCCTGAATTAATGGCAGTGTATAAGAGAGCTATTGAATGTGATACAGGAGAAACAGCCTTATCCCTTGATTTAGCAATAGTGTTGCATATGAGGGAGGGGGGTGGAAAAGCAAGTGCGATATTTCCCATGAGGGAAGTTCCACCTACTTTTGTGCCGAAAGTAGAAATTCCTGCAACAGGTAATCAACCTGCGCAGGTAACGGAAGCACATTATACAGCACAGTACGTACATGTTCCTTTCTCCAGACAAGAGGTGAATAACATAAAACAGACGATCCCTGATTTGAGAAAAAATCCGGCGGGATTCTATAAAGAAATAGAGTCCTATTTGAGATCGTCCATTTTTACAATGAACGATATTGACCTAATATTCCCAGTAATCTTACCAGAAGATATATGGAAGCAGATAAGAAAAGCAGATGATCAGGATAGTTTCGGTGACACATGGGAGCATCTAGCGAAAGAAGATGCGGACAGGAAAGCAGGCGAGAAACCATCGCCAAATATGGCAGCATTACCAGGACGAATAATACAAAAATTAAAGGAGATAGTTCCAGAAAAAAGAATTGTATGGGACAAACTAACTGCTTGTGTTCAAGGCAAAGATGAGTTAGCAACAGACTATTTAAATACATTTGACGAAGTGTTCACAGATTTCAGTGGGCAAGATGTAAGCACAGAGGCGGGAAAAAGACTGTTTGTTGATAAATATGTGAGGGGATTAATACCTGCAATTCAAAACCTAATAATGACATCTGAAAGTGCATGGCAAGGAAAATCATTGAGTGAGGTATTACACATGGCCCAGTATTATGAGGCTAAAGTGAATACAGAGAAAGAGAAAGAGGTGAAAGATAGGGTAAATTTGAAAACAAGGGTGTTACTTCAGCAGGTAACGGGTCACAATAGAGGAAGAGGAAATGCACAGGGGAGAGGAAGTAATTCCAACATGCATTGAGGTCCACTGGTATTAAATCAGTGTGCAAATTGTAAGGAAGAGGGTCACTGGCGAGAGCAATGTCCACACTTACAAAATAGAAATGGGTATGGTCAGAGAAGACAGCACAGAGGTCACCTGGGAACTAATGGACAGAATAGAAATAATAATATGCAGCAAAACCAGAATAATCAAGGTAATGGCAACCAAGATCAGAGTCAGACTCCTTACTTCCAAAATCAAAGTGAGCGCAATAGAGGCAGGGACGGAAATATTTTTGATACATAGCAAAATACATACTATTCTGGTGACTACACATCGGATGATCTATTGTTTCCCCAATAGGACAGCCCAATACATGGGTTCGAACCAGTGTCTATTCCTGTAAATCAAAAAGGACCCTACGTAGAAATGAAAGTCGGGTATAGAGAGCGCAGCTTTTTCGTAGACACAGGTGCACAAAAGTGCTCAATAGACCATCACTTGGTTCCGGAAATACCACTGTCAGGGCAGAAGAATGTTTCAGTGGGGTTTACAGGCACCCCAGTAATTAATCCCGTATCCCAATCAGTACCAGTAACACTAGGGCCATTTACCGAATATTGTCCATTTTTATTGACACAGAATTGTGGTGAGAATTGGTTAGGTTTAAATTTGTTGAAACAATTAAGTGCGATTATCCATTTCAGTCCTGATGGAGTGTTTCTGACAATATCACCGCAGAATATACCAGTGTCCGAGTTCTTGTCCAAACCTCTGCCAGGAGAGTTAAGTGAAGTACCGACTTGTATATGGGCAGTGAATGACAATGATGTGGGATTTTTGAAGATAGAACCAGTGAGAATTGTTTTGAAAGAAGGAGTAACATTGGCACGTATTCCTCAGTATAAGATTTCGATGGAGGGTGAGAAAGCATTGAAAAGTATTGCCTCAGATTTGGTAAAAAAAAATGTAATTGAAGAGATTATAGTTAGCACTTATAACAGCCCTATTCTCCCAGTGTATAAGAAAGGAGGTAGTGAGATACCATATTGTTTCATAATTGATTTGCGCGTATTGACAAAGTGGTTGATCCTCAATTCCCATTGGTCCCAGACGTCAGCACAATTCTGACAAAGATACCTGCCTCGGCAGCATATTTTAGCGTGATTGACCTTAAGAATGCATTTTTTAGCATTCCATTACACCAGGATATCAGATATTTGTTTGCTTTCACGTTAGGGGGACGGTCATTTACGTTCACACGAATTCCACAAGGCTATACAGAGAGTCCAAGTATTTACAGCAGAGCATTGAAAGAACAGTTAGATATGCTAGAATTACCGGTGGGTTGTGTATTATTGCAGTACATAGACGATTTGTTAATTGCTGCTGATACAGAGGAGATTTGTAAAAAGAGTACCGTTTTGTTAATGTCACACTTGGCAGCACATGGCCATAAAGCTAGTTTGAAAAATTCCAATATTGTCGAAAGGAGGTGGCTTATTTGGGCTACCTACTTTCGAGAGAGGGGAGAAGGCTGACACCAGAAAGGATAGAAAGTATCTCTGGTATGCCTATTCCAAAAAAAAAAAAAAAAAAGGAGTCAGAGCCATAATAGGCATGGCTTCCTATTGCCGTCAATGGATAGCAAACTTTGCGATGATTGTGAAACCAATGGTGGCATTGACAAAAAAGGATGTTGTGATGCCTTTGCAATGGAATGGCGAATGCCAGAGAGCATTTGATCTGCTCAAAACTGCGTTGTGCTCTGCCCCAGTTGTGGGCACACCAAATTATGAAAACTTTTTCAGATTATTTGTGCATGAGAATGAAGGCTGCGCGTTGGCTGTTTTAACGCAAGAACAAGGTGGAAGAAATAGACGATGCGGTTACTTTTCTTCCACGCTGGACCCTGTAGCATGCGCTTTACCCAGTTGTTTGCGAGCCGTTGCAGCGGCTGCTGCGTCAGTGAAACAAACGGAAGGAATGGTGTTGGGGCACACCTTAATTTTAATGGTGCCACATGCCATAGACGTTCTATTAAATAGAACGCAGATGCAACACCTCACGTCCGCTAGATTGACTAGATATAAAATTGTCCTATTTGCACCAAACATTCAAATTATTAGGTGTAGCGCTTTGAATCCTGCAGAATTAATGCCACTGCCCAGGGGAGAAATAGGGGATAATGACTCACCTCCCCATGATTGTTTAATGGTCACTGAAGAATTAACGAAAGGAAGAGTTGATTTAACAGACACCCCACAGAAAGAGCCAGATGGAGAATTGTTTTGTGACGGCTCCTGCTTTAAATTACCTGATGGCACATCAACTGCTGCCTATGTCATTACGACACAAAAAAGTATTGTAGAAAGCAAAAGAATCCCCTACAACTCCGCACAAGCCGCAGAGATAATAGCGTTAACCAGAGCAAGTGAAATTTCTGAAAATCTGAGTGTAAACATATATACTGACAGCCAATATGTCTTTGGGGTGGTACATAATTTTGGCCAGCTCTGGGCTGAGAGGGGTTTCTTGACATCACATGGAACCAGAATTCAACATGGCCCTTTGATAGTACGATTGCTGTCTGCACTTACGTGTCCGAAGCGCCTAGCAATAGTAAAATGCGAGGCGCATAAAAAAGTAACATGCAAAGTGGGAGAGGGAAACGCATTTGCAGACAGGATTGCGAAACAAACTGCCACTGATGTGAGCACTAAAATGTTAACAGTACAGTCAGAGGAAGTGCCCTGCGTGATAGAGAATGGGATTGCTACCGTCAAAGAGATACAGGCGGAAGCAACTGATGATGAAATACAAGAGTGGGCTGAGGGCTCTGCAGAATTAGATCTGGAAGGTTGCTGGGTGGACAAGAAGAGTAGAAATTGGATGCTGCCCAACTCCTATGTAACTGCAATGGTCACAATGGCCCACAGCCCCACGCACATTTGTACAAGGAAGATGATTCAGCATTTGGCTACAGTGTGGCAGAACACGCACATAAGAAAAAATGCGGAAAGGCTAGTACAAAATTGCATAACGTGCTTACAACACAATGTTGGAAAAGAAACAGCTACTCCAACAGGTAGTTTTGGCCCCCTTCTATGCCATTTGAGGTAATCCATTTTGATTTTATAGTGATGGAAAGGTGTCAGAACTTAAAATATGTACTGGTGGCAGTGTGTGCGTTCAGTAATGGGTAGAAGCATATCCACTGGAGGATTGCACTGCCATGAGCACTGCTAAGGTGATGTTAAAGGAGCACTTTTCACGGTATGGCTTGCCCCGAGTCATATGGTCAGACAATGGCCCGCACTTTGTTGACGCAGTAATATTACAGATTTGCGCAGGTCTCCAGATTGATAAAAGATTCCATTGCGCCAGACATCCGATGAGTGCCGGGCTTATTGAACGTCAGAAGGTGGATTGATGCATTGCCCCTAGCTTTATTGTGCATGCGCACATCTGTGCAAGCCTGGACTGGGCTCTCGCCCTATGAAATAGTGATGGGGAGGCCTGTTAATGTTTGGTGTGCGCCGCAGCCAAGGCGGTTGAGGGAAGTAGAATATCCTGTGCTTAATACATATTGTAACCTTTTAATGCAGAAATTGCGTTTGATTCATCAGCAGGTGCAGGAGGCTCTCCCCATCAGATGTACTGGTCCAGGGCATTCTCTGCAACCAGGCAATTAGATCCTGGTGAAGAATTTCGAGAGGAAGTCATCGCTTGCACCCAGATGGCGTGGGCCCTACCAAGTTCTTCTGGCAACACAGACAGCAGTCCACGTAGACGGTAGGAAGGCGTGGATACATGCCACGCACACAAAAATAATTCCATCGCCATTGAAAGAACTGCCTGATCTAGACAAAAAGGGAGAGACAGCTGCCTCTGAAACGAAAGAAATTGTTGCCAGTTCTCTGCCACAAAATCTGTCCGATCCTGAAACAAAGCCTGGAAAAATTGCTACAAAGGAGAAAGGGCTAAAAGTGCCCCAACGTTGCCCAGCAGAATCTGCATCGCTGCTGGTTGACACGAAGCCTGCATCATCACTTTGGCGCCCACCACTTCTCGTTGCGCCACAGGCCGACTCTGAGCCTGAATCTGGAAGTGTGCCTGCATTATTCATCGATCACACAGTACCTGGAGCAATGCGGTATAATCTACGTTCTCGAGATAAGAAGCAATCTTTGGTGCCTCTATTTCCCATCACGGATGAAGTGGGAACCGGAGGCCTAGGGGAGAGAGGCGTGGGAGTTGTGCAAATCCGACAGCTCAGGAACGTGGCTCCCCGGGGTTATATTTGAAAACAAAATAAAAATCCATGTTTTGATCACCCCACACGAACAAGTGGGGCTCATATGGTACAAAGGCAATTGATAATTGCTCCGGAGTTCTTTGAGCAATGTGCAGAAGCATGATAATCTTGCCCAACGTATAGCAATCCAGGCTGTGGAGAACTGGCTAAAACACTTTGTTAACACTTCAGAACTTACTGACATTCGGACAAATGAAGCGGGAAGAAGAATTCACGACGAACATTGTTGGAGAAGAAGAATCAAGAAAAATGCCTGCAACAGCTTCTGCCCCCTCCTGCACTGGTGCTGACAATGTAGTAAATATAGAGACTGTAAGATTGCGAGAAAAAAAGTGCCGAAAAAATTGTATGCTGATCTTAACAATAGTCACGTGTGTTATCAGTATACCAGCACCGATAATGACAGTCCTGGTTTTATGGTATCTAGAAGAGATACATCCATTAGAAGTGTTTTTGCATATTAGAAATATTTCCGCCACTGAAAGCCCGGTCCATGTAATTTCCTACACTTTGTCCCCAATGGAAGAGAGGCACAGGGAAGTATATGGAAACAATACGCTACTCTTGATAATGAATTTGACACACTCAATTCTGAGAAAAAACTATTGTTGGGTGTGCACCCATATACTGCAACATGGTGGAAAGGGAATAGGTTGGTATGTGCAGCCATTGCCATTGAGTTCTGCATGTTACGCGTCCTTAAGTGCATTATATTATGGGAAATGGAATAAGAGTGAAACGGGTCAATTAGATAGAACAAACATGGACGAATTTGAGGCGGTAATAATGAAACCTGTAGGTTGCTCTATATTTGCCAAAGCAAGACTAATAAGACCAGTAGTAATGCCACAAGATAGATTATATGTGCCATATAAATCATCTGTAATCAAGTTTCAGATGAACCTAGAAGGGAATAAAGATACAGGGCCTCATCACGACTTTGGAGGTAACCCTTAAATCCGGCGGTAGCACTATTACCGCCAGATTTAAGGGTCCGTCGGATCACGAGCCCAAATACCGCCGGCGCCATTACAGCCGGCGCAAGTACAGCCGGCTGTACAAGCGTCGGCTGTAAAAGCACCAGTAACCATTCGCGCTAAAACATCAGCAATCACAAGTCTGGCGTAGGCGCAATTAGCGCCAGAAAAGCGGCGGATAATCCGCAAAAAAAAACCTCCAGCAAAAAGCTAGAGGTAACAGAACACAGGCCACAGCAATAAGGGCCCAGATGAAACCAATGCAAATCAGAGGCCTACAAAGGACCCACCCATGCACAACACACCCTCCCCAACACCATTACACCAGCAGGAGCAGGGAGGAGACAGCAATAAGGACCCAGCTGAAACCAGTGCAAATCAGAGGCCTACAAAGTACCCACCCATGCACAACACACCCTCCCCAACACCATTACACCAGCAGGAGCAGGGAGGAGACAGCAATAAGGGCCCAGCTGAAACCAATGCAAATCAGAGGCCTACAAAGGAGCCACCCATGCACAACACACCCTCCCCAACACCATGCTGCCATTTGGAGCCGGGAGCCTTGATGTTGACTTCTACCTGCTGCGCCTGGAGCTACAGAGGCCAGCCAACCAGGCCAGGGCCCTGGGAGTGCAGGGGGCAGTGAGGATAAGGAGGAGGAGAGCAGCACCAGCAAGGCGGCCAGCCATCCCCAGGGTCAGGCCAACACCCTGGGCCCTGACTGATGGCCAGTTGGTGATGGAATATCGGCTGGACAGGGCAACCATCACCCAGTTGCTGGACGCAATCCAGGGCGACATTGGCAGCCGCATAGCCACCAGCACAGCAGTACCTCCCCTAGTGAAGCTCGTGTCTCTGCTACAATTCCTTGGGACTGGCAGCTACCAACATACCGTTGCCATGATGCATGGAATGGCCCAGTCCACATTCAGTGCCATGCTGGGACAGGTGCTTGATGCACTGTTGAATCATGTGAACAAGCACATTGCATTGCCAGCCACACAGGCACAGGTGCACCAGCTGAAGGGTCAATTCTATGCCATTGCCAAAGTCCTGAATGTAATAGCAGCCCTGGACTGCACACATGTGGCACTCGTACCACCCCAGGCACATGAGGCAGCCTACAGAACCCGGAAACAGTACCATTCTCTCAATGTGCAGATGACATGTGGTCCTGACCTCACCTTACGCCACTGCTGTGCCCGCTACCCAGGATCCATCCACGACTCCATGGTACTGCGCAACAGTACCCTGCCGGCGTACATGGAAAGGCACCGAGGCCAAAACACATGGCTGCTGGGTGAGTACAAATGTATACCATAATGCATGTCAATCCACAACTGATGGTGCCTGTCACGTAATCCATGATTCCCAATAGGCAGCACCATTACTGCAGCATTCACATTCAAGCAGCTTGCACGACAAACCTTGGACATGTCCAACACAGCAGAACACACCCATGCAGGATGCAAAAGACATGTGGCAGCACAGTGACATATGGAAGGCCTACCACCATAAAGCCTCCTGTGTGAGTAGCACCATGGCTCCCAACACTGACACAGTACAGAAATCCCACCCTGCCCACCCGCCTGTAATGAAATTCCAACCCATAAATTGGCACATCCACAAATGCACCACACATAAGTAGCCTAAGTAATGGCAATGTACATCCCACGAACACTGTCCCCAGAATGGACAAGCAAATGCATGGAGAACAGTACAGAATAGTGACAACTAGCAAATGGAACTGCAGCCAAATGGAATTGCAATGACACATGAGGAAGCCACTTCTGTCATGCAGAAGTAGATGGAATGGCCCCCAGCGACAAGTGAATGAGTACTGTTACATCCAGAAACATAGGCGTACCAAGTTGAGAGTACCTCATTGATTCAATTGTGCCCGTAGAACAGCACACTCCACAATGTTGTAGACCTAATGACAAGTATGGCAAAATGACACTGATGACAGAGCTCTGTACACCCACTGGACTTACCTTGTCCCCATACCGGCTTTCTCTCCTCTGCAGGTGATTCTGGATATCCCCAGTAAACGTGGCTCATGACCCCTGTGCGTCATCCACACACGGCAGCGGAGCGGGCATACAACCTTGCCCATGCTCATACACGGATCTGCGTGGAGAGGGCATTTGGACTGCTGAAGGCACGCTTCCGGTGCCTCGACCGCACGGGAGGGGCAATGATGTATGCACCAGAAAAAGCTGGAAAAATTATACTGACATGTGCCATGCTGCACAACACCTACTGTCGCAGAAATGTGCCACTGCCCCCTGATGCTCATGTGCAGCCACCTGAGGATGGGAGTGTGGGTGACGACGTGCCAGAAGGTGTTGCACAAGCACAAAGGTTTGGGCTGAGGGAGGGGAGGTTGGCCAGACAGGGATTGATTGATGCATTCTTCTAACACGGTGATGGGTAAATTGAACAGATGTCACTTCAACATTAAATTGGATTTGTCAACAATCACTACTGTCCATGCCTTGTGATTTTTCAAACATGATTTATTTTCAGTCCAACAAACTCCCCTCCCCCCAGTGAACCCCCAGAACACAATCCCCCTCCCCCCAGTGAACCCTCAGCACACAATCCCCCCTCCTCCCAGTGAACCCCCAGCACACAATCTCCCCTCCCCCCAGTGAACTACCCTCAACTGTGCAGATAGGCGCATGTGTCTTATCAGGGCACCAACAATGATGCCATGCACCACTAGGATGGTCGTGGGCGCTTTCCTTTTCCGGGCCCCTCTGGTGTGCATGCCCTCTGTGGCGCATAGACCGGCGCCTAGGAGATGGCTCGAGGGAACCCTCCATGGGTGTGGTTGTTGTTGAAGGGACTGAAGCGGTGGCCAGCATGTGCTGTTGCATGAGGTTGTTTCCCTCCCTTGTCCGCTCAGCAAGTGCTGAGACTGCCTCGCTCAACTCCCTCACTCGCTGTCCAAACCCTGTCAGGGCAGCTGTACATTGTTCGACGACTCTGCGTATGCGCGCATTGTCACGTGCTATGTATTTGCATCCATGCCATATAGATGCACTGACAGCCTTGATGTGCCGGCTCTGCACCTTCGCCATTGATTCCACCCTGGCCTGTTTGGCCTCAATAATGTCGAGTCGGCCCATCACTGCTCCCCCTGTGACGAAGGGCACCCCTGGTGTGTCATGTGCTGGCCTGCGACTTGCGCTGTTGGGGGGGGCTGCATGGGGACATGGCGCCGGCTTGGATTGGGCTGCCAGGCTCTGAGTGCCGGTCTTCTGGGTTGCCATATGGCGTGTCCTTGTCCGGCTGTGGTGTGCGGACACGATGCACGGGCACATGTGCGCTTTGTGCATGCGGTGTGCCTGACCTTGGGCTTCCCTGGGGTGTCACCATCCCTTCGGCGTGACTGCTTCCGGGAGAGTACTGTCCTCCTGCATGATGGGCACGTGGAAGTGTTGCTCCCACGTTGGGCTCCGATCCACAGCTCAGTCCCTCAGCTTCGGGGCTGTGACTGGTGGCTTGGGGCGAGCTGGTGGTGGCCTCCCTGTGGGCATGTGGCTGCTGCTGCTGTCTGGTAGGGCTGCGTTGGGGTGAAGTGGGGGTTGGCCTGGGTCGTCTCCCTTCCGTGCGGCCTCTTTTTGGGGTGGTGGTGCTGGTGGAGGTGCGCTGCCGTGGGCGCTGCGCTGATGTGGCCTCCTCCCCATCATCTTCATCCTGATGGGATCGACGTGTGCCTGTGGGGTACATAGGGTGTGGTTTGAGTTCAATGCTACATATATTTGTGTGATGCAGTTCATGCCAACAAGTGGGATTGAAGACAGTTTCATCATGCATTCAACTTGCATTCTGTTCTGTCTTCATGTGGTGCTTGTTGTGAGTGGGTATGGAGGTACACTGCATTGGAATGTCGGAGTGACAAGATTGCATGCGTGGTTTGGGTGCACTGCGCTCAGGGTTTTGGGGGTGTATTCATGCACACTCAAACTCTACGTAGCTGTCCTATGGCTATGGATGTCTATCCCTTGCCCCTGTCATTCATGCACTGCACGTGCAGGGTCGTCTAGGCAGCACTACGGTTCAATGGATGTAGGCCTCACTTATGGGTGTATGCAGTTCCTCACACACATTTCTACGCATTCATTCACTCAGGGTATGCATGTGTGGTACTTTCAGTTGCATGCATTCGGGGGTGGGACTCACCTGCAGTTGGATCAATGCCAGTGCCTGCCTCCGCTCCACCAATGCCCTCAATGGTGCGAACATCTATCAGGGCACTCATTTTCTCCTACCAAAGTGTGAGTTTGGGTGGAGGTGGTGGTGGGCCTCCTCCAGTGCCCCTGCTTGCACTCCGGTGCTGTGACAGGATGCCGCGGACTCGCACACGCCGGTCGTTCAGGTGCTTGCGGCAATCCTCCCCATCCTGGGGCACGCGCCCGACAGCGGTGACCCTTTGGCTGATGATGCGCCAAATTTGTGCTCTACGCTGGCCACTTGTTTTGCGCTGCTGCAGCTCCTCATGGTGTGTCTCGGCCTCCTCGACCAGTACAGCTAGCTCCTGGTCGCTGAATTTGGGCTTTCTCACCCTGTCCAGGACAGTCTTGCCCCTAGTGTGCTCCTGAGACATGTTGTCAAGATTAGTCAGGCGAGTACAAAGGCAGCGAATATGGCAAGGGAAATGTGCACCCAGGAGCTACGACTCAGGTATGCTAGGACCCAGGAGTGCAAATAGAGTGTGACATCAAAACCAATATATGAAAAGGGATGTGGGGTAAGCACCTGACCGCGAGGAAAGTCGGCAAGCGCCTTACCCCCAATTGCTGTTACAGGTACTGACAGCGCTAAACCCACGTGGAGGGCAAGCAATGACAGGATCTGTGTACTAACACTCTTGATGGTATTACAGAAGGGAACTTAAGAACTGTACTCACGAGGACGAGATAAACCTCTTGAATGTCAGCTAGCCCACGAATCCTGTTGAAGAAACTGGGACCCCGAAAGGCTAGAACAGCAATGGAAGGAAAACTAAATACCTAAGTGGGAATAGTGTCTACAAAATAGTGAGGAAAACATAAGCATTCACACAGGAGCTAGCTACTACCGCACACCACACCTAATAATCAAAGGGAAAATAAATGCAGAAGTGCAGTGGAAAACATGGAATGGATCCTCTAGAAAGTAAGGATCAGGAGCAGGGAAAAACGAAATAACCTATGCAAACTTCTCCCTACCCCTCCAAGGAAAAGACATGAAACTAAACTAAGAGGAAGGCTAAGGCAAATGGGTAACAGCAGCAAAGGACAGAGTCAAAGAAATATAGAACACAGACAAACTGGGCTGCATCTAAAAGGGGAAAGCACTGAGAATTGCTGCCTGCAAACAGAGGAAGACAAAAAGGGAAATCAAGGGAGCAGAAATCAATTAGCTCATGAATCCGAAATTCAGGGCGGAGGAAACAAGGAAACAGGAACAAGGAAGAAGGTACAAAGGCAAGGAACCAGGAACCAGGGACTAGTCAAAAACAGGAACACTGCAATCGATGACCAGCGCTGGACTGAAGTGAGACTGAGGCTTTTAAAGCTGCTTAACGAGCACACGCCTCGGGTGTGCTGATAGCTGCACCTGCCGCCACAGCTGTTACCTATCCTCCACCCAACCTTGTGTTGCAAGGGTGGAGGTGGAGCAGTGGGCCAGGCATTCTGGGAAGCATAGTCATTTGGTTAAAGAAGCATGCTGGCTGCCAAAAACCTGGAATGGATCCGGAAGGGAAGTAGCTGGGAAAATAGGGATTTAGCGCTCCCAAATCATCACAGCACTGTAGCTTAAAGTTCGGAGGAAAAGTCCAGTGGGGAATAAACCCCAAATCATGCCCCCAAATGGTGGGAACGGGAGCGAAGGGAGCGAGTCGTGACAGTATACCCCCTCCTACGGCCGGCTTCGGGTGCCCGCCACCCGCACGAGACATCTTCTTTCCATGATGGGAGTGCTTTTTCTTTGGAGGTGGCACTGATGGAAATGGTGGCCTGTGGGCAAAGGCAGAAGGACTTCCATGATAGGAGTGCTTTGTCTTTGGAGGTGGTACTGATGGAAACGGTGGCTTCTGGTGAGGAAGAGACTCATGGTTCGAAGAAAGGCATGAAGGACTTGCAGGACCAGAAGCAGAGTTGGAAGGTCCAGAAAGCTCAGTCACTGGGAGTGGACCCTTATAAGTCTTTGAGGAGAGAGGCAGGCTGGTGCAACATGCCTTAGGCAATGGTAGAAGCTCTGTTAGCCTTTCTGCCGAGAGTGGACATGCGGGAGGTGAGGGAAATGCTGGCTTCAGAAAAGGTTTATGCTCAGCCATTAGAGAAGGTGGTGGCTGAGGTAGAGGTTCAGATTTCCTTCTGTCATCCATCTGGGAAAAGGCTTGTGGTTGAAAGTGACTAAGGTTTGACTGCACATGTTCTACGCCTTGGAGACCTGAAAGTCCATTGGGCTGTACAAGGCTAGTACTCCTGGTGACAGTCGTGTAGCCACTTTGTTTCACGTGGGATACCACAGCAGGGATGTTTGGCATCCTGATAGGAGTAATAGACGCAGTACTTGGTATTTCAGGCAGACTCGCAGAAGGAGCAATAACAGACACATCTTGAACTGCAGCAGTCATTCCCTTCCTTTGGCTACTAGCACCCGACTGGTGCTTCTTGGCGGAATTCTGTTGCACAAGTCCTGTAGGTAATACGCCGGTCTGCACCACCCCTTGTGCACACCCAAGTGAGTGGTTCTGACTCACCACTTGGTCCAGCTTGATGACTCTGAAGCGGGAGCTGGCAAAAGTCTCAAACTCTGATGCTGCATCTTTAGGAGGCTCTGATGCTAAAGTGAAGCAGTTGGGAGAATCGTCTTGTGGGAAAGGCAGGCATTCTGGTGCTCCTCCTGAAGCAAAAGAAAGGCAGGCTAGACGTTCATCGACTGTAAATGGTTGGGATTCAGGAGGAATCGCTGGAGCAGAAGAAAATACAGCAGAATCAGATGGTGTAGACAGGTATACCTCTGATATTGGCAGCGAGGCTATGCAGGATACAGGCGTCTCATGAACTGAAGGCAAATACTCAGTATACTCCGGGACTGAAGACATGCTCTTTTGATGGACTACCGGAGGCTCTAAAGCTGAAGGATGATCTGCAGGATGAGTCACTGTAGCTGAAGACAGGCAGGTCAGGGGAAACCTTGAGGCTGAAGGCATGCAAGCTGGAGCAATCTCGGTTGCTGGATACAAGCATGTCCAGGTCTTTGGGACTGGCTCTTGAGTAAATGGCAGACATGGCAGCGGTTCATTGGTTGAAGACAGGTGTGCCAAAGATGACTGCAGGGCTGTAGATTCAATCATAGAAGAGTCAATGGTTGTAGGAGGACAAACAGAAGTCTCAGAAGTTGACAGACCCATCGGTGGCTCAGGAATGAAGGGCACCTTTAGGGCAGTAGACTCCTTGGCACCAGTAACCAAAGACTGAGCTGTACCCTTGCAATCCCTTTCTTTAGTGGGTGACACAGAGTCTTTTTCTTTGTAGAAGTCAAAATCAATGAGTGGAATCACCATAGTAAAGTCTCTGTTGATCAGGATTTCGTCTATTGTCCATTCCTCTGTTTTAGCTTCTGAAAGAGGCAGATTATCAATCAACAGTTCAGGAACCGCCTGACGGTTCTTTGGTTCAGTATACTGTGGAATGAGTCCATCAGAACATGAAATCTGTACTGTCTCTGACTGTTCGTATTGATCAGAAGTGGCAGAAGGAAGAGTGAACCCAGAGGTAACATTGTTTTCCACATCAGCTTTAACATCTACTTCAGTCTCAGCAGCTGTATCAAGAGCAGGGCCTAAGCCTACGGTAGTGACTGAATCTGTGTATGCCACCATTGTGGATTGTGTTTGGAATTCAGAAGCTTGTATGTGTGCTAGCTCAGAATTATGACAAACTGCTACACAGGGTATTTTTGGTAAAGGAGTGGCTTGTAACTCTTCAGCTAACTGCAATCCCTGATAAACAGCAGAACAATTGTTAGAACCTGTGCCTAGATTAAGCGCTGTGCTAGACGAAAAACCTTCACTCCCAATAGATCTAACATATCGACAAATATCATGGTTTACCAAAGTCTCTGCACTCAGGGGCTGAACAGTGTTCACTTCCTCCACATCAACAGATAAAGTCTGAGGTGTATTCAGTAAAGAGTGTAAGGTTTTATTTTCCTCTTGTGCAGAAATGAGTTCTTGTCTTAACTCCTCAAGTTTAGCTCTTAGCATGCCCTGCATTAACTGTACATCACTATCAGTAGGCACAGGGGGAAGCATAGTGGCATCAGGGCTGGATCCTGCACTAGCGATCTGGATGTGCATTGATTGTACATTGTCCTCTACTGCTTGCAGGTTCTGTGATTTATAGTTTATCTTTCCAACTTGGTCTGTGTTTCCCTTAAACAAACTATTGACATTAGACCTCTTGGCATTAGGGACTACAGTATGTACCTGTGCAACGGAGTATGCGTTAGACTGAGGGTAGAAAACAGAAGTTATGCAAGAAACCCCTCCATTCTTTATGTTGGTATCATGAAACTGTTCTATCTGAGGTGAAGCACAACTGGAATCATGGGGTTCAACAACAGAGGTACTCTCGTATAATAAGTCTAACAGTGTGTTGTTTTCTGCGGCTAAGGCTTGTGCTGACATAGAATCGGGATCAAAACCAAAGATAGAACTAGGATCAGGCCATGTAGGATGTGCCATCCTATGGAAAAAATACTTTGCACGTAAATGCCCATTCGTGACAAGGAGTTCATTGGAGTCAGGACTAGTGATTTGATTGTCATAGGTAAATGTAGGGGAAGCTTTCTGTACAAACTTGTTAGAGGCCTTGCTGCCTTTCTTTCTTAAACTTGTCATATTCAATGGGAATTTTGGGCTGGTGATACTGTCAAGATTAGTCAGGCGAGTACAAAGGCAGCGAATATGGCAAGGGAAATGTGCACCCAGGAGCTACGACTCAGGTATGGTAGGACCCAGGAGTGCAAATAGAGTGTGACATCAAAACCAATATATGAAAAGGGATGTGGGGTAAGCACCTGACCGCGAGGAAAGTCGGCAAGCGCCTTACCCCCAATTGCTGTTACAGGTACTGACAGCGCTAAACCCACGTGGAGGGCAAGCAATGACAGGATCTGTGTACTAACACTCTTGATGGTATTACAGAAGGGAACTTAAGAACTGTACTCACGAGGACGAGATAAACCTCTTGAATGTCAGCTAGCCCACGAATCCTGTTGAAGAAACTGGGACCCCGAAAGGCTAGAACAGCAATGGAAGGAAAACTAAATACCTAAGTGGGAATAGTGTCTACAAAATAGTGAGGAAAACATAAGCATTCACACAGGAGCTAGCTACTACCGCACACCACACCTAATAATCAAAGGGAAAATAAATGCAGAAGTGCAGTGGAAAACATGGAATGGATCCTCTAGAAAGTAAGGATCAGGAGCAGGGGAAAACGAAATAACCTATGCAAACTTCTCCCTACCCCTCCAAGGAAAAGACATGAAACTAAACTAAGAGGAAGGCTAAGGCAAATGGGTAACAGCAGCAAAGGACAGAGTCAAAGAAATATAGAACACAGACAAACTGGGCTGCATCTAAAAGGGGAAAGCACTGAGAATTGCTGCCTGCAAACAGAGGAAGACAAAAAGGGAAATCAAGGGAGCAGAAATCAATTAGCTCATGAATCCGAAATTCAGGGCGGAGGAAACAAGGAAACAGGAACAAGGAAGAAGGTACAAAGGCAAGGAACCAGGAACCAGGGACTAGTCAAAAACAGGAACACTGCAATCGATGACCAGCGCTGGACTGAAGTGAGACTGAGGCTTTTAAAGCTGCTTAACGAGCACACGCCTCGGGTGTGCTGATAGCTGCACCTGCCGCCACAGCTGTTACCTATCCTCCACCCAACCTTGTGTTGCAAGGGTGGAGGTGGAGCAGTGGGCCAGGCATTCTGGGAAGCATAGTCATTTGGTTAAAGAAGCATGCTGGCTGCCAAAAACCTGGAATGGATCCGGAAGGGAAGTAGCTGGGAAAATAGGGATTTAGCGCTCCCAAATCATCACAGCACTGTAGCTTAAAGTTCGGAGGAAAAGTCCAGTGGGGAATAAACCCCAAATCATGCCCCCAAATGGTGGGAACGGGAGCGAAGGGAGCGAGTCGTGACACATGTTTTGGGGTTGGATGGCGTGGATGGCTTCCAGGGGCTGTGATATCCGACGGACTGTGATCTCCAAGATGGCCGCCGCTTTGTTTCCCGTTCCGGCGGTGACGCGTTTCCCGCGCGCTATGTGCGCGTTATGGCGGTAGCGCACGGTGCACCGGATTTAAAGGTTCGCGCTATTTGCGATAACGCCATGGACCGGGGCGCGTGCACGATGACTCGTGATTTGGCTGATTGTCCGTCGGGGGCCTTGGTGTTAGCGCTATTTACATCCAGCGGGAAAACTGCTGCATTACAGCCGAAGTCGTGATGAGGCCCACAGCGCCCCCCTCCTATACAATAAATTGCAGTCCTCGCTCTGTTCCATTTTGCTTACGAAAGAAAGGCTCCTATTCGGTAGGGACATTCACCAGATGTATGAACATAGCATTCCTTGATAGAGAGGAAGAACCAGTATATATAGGTGATCCTGTCTATTTCATATGTGGAGAAAAAGCTTATCCCTGGTTGCCGAGAAATTGGGGAGGTACTTGTTACTTAGGGATTCTGTTTCCAGGGGTGTTTCTTTCAAAATCGTCAGACATAGCAAAATTGTCTAGATCAAGGCCTCGGCGAAATGAGGAAGGAGGATTGATTGCAGAAGATATAGCAAAATCATTTATACCATTTTGGGGTCAGGCAATAACCTACTATAATATAAGACAACTGTCCAGAATTTTAGAGAAAACAATAAATGGAACAACGGATATATTGTATAACATGACTTTGGAGGAAAAAGTGATTAGATTGATGACACTTCAAAATAGGATGGCTCTTGACATAGTTTTGGCTGATCACGCAGGAGTGTGCAAAATCGTGGGATCATCATGTTTCGTATTTGTAAGTGACTCCTCCCCTACGATTTTTGAAGCGATAAAAAAGTTGCACGTTCTGAGCTCTGATCTCCATACCCCAGAAGGAAGTTGGGAATTAGACATAAGCTCCTGGTTCTGGGAAGTATTACGCTCATGGGGATGGAAATTAGTTGCGATTCTAGTGGCAGTGCTTGGAATGTTCATGACATGTTGTTGTTGCATACACTGTTTACCAATAATTTGCACCAAAATAAGTGATGAATGCATACACATGGTAACGCAGAAAAGAACCCCCGAATTGGATACAAAAATGAATCATGAAATGAAGACAGTGAAAGAGTTTATGTCAATTAATATTGATGACAATGATGATGATTATAGTAGTATGCAAAGCTTGGTTTCAGATACATGGTCGGAGGAGGATGGGATGTTCGGATGATGCGTTTGGCTTACGGCCAAGAGGAGGGTTTGTGAGTCTAGAAATTACCCTCCCATGACGTAGGAGGTATATTTTGTTTGCCGAAAACCAACTGCATCATATGTTCACCATTAATGGTACAGACTCATGAGCATAACCAGAGAGCGTCCATTTTGTAGGAATAGAATTCGCCATTTTGAGTAACTTTCGCTTTCTTGCTTTTCTGTTCAAACTGCTTTGCTGTAAGTGAATTCTATTTGGTTCTTGCTCATGCACGGAGCAAGGCCACAGTTACATGTTGAAACTCAGCCCAGACAACCCAGACATCAATGCCCCGGTCGCCTCCCTCACAAGTCCTTGGAAGTAAGCAACAAGGCATTTAATCACTACGCAGGTGCCAGCTAATCTTGCTGGTGCGGCAGAAACGGAAGAAATGAACAATTAATGGCTTGAATTATGCTCTCTTTTGTGGCCCCCCTTCACTGAGCCCCTGTAGATCGAGCGACCTCTAGCACACGAATAGAAACTAGAAGATAGTGAGGCCTGGAATGTGTCTCTCCCCTGCACACAGCTTGCTTGAAAGAACAAGAGCATTATGTTCCCTAAAACAAAGAATGGTGTCTGCACCTTCGCAAATTGCAAACTGTTGCTGAATAAATGTCTGAAGGGTGTCATATTCATCATAATTGTCAATCATCGAAACCATTGCAAAGAAAGATACATTATGGGGGGTTTTGAATGTGTCACTACTGATTAGAAAATGATCACTTTGTATATATGTAACTGATGTAGAATGCTTGCGGTCTTGCGTCCCACGAGGTCTGAGTGACACACGTTGCGGACGTGAGACCCAGTCGGCCAACTGAGACTATTTGCTTTGCAATAAACCCTAGATTTTGGGTGATTGAACCTCGTGTCTGGCATATCAGTTTGTGTGTGGTGATTGTGCCTTGTTTCCATACGCGAGGGTCCCCTAGGGACCTTGGGGCCAGATCCGGCCTTTTGCAAACCTGCCCTGCCTCCCTGGCAACCCCCTGCACTTAGGGACTGGTTCTGTATCCCTACAGTCCCCCTACCAGCACTTATGTCTGCTCTTACCTTGCACTTGCCACCATCAGGCCATCTTTATTTAGCGTATTTATTCTTCTATCCCATGTACTGCACTTTCCCCTTTCCCTTCCCCCTGGCACTCTTCCATTTTTCCCTACCCTCGCACTTGCGTGATGTGAATGACACCTGGCCTAGTAGGATCATTGTCTGTCTTTCACTGTTTTCCGCTCCCTTGCCTCGTCGCGCCTTGAAACACTTGTGTATAGGCACGTTATAAATGCCTTATCATATCATATCATAACATATCATTTGCTTAGCTGCATTGGGTCTAAACTTGGACCTTATCCAGTTAAAGGGGGGAATATATATCTCATTGAAAACACCTTTTAAATGCTCATTCTGTATGATCCAGGTTTGCACCAGACAACCCACACTGCGTAAAATGAACACATCTAAAACATTTGTGATTCCTATCTCATGGCAGGGACTTTATGGAACTTTATTGTAAAGGTGTTTGGAGACTTTAAGTACACTATATATTGGTACAGTTCCAATCGGGGCGATTGCAGGATCTTGAGAAGATATACCATATGTTGATAGCATCTTTCACTGTACGAACTTGCCATTTAAGATCTTAATCATGTGCTCTTTATGTATTGAAAAGTGACGCAGTTGCTGTTGAAACCGATATTTTAACGATTTGGGGCTCACAATTTTTCTGATGAATAGGAATTATTATATATGATACCTGAAAATAGGATATGTTATAAGCCTGCCTTTGTTTAAGCATGTTAATAATTGTATATACATGCCTTTTTTGGATTAATATTTGTATTCTTAAATATGTAATCATACGTTTTGATACTGTGGATGTTTAAATCTTACACAAAGAATGATTAAAGAAGACTACGTTGTTGTTAGACCATCAGTCACCACCTTCCAGATGAACACTTCATGTACCTACAGGAATTACCTTTTCTGGGGCCTCAAATTTAGATTGTCCCTTAAGTGCATGTCTCTGTTCACTCACCTAATACCAGTTTCCAGGTATCATCTTCAAATCCCTTACCAATGTTTTCTGGCATAAGACTATCTTTATTTGCCTTTTCTCTTTTTTGATCCTGTCCAGTACCACCTTCATGTCCACAGTTCTCGTTATTCTTTACCAGAGGAGGTGTGTTGAGGCAGCTGGTGGATTGAGCCCCTCTCATAAGCACAAAAGGTTCCCCTCACTACTTGCATCAGGTGTAAAGTGATACACAATCAATGCGAACCTCAGTATGTTCTTCCAACTGACTGAACCTGCTATGGCCAGTTGAATAAGCCCTTTGATGGACCTGTTCATACTTTCCACCAGGACATCCTCCAACCGGTGGTATAAAGCCATGCACCAATTAATACAATTGTTGCCCCTGAGCACCTCATCACCTTTCATCTCATCCAAATGAAATTGAACTCCATTGTCAGTCACAATCTCCTCCATCCTGAATATAATGGACAGAATATATTGACACTTAAAGTGGTGACACTTCCCAGGACTAGCCCACTCCCCCATTTCGAAGTGTAATCCATGAGAACGTGGATGTAGAGCTTTGTGGCCACCAGAGTTTTAAAGTGGCCAACGATATCCATTACCAGTTTTCTCCACATAGTGCGAGAAACGTCTACGGGCTGGAGAGGTGCTGCACAGGTCATTAACTTGGTTTTGTAGCTCATTTTACAGGGTACACAGCCTCTTAAAATCTTTACCACATCAGTTGCAATGCTGGGCCACCAATATTCTTTGCTAATATGCCCTCTGATCATGTTGCATCCCAAGTGGACATCATGGGCCACCACCATACCCTTTCTGCACAGGCATACGAGGAGAATGACTCTTTCATCCCATATTATTCCCCATTGTCCCTTAGATATCTCTGGAAAAATGTGTTTATTGTCTGTCTAAGGGTGCAGAAGTACGGGTCTGACACAGTGGTGGCATGTTTTATTCGTAAAAGTCAAAGAAAAGGAAAACCTATCTTGCCCTTGCTCTATGAGGGGTTGCACTACCTTAACAAAAATTCTAAGGACTCTATTAGGAGGTCCCATAAAATGAAGTGCCCACCATCCTGTGTCCAAACCTATTTCCATCCCTTACACTCTAAACTAACTAAGGAAAACTGGGTGGCTTCTTGATCCACAAGGATGCTTCTCTCACTATGGATATGGATTTGATTGGTCAGTTCTTCATGAGAAAACACAAGGCGTGATTCTTAAATTTGAAGGTTCTTGCTTTTAACTGTTCTTCCAGACGTATACAAAACACAGTTCTCAAATGTCAAAGGGGAGTCCCCTCCCCTGCTCTCTCCACCTTACAAATGTAGCATCAAGCCTGGTTCACTATTCTGCCAGACTTGACTGTAGATTTCCAAAAACACAAAACACAGTTCCCAAATATCAGGGTGAGTCTCTTCCCCTGTTCCTTTTCCAGTTTACAACTGTCGCCTCAAGTCTGGTTCACTATCCTGACAGACTGGATTGTAGTTAGTACTTAGAATGCCAGGAAATAACTCTTCTCCACGCACTGGGTACTCAACCCCCTGGTTTGGCTTCTTGCACCTCTCTTTCTTCCTTATATGGTTCCCAGACCCCTATGGGCTGTTTCAGGATTTCCCTGACTCACTCCACAGTTTGTTTCTCTTCTGTGTTTGTCCCAGACCCACTTCTATAATCTCAGAACCTCCCCGACTAGTTTTGGAACTCAGCCCTGTAACTCTGTACTTCTTTGGGCTTGTGTGTGTCCATGACCCCTGTGTACTGCTTTGGTGGGCCTCGCTCGACTTCATGTGGGTCCCAGACCCATGTACTCTGTTCTGGTGGGGCTTCACCGACTTCATATGGGTCCAGACACTGGTGTGTTGCCTCAGTGTGACCACTGTCCCTATTTCACTTAATGACCAAATGAACAGACCTGGTGTACTCTCCTGCCAGGTACTGTTCCACATATAATGGGCCTCATTATGACTCCGGTGGTAGCCGTGCCGGTAAAACCGGCACGGCTGCTGCCGGAGTCATTTTTGTTCCGGCGCCCAGGAACTGGCAATTACCGGGGCATTACAGCCCCGGCAAACCCGATAAATGCCCATTTCCGGGCGTTGGAAAATATTACTCCCAATTCCCATTTGAGTCCCATTGAACTCAATGGGAATGGGGAGGCAGGATGCACCGGTACCTTTCTTGAATGGTGCTGGTGCATCCGACATGGTCTGCTCGCGGGTGCCGGTCCACCCGCCAGGTCAGACCTGTCGGGGGAAAAGGCACCTGCTCGCAGACCTCATAGTTTGCCGGTCCAGTAACAACGGTTCCCGGAAAGCTTAGCGGTACCATTGGTCCTGGACCGACAACCTTATAATGAGGCCCAATGTCTCTTAACTTTCTTTCCAGATTTTATAGTGATCTTGCTATCCCTTTCTGTCCCCCGGATATTGGTATGTGTCTGTTTACTTTCTTTTGGCCCCCTCCGTATCTCTGAGAAATGCTGTTGTGGTCTACGGTCTGTCCGTGGAGTGGAGTGGAGCACACTTCGTGTTGCTTCCGCAGTCAGCTTCCTGCTCTCAGTAGTTCTGCAGCAATAGGCTCTCTCTTGCGTCATTGACTATGTGACTTCTTCTTCCTTCAGCTTCTCCAGTTGGGTTTTCTCCTTCCCTGACACCAGACATGGTCCTGCTCCTCCGAGCTAGTGGAGACAGCCGTGCCTCCTCGAGAGCATCATGTCCTTTTCTCCATGGGTCTCTCACCACAGAACCAGCGTTCTGTTGCTCGCTCCTCCAGAGCTGGCCATGGAGTATCTGTAAGAAGTTCACCACCACATACTTCCTTCCTGGGATATATGCCACCTTTACATTGTAATTAATTAAGTCCCCCATCCATCGGGAAATACGGGTTGACACAGTGGAATTCCTTTTGTGTTGAACACATGGATAAGTGTTTTATTGTCAATTCTTATATTGACCGGTAGTTCCCATAGCAAAGGTTTGGAGTGTCTGAAACATCACTATACAACAAGAGCCTCAATTTTTGTTTTTTAAAAATTTCATACGGTACCTCTGAGGGCACAGGAGGGAAAAGCTATGGTCACTTCCCCACCTCCTTTCACTTGAGTATTGCACATACTCACTGCCACCCACTGTTATTATGTTGGGTGTGTGTGTGAATGGTCCTCAAAGTTTGTGCTCTATTAATTTGCTCCTTTAAAGCTTTGGAATCTCTTTGAGATCCATCCGACCAGGCAAATGTAATATTTTTGGTAGCTCCTTCAGTCAACTTTTTTTACTGGCAAACGTCGCCACAAACTTTGAGTAGTATTCTGTCACAAAGAGCACAGGAATTGTCCGAAACATCAGAGCAGTTCAAGGTTTTCTACTGAAATGTCAATGAGCCCTAAGGCCATCCCACTCAATCTCGTCTTAATGCACCGGCTCCCTAACCCATACGTCCTTAGCCCAAAGTTAGTAACTAGCGATGGCTTCATCCCTTAGTATGCTGGGCCAGCAGATCGGAGGGGGAATGCAGTCCTGCAGCCTCAGGCAGTGCTGGCACAGCAAGGCGCAGATCGCCTTGCCCCAAACAGGTGTGGTGCTCGCCGACGCGGTGGCCGTACGCCACCAGGCAATACCGCATGGGAACAATCCATGTACAGTATGGCAACCCAACAGGCAGCATCAGTTGAGATGATGGCTCAAGCAATGGAGAGGGTGGCCACTTCCATTGTCCCCCCTGAAATGCAGATGGAGCAACTACAGCAGGCAACAGATTCCATTTGCGAATCACACAGGGAGGACATGTTGGCGTCCAACAGGGACAGACGGGCGGCACTGGAGACTCTACGCCAATTGATATCAATAGAGCCCCAGGGCCACAGGGAAGCCCTGAGGGTAGAACTCCATCACCTCAGGGAGACTCTTGTTGACCTTGAGGCTTCCACTAACTTGAGGACAGAACAGCAGCTGGAGCAGCTCACACGTTCGCTCTCAGCTGAGATGCAGGCAACTCGGGAGGAGATCCAGGCATCACGTCAGGTGCTGCATGGGAATCTCCGCACTATAATCCTCCAGAACGAGACCTTCCACACCCGCATGCTTGCTGCCATGGAGGGCCATACCAGGGCTTTGCGTGGGCTGCCTCCCATAGCACCACCACCTCCTGTGACAGCAGCACCTGCTGTGGCAGCAGCAGAGGGTGATGAGAGCGACAGCAGCAGTTCTCCCACATTGGCATAGCCTTGCAGGCCATGAGCCCATGGAGGCGTTTTTTTCCCAACATCCACACAGGTGGGTGTTGGTGCGCACCCTGTCCTCGGACCTCCTGGGTGGCCTCTCCCCCCCCCCGGCCCCCACATGGCCATTTTTGATTTTTGACTTTTGATTTTTGATTTTTGATTTTTTTTACAGTGTGTTGCCTTGTGTGGCTCCCGTGGGCATCCACTGTATTCCAGCTGGGCACATGCAGGCTTGTCCTGAGTTTGGGTTAGATGCTTGGGTTCGTGAGACACAAACCCCTCCTGCTTCCCGTTTCCATGGGCTTGCAAAGGGTGTGCCCAAGTGACAGTGACTTACACGGTGACGTTGGACTCCCATGAGCTGTGTGGGCAGTCTGTAGTCAATACTGTGTATACATTCCTAGTGGATATTGTTGTTGAATTGTACACTGCATGGTGTATTGCTATGTGCTTGCGCATGCATGTCTTTCGCCTAATTTGCAGGTTAATTCCTCATGTCTTCACAAGGCCATCTACTTTGGAGATTGAATTCATGTTGTAAGCAGTGCACTTAGACATTTGCGTGGCAGCAGCACTGTACAGTTGGAAGTGGCCGATGTGCTGGCATAATCAGGTTGTAAGACTACCACTTCTTTAACTTAGTACTGTTATGTTTATGCTATGTTTGAGGTTGTGTAGCTGCATTGTATTATTGGTAAGTATTTGGTCATGTGTGTTGTTATTTCTACATTACTGTGAGCATATTGTGTGTGGGCAGTTTCCATTAGGGACACTGTACTTTGACACTTGTGTCATTTGGGGATTGCTTTGTTTGCTTTCACATAGCATGACATGTCATGGTGTTTTGGGTGGCGGTGCTGGGGAGGGGTTGGGTGACATGGCACTGTTGTCATGTTGTATTTTGCAAGGGGGTAATGGTTTTAGCAGCATAGAAGTGTGTTTTTTGATGACACAGCATTGGTGGTGTTTGTGTAGGTAGGGATGCACACAAAGTAACACTTCCAGGTGACCAATCTCAGGGTGGTATGGTTGTGACAGTTGAATGTCCCTTATGTCATCATCATTGATTGTCAGATGGTATGTGCCAGGGCTGTGTGCACTCCACAGGGGTGTGATTTTAGGTGAAGTAATTAGCCACCAGATGCGTACGGGCTGCCTCACCCCGTGCCCTTTCCCCTCCCATGCTCAGCGGGCGTGCATGTGGTTGGGGATGTGGGGGCACCACCATGTCCACGGGCAGGCCCCGGCGTGTTGCAACGTTGTGCAGGACACATGCTGCCACTATGATCCTGCACACTACTGGGGGAGCTTATAACAGCTGCCCGCCAGAACGGTCAAGGGAGTGAAAGCGTGACTTGAGCACTCTGAATGTGCGCTCCACTATGCCCCTGGTTGCAATGTGGGCTGTGTTGTATCTTACCTCGGGTGGCGTGGTGGGGTTCCGTATTGGCGTCACCATGTGGGTGCTCAGAGGGTAGGCACTGTCCCCTGGGGAGGCGGTGATGGGTATCATTAGTGAGGTTGTGACATTGCTCAGTATCTGACATGCATGCATGTGCTGTGGCATTTATACTCACTGAGCAGCCATGTATCGCCATGCCACCCAGCTTCTAGGTCCCGGTTTAGGGTTGACATTCTGTAAATGAAACTGTCATGGGTGGACCCTGGATAGTTGGCATATACTGAGGTGATGATTCCCTTGGCATCACATACTACCTGGATGTTGATGGAATGCCAGTGCTTGCGGTTTCTATAGATGTGCTCTGATACCCTGGGGGGACGTAGAGCCACATGGGTGCAGTCAATGGCACCTAGCACTTTGGGGAAGTGTGCCACCCCGTAAAAATCCTGGACGACAGCCTGCCTTTCTGCAGGTGTTCTGGGCAGGTATATGTGCCTGCGGACTGATGGGCGTCCAGTCATGATGGCCAAGACCTGGTGTAGGCAGCGTGACTGCGTGGCCTGTGACACCCCCCCACTATAACAGTTGTCCGCTGAAATTATCCAGTGGCCAAGACGTGCAGTACATTGAGGACCTTATGCAGGGGGCTGAGTGCTTGGGAGCACAGGGTGGGTGATGTGAGGTCATCCTCCCACTCACTGACAAGGTTGAGTATTATGTGAGGTGGAAACCTGTACCTCCCATACACCTGGTCATCAGGCATCCCAAAAAGGCTGGTTCTGGGTGTAAAAATTCTGGACCTGACTATCCTCCTCCTCCTCCTCCTCCTGCGGTATCCCACGACCACTGCTGCTAGGAACGGTATATTCATCCTGGCGTCTGTGCTTGCTTGTTGTTTGCGTGCACTTTTATGCTGCGCGGGTCCACGTACGCCTGCTTCCTGCTGGCGTACGTGTTTCCTGATTAGCGCGTCTTTTTTGGCGCACGCCTTAGTCCCGTTCGATTCCATGAATACGTGTTTTGAACGTGCGTGTGGGGGTTCCGCGCACTTGCCTCCTGTACTTCCCCGTGACGCCCACATTTTCACGAGTTGTTCCCCATTCCGCGTGTCACGCCCCCTGTTCCTCCTACTTTTGTTGTGTGCGCCGCGCAATGTGCGATTTCGCTGTGTGCGTAGTGCATGCTGTTTGGAGACGTGTGCGCCAGTGTGCGCCACGCAGAAATTTTGGCGCACATCCTGGGATTTACCCGCACAAGCACTTCCATGAATCGCTGCGTGCGGGTTTCGCTGCGATTTTCGCACTGGCACTGCGATTCGCATGCTTTCGCACACTTGCGCTGAAAATTTCAGCGCACATTAATTCCATGAATCAGCCTCTAGATGTGCTGTGGTCCCAAAATTGTATATTGATCAGAAATGATATGTTGACGTCAATTGGTCTAATCATACCATTTTAATAATATATAAAAATGCTGTAACACAAACGTAATTTGATTCCCAAAAGAATTTAATAATTCAATCATATATTATAATTAGTTATTTATAACACACTTAATAATGCCCAGACGTTTCTAAGCTTGAACCCCGGGATCGAACCTGTGTTGCTCAGCGTCGTCTTGCATCGAAAGCAAGCGCGTTGTGCCTGAGCTATCCTCCCAATATGCAAGTAAATATAACCAACAAATATCCGAAAAAAAAAACTACATCAACTCGTTAGAGAGCACGTGCTGATGTTTCGACCACAAGGGTTTTATCCAGGCAGTATATAAAACAGTTAGTCAATAATCATATACAGCATAATATCCATTTACTGTTATTGCAATTTGTGTCAATAGCACGGAGTCTAACAGTTCTAATTTCCTTCTTTTAATACAGTGCGTTGCATTACAGTGCAAAGGTGCATTGAGCCCACAAAGTGGGGAAAGAGCGTTATATAAATAAATACAATACAATACAATACATGATCATAGGCATTTCAACAATGTATTGCCTATAAATCCACAATTCTTTTATGGTTGATATCTATATGATAGTTTATTTCTATAGCTCCAGTACACAATGAGTTTCAAAGCGCTTCACTGCAAGAGAGGGAACAAGGGAAAAATACAATGGCATTCTTACAGGCCATGAACAACAAGAATGTGAAATTAACTATCGTACTCGGCCTGGCGACATTTCATTAGAGCAAGTGCAAAGTGCAAGGACACAGAAAGGAATGGGAAACAGACAGGTGACTATTGTTCTAGGCCTGACGACATTTCTGGGAGAGCCGGAATTGTACAAAAGGAGAGGGAGAAGGGATGAAAAGGAGGGAGAGGAACAAGTGACTATCATACTGGGCCTGATAACCTTTCAGATAGCGCTGGAAGGGGGCGGCTAATAAGTATGGGGGGGCAGGAGACAAATGTTGTTGCTATCATACTAGTTCAAGGGACAATTCTAATAGAATAAGTGCACAGAAAAGAGAGAGAGGGAGAGGAGGAGAGAACAGAGAATAAACAGTGAAAAAGAGCAAAGAGGCAGATGGGAGAGTGAATACAGTTACAGAGGTCAGTAAAACACATAATGGTGCAGGGAACAGAGAATGTAGGCAAGGAATCAAGAAGGGCACAGCATGATTCAGGGCCACCCTGAATGCGAGATTCTATAAATAGAAAGAGAAAATAATAAATAGTTTAAAGAGAGAGCAAAGGGATGTTGGGGAGAAGCTGGACCCCCACCAGGGCAGTGGGGGGCCAGCAGCCATACCCTCACCAGCTATGGGAGACCCCAACACCTCCCATATGGCCCCCAGAAATGCAACAGAGTCCCAAGCAGGCAGCAGCATGTTCCAAACTGCGTTTAATTCTGGGCAGCAAAAAAGAAAAAAACACGCAGAGCATCGTGCACATCGAGAGTTCAGGCGCCGTCTCCCCCGGGGCTGGCTTGCAAGCCAGCTTTATAATCACACTGCAGGCTGACCTCACAGAATTGGATCAGTTCCCAGAAACCTATCTCCTCCTGCTATTGGCTGCTAAGTGATAGGTTACCTATGTAGCCCTTATAGAGAGCCTGACAATTGGATGTTAGCCTTTTACGTCAGTGGGTTGGTTTAGCTGTGCCAGCCCCCATTACCTAATTCTAACTTGTTACATTATGACTTTGTTCCCATAACTTTTTAGCTGAAGCAAGCAGTTTGCACTTGAGTTCTGAGCGCTGATTGGCTGGGCTGCGCCATTCTTGTTACAATTATGTTTCAAATGTTGTGCGAGTCCTTGAGAAAATATCTTTCTTTCCCAGAAAGAAAAGAAAACACACTGGGTTGCCGTGGTTTATTCGCATTTGTGGAGAATTAAAAATGTTTGTCTGCAGAAAGCAATCTTATCTTGAATGTGCGACCTTGGCAGCTCGGGGGTTTTGCGAGGATCATTGCTGAAGGCTTCTGCAGCCAGTGTTCAGTGAGAGAAATGAACTTGGCTGTAATTTTCCTGAAACATGGCTTTACACTGTGCAATTAGACCATGTTAATTCATATAGGCATTTGCAAGCCTTTAAACAGGGATTTTTGTGTTTGTAGATTCTGATATTGCAGCATTGATTCTAATGTAGCATGGAAGTTGCACTGTTGGTGAAGTGGGTGTGTTTCAGCATATTTGTTCCCATGGGTGCGCTGGGGCCTGGTTCAAATGATAAGTGCGCTCCTTGTTCTTCCTGCTGTTCTTCTGTATATGCGCCTGGGGTGAGGGGGCATGGGTTTGATCTCGGTTTTTCCTCTTCAGTCCCCCCTCTGGTCGACTTTGTCGACCACACCACCAAGCAACATTCACCTCCTTCCGGTCTGCATATCTTTGTCAATTCCTTGAAGTGTCCATAATTTTTTGCATTGTTGTTGATGAACAGTACATATAGGAGTCTTCTCCTTCTGTGTTCCACCACACTCACTTCCCTTCATACTTCCTCTGATCACAGGGAGTGGCCACCTTTATTACTGCTGGAACCATGTTGCACACCGCTATCTTAGTCCGGCTCTTCCTTTCACCATGTCTCTTATTTGCATTCCGATGTCTTCTTCTGTTGTTCTCTTACATCTTGCAATGTATCTCAATCTTGCACAATGATGCTGTGCTCGGTACTAGTCCTTCCGTTATCACCTTCAATCAACCAGGCAGTCATGATGTCATCCATTACCATGCAAGCACTAGCTTGTTCTTTGCTTTCTCTTTTCAGATGCATTTTTTGCTGATCATTCTTTAGTATGCTGGTACTTCACCCCATTGTTCTTCTGTCTCGCTCGAGAAGTAATTCCCCCCTCTTTTTACTCCTCTGTCTGTTTCTCTTCTTCCGTTGTTTTCCATCTTGGTGAATGTGTCACTCTTCACATCTTCCTTGGTCATCACCAACAAGGGCATGCTGATGCGCACCAATGAACACTGTCCTCCCCAATTCAGTGGTAGTTTCTCTTGATCTTTAGATGCATGTGCTCAATAGTAGTCCATAAGCAGTGATGTTCCTGCTCTCATCTCGCAACTTCTCTCAACCTTCTTGCATCCAGAATGATTGTCCACTTCTTGTCACTGTTGTGCTGGTAACATAACGCTGGTACCTTAACAATATACGTCCTTCTTCATTCTCCACCCAAGTGACCATCTTCGCTCTTTTGTCTCACTCCGTTAGGCACTTATCATATTTTTCTCTCTTTTATTTTATTTTTTCTTCTCTCTTTTTGTTTTTCTTCTTTTATTATTTATTTATTTATTTTTTCTTTTGTTTTTTTTTTCTCTTGCAGCTTGCTCACTTGTGCATTTGCTCGTTGTTTCTTCTCTCTCTGGTCATTTTCCACATACAGTTGTTCTCCAATTAGCTGCTTTATGTAATCATCTTCCACAGGGGATTACCCCCCTTTTTCTTTTTTCAATGTATTATTTATTTATTTATTTATTTATTTCATCAATCTTGATGTTGCTGTCTTCCCTTGCAATCTTCTTCGCACCTTGGGATACATGGGCGTCGTGCTCTGCTGTAGTAATTTCTGTTGTAATCAATTCTCTTCCGGCATATGTTAAAGAACAGTCAGGACAGCTCTCTCCAGTGGTGTCCCTACCAATTTTGTACATGTGTGCATGTTGTTGGTCACTTCTGATATGTGTGTTATGTGTATATTTTACTCCCTTTGTGTCTGCCCTTAACTCTCCTTACTTTAGCAGCAGCTTTTCCTCACCCACTGACGCCGTAACTCTTCCTGCTTAGGTTAGGGAATGTTAGCAGGGGATACAGCGGTAATGCTCACTATTACAAATAATTTTCAAATTACCACCCCCATTATTTCGTTCATCATTAATAGTCCCATCGTGAAGGTAAAAGTCCTTATTTGCTTGCCCATAACCACTTACGCTGCTGGGTCCTTGTAGCTGGTGAGATGATAAAGTTGCCCGCCTGAAAATCGCAAGAAAGGCGTTCATACGTTAGTACTTGTTAGTAACCTCAAGCTCTGCGAACTAAACAATCACTAAGGGCAAAAATCAAACCTCCCCCTGGACATTTCGTGTTTTCAAAATTTCTCAATATGGGTAGGGAAAATCTTGGGCTGTTTATTCAATGGAAGCAAGGAAATATACTTCAGGGAAACATGCTCTAAGGGGTCTAAGGTTCCTGATAGGGTGGGCAATTGAGTGGGGAATGCTTCACGATCCTTTAATTAGTAGTCCTCAGTGTTACTAATGGAAGATAACATTAAGGAAATGTCCTACACATTTCTAACAGCATACATACGCAACAACCTGCATGTGCGGGGAAAAGAGAAGGAACAAAACAGTGTTACAGCTGTAGGTGCACAAAATGTAATATGAAACTCAATTAAACTTTGGACATGGGTGTGTCGGTCCCTATTCTAGTTGCTAGTGTGCGTTGGACCATAGGATGGCCATGTTTCCCTAACTCGGGAGTGTTCGTGCTATTTTGCAGTTCATGAAAATCTCTTGCGTTGGCCCTGTTGATCGTTGCTCCCTCGTTGCCAGGGTGGCCACCGCTTTGTAGGGCTTGACGCCTCACACATCTAACAAAGTCTGTCAGGAGGGGAAAATGTCCCACTGTAGTCCATAGCCATTGGGTGTTGCTTGTCCGTTGTCTTCAGGCCTGCCCTGGGTCCTTTATATCTGGCGAGAAATTAAATGGAAGCGCTTGAGACCTGAGCATTTACAAATTCTTCAATTTCTTGACCTAACCTCTCTGCACTACTCTTGCACTATTCAGTGTCCTAGTGGGAGGAGCCAATGGTACATTTATGCACCATCCTGTCACCACCTGGTGGCGTTCAATGGCGGTCTGACTGTAAATTGTTACACAATTCGAAATGTACTCAGAAAATGGGTAGGCACTTAATTTATGTGAAGATACTCATTACACACTTGGATCATATATACGCAATTTAGGTGCTAGTGTACAAATGGGCCTTTGGATCTTTATATTTACTGTGCTTTTGTTGTAAGCTATTTATAGTGCGTGCCTTTGTCCCGTGGGGCATCAGGCAGTGACAAGCTAAATTGGGAAACATCAGGGTGGTAAATTTGTCATATAGGGTGGTTGTGTTTCTAAATTAAGTGCACCATGTTACTTAGTTAAGATAATCGCAGGGTTTTTAAATCTTTTTTTTTTCTATGGCTCCTCTCTCAACTTCTCAGGGAGTGCCTCGCAGTGAACTGCAGGCACTTTAAGCTGGTACTAATGAAATTCGCTACCAATTATTCGCTACCTGTCTCTCCCCCCTCTTTTGTATTTATTTATTTATTTATTTAATTATTTATTTCCTCTTTTCTTTCAAACACAACCCTCACAATTTACTCCCATTCTCTCTATCCCACCCCATGTCCACTTTTTAAACCCTACCTACTCTGTTAATTACTCATTTAGTCTAGTATTTTATTGCTCCACTACTGTAATTACTGTTACATTTAAACAATATATTTCTCCCCCCATTATCTGCTCTCAAATTTTAATACAACCATCATTCTCCAGTTCGTGCAGCAATGACCTCTTTCCCTATGTGTGTTGGCTAATGTATTTGTGCCAGTGCTATTTTCAAAAAGCGCTAGTGGCATTACCACTTGCACTGTTATTTTGTCGCCAAATTCATTCTGTTGGGAACATGGATCATCCATCCTTTACCCCAATTTCTCTCCTCCCGTGGTGAACCGTCAATGAAATGTAGCCCCCCCTCAAGTGCACCTTCTTCCACCTTGTGTGTCTCATTTAATTGTTCTGTGTTATTTGTGTATTCATGAGCCCAGTCTCCTCGCTGAAAGATGTGTGCTCAAAATGTGGCTAAATGTACTCTCTTGTGATGCGCTATCATTATGCACCCCCCTCTGTACCGTGCACCACCATTATGCTTAAACAATCTTCCTTACTTTCAACATGTGCATGCCTGGTGTTTAACAAGTTGTGGATTTCTCTGTTAATAAGGTGGTCATATCCACATTGCTCATGATGTTTCCAAATGTCTCTTCCCTAATGCATGGCCTGGTCGCCTCACTGTCACCCAGAAAAGAAAATGTTGTGATACCTATCAATACCCCTGTGCAATTTTCCTCTGCATTATTGAGTGTGCGTGAGTGTGTGTGTCGGTGTACGTTTCGCCCGCTCTGTCGGGGAGGTGGAGCATGAGTGAGTGTGGCAGAGTAAGTCAAATCAAGTTTGTCTTGGGCTGTCCTATTAGCGGTATAATGTCAATCTATGTCCTTTGAAAGGTTTGTTCCCCATCAGGAAGACCCCTCCCAGTCATGTAACCGGTACCATTGCTATTGTGTCAGTGTTCTGTATGGGTGCTGGCTGCTGTGCAGTGCCCCTGTGTTGTGATTCTTGTCAGTCCTGGGGTAGTGGTGCTGTCATTTGTTGTGTCTGTACATGTAGTGGTGACAGTACCTGCGTTGGTGCTTGTGGTGTCTGCTGAAATGATCCCATCCTGCCCCATGTATCCTCCCCACATGGGCGGTGCATATTGTGGTGGTTGTTGACACTGCTATTGTGATTCTTGTGTGTGTGTGTTGAGGCTGTTTTTAACTGCCCCTCCCATTGCATACTTTAATAATTTATTTTGTGCCTACTTGTCCTCATCTGCCTTTCTCTACCCCTGCCGTTTTCTTGCCACAATCTACAATGCACACAGTCAATGTCTAGCGCGCTATCCTTCCTTCCTCCCTTCCATAACCCCATGCATGCTGCACCACCCCTTACTGATCCTCTATCATGTTTGGCTGTGCTGTCTCGTTCAGTCCTTCTCTCCTCCTCCAATCCCTTTCTTCCCTTTCCAGTTCCCCCTCTCTGTTGCTATTGTTACTCCTTGCACCTCCCCCGTTATCTTCCCTTTAAATTTAATTCCTCTGTACCTGTGCCTTCAAATCTGCTTCCATGCACTGCAGCCCTCCCTTGCTCACTCCTGTGCTGCTAGTGGGTTGTTCTGCACCTTCCTGTTTGTTCGCTTTAGTGTATTGTGAGTGTGTGTGTGTGTGTGTGTGTGTGTGTGTGTGTGTGTGTGTGTGTGTGTGTGTGTGTGTGTGTGTGTGTGTGTGTGTGTGTGTGTGTGTGTGTGTGTGTGTGTGTGTGTGTGTGTGTGTGTGTGTGTGTGTGTGTGTGTGTGTGTGTGTGTGTGTGTGTGTGTGTGTGTGTGTGTGTGTGTGTGTGTGTGTGTGTGTGTGTGTGTGTGTGTGTGTGTGTGTGTGTGTGTGTGTGTGTGTGTGTGTGTGTGTGTGTGTGTGTGTGTGTGTGTGTGTGGTGTTTAAATGTCCTTCTGCTGTTTTCAGTTCTGTCATGCAATGCATTCCTTGCTTACCATCTGTGTCATCAAATATTACACTCCCGGAGGTTCAGAAGGGTGAGTCCCCTCTTCCCTCTGCTCGTGCTGGTTCAGCATCAGCTGACCCCTCGCATCTTCCCTTTCCTTCGTACACACAGTTCAACTGTAGCCATGTGCTTTTAAAGCTATTCCCGTGTAAGTGCTGTGTATGTGTGTCCTTAGCGATTGCTGCACGCTTCTGGAGAAGCCGCCTATGAGCAGCCATGGTCTTTTTTAATTTACCTGCAGTACTTTTTAATCTTTGCACACTATGTTTTACTGACTTATTTCGGCATGGAAGCTGTGTGATACACAACAGGTGAAGGGGAGTCATTTCTGTATTGTGTGATACATTTTGCCTCTATTCCATTTGAAAATTTCGATAGTCCGCTGTTCAGGGAGCAAAAGTTAGAAGATAATTGAACATGTTTCAACTTCTGTGAGCCTTCTTGGCTCCGCACCTTAGCCAGTGCACTCCATGTGCAGCCCATCTTCACCAAACCATTGCCTTCTCTGGCACACCCCCACAATCTTGCGCATGTGTCTTCCACACACCGCCTCTGGGTCACCTATTCTCCAAATCCAAAACCACACCACTATCTCCTCACCATCAAAACTCTGTGTCCTATGCATCAATCTGAAGGTGACGTCACCAAACTAAAAACACAGTGCAAATGAACAGACAAATGTGCATACACAGAACAATAACCCATTTCTCCCAACCCCACAAAAATCCCAAAATAAAACCCCACAATCCCCACAGCTGTCTTCCTGTCTCAACGGGAACAAGGTAAACCACAATAAAAACTCTTATAATTGGACTGCACACACTGCGTCACCTCACGTGTGATACGCTCCTCACCAGGGGACCTTAACCAGCCAACTATCTTCCGCACTCGGGAACAATCTAGCTACCTCCTGCGGGGAAACATCATCCACTCACTGAACTAAAACGCTCAATTAGCAGGGAACCTCATCTACTCATTGATCTATAACGTCAATTCATAGGAAATCCAGACCACGTACATGAAATCACCATCCAGACCAATCAGCGCGGCACTCCTGTTCTATATGTAGGGAGTCACTACCCCACCCAATAAGCTCAAAAACACAAGAAGGGACCACTGCCACCGCCCCAGTCCCAACTACAATTCACGTGCCGATCACCACCAATGCGCTGAATTTTGCGACAATGTACAATCACCCACCACCCAATTTACAATGCCTCCCCCAGTTTCTACCCAAACAAAAGAACTTAACATTTCTGCAACATACTGATCAACAATGCATCATAATACTTTAAACATTTCCCCCCCTCAAAGCCCATGTTGCTGGTTGACTTACATTTCCTATGCTGCACTGGCACTTGCTCTGCTGCTGGACACCCCCTCAAGGCGCTTCACCGGACCCCTTCTCCTGCAGGGCTCTCACCTGCCCTCAAGCGGGGTATTTCCAAGTGGCCCCCGATGCCTTTAGCCGGTTACGCATTTTCCGGTGGTCTTCAGGTGCAGGCGAGGGTCCCACAGCTTCCTTGAGTCGGCGGCAGGGAGTGCAGTTCAACGCAGGGCTTGCGCAGGCAGTGCTCATTCACCCATGTTACAATGAGCAATGAGCCTCACAGAGGGCACCAACTTGTTGGGGAGAAGCTGGACCCCCACCAGGGCAGTGGGGGGCCAGCAGCCATACCCTCACCAGCTATGGGAGACCCCAACACCTCCCATATGGCCCCCAAAAATGCAACAGAGTCCTAAGCAGGCAGCAGCATGTTCCAAACTGCGTTTATTTCTGGGCAGCAAAAAAGAAAAAAACACGCAGAGCATCGTGCACATCGAGAGTTCAGGCGCCGTCTCCCCCGGGGCTGGCTTGCAAGCCAGCTTTATAATCACACTGCAGGCTGACCTCACAAAATTGGATCAGTTCCCAGAAACCTATCTCCTCCTGCTATTGGCTGCTAAGTGATAGGTTACCTATGTAGCCCTTATAGAGAGCCTGACAATTGGATGTTAGCCTTTTGCGTCAGTGGGTTGGTTTAGCTGTGCCAGCCCCCATTACCTAATTCTAACTTGTTACATTATGACTTTGTTCCCATAACTTTTTAGCTGAAGCAAGCAGTTTGCACTTGAGTTCTGAGCGCTGATTGGCTGGGCTGCGCCATTCTTGTTACAATTATGTTTCAAACGTTGTGCGAGTCCTTGAGAAAATATCTTTCTTTCCCAGAAAGAAAAAAAAACACACTGGGTTGCCGTGGTTTATTCGCATTTGTGGAGAATTAAAAATGTTTGTCTGCAGAAAGCAATCTTATCTTGAATGTGCGACCTTGGCAGCTCGGGGGTTTTGCGAGGAACATTGCTGAAGGCTTCTGCAGCCAGTGTTCAGTGAGAGAAATGAACTTGGCTGTAATTTTCCTGAAACATGGCTTTACACTGTGCAATTAGACCATGTTAATTCATATAGGCATTTGCAAGCCTTTAAACATTGATTTTTATGTTTGTAGATTCTGATATTGCAGCATTGATTCTAATGTAGCATGGAAGTTGCACTGTTGGTGAAGTGGGTGTGTTTCAGCATATTTGTCACCCATGGGTGCGCTGGGGCCTGGTTCAAATGATAAGTGCGCTCCTTGTTCTTCCTGCTGTTCTTCTGTATATGCGCCTGGGGTGAGGGGGCATGGGTTTGATCTCGGTTTTCCCTCTTCAGGGAGAAAGGGAAATCCTCAATAAATATACAGTTAAACAGTGTTCCTTCGTTTGTTCATGTATGTCCAAACTCAATTGAGCCTGAAATTTGAAATGTATAAAATATGTTTGGGTCTCCAAACCTCACATCACCGTCCAGCACTTCCCCAACTTTAGACGACATATTTCAATGGGGTTCAAATTTGAATCTCAGCTCTTGCCAGTTACAGATGCTATTGCACCATGGCACATCTTCCCTTTTGAACAATGGACTTAGCCCCACAAAAAGTACAAATGGGGGTAAGGCCCCTCAACCATTGTGTTTATATCAAATTTGACATTAGCAATAAACTCATCTTACATAGCTAAATGTCCTTCTGCCCATTAGGAGAGCGTTTTGTCGTAAAGGGTCCATTGAACTCAATTCTAAATAGTCAATTGAACTTTAAAATCCTATGATATAAGGCAAAAGCTCTATTAATATAACTCTGATTTAACTTCCAACTTGAAGCAATTTAAAAGTGAATACATTTGCAAAAAGCCCAAATAGCAATAATAATCAGCTGCATGCCTGTGAATTGCTGGTCAGTTCCTATAGGCACCCCTATATATATGACATTCAATCTTCCAATATGTTCTCTATCACAGTTTAATGTAATTCTGAACAAAACATAATAAACAACCCCATGTATTTAGTACTAAGGAATGTGCACTATAATAAATACGACTTGTGGCATTGAATTCTGTAAGCAGTTAGCATTACCTTAGTGAATAGTGACGTAAGCCAATGTCCCAATAAAGAATAGTAAGACCTGACAATTGCCCCTACCTTTCAGTCAGCACATTACTTCACAAATGGCGGCAGTGCCTCGCATGTAGGATTGCTGCCGCCGTCTTGCTTAGCAATGTTTATAGTGTCACACTCGTGACATATCAGGTCACAGTGGTGTCCTGCACAACATGATGTCACTGCGTCGTCACGTTCATCGGCTACATTGGCTTTATCTGGTCTGTTTGCAGAATCCTGCTGGATAATGTATTCATAAGCGGCAGGACGACTCAATTAAATAGAAAAAGTAATTCTATGTGTAGCAATTAATAAATCGGCCATAACTAGACAATGGGCCTCATTACGAGATTTGCGCTAAAATTCCGACATTACCGACATGCCGGTAACAACATGTCCGTGTAGCCTTGATCTTGCAAACAGTGGCTGAACACGAGTGTGTGAGTACGCCCATTCCTGCATGCCGGTAATGGCTGTACCGCCATGCCGGTAACGACCCTCAAACCCCCAGATAGCGGCATCATGAAACCCGTTGATACCTCTTCCTCCATCGTCATCCCCTAAATAACGGTACTGCTAATAACATTAGCGTTATTACCGGGTCCGTAATTATCAGAACCGGAAGTAACGTCATCGCGCAGGAACGGGAAATGCTCCGGCGGCCATATTCAAAAACGCAATCCTTGATAGACAGGACCTGTTCTGGCAAAATACCATACACACCTTGAATAAGATGTCTAAAGCCACCCAGAAAGGCGCTCCCCGGCAGCGCAAGGCAAGATTTAGTGACAACAAACTAAATATATTGGGTGACACTTTAGTGGAGCAGGCAGACGTGGTATTCTGTGCAGACCTGAGGCGTCTGGCACAGCTCTGGAAGAAGCACATTTGGAAGCATGTGGCGCAGAAGGTCAGTGCGGTTGGCACCAGCGCATGCACCGTAAACGACTGTAAAAAGTGGTGAGACGATCTACGCCTATGAGTAAGAAACATCCTGTCAGCAAAATCGCAGCCAGGGGCAGGCAACAGGCGGCGGGGCCCACTCCCCCATAAAGCTTGCAAGGTGGGAAGAGAACTGCAGCACCACAATAGAAATGGAGGGTATTGAAGGAGTTGGCGTAGCGGAGTTCAGAGTACCATAATCGGCTGATGAAGGTGAGTGTCCCCACAAACAACTGACATCCAAAGTACAATGGTATGTGCATGTCCGTGCGACTCGTAATGTTCTCTTCCTTGTAGTATGCTGGTATTACGGGCACGGTTCTCGCGCGCGCCCATGCTGGTACGTTGGTGCACGGCCACAGCAGGTCCCTGTCGATGCCGGTAGGACCAGCATTGCAGGTCGTGATGGGCCAGTCCCGTAAACGATGCCGGTAATGCCTTACCTGTATCGTTATTACCAGACCGCCACCTTTGTAATGAGGCCCAATATATTAAGTTTAATGTATATGCATTGTATTACATTAAATGTATATGCATTGTATTACATTATAGTGTGATGATGAAGTGTGGTGTGGATGACAGTCCATTGGAAGTGTTAATATGTTGAGAATGTTAGAACTATTTATGTTTGGTGAGGGTTCGACAGGGTAGCAGTTGGAGAGCAGCAGCCTTGTTATAGCTGTGCTGAGATGTGTTGTGGGTCCTGTTGTACATAGCTTATTAATAAAGCCTGTGGAACAGCTACAGTGTGTGGCGTCCATGGTATCCTAACATTGGCGACGAGGATACCCAGTTGGACCCCCAGTGTCCCTTCAAGGAGCACACACTGTCTCCCAGACAGTTATTCTGCCGCTCCATTCCCAACGTTGCAGCGGCCAACATGATATCAGCTTTAAAGGGAGAAAATCGGCGCCAGCGTGAGATACTGCGAGTGCTGTATTCATCAGACTCCAACTCAAGTAAGTGTTCCTCTCCTGCGCGAGCGTGTCTCCCAGCCCCATCAGCACTCCTCCGGTCACAGAACTCTGAAGGTGACCAGCATAATATTAATATTAATATTGAAGTTCAACCACGTCGGCAGCAATAGTGAACGGCCACCCATTGCGTAATTGAACACTGAAGCTAGCAGAAGCTGCGGGGAGACGCAGGCAGTGAGACGCGGCAGGGAAACGCTACGCATTACGTTCTTACTGCAGAACTGAAGAACTCGCCCATAACTCATCCGGCCACATCACATGGAAAGCAGTGCATGCGCTGATATTGAAAGCTCGACTCCTGGCAGTCGTGCACGTACGGAAAGGAATCAAGTGAGACGCTGATGCCCATTTCATTACCATAAAACCTATAATAGATCGGGCATGCAGGAATAGTAAAGATTAGCGTAAAGAAGTGGAAGTAAAGGTGCATATGCGAAATGGAATGACCAAAACTTGCAAACTAAAAAAAAAATAGGGAGCAGCGAGGGACGTTCAATGTTCTGTCAGAAGCCATTGGCGCGCAAAGCAAGGAAAGACAATTGAGCAACGAGGGTGGAAGGAAGTCGTTGGCAACACAGGAGGAAGGGGACAAGGTGAAAAGGGGGGAAGGCTGAGAGGGGGAGACACTTAGGAGCCTAGAAAGACTCGTGGGAAACACACTAACATAACCCGCCAAGGAGGTTAATCCAGTGCGTGCCTGCTACATTTCGGAAGTCTCCAGGAAGGAGTACCAATGGCGCCAGCGAGGATGGCGATGCCAGGGATAGCGGGGCCACCCATGTTTATGGCCACCCCGAGGTCACAAGGATAAAATGGCCACAGTGGAGAAAAAGATTCATGCATTCCATCAAATCTGTGTGTGGAAATTCATATTCCAATGACAGGAAGCTTGCATTACTGATGCATTTTTTGGGGTACAACGGGCAGCGCATATTTGAAACATTGCTGCAACTCCCAAGTGAAGGTAGATGGGATTCAGTGAATGAACTAGACTGGATTTATACTTTAATGCGAAGACGAGTACCATACTGGATTGATACCATTTTTGTACACGTGTACAAGAGCAGGGTGAGTCTGTGGAGGAGTATGTGACAGCCCTGCGTCACTTTGCACTATCCCGCAAATTCCAAGGTTCGTTTGATGAGCATATATAGTCATAAAATGCGACCAGTTTATGACTGACAAGAGCTTTGGTTAAGGGACAAACCTACACTCGAAGTCCTGGGCATAGCGTAGAGGTTGGAACACTCTTTAGCATGTGTGGTGAAATTGGCACAAAATGAAGGTGCTGAAGTGAAGGCGGAAGTATTGAGTGTGGGAGAGTCCAAACAGAAGAAGAAACCCAAGGACAAAAAAGGAATATGAGGAGGAGTGAACACTAGATATAACAACCAGAGAGGGGAAAGGAAAGAAAAGCGGCTATGTTTTTGAAGTGCAAGCAACTCCCATTTTGCAGCATCACTGATATGTCCTGGAAAGAAAGCCACATGTGCTAAGTGTAGGAGGCAAGGACGCTTCATGAATTGCTGTAAGAACTATCAGTTCAATCCGAAGAAGGTCTTCTATGTAAACAAAGAGGGTGGTCTGAGGTCATCAGATGAGGAAGAAGCATGTCCAGTGGAGGAAATTACCGTCAATACTGTCAATGTTGTGCAGAATGGAGAGACTGATGACTGCGAGCACCCGTACGCATGTGTCACAGTGAACGGTAGGGAGGTGCTAATGATGGCTGATTCAGGATCTAAGATCTCTCTCATGTTCAGAGAGGTGTTCGAATGAGAAATAAAAGGGGATGTGCGATAGCTTTTAAAACCTGATGTCAACCCGGGAGGCTACAATCAGGATAGGATTGAGCTCCTAGGATATTTTAATGGAAAGTTTGAATTTAAAGGGTTATGTGGTGAAGGCAAGATATATGTGACGAAGAAGGGTCTCACGTTGTTAGGGTGGCGAAAACAGAAAAAGTTGAAAATAAGACTAGATCCAAACGGAGAAGAACAAGTTTTGCAAGTGGGTGCACCATAGGAGAAAAATTTGGAAGGGTGTTCAGGAACGGCATTGGGAAAATAAAAGGGGTGCAGTACCAAATCATTTTTTAAGGAAGGGAAGTGTGCCCATTTCAGTGAAACTGAGATATGTTAATTAGTCGTAAGGGATGGTGTAAAGAGGGAACTTGATAAGTTGTTGCAGATGGGCATCATCTAGAAGGCAGGTAGAGTGGACGTCTCCTTCAGTTGTTGTTAAAAAGGTGTCAGGGGAATTGCAGTTGTGTGTTGACCTGCGTGAGCTGAACAAATGTGTATTAGTGGATCGACACCCCCTGCCCATTATGGGGGCAATGTTGACTCGGGTGGGCCAAGGGAAGGTGTTTGCAAAGCTTGACATTGCTACGGCTTATCACCAAATTGAGTTAGAGGAAGGGTGCCGGAAACTTACCGCATTCATCACCCATGAAGGCGTCTACCAATTTTTGAAGGATGTCTTTCGGATTAGTGTCAGCCTTGTCCGTGTTTCCGAAGGTCCCGGACAAGCTGTTTAAAGGAGAGAAGGGCATATTCTGCTTCCAAGACAATGTGCTTGGATGGGGAGAATCGGAAGAAGAGCATGATAGGATTTTGGATAAGGTGCTCAAGATTTTTGAGGTGAAGGGCATCACTGTAAGGGAGGAGAAGTGTAATTTTACAGTGGATAAGGTTGAGTATTTAGGATATGAGGTGGCCGGGAGTGGTGTGAGGCCAAAGGAGTGTTTGGTGAATGCCATCAAGGAGGTGAAGCGGCCGGAGAGTAAGGCTGAGTTGAGGTCATTTCTTGGGAATTTTACCAGAAATGTGTTAAAAAATTATGCTGGCAAAGTAATTGAAATGAGGAAGCTGTAGAAGAAGGTGAGGAATGTTTTTGGAATCAAAGGTGTGAGGAAGAATTCAAAGGGATAAAACATTAAATTGATTTGGCTCGTCCGTTGGGATGTTTTGATACACGAAAGACCAGTAAACTTACTGTTGATGCAAGTGATGGTGGAATTGGTGCGGTACTGTCGCAATTATGTGAAGGAAGTGGTGATGCAGAGGATGATGAGGTCATTACCCATGCCTCTCGGGGGCTTAGTGGGGCAGAGAGAAATTATTCTGTGCTTGAGAAGGAAGCACTTGCATGCCATTAGGCTGTAGTGAGGTTTAAGAATTTTTTATGGGGTACCGACTTCATAATCAGAACAGATCACAAACCCCACAAAGTTATTTATGGAAATAAAGGTTTGGATAAAGTCTCTAGGTGGGTTGCCGGCTGGGTCACGAGGATGCAGTGTCACGGTTCAAAATGCAGTTTATTCGTGGGAAGGAAAACATATTGGCAGACTGCATGTCCAAGTTAAGTGTGCCCATTAACATTGGTAAGGAGGATTGTGATATTGATGTTGTGTTTGTCAATATTGAAGGAATCGTGACAAGGGAAGAGCAGATAAAAGAATTGAAGAAAGATGATGCACTGGTGCAGGTGATGGCATATGTTGAATCGTCAGTGTGGCCTAGAAAAGGAGATTTCTGGCAGCGTGAAAAGGCCTTTTGGGAAGGGAAAGATGAGTTAAGTATAGTAAATGATGTTTTGTTCAGATGGGAACAGGCTGCAGTTCCTATGGGCATCAGGGCTAAAGTTATTGATTTAGCCCACAGTGGGCATCTTGGTGTGGCAAAGACGAAGGGTGTGTTGAGGAGTGACTACTGGTGGCCGGGATTTGACAGGGATATTGAGAGAAGGAATTTGAGGTGCCAGGAAGTGTGTGGAGCAATCTGGCCATGGACATAATAGGTCCTGTCGATCTTGGATATGGAAGGGGAAAATACATTGTTTTTCTGATGGATTTGTTTTCATGGTGGTCTGAGTTTAGGATTGTCAGAGACATTTCTGAGGAGAGTATCGTTGAATTTGTTCAAGAGGTCTTTGCAAGGGAAGGTGTGCCAGAGAGTGTACTTACAGATAACTATTCGTGATTGGGCTCTAGGTATGGAATCAACCTTGCTAGGCTCTGATAATTAGTGTGATGTCTTGATTTGATTTCTGCGCTAGGTCACAGGATGGGGTTGAGGTGAAGCCCACACCTTCCTTGTTTAGCGTTCAAGGTTTTTATCCCGGATCCCTTGCATTTTATTTGCTTTCTCTGGTAAGTGTATATACCACACTTAGTACAAATAGTCAGTTTTTGCGTGCAATTTTTACTTTATTCATCAATTGTTTCATGTGGACTCATAGTCCCAATTGTGGTCAGCCGACACGTGTTTAGGTCTGATGTCCAGTCTATTCCAATTTGATACTTACAGATAATGGCACGCAATTTACAGGAGGATTTTTGTGAGATATCTTCAGGAATGTGGTGTGAAGCACAAAAGATCAGCTCTATATCATCTGGAAACCAATGGTATGGTCGAGGGGATGGATAGATGCATGATGGAGAGCATACACATGGCTGATGCGTGTGATTATGATAAAATGGTTGTTATTCAGGAGAGGATGCATTCCATGCAAATGTCTCCTCATTCTGTGACAGGTATTTGTCCTTTCGAACTGATGAGGGGGCGCAAAGCAAATACCAATGTGAGTCCCCCGTGGCTGGGGAGAAGTAGGGGATCTGATTACATTGTGGATGAGATGAGGAGAGATTTGAGAAAAAGGAAGGAAGAGTGGGTGATCAGCGAGAACAAAAGAAAAGGTAATAAGGAATTGAGGATTGCGTGTGGAGATTTTGTGAGGATAAAGAAGGGTGTGATTAGGAGGGAGGAAGAACCATTGTATTCTGGTTCCGTCAAGGTGATGGTTGTGCTCAAGGGTGCAGCCTGTGTGAGTGGAGGTCAGGTATGGAATAAGAATAAGATAGCAATGGTGAAAAGAGGTGATGTGTTGGGAAGGAGGGTGTAAACCGAGGGAGATGTGTTATGGTGTTGCTTGCTGGATGGAGTGTGATGATGACGTTTGAAATGTGGTGTGGATGACACTCCATGTTGAGAATGTTAGAACTGTTTATGTTTGGTGAGGGCTCTACAGGGCAGCAGTTGGAGAGCAGCATCCTTGGTTGTGGCTGTGCTGAGCTGTGCTGGGGGTTCTGTTGTACATAGCTTATTAATAAAGCCTGTGAAAAAGCTACAGCTTGTGGAGTCCATGGTATCCTAACAAATATAATGATCTCTTGTGAGAAAACAAGCCCATAATAAGTAAAGCTCCATAGCCGAAAATTGCACCTTAACCTTTACTGCCATCCATGTTATTCCTGAGTATAGCAAGGATAGCCCATACAGATCTCCTTAAATAAATGTTGCAATTGATATTTCACAATAATTCATATTTATGGTAAGTTGGTTATACTAAAATATAACAATATAATATTTTCTATTCTTCATAGTCAGTCCAGTCACAGAGCAAATGCTGATTTCCTGTTTATTAAACAGAAAGTCTCATTGCAAGTGCACTGTTAATGAAGTTAATCAAAGCAACTAGCTCCTACCAATTGTCATGAACCGTCAACCTTGGAAACTGTGGTGGAAATGGAAGAAGGGCTACCGGTAGAAGAAGCAAATGCAGCGTTCAAGTTTTCCAACGCACGTTACGACACGAACAAGAATGCGTCGCACAGAGGCATCGGTGCATTGCAACCCTTTGTCCATTTTGGGTTTACACGCTGTGTTTCTTTTGCCTACTATGTAAGTGGCACCTGTTTCTCCTTGTTTCCCCTTCCTCGGTTCTGCCCTCTCTGCTTACCCGCTTGTTATGTGCAGTTTCATACTGTGGCTCTCTCTCTCCCCTTTGTCGGCTCGGACAGCACTTTCCCTGTCCTCGCCTTCCTTTACTCCGCGTTCCTTTTGGAGCGTCTTGTCTTCTCTGCCTTCCCAGCATTCCGCCTTCGGGTCCCGCGTCCTCTCCGGAGTTCTATGCCCTTTCTGTCAACAAGCCTGCATCTGCATATGCTCTGTTTCTCTCACAGAGCTCCTCTGTTGTGACAAACCAGGAAAGATCCTCTTCGGGCTTGGGATCTCTCAGTGCCTTCTGGGAGCTGTGGTCCTCTCCATCTCTACTTCAAGGAACTCCCGACTTCAGTGCCCACGAACTTACTAGCCTTCCGAGGGTTTTTCAGCTATGCTTCCCCTGGCTGTGAGGTGGGCCCCCCTGGGGGTCCCACTGCCGAGCATTTAGATGATAGGCAAGGTGGCCTCCGGCAGGGCCCGTCCTAAGACACACAACAAAAAGCCTGACCTTGCATGGAGAGCAAGAAGGGAGATAACATCCGACGACTTGTCTGATGACGCTCACACAGGTGAGGAGGAAGTGGAGGCGGGTTCAAGGGACTTGGTACCGGTTTGTCCATCACCCATTCCTGAGACCAATAGTGTCAATCGGGAGGTGCTCTGCAGCCAGAGTCAGAATTGGTTTCCCAAATCACAATATTGTAAAATGTTCAGTTAGGGCATTTGTTGGTCATCTATACTTATGTATGATTGAATGATTTCATTATTTTTGGGATCAAATTATTTTTAAGGAAGAATTATCTTTTCAGAGAGGTTAAAGCTCCCTAATAATTTCTGGATGATCTTAGGGATGGAGAAGGCTGAGATGGATTTAACCAGTAACTGAGGTTCCCATGACAGTATTGAATTCATAGGATGTACCCTAAGTACCCTTGTTCTCTGAGGTAGGGTGCAGGTCCATCACTCGGTTCCCCACTTTAAACATTTTCAACTGAGCAATGTGAGTCTAACTAGTCCGCTGCCATTCCTGGGTTTTCAGAGGGTATTTCCTCACTAAAGTACGTGCCTAGCTAATTTGCTTGTGGTCTTTTGCACAAATTGCATGAAGTTCATTGTGTTGTCTTCCTGTTCCTTCCAGCCTTCTCGCAGCATGTCCAGTACGTCTCTGGGGTTTTGCCTGTACAAAAGATCAAATGGAGAAAAGCGATTTGAGGTCTATGGTGCCTTAGATTCACAAACAGAGCACAGGCAATTAACTAATCCCAAAGTTTCCTTAAATGTCCTATCAGCTGGCATAATATGTAATCCAACGTTTTATGGACATCTTCCACAAATCCATCTGCATGCAATGTATGTCTTTACTTCCACATTCACTTTGCCATATATAGACTTTGTCATGTTTACCTCTTCTTACGTTTACTTCTTCTGTCATTCACCTCTTCTAAAATTCACTTTATCATTACAGCGGGAGAGCCCCGTAACCTCCTTTTGTTTCAAACCCATATCCTCTCCTATCCCGCCCTGAACTCCAACCCTAATCTTAAAGTTAACCTTAACCAAATTCCTTGCCTTAATCTTAGCCCCTACCATTGCCTTGTCCCTAAACATCCCCCTGCACTTAACATGTTCCTTATCTCTATCCTTAAATGTAACCCTCAATTAAAGCCTTACCCTAACCCCGATCCAAACTCTGATCATAGCTCTCAGCCCCCTCTTCTTCCAAAATTAAATTTGCCATTACAGAGGAAGACCCCTCATCTTCTTTTTTTACCATATTCTTCCCCCTGCTCTATAATCCCTTCCCCAATCCTTTATTTAGCCCATCTTTAAATCTAACCCTAAACTAAACCCTTACCCTAACTTGATCCTAATTCTAGCCTCAATACTAGCCTTAACGCTGCCTCTAACCCTTAATCTAAGATTGACGATACAGATGGATTAAAAGCAAGAAGACGCAAATGTCTGAAGAACTGAATGTAGCAGAGATATGTGTAGAAGAAGAAGAAGCATACTATCTGTCTGCATTTGGTAGCAATGTCATGAGAGTTTTTATTTTTAGGAGAGCTTTCATCTCATTCATCAGTTTTGGCATGAAGCAAGACCTTTGGTCTGCCAGATTTGTTCACATAAACTCTGCATGAAAAAAGCAAGGGATCAGTGTTTTAGAATATTTCAAGTCGTTTTAGACCAAATGGAAAATGCTTCAGGATACGGTGCTGCATAATTAAGGATAACTAGAATGTATCTATTTCCCCATCATTCAAAGATCTAAAGGTCCCACAAAATCCATTCTTATTCTGCTGAAAGGCACGCCAATGAAAGGGAGTGGTTGAAGTTGGGTCTTCTATATATTGGCCATAGTTTTCTCTAGCCGGTATATTAATCCTCACCTTCCAATGAAGAGGGGCAAAGGTTTTAGTAAGCCTCCCTCTTCCACAGTCAAAGCTTTAAAAGCCCTATGCCACGCAGGGATATTCCTTCAGCGGCAGTACATTTGGGCGAAAGCATAGGTTAGATTTGGCCACATGACATCCAAAAATAGCTTTTGACGTAATAGTGTATGGACCCAGATCCCTTTTTCACCTCTTTTAGTGGACATCAACCTTGCTACTTACAGTAACTCATAGCTCTAGATCTACCAAAAGCTGAAGCCCCTCAACTGAGAATGACACAGCAAAATACATTTTTTATGGGAGGCTTGCCAATCAGGAGGGGTTTGAACCACATTTTAGCTTACTGTACATTGTGAGAAGTCAGAAATGAGAGGATCACACAAAGTTGTAATGTTTTCAACATTAGCCATTTTATTAAAATAAAAGGGTTTCGATAAAGGCCTTTCTGTCCGTATCCTAAAGAGAATTTAACTGCCTAGAAAATGAAAACTAGGGATCAGTCTGTATCTCATCGCCAAAATTAGGTAAACTGTTTTCGTGTCCAGAACATATCTGATCCTCACACTAAAAATGAACAGAAAAATGTCCAAGGAAAATGTCTCTGCTTCAAATGCAGCACAAAGTGTGCAAATACTAAGTAGGTAAATTCAACAAAACAGATCTTGTATCCAGGGGATGATTCCCTTCCCCTGAGCTGTCTCAGGTAGACTATTGAACGTGTTATGTTTAAGCAGAGATTCCTCAAGTGTAGCAAATATGTCTCTTTCACCCAACACGTCCTTAAGGGTGATGAAAAGTGTATTTTCAAAGCAATGGTATTTGAAAGATTGGCAGAAGTGTCTCTTCTACACAGTAACTCAAGTGATGGTGTTTTAACACTTTCTTAAGGACCATGAGAAATGTCTTTTCCAAACTATGGTTCCTTAAGAGTAGTAGATATTTCTCCTTTACACAACATTTTCTTAGGAATGATGAAAAGTGGTGTATTTTGCAGAATAACAACAAGACTCTCTTACATACAATAGCTTTTAAGGATGGCCAAAAGTGTCTCTTTTACACAGTAAATTCCAAAAGAGGGTTTCCGGGTACACTCTCCTGCCAGGAACCTTTTCACATTTTCCTTGCACATACTCTAAATGGATTACCTGGTATACTTCCCTGCCAGGAATCCCCCTCAGGGCTTTGAAGATCCCCTGGCGTACTCTCCTGGCAGGCCTCTTTACCCAAATTCCCCCTAGGCTAGAAGAGCCCCTGGTGTACTCTCTTGCCAGGTATCCTTCCCCCAAAGGCTCACTGCCTGATACACTCCTTTTACCACATCTTCTTATAACTTCTCGTTATCTTTCAGTTTTCTTTAAGAATACCACAGTTGCACTCCTTCACTGTGTATACTGTATTGGCTCCAGGTAGTAATTGTTCCAACTTACCCCATATAGGCACCTCATATATGGAGACCTGTTCAAGCTTTGCTTGTTGACTTCATTGTTAATGTTCATTGGATTGTGGCAATACTTGTTCCAATATTCCCCATATTTACATCTGATATACGAAGATTTGTACAGTTCTTCCCTTTCAACCGCTCCCTTTCCTTCTGATCTCCATGTTCCAGGGAAGCATGGATGGGGGCAGAGGGGTGCCTTTGTCCTGCGATAGGCCACTATCATTGTGATACTCAAGAAAGGGAAACCACCAGAGGACAGTGACTCTTATAAGTCTATTTTGCTCAATTCTGAAATTTTAGCGAATGATTTTGAGAAAGCCTTGGACACTGTCTGCTGGGACTTGTATGGGCTGTAATGGGTAGTATGGGCTTTGGGAAGAAATGTTTGCAATGGCTTAGACCACTTTACAAATGCCAGCAGCTGGGCTAATGGGGTGACTTCTCGCCCCTTTTCTGTGGAACAGAGGTGCCTCTCTGACTGTTGCGTCTGGCAATGTGACTGAGGGAGGGCAGAGTCACCCGATATATGGATGATCTCCTATTTACACGTCGTTTCCCAGATTCACAGAGATATGAGCCTGTCTTTGCCTCATTGAAGCCCTGTGTGTTGCTGAGGTACACATCACTAATGCCCCAGCCTGGGTTTCAGCTCTCCCCATTACATCAGAGGAGTCAAGCACCTGCCTCAAGATAGCCACTGTGGTATCAGCATTTCAGATCACCTTCCATCCTGCTGTGGAAGCACTCAGCAAGATGCAGGAATCCGATTGGGCTTCACCTGATTTTAATAACATGCCCTCCCGGAGCCGGGAGGCAAAGCCGGCACCTTCTAACGGCTCCTACTTAAGGCTCTATGAGCCTCTCTTTGCCTGTCTGTGCGGGTCTGTACCTTGCTGCCTCGTCCAACCATCTATGACTGCAACCCTTGCATAGCTCTGCCTTTCTCAGTTGTTCTCCCTTCTTTGAGTTAATGTCTAATAAGGTAAGAAGAATCCCAATTTTTCTCCTATTCTTTGTTAGCATATTACTGCTATATCTTCACTGTCTCGCACATCCGTGCAAACTGGCCCTTTCCCACGTTGTAATCCAAAACTGTTACTATGCTCTGTTCACAATTATCCACTTTTCACTTGCACAACCTCAGCCTACAAGTCACTAACTGCATCGGCCCTAAGTGGTGAGCTTGCTATGATCATTTCACTCGTAACACTGATCCCGTTACTACTACAGCATGCACAACGCCATACTTTCGACTCATTTTTTTGTTTGTATTGATTGTGGTTCTTTGAGTGCCTTCGCTACCACTGTCGATGTATCCACCAGCACAATGGATGAGGCTTTCCCGGCATGTGCTTCATTTTAATATCCCTTACTGACATGTTGTGTCCCCCCGACTACCCTGCCTGATCTAGTAGGGGGAAGCAAATCACAATGTCATTTATCTCCCACCTACCTGGAACCCACCTATTATGACTTATTGTAGCCTTGTGCTGCCAATGCTACTTACATGCAACTTTCCCATTATGATTTGTTGCAGCCTTATGCTGTTTAGTATAACTTACTTGTAACCTACTGATTAGGACTTATTTTAGCCTTGTGCTGCTAATGTTGCTTACATGCAACCCACTTATTAAGACTTATTGTAACCTTGTGCTACTATTGTAACTTACCATCAACCTACAGATTATGACATGTTGCAGCCTTGTACTGCTTATGTAACTTACCAGCAACCCACCTTTTATGACTTGTTGTAGCCTTGTGCTGCTAATGTTACTTACATGTAACTTAATGATTAACGTGTAGCCGTGTGCTGCTATTGTAACTTACCTGTTACCTACTTTGAGAAACCAAAGGGTGTCTCACCTGCTAGTCTCCGGGGATCTCTCTCTCAGGTGGCAAGGGGACGGCCATCACCTTTGGATCCAGACCTTGGGGGTGGGTCAGTGTGGGAGGATCACCTGTGTGAGGGGTCTTCGGGGAGTCGGGACGAGGCAACCGATGGTGAGACGCGGTATTCTAGGGATTTTGTCAGAGGGCTATACCTAATTTGGTGGTATTTTAGTACCATGGTAAAAAGGTAAAATGGACTAGTGTTAATATGATAATGCCCTACATAGTGTGACATGACTCCCCTCTAATACCTGTATTCTATTTAGGGTGAACTCTAAACCCAGAGTTCTGGGCCTTACACACTTGAAATGTTGACAGAGCTAACTGTCTCTTCAGCCACTTATTTACGAGACTGGACTACTGTCTTTCACAGATTTGTTCATAAACATTTTTCATTGTGAATAATTCACCAATCACACAAGCACCATACGTTTTTAAACTTACTTGCTAAGAATCCCAAACTTTACCTCCTGTTTTACTACCCGTGGTGTAATCTATTACCTCAAAACAAGAAAAGTGCCAGAAAAAAACCCTGGGGGGTACAGCGCATGGATGGCAAGTAGAGGTGCTTGCTGGTGGGCTGCGGATGAGAGCGATAGTGGGAACTTGCCAAATTACCCACAAAGTAAACAATGAGGGAAGACTGGGTTTGCTCTCACACTGCGCACACAAAATCAAGATAGAAGCATAATTTGCTGATTATATTGAGTGATTTTAATCAACAACGTTGCAGCCTGACACGTGTTTCGAGCTTCATGCTCTTCTACTGAGGCTGTTTACAAAGTGCAGGTGAAAATAAATATTGCACATTTTCAAAAACAATAGTAAAGATCAAACACAAGCACCCAGAGCCAAAACACCTGGAGCAAATAGGGTGTGCCAACCACAAGTAAGATAAAATGAGAGACCGAAACAACCACAATGCCGTAGTAATTGAATAGAAAGTTAACAGATAGTACATTTGGATTAAACATGAGGTAAAAAACATATTCCCAATGAAGTGCAGCATTGTTTGTCAAAGCTTATCAGGTTGATGAAGAGAAATAAGAAAATAATAAAATAAATAAAGAACATTAATTGAGGAAAAAGGGGTTGCAATGGTGATCAGCCAAAAAGCACATGGGTAAAACCCAAATTACATAGGGGTACCTTAATCTTGGTCAATCTGCAAATCTCGTGCTAATGGAAATAATTACGCAGTGAGTTAAATTGAATTAAAGATGAGTCAAAGGATAACGAAATTTAAAAGTCAATAAAAATGGGATTACCAGGTATTGAACCTTAAATAGATTTAAATAGTATTACGTGGGCTCCCTATAAGGCAAGAAGAATATATGAAAAGGTATTTTATTTTGAAGAAAAGTTGAACTAATTTTAACAAACGCCAAATTGGCAGACATCACGAGCAAGAGTAACACATAATTAAATTTGAGAAAATGTATAATGGCAACGTACCAATAACTTGCAGTTGCACGGAGAACGTTTTTGGTCAATCAGAGCAATGCTGAAATGTATCCAAAGTCCAATTGGTAAACAAACCATAAAGAGAAAAAGAGCAAGGGAGAAGCAACAATTAGCCAATTGAATGTTGCCTCGGCGGTCGTCTAGACTAACACAGAATTGATTAGGTTCCCCGTGTAGGTTAGGGTTCATCTACAAACTAACTAAGAGTTAACTTACCAGCGCGTCCGCTGCTAAATTAAATGAATGGAGCTGCTCGCGTGAGGTTCTGTGTCCATACTTGAATGGAACAGAAAGGGGCGGCAACAGCAAAAAAGGCCAAATGCCACCACAAACAGTGCGGTAGAAGGGCCGCCATATTGAACTAGTGTCGTGCTCTGCAATTGTGCAGAAACGAAACAGTGCGGAATGAAATATATGAAAGAGTGGCAATAGTCTTAATAATCTTTAGAAGTATAATCAGCCAGCCAATGGGGGAACCCATTTGGATAGATGGGTTATTGGAAGTAACGTGTGCGTGTGGGAATTGTAGATTGTGGGCTGAATGTGGCAAGGCCCAAGAGATGCACATATTGAAGTAGCAACTGGGACATACAGAACAGGGGAATGTTCATGTTGTAAACTTTTAAAAAAATGTTTTACTACAAGTGACGAGTTCCAGAGACAACATGCAAGCGGGGGAGGCAATTTGGGAATCTTATTGTATCAAAACCGATTAACTGGATCAAAAAAGAAAGTTGAAAAAGCCTATGCTCACACATGTATTGATTGACAGATCACCATTGTTACAAGTATATAATGATTCAAACCCTTAATTAATGACACTTGACAAATCACATACAGTAGGGTTCTAAGGTATATGGGATCACAGAAACACGGATAGTTCATGGTCTGTGTTGAGACCAAAATCAACAGTACGGTATTGGCAAATTAGGTGGGCTTCTAATTGCCAGAGTTTTAATACCAGGTTACCTCCACGTTGTGGGAGTGTAATCTTCATGATCCCAGCGAATTGAATCATTGATTTGTTGTCCGTTTGATGAACATGTTGCCAATGCATGGCTAGGGGATATTTGGAGTCAGATTGTGCAATTGAATAGAGATGTTCCCTAATGCGGATTTTCAATGGACAAATCGTACTGCCAATGTAATAAAGGCCACAAACACATTTGATACAATAAATACAAAATTCGGAATTACAATTAATGAAAGAATTGATCTTGTGTGTGCCTAAGTGACCAAAGTCAATGGTCGTGGTCTCAAGTGCATGTGAGCACACAGAACAGCCCCCACATTTATGGAAACCTGGGCGTGAGGGTTGGTGTAACCACATTATATGTTGTTGGTGTTGTGGTGATGTTGGCATGAATGGGGGGGAAAGGATTTTCTAAAATTGCTTGCTTTGGTGTAGATGAAGCATGGTGTGCTCTCAAACCAAGGAATAATGTCCCGGTCGAGTTGTAAAATGTGCCAGTGTCTTTTGATTATATTATAGAGTACTGAACTATCCGAATTGAATCTAGTGATGATTTTCAATTTCTGAGAGTGGGTAGTCTCATTCTGTACTTTTGCATAATTATGAACAACAAATTGTTTTGTCAAACCAATCTTTCAAACCCCATATTTATATGTGGAAGAGATATATTGATGATGTGTTTTTGGTGTGGCAGGGTTCCATTGAATGCCTAAATTAATGTGTCACCTATCTTAATTCAAACAATTGGGGCATCCATTTTACACATACATACAGCTTTATGAGTATTAATTTTTTGGACCTTAAGCATACGGACCGGCATCGCTTGTGAGCCGACTCCCCGTCTGGGAACTTCGAATAAAACTTATAAGATTCCAAAGCATTACCATTGTTTCATGCCTCCCTGGGAAGTACAGCACTTAATCTTTCCAACCACACGGATACACGTGGGGACCTCTTCAACTAGGTGGGATCCCCTGGTACCATCTAACCAGTTACTCATACGTTGACACACCAATCTTGAAGTGTCCGCCCAGGCCTGATGAATGGGGCCTCCTTGCCACTGAAACCGGTAGGCTTTTTGTGGCTTCAATATCAGGAATAGTCCTAGACGAATAAATAATCAAAAATCGCCGAACTTCCTGATCTATGACTCCCCTGAAAAAAGATGGGACTCACTAAGATTTCTGAACTGGACTCTGAGAAATTATGAAAAAGACCAGAACAGAAGAAAAACATGGGAGAATTGAACTCTTGAAAAAATCTTAAATAACTGGATACTAATTTATGAGACAAATAAATACAAGTATCCAATAGGAATACGGTCATATGTATTTCTTTTTAACACCCTGTGGATAGAGAAACTTAATAAAAATATATTTTTACACCTTTGAAACAGTTTTTAAAGGAATTCTAAGTACCTCATAGGAGGGCGAATCGAATCTAAAAAAAAAATACTTTATTCAAATACTCCTACAGAATTAATAAACAGCCTTTATTGTCCACCAAGATTTTAATGGTCCATCCCCAATCTTTACCAGTGGTGTATATTCATATTCTAGCCCTTGCTGCCTCATGGATTCATTTAGGCACACAAATGCATCAGAATCCTCCATCTGTTGTCCCTTTCTGTGTTTTAGCATTATTGTAACTTGCCTGGTAAATGCAGTAATGTCCTTTCTCACCTGTAGCTCAATCGCATATGGTACCATCTGTGCACAATGATAAGTCTGTCTCTTGTCTTCAAATTCAGGTGCAGGACCCCCCAATCTGGACCACACTTTGTGATTAAGGAAGTATAGCACCATACACATGCTGTCCATAATATCATTTCCCAGATAAAAGTTATTCTGTGCTCCACTCACTATCCACACGCTGTGACAGATATTTTTAGGACAAATGGTTATTCTTAACATGCATCTTTGTTATTGTTATTGTTATTTTGCATTTATATAGCGCCTTATATACCATTGGTATGGTCTGAAGGCGCTGGTAGGTTGAACGCCCTTGGGAACCGAAGTTCAGGTCAGTATAGAGAGTAGAGGGAGTCCAAAAGTGCGTGTGCGCACTAGGTATGTGTGCAGCTGGTGCGGAAATCGAGTGGTAGCTGCTTTTTAGTTGTACGTGTGGTGGTTGAGAGGTCAGGAGTATGTGTTTGCTCTGGTCGGTTTTACCCAGAACGAGTGTGGCTGCGTTAGGCCTGAGGAGAACGCCTGGCTGGGGGGTGTGAATCCAGCAATGATTACTTAGAGTGATGTGGAGTAAGAGAGAGATGTGGATATGAGAACAGTTATACCGAATGGTGTCATAGTATCTCTGTGTTCTAGATGAGTGGTGGTGTAAGAGGGAGAGTAAGCGTGGGGTGTGGTATGATGTATGTTTTCAAGTGTTTCCTTCATTCCAAAGCATATTAAGCATCGTCTGTTGTACAAATTCGTCCGTTCCTCATATTCGTCCGCTCCACACATTCGTTCAGTCATTATCATCGTCTAGTTCACACCCTCGTACACTTCTAAACGCTGCTGGGAACAGTTCTGAATTCAACTTTCACAGAGAGGCTATTGGGTGCAACTTTCAAGTGTAACTGGGTACACTTCTAAAATGCTATTGGGTACACTTCTAAATTAAGGTGGGAACCGTTTTACAATCAGCTATCAGATAGGCTATTGGGTGCAGCTTCTAGATGCAATTGGGTATATTTCTAAAATGCTGTTGGATACACTTCTAATTGCAAGAGGGTACAATTCTAATTCAACTTTCTCTGAGGAGGTGCAGGGTACAGTTCTAGTTGCGAGTGGGAACAGTTCTTTATTCAACTTTCACAGAGAGGCTATTGGGTGCAAACTTTCAGGTGCAACTGGGTACACTTCTAAATGCAAGTGGGAACAGTTCTAAATTTCAGCTTTCACAGAGAGGCTATTGGGTGCAGCTTCTGAATGCAATTGGGTACACTTCTAAATGCCGTTGGGTACATTTCTACATGTAAGAGAGAACAGTTCTAAATCAACTTTCTCACAGAGGCTAACCGGCGCAACTTCCAACTCTAATTGGATACACTTCCAGGAGCAGGTGGGAGCAGTTCTAATGCGGGTGGTAACGGATTTAAATTCAACTTTCGCAGAAAGGCTATTGGGCGCAGCTTCTAAATGCAATTGGGTACAATTCTAATGCAGGTGAGGACAATTCTAAATTCGACTTTCTCAGAGAGGCTATTGGGTGCAGCTTCTAAATGCAATTGGGTACACTTCTAAATGCCGTTGGGTACACTTCTACATGCAAGAGGGAACAATTCTAATTCAACTTTCTCAGAGAGGCTATCCGGCTCAACTTCAACTGCAACTGGGTACACTTCTAGATGGAGGTGGGAGCAGTTCTAAATGCGGGTGGCGACAGATCTAAATTCAACTTTCACAGAGACGCTATCGGGAGCAGCCTCTGAATGCAACTGAGAACACTTCTAAATGCAGGTGGGAACAATTTTAAATTCAACTTTCACAGAGAGGCTAATTGGGGACAGCTTCTAAATGCAAATTCTAGTGTATCTTTCTCAGAGGGCTATCCGGCGTACTTCTAAATGCTAACATTCACAATTCCATCTAAGAGTGGAACATGCTAACATTCATAATTCCATCTAAGAGTGGACATGCTAACATTCACAATTCCATCTAAGAGTGGACATGCTAACATTCACAATTCCATCTAAGAGTGGACATGCTAACATTCACAATTCCATCTAAGAACATGCTAACATTCACAATTCCATCAAGGAGTGGACATGCTAACATTCACAATTCCATCTAAGAGTGGACATGCTAACATTCACAATTCCATCTAAGAGTGGACATGCTAACACTCACAATTCCATCTAAGAGTGGACATGCTAACATTCACAATTCCATCTAAGAGTGGACATGCTAACATTCACAATTCCATCTAAGAGTGGACATGCTAACACTCACAATTCCATCAAGGAGTGGACATGCTAACACTCACAATTCCATCTAAGAGTGGACATGCTAGTATTACGGCACTCTATGTTATTGGTAGGTAAGATAGAGTGGCGGGGGTTTTCTGGAGTAGAGTGATTGCTCTACTCCCCACCCATGCCACACTCACGGTTTTTGTTGGTGTTTGTTGGCTTCCTTGGCGTCCCCTGCGGACACCTGCTGACACATCCTGGAGCCGCCTCTGTAGGAGCCGCCCTTTGCCTTGGGGCCCTTCGCCAGAGGGGCTGCCGGGCAGAGGGCTGCCCTGGGAAAGGCGGGGATAAAGGGGAGGTGGACGAATCAGGGCAAGGGGAGGACAAAGGGGGCGGGACTGAGGGAGGAAAGCTGCCGTGCAGAAGGGAGGCAGCAAGGGCCTCCTTGCCCCAAAATGGTGGCATGGGGGGGGAAGGGGCACAGAAATTCCTTTGTGGGGGGCATCTGGGGTCGGCTTGCCCTGCGCAGCACTCACCTGCTTCCCGATGGTAAAAGAAGCAGGGAGGCTGCCGCGGGTCGCTAGACCCGAACCCACGGGCCTAGTTAGCCAATGGGGAACGGGGGGCGGGATGGGAGGCGGGAGCAGGGATCCAGGAAGGAGCGGGGACGCAAAGAGGGTACAGGGGCCTGGGGGCACAGAAATTCCTTTGTGGGGGGCATCTGGGGTCGGCTTGCCCTGCGCAGCACTCACCTGCTTCCCGATGGTAAAGGAAGCAGGGAGGCTGCCGCGGGTCGCTAGACCCGAACCCACGGGCCCAGTTAGCCAATGGGGAACGGGGGGCGGGATGGGAGGCGGGAGCAGGGATCCAGGAAGGAGCGGGGACGCAAAGAGGGTACAGGGGCCTGGGGGCACAGAAATTCCTTTGTGGGGGGCATCTGGGGTCGGCTTGCCCTGCGCAGCACTCACCTGCTTCCCGATGGTAAAGGAAGCAGGGAGGCTGCCGCGGGTCGCTAGACCCGAGCCCACGGGCCCAGTTAGCCAATGGGGAACGGGGGGCGGGATGGGAGGCGGGAGCAGGGATCCAGGAAGGTGCGGGGATGCAAAGAGGGTACAGGGGCCTGGGGGCACAGAAATTCCTTTGTGGGGGGCATCTGGGGTCGGCTTGCCTTACGCAGCACTCACCTGCTTCCCGATGGTAAAGGAAGCAGGGAGGCTGCCGCGGGTCGCTAGACCCGAACCCACGGGCCCAGTTAGCCAATGGGGAACGGGGGGCGGGATGGGAGGCGGGAGCAGGGATCCAGGAAGGAGCGGGGACGCAAAGAGGGTACAGGGGCCTGGGGGTACAGAAATTCCTTTGTGGGGGGCATCTGGGGTCGGCTTGCCCTGCGCAGCACTCACCTGCTTCCCGATGGTAAAGGAAGCAGGGAGGCTGCCGCGGGTCGCTAGACCCGAACCCACGGGCCCAGTTAGCCAATGGGGAACGGGGGGCGGGATGGGAGGCGGGAGCAGGGATCCAGGAAGGAGCGGGGACGCAAAGAGGGTACAGGGGCCTGGGGGCACAGAAATTCCTTTGTGGGGCGCATCTGGGGTCGGCTTGCCCTGCGCAGCACTCACCTGCTTCCCGATGGTAAAGGAAGCAGGGAGGCTGCCGCGGGTCGCTAGACCCGAACCCATGGGCCCAGTTAGCCAATGGGGAACGGGGGGCGGGATGGGAGGCGGGAGCAGGGATCCAGGAAGGAGCGGGGAGCGGGGACGCAAAGAGGGTACAGGTGCCTGGGGGCACAGAAATTCCTTTGTGGGGGGCATCTGGGGTCGGCTTGCCCTGCGCAGCACTCACCTGCTTCCCGATGGCAAAGGAAGCAGGGAGGCTGCCGCGGGTCGCTAGACCCGAACCCACGGGCCCAGTTAGCCAATGGGGAACGGGGGGCGGGATGGGAGGCAGGAGCAGGGATCCAGGAAGGAGCGGGGACGCAAAGAGGGTACAGGGGCCTGGGGCACAGAAATTCCTTTGTGGGGGGCATCTGGGGTCGGCTTGCCCTGCGCAGCACTCACCTGCTTCCCGATGGTAAAGGAAGCAGGGAGGCTGCCGCGGGTCGCTAGACCCGAACCCACGGGCCCAGTTAGCCAATGGGGAACGGGGGGCGGGATGGGAGGCGGGAGCAGGGATCCAGGAAGGAGCGGGGACGCAAAGAGGGTACAGGGGCCTGGGGGCACAGAAATTCCTTTGTGGGGGGCATCTGGGGTCGGCTTGCCTTGCGCAGCACTCACCTGCTTCCCGATGGTATATAAGCATCCTGAAGGTCCACCACGCTGAGCCAGTCCTTCTGTAGAGAGGACTTTATCTGACTGGGGTGATCATCTTGAATTTCTCTTGGGAGGGAGAAAGGTTGAACTGGGAAAGGTCTAGGACGGTGCCAGGACAGCCTGGTTGGGTTTGGGTACCGTGAAAAGACGGGAGTAGAAGCCCTCCCCTCGCTCCCCTAGGGGAACGGGTTCCACCGCCTTGAGATCCAGAAGCTTCTGGACTTTATTTCTGAGGGAGGGCGTCCCCAACTGCTGGAAGGGAGGATTGATGGGTGGGGTAGGGGAAAGCCGAAGCCCGCCCGAGCTACTGACGAGACCCACCGGTCCTCCGCGATGGTCTGGTCTGCCACGCCTCCCAGTGAGGCGCAATGCACCCTCCCAGCGGGGTCTCGTGCAAGCTCCAAAACCCCTCATTTAGCGGGCTTCTCAGAGGCGAGACCCCCAGATCCTGAGGAGGAGGCCAAGAACCGAGAGAAAAACCGGCCTCGCTCCCGACGCAAGTTTCGATCTGGAGGATGAACTCTCCCGTGTCTTTCGATCTAGAAACCCACGCAATCCAGAGGAAGACCGAGGCTGCAAAGGCGTTCTTCCTATGACTCTGTTCCCAGATCATCCAACCCAAAAATGTGTTGGTTTTTTATTCTGAATTTTGGGATCTCCTCCCCATCAATTATTCGCTGGAGTATTTTTCTCATTAATGAAGCTTCTTTCCTGCTCAAGTGCTAAAGTGGCTTCTATCATTTCAGAAGGACCATTTACACAGATAGGGATCCATGGCTGCCCATATCCCATTTGTATTTCAGAAAGGGTCGAAATATGTTTCTAAAGTGAAAGCGTAATGCGTTTTCATCTATTTCTGTTTGCCGTTTTTTCTTGGGGTCCAAATAAATCTCTAGAGACTGCTTTTCTTCTTCACCTCGCATTTTACCCTGACACATTAGAATGACCATGACACTAGGCACACAGCCATTCTGAAGAAACACTTGCACTGCATCATCTGATTTAACCACTGTGTGGCATTCTTTTATACAATTGTTTTGTGACCTCACCTTCTTAGGCCTCAATTACTTTTTGGCTAGCATAATAAGACCCCCTTTACCTCCTCAATGTGGTGCTACAACCTCTTCAGGCAATCTGTTCCCATCAGAAACGGGATTTCACCGAGAGATGTGATCAACACTTCCTGTCCCATCCTGTGCTTTCATTGAGCCCTAGCGCATTGCTTTGTAATTTGAAAATTATTTTTTGCTCTAAAATCAATAATTTTCGATCTGTTTCAATTTTGGTATTTCCATGCACCTTTATGTCAACTTCAGTGACACCTTCTCACCATTAAAATTGTGCTCGGGCCTTCATTCTGTCTTACTTTGATATGATTTTGAGGGGATCTCCCTTCATTGATACTTTTTACCAACTCTTTGGACATGGTCGTGGTCTGGGCACCTGTGTCAACCATCGCAAATGCATTGCATTTCTCATCCACAGTGATAGGAGCATACTACCTGTCCTCAACTTCTTCCAGCACACACAAAAAGTGTGCATTTTTGCTGATTTCATGACTCACCTTTCTCAGTCCCTTTTCACTTTTTGCCAAAAAACATAGGTAAGGAAATTTTTTTCCCTCCTTTCTGTCCATTTCATTTTGGAATCCTTTGTCTATTTTCCCATATTCAGCATCACTTTGGATTGTAGCCACTGTTCACCCCTTTGATTTGGGATTATCAGTTTTTACACTGCAGTTTTTTGACTGAACATTCTCACAACAATCATGTGGTAGCTCATCATTTTCTGGCTCAGATCACCTATTCACATTTTGCATGGTGCCTGTCTTCTCGGTCTCCTGAAATATGTTATGTTATGTTATTTGGCATTTATATAGCGCTCTATATATCATTGGTGTGATCTCAAAGCGCTGGTAGGTTGAACGCCCTCGGGAACCGCAGTTCTGGTCAGTAGAGAGAGATAGTGTCGTAGGGTGCGTGGGTGCACCAGATATGTGTGTAGCTGATGTAATTGCCGGATGGTAGCTGCATCCTAGCGTCAGGTGTGGTGCTGAAGATATCAGTTGGATTTGTTCACTCTGGTGGGTGGGCATCCAGACTGGGCTCTGGCTGCGTTAGGCCTGAAGGACGCATATGTGAGCAACTAGGCCGGAATGACATTGGCTAGCTGCATTTTATTAGGATGGTGAGGTGTTAATGGGGTAGTATTCATATGTGAACAGCTAGGCCGAATTTGTCAGGGGTATATCTGTGTTCTGGTTGTGTGATGGTATATAGTAGAAAGTAAGCGCAGTGATATGATATGATGGTTATCTTTACAGCGCCCGAGACCAGGGATGTGAACAGGATGGCAGGGAACACAGCGACACATGGACACACAGTGACATGGGGTTGGGATTACAGCAATAGGAGGGGGGGCATACAGATATATAGCAACAGCTTGGGGAAGAGGAAAGCAGGGTACACAGTGACACACGTGTGGGAATGCTAACATTTACATTTGCATTTCTATCTGATGTCATCTAAGTGTGGCACATGTTAACATTTACAATTCCATCTAAGTGTGGGATATGCTAGCGTTCACAACTCTATCCAAGTGTGGAATATGCTAACATTGGAACATGCTAATAATGTGTGGCTCAAAATACTCCTAAGGTGGCTGGCTTTCACCTTCCTTCTGAGCAACCCTTTTTCCTGTCTGGACTTCATCAGTATTCTGACTATCAAGGCAGGATATTTTAACAACTAATCCTACCTCTTTATCAGATGTTTTATCTTCACATAAGATGTCCTTTTTAAATCTGTCTCTCTGTTCTTTAAAATGTTCTTGTTCATTTTCTCCTTTTTGTTTTTCTCCTGCACACACTTCCATAGTCTGGTTCAACTCTAAATTGAACCACACTCCCTTTTTGTGTGTGTGTGTGTAGCCCTTGCCTCACTTTCATTTGTGGGTATTTTCATTTTTGAATCAGCAAGCAATTCCGGACTGTTAAACTAAACTGGTTCATGGGCTTCTGTATTTTTATCACTGCGCATAGTCACTTGTCACAATGCACAAGGCCACTCCTATGACCTTCTGCACCTTCACTTGGCTGCAGTTTTTGGACTGCACAGAGTTTTCCTATTTTCTCAGACACCATTTTAACTTGGGCCTCAAGGCGTTGAAATCTGTCAATTTCCCTTGATTCCTCTCTTTGTGGCCTAGGCCGGTATTGGTTAAACTCACCCTGATTTGACCTATTTTGGTATCTCTCAGGAGAATTATTTCTATTTTAGTTATTTCTAAATCCATGGACCATAGGAGGGGGAGACTGTGCTGTGACCATTCTATGGCTGTGGTCGACTGGTGGTGGTGACTGATTATAAAGGCGTGGGATATAATTCATGTTTTGTCTTTCATTTGGCGGGAACTGTGCCTATGCTGATTTCCATTTCCAATGAACCCATCCACATACCAGGGCCTTTCTTGATGGCCATTAACCACTGTTTTATGGTCAAATCTGCTCTGCTTTCCGAGGGTCTGGTATGGGCCATTGTTCCTTTGATTTTGGTTTTGATTGCTATTCATATCGGGCCGGTATCCTACTCTAGGTCTGTCACCCAAATATCTAGGACTAATTTCATTTTCTCTATTGTTCGGGTCATGTGATTGGAACATAGGTGTTTGGGGTGGCGTCCTCTGTGGTGGTGCGCCCTTCTGGTCATGTGTCATATTGTTCCCTGCCTCGGTTTGGGCTGATTCAAGTGGTATTTTTGCAGACTTTATCACCATTACCGTTGGTCTGGAATCTTTAGATTTTGATTTTGTCTCTCTATTACAATAGATTACCTCATATAATTTAGTCCCCTGTTCAACAATCCATTCTAAGGATTTTTTTCTGTCAAATTTTCAAATTAACTGTGATATAATGTCTTTTTGAAGACCATAAAAGTATGCAGTCTTAAATTCTGCAGAATTAGGATTAAAAGACACACCAAAACGGGAAAATGCTCTTTTTAAATCTTGGAGAAACCGGCAAGGTGACATATTTGGCTTTGCTGTCATTGTATACGCTGCTTTCTTGGCATCTTGCATTGACTGGTAAGGTGAGAAATTATGTCTAATCTATTTTTCAAAGTCTGCCCGTGACAGGTTTTCTTCTTCATTAAGGCCTCTAATGACACTCGCAGTTGCAGAATCAAGTGTTAGGTGAAAGTATTGTATATACTCTTCCGTAGGTATTTGAAGAGCTTTAAATATATCAACACTGTTTCTAAGTGGTCTTCTATGCAACAATTACCTCTATTTTTGAATGGTTTAATCAAAGTTTTGATGGACTTCATTATTTGATGGGGTTACTTGGCACAATATTCGAGAGTGCATCATTCTGTTGCTCATTCCTTTTCTCAGGTGGACAGGTCTAATGGTAACCACCGGTGGGTGAGTCAAACCCCCCCCAACCCCCCAAATGGGCTACAATAAGGCTTAGCCACAGGTATAACCATTGGTACATTGTTTCCTTGGGCAGAGCTGGGACTAATCTCAATTCCATTAAATGTGGTACCTTGTTGTTTTTCCTGAGATTTAAAACTAAATATTTGCTGTTCCAAATCCTTGCACCTTTTATGAAGTCGGTCTGCCTACTGACAAAGGTTAGAATTCTCATCATGAATGTTATTAATCAGAGCTTGCATTTCATTTATTTGCATTTGGCACTGATTAAACTCTCTGTCCTTCATGTTATTTTCCTCTAGCATTTTGACCATTTCTTGTTCAATAACATGACATGTGTTTTCTCTCTCTATGTTATTCTTTTGCATTTGGCACTGATTAAACTCTCCGTTCTTCATGTCATTTTCCTCTAGCATTTTGACCATTTCTTGTTCAATGACATGACAATTGTTTTCTCTGTCCATGTTATTCTTTTGCAGCGTCTGCATTTCCAAAATTGTGTTATCCGTGTCCTGCATTATTGCGTCTATGACCCCTTTTAATTGCATCAGTTACTGTTCACTCTCCTCAAACTGCCTTTTTTTCTGAGACCGCTGTTTGTCTGACTCACTGCATTTAGACTGCATCTCTGTATGATATGACTCTTAATCCAATTTTAGGCACCTTATTTTCTCACCTGCCTCCTCCAAACTAGTCTGTAATTTACCAATTATTTCAGAACCATTCTCCTGCAGCCTTAAATACCAATTTGAGAGAAACCAGAGCTTCACACAGAACCTTATTATTTTTATTTTTTAAAATTTTATTTGGTTTCGAAAAACCTTTTAAAATTTTCTTTCACATTTGCATCACATCTCATCATACAATCCCACACCCTCTCGCAATGAGTATTTTTTTATTTGGTTGTTTTCAGCTGTTCTCATAGATCCAGTGAGGCTCTGTTGGTTACAATACAGATGTGGGATTTGCTTCAGTTAAACAGGTTTTTAAATCCTTCAAGAACATTACCAGTCCAAACTTAACTTTTCAGTTTGAACCGTCGAACATGGTTTTCCACCAGCCAGTTGTGCTGTAAGTTAGGCGTTCTTCAAAGAGTGGTACAAATAATTTAGTTCGTAATGATCTGAACCTTTTGCAGAATAGGGTCAGACGTTTGAGATTGTCCAATGAATGGTTGCTAAATCGACATTTTACGTTTGCACTTTCATTCCGCTTCCAGGATCTGGTGCGGTCTTTGGTCAAAAACAGGTTGAGTCGGAATTGCAAAAAAAACAGTCTTGAATTTTGATCGAGTGATTAAGTTAGATAACACTGTAGTTTGTCGTACTCGCGGGCTTCTAGAGGGGCATCCTTCATCAGGCGTGAGCTTTCTCGCTCTGTAGAAGTTTGGTGCCAGTCTGATCTCCATGCCGTCTGTTTTGCCCTATCCGGATTTTTTTCAATGCAATGCAATCTTTCTCTACATTTTTGTCTGAGGCCCTGAAAAGTCATAGGGCCTGATTCATGAAAGTGTTTGATAATGGTGCAATCCCATAGGAAAACGTTCCCTGAATCAGGCCCTTATTAGGCAGATGTGTACGATGCTGCCTTCTTCAAAAATGTCAAGCAATTACTCTTTTTGCACCTCCCCACATATGCGATCTTGCCATAAAATGGCATTTTCTGATGATCACACCCCATGGTAAATAGCTTTGCCGCCAGGTAATTCACCAGCTCCGAAAAATGTGCTTCAATTTGGGACATAATGACACTGTGCGCAGCGCCACACTATCACCTCACAGAATGAGTTCCCTTTTAAGTGCACCAAATGGCTGTGCTGAACACACTTGCCACACCCAGTAACTGCTTTAAAATTTGATTCCCAGCCAACTCACCAAATTATGTTAGGGATTTTGTCAGAGGGCTATACCTAATTTGGTGGTATTTTAGTACAGTGGAAAAATGGTGGTAAAATGGACTACCATTATTATGATATTGCCCTATATGGTTTGACAAGACTCCCCTCTTATACTGTATTCTATTTAGGGTTAACTCTAAACAGACTTCTGGGCCATACACACTTGAAATGTTGACAGAGCTAACTGTCTGTCCAGCCACTTATCTACAAGACTGGACTACTATCTTTGACAGATTTGTTCATAAACATTTTTCATTGTGAATGATTTACCAGTCACACATGCACCATATGTTTTTAACCTTGCTTGCTAAGAATCCCAAACTTTACCTCCTGTTTTACCACCCGTGGTAAAATGTGTTACCTTTTTTGACACACTGGAGCTCTTCCCTGTAATTTCACTCCCTCGTTGTCATTGAATACACTTAGACACAGAAAACACAACCCCACTGATTCAGTTTTAAAATGCTTTTCTTTTATATGCACTATTATTTGAAAAAATGTTATGCGGTATGAACATTAATACAAAATAGCACCTCTACATTGGATTGCATGACCAGTCTGTATTCATGACAAAACATCCACATTTCTTATCTTACCACAGACCTTGGGTCCCAACACAATTGGCAGGAGACAGACTAAGAGAAGAAACAAAAACAGACACATGACAGCAGGACAGCTTTCTTTTTCTCCCTTTAGACTTGCATTTATCCCTTTCAAATGCTAAAAAGACATTGTTCATAAAATGATCATTTGATGCTGACTGACTGTAAAGATAAACTCAATTATCCAAACGTGCACCTCACTTTACAAATACTCACTTCCAGTGTGTGAGATTTCTGCGCTGTTATCACGGGAAACCCCTCTGAATTGGATTATCAGCATGCAGGAGTATCGCAGATTCTACAAAGCTCAGGCACCCACGAAGGACACAGCTGAATGCCTCAGCGTCCTGGCAAATCTTGCACTGCACAACCCTGGACAGTCACTCGCTTGTCTGCCATCTGTCTGCTGCTCTGCTATTCTGTCATCTGCCATCATACACCTTCTGTCTCCTGAATTTATATGCTAACCCTGTCAATCTCACTAAACCTGCCTCTTTCCTGACGTATACACATCACCTGAGTTGTTTGGCATGTCTTCCCTCAGAAAACTACCTCCCAAGGATGTTTGTATCAATTGCTTCCTTCAGCACACAATAGCGCCGTCTTCAGATTGCTTCTTCCTCGCTGCTTGAGTAAATCATAGCTAATGCACTCTGCCTCCACGTTTTACTTCTACTGTAAAAACAGCACATTACTTTTGACATTTCATCTGAACTTGGTTTGCACTACTTTGTTAAGGGTAAATTATCAATTAATAGGAAAGGTGTTCACTGGTTAGTTTGGGTTAATGTATGCACAGTGCAAACTGGGCCGATGACTTATTCACCCTGAAGTGGATCATTTTAAAATGTGCTTACTACAAAAATGTGCACTTCCATTTTATGTCTGTATTCCAGCTATTTCATATGTGTACTCTGTTTACTGCCTCCTCTGAATGTAATGTCATGGCACACTTACTGCCCCTCATATACAGTATCCCTACCTCTAGAGCATCTCTCCTACAGGAATTCCTTCCTTTCCCGTACCCATGACCCATCCTATTTTATAGGATCCTCCAATGTCCCAACTCCCACTCCAATTTTCTATACAAACACTGGGCCGAGGAAGAGGGCAACTGAGAGTAAAGAGGCTAACTCTTACACATTTCATTGGACATGTCCCGCTAATCGGGTCAGGCAAAGTCAGGCACTTGACTTTAATTGCATATATCTGATACCCATTAGCTCTCTCCACACAGTTAAAAGGAGGAACTTAGAGACACTCCTTGCAAGGCGGAAAATGAGAAGGAGCAGGACTTCCTGGGTGAAGGTGAACCTACTGGGGCAGAACAACTGAGAGAGGGATGCGAGCAAAGGGTAGAGAATCCCGGGATTATGACGTGTTGCAATTCTTGTGCTGCTTATGTAACTTAGCATCAACCTACTGATTATGACATGTTGCAGCCTTGTGCTGCTTATGTAACTTACCTGCAACTCATCTCTTATGACTTGTTGCAGCAGTGGGCTGCCAATGTTACTCACCTGTAACCTTCTGATTATGACTTTAGCCTTGTGCTGCTTATTTAACTTACCATCAACTTACTGATTATGACGTGTTGCAGCCTTGTGCTGCTCATGTAATTTACCTGCAACCCACCTTGTATGACTTGTTGCAGCCGTGTGCTGCTAATGTAACTTACCAGTAACGTGTTACATGTTCTTGTAACACCATCTCCCCTGTAACTAGTGCCTAGATGCCTCAGGGTTTATGAGCTGCTATAAATGCAAAAATAAATATATAAATTAGTGTTCACTTGCTTATGACAACATTTACTCCAGCTTTCCCCATACCGAGATCTCATATATGGAGATGTGTGTAGACTTTGTCTTTCTATATCATTGGGTTGCTATTCAAAATATGTTCCCAATTGTTTGCATGCCCGCCGTACCCCCGGGGTCTCCCCATCTGGGTAGACTCACCGGTATTTGCTGGTGTTCCCGACCTGTGGAGTATGTCTGCGGCAAAGCTTGCACTTCAGGAAAGCATTTCCCAATCTGGAGAGTCTCCTGCAGTTCTCCCGCTGGCTTCCCCTTCCTTTGCTGGGGGAACTGCTGACCCTCGCTGAGACAGCGTCCCTGGCAGCCTCTGCACTGCCGCCAGCTTCTCAGTGGTTCACCTGCAGCATTCGCTGTGCTTCTCCCGGTCTCTATACTTGCCGGTAGGAAACGCCTGCCACCTTCCACACAGCCCCCTCTCGTGTGTCTGCCTCCGGTTCTGCTTCCCGCTGCGGGGTAAATAATGGACATGGATATACCATGCCACACATCTTATAGAGATGGGAGGTGCAACTGTATGGGAACCTGCTTTAGTTATAATTGTGATTTATAGATTATCCAGCATATACTTTATCATCCAAATTTAGCCCTTATGAATCTAACTATACCATTAACTTCATACTGGTTTAATGGTTGACAGATCCTGAATATAACTGTTTCCTGATGATTCTAGACTTCTGTTGTATTGCTGATCCAACTGCTATCCATGGGCGGTGTAGTCACAAAATCTGGCCAACCTGTAGAATGCCCAATTTCATGTCCTAACAGCAGTCCTACGAATTTGTTATGTCTTAGCATGGGTCAAAATGCATTGGTGTAAAGGTATAATTGTTTTACTTTTACAAAAGAAGATAAAATAACCCCCACCCCCCACCACTACACGCGCCAATCTTTTTCTTTTAATATGTGCTCTTACCCTTTTTGGTTTTCACACATCTGGTGGTTCAAAGCACCACCCGATGAGCGAATGTAATGCTACAGATAGTGAGAAAGGAATGGATGCTGGGAAGCAGAATATCTGAATGGCATGACAACAGTAAACACTTGTTGGCTGAAATGCAATGTGTTATAGTCTATACATCCTCACCGTGCACACTAATGAGGGCTTGCTCTACTAAATATGTGTCAATCATGAGTTCCAACATATGTGCCCAGGCTTTCACGTCAGGGTCAAGGCAGTGATATCACTTTCTTAATTTCGTGATACACTGGCAGTGTCACTGCCTCACCTTGAAGATACATCCTCACACATCCCCACTGTTGCCCCCCTCATGTATACGGTCCCCATTGCTGATTCTAAAAGAGCCCCCCAGGGGTCAGGAATGTGTGGCTGACCCTCTTGCCTTCTGCTCTCGATGCCAGGGAGGGGGCGGCAGCAGTGCATACAGCAGCCCTTGAGGTTGGAGCAGAGGAAACGAGTGGAAAGAATAAGGAGTGCATCCTGTGGGCGATGCCAAGCAGCAGCAGCACAGTCCTGCCATGGGGAACCACGTGGCCCATGAGGATTTTGGGTTCTCTACAATAACCTGCCACAGGCAGGCTTGCGCCAGGAGGTCTTGGCGGAGTGTCGCTCAGGATCCCTGGATTGCTTTGAACCCCCTGCTCTATGTTTTTACATTGCTGTTTTCTGCCTTTTACCCTGTGACATAAGACCAAAAAGAGGGACCACGACCCGCCGCCGCCATCGTAGGCCAGCCCATGACCATCCAGGGCTTACGCAGCTGAGATTCCGTGCAAGAAGAATGCTCTGCTGTTTGCGCCAGGCTCTGGCACGCACTGGGTTGTTCCAAATGCTCTGCTTGTGCTTCCTTCCCCATCCCCATCTTTCTCTTATTTATCCCCCTTCTTCTTCAAACCCTGAAACTCTGTTCTCTTTCTCTCATCTTTCCATCTCTATCACACCTATACCGTCTGATTTTTCTCATTTCCCATTAACTCGATGGACTAGTCTTCCTTTTCACCCTCCCTGCTTTCCCTGATATTCTCTGTAGTTGCCCCCCCTCACTCTCCTCAACCCTTGTGATCTTCCCTCCTCTCTTTCATACTGCGCTCCTTCCTGCCCCTTTCTCGCTCTTCTCCAGCGCAGTGCTCTTTCACTCCTCACTTTAACCTCACTCTTATCTTCCTTTGCCCCCCACTCTGTATTATTCACCTCTACACTGCCTCCACCTCTCTCTCTTTCTTTCATTCAGGAAGGAGGAAAATAATGCAACAATCGTGCACTTTTTTGCACAACGTGTTTCTTTAATGATGTGCACATTGCCAAATTGGTTTATGTGATGTGTGCACGCTTCATGTCATCTCTATAAAATGGAGTATCTGTAGCAGCTAGCGCTGCTTTAAGTTACACAGTTGCAGACTATGCTGAAAACGCCGGTTTCACCACTTAGCAAAGGTGTGTGACCATGGCAACTCCTTTACTCCCACTGCGCCTAATGGGCCCCATCTGGGAATCCCTAGAAGCGATTGCGTTTCCAGTGTACACGATTCCAAACACGAGTTGGCAAAACCGGATGTATTTTGATGTTCACAGTCGCTGATTGAATTGTACATTAATAGGCAAAGCATTCAGTAAATACTAAGGCCCTATGTACTCCGGAAATACAGTGGACGTGTAGTCTTTTTTACTACATCTACGTCTAATGTGTCCGTTCACACTAACTTGAAGATCCCTTGGAAACTTGACAAGTAATCACTGGGTTTGTGGTACCCAAGTATTGATCGCATTCAACCCTATGAATGTAAACTGCAAGAAATTGCAAATGCCAAAACTATAGGCTTTGCCAAAGTTTGTTTCGATATGTTTCCTTTTTTTCCTCTAAGAAAATGTAAAATGACACCCCTGCACTGATGCTTTTACACAATGCTAAGACATACTGATGTGCCTGAACTCGAGGTAACTAGGCGTCCAGTGTCAGCCTAGGAAAGGAAGCATCCTTACCTGTGTTAGGGGAGCGCTCAGCCTGCCCCCCATTGGCACTGCTCCAGTTCCTCACTCTGGAGTTAGCCGCTGGCTACCCAGTGCCTGTACCCTATGGCAGTGGGCATACCCTCAGTCAGTCGACCACATGTGTGAATCAGCATCGCATCCTGCGTGCACTACGGAAGCAGGGAGTGTAGCAGAAGACAGGGACGAGTACAATGGGGCACGCGGGACTCTGAGGGGGAGCCGGTAGGGAAACGATTCTAAATTCCTAAATATGCATACAGCCTAGGGAAGGAAGTGCGTCCATTATATACACTAGATACTGAGATGCATTCTTTATGGTCTGAAAAATAAATGGCACGAATTATCACGTGTGCTTCTATTGAGGAACTAGAATCGTTCCTGGTTCTCAGACATTCATAAAACTCCACCGTCTTCAGGGATAGCGGCAACTTCCCGTGCCAGTGGAAAGCAGCACACCCGTGTCACGTGTCACCTGATCCGTCCGTCATATAGCAATTGGTGTGAATGTCGGAGAGACTTTGCTCGGATCCCAATTGCTTTTGAAAACCCATTAACATCCCCACAGCAGTGTCAGGTGAGGCGGCACACCGGGATGCATTTCCTTCGTCTTTTGCAAACTTCTATTACTGCAACACGAGGTAACTGTCAGCAGAATAGCCAAGGATAATGCCCCGAATGTGTCACAATAGTTAAAAGTGACCTACAAAACCAAGAACCGATTTACATTTTCTGACGCTTACATCAAGAGCATTTCGCCCTGCAACTCTTGTGTATCTCTCAAAAGTTATCCACTAGAACAAGTTTAGAAAAGACAAACTTCGAGGAATTTTGACGAAGTTTAGCACCCCAAAAGCAACTTAAAACAAATGCCTCTGGACACAGAAAGCATCTAAATACGGGAATGTATGTCTGGTGAAGAGATGGTGATTGTTTGGACTTGGAAGAAGTCTTGTATTTTAACACATACTGTTGAAGAAAAGTACCCCACCCCCCTCCCCCGTCATAGCAGCTTCTGAATTTATTTTCTTCTGCAACGGTGAGAGCACCAGAGCAATCTTTTGGTCCGGAGTGTTCACTTCATTTGACCCTTCATTTTCATCAACAGCCTCCTCGGTTTGCTAATTTTCCTCCTCATTGACTTCCTCATTGAGCTCTTAATTGGCCTCCTCATTTACCTCAGTGACCTCTTCCTCAGCTTCAGATTCTCCCCCTAAACTACAGGCTCCTCTGCTTGTTCAATTTCAAAAGGATTGTCACTCTTGGCAAAGAGATCCCATCTCATCTTTACTATTGCTTGTTTAGGTGACTTGTAGCAGTCAGAACACTCCCCCCACTGGTGCCTCACAAAGACTGCTCTGGCATACCTCTCTCAATGGATCGAGAAATGCATGCCATCTCGCCAACTGAGATCAGCGAGCTGCCACTACCTCAGAGTACCCAGGTTCTATCGAAAGTCTGCCAGAGGTTCAAGCTTCCCTGTAACAGCGACCAAGCACTTAGAAAAGAACCATCCTATTGGACCTTCAGAAAAAGCTTGAAAACCCGGCAACCATTCCTCTACACAGTCCGTGGAATGGACACATCCCTCAAGTGACTCTTCTTGACATTTTGACTCTTCTAGTCTTATGTTTTCCCTGTACAGCCTCTGCTTTCAAAGTAAGTAGCACCTAGATATCCGAGGGTTAAAAATAAATAAATAAATATTAGTTCCTTATACACCAGCTTTCTCGTTGCATGATCAGGTGACTTTACATGTTGTTGCACAGAACTATATAAAACAGGAACAAATATACTATGTGCACTGCAATGTGCCTTTACTTTCATTGTGTGCTGATCCATAGACAATCCTTCCAAAATATGCTTTTCTGCAACTGCCTGGTTCGTTTTTAAAAACGTATTCACCGTGCATTCCTGTGAGAATTGCACAGCAGCATTGCCAAATATAGTTGGTATGATCCAATGTTTCCAATGAGCAGTACTTTCCAGGTGAGATTCAATGACTTTTTCTTAAAATTCAGAAATTTGCACAGGGGACAGATGAATGCCATCCGGTATCCAACACAATATTGTTCCCTCTTTCTCTCCCTTCTCCTTTTTTGTGTTTTGCTTCTTCCTCTGCGTTTTTCTTTGTCTGCCTTCGGTTTTGGTCATTTTGGTTTCTTACCAACAAACCTCCCAACAGCAAGTTTGTTATTAAGTGGTTGTGTCATTTTCTCATAACTATTGCAGGAGGTCCACCATATCTGGACTTGTTCTGATCGACCATAGCAAGTCCAGGTCTCTGCCTGCCTCCATATTCGCCCATTTGGCTGCGTCCTTTACCTTCACCATCCTAATATCCTCCAAAAGCTTGTCACTTCTACTTCCTAAAGAAGGCATTCTTCTTCCTTGGAGCCTGCAGGAGCAGGCTTCATTTGGAGTAAAGGACGCTGGATCAAGCAGGAGGTGACGACACGCTGCAAACCTAGAAGGTCTGTCAAGATCTATAACAGTTACAGCTTTAACTGACTAAATTGTGTCGTTTTCAAATCGCAGAAAAGGTAAGGACTGTTCTACACGGTTTGGGTCTATTTGACCTAAAACATTTGACCTAATCACATTTGATCTAATTTATTTGACCCTTTTTTGGTCTAAAATTCGGGGCGAGACCTCCCTCAGCCCTTCCCACCCCCCCTCAACCTGATCTATAGCCTTACCCACCCCATATATATATGTAACTAAATTTGACCGAAAAAAGATCAAATAAATTCAATCAAATGTTTTAGGTGAAATGTTTTTAGGTCAATTATGCTACTACTGTTCAACACCACTCCACAACCGATGATGGCCAAGGCTGTTTTGCAACACACGAACCCCAAATGCCTTATACAGCAGCCCTTATGTCTTGTGTAATATTATGGTCTTACCGAGAGCGACTACCACCACTTTGACAATTACACAATTGAACAGAAAAGGTGTATGGCATATTAAAAAAAGCATTTATTCTGCACCCATCACCAATGTAGGGGATCTTATGATGCCAAAACTTGCATGAAAATATGGTACATTGTGCTTATGAAAATTACACAAAGAGACAGATTGTAATTGTCCTTCTCCGTCTTGCGGGTCATTGCAGCATGTAAGTATTTTTTCCTTAGTTGTAACAATGCAATTTCTTCACATGACAGGATATTTTGGGATTGCTTTCCATCTTTTATATTTAATTTTGAATCCTGGACTTTTATTTTTTCCTTCCCATTTGAAATATGGGAAAACTACAAGTCCCAGTAAATTCAGAACTAGATGGCTTTCTCACTCATGGCATTGGGGAAACTTGAGAGCTCTGTTGCTCCCTATTGTAGCCTGGAACAGGCTGTCGACCTGATTTGCGGACTCCACAAAGATGACCATGTTTCTGCCACCAGAGTGCCCTTAACTGGCTCCTGGTTCAACACAGAGCTGAATTTAAAGTTGCCTGACTCATCTTTAAATGCTGTCAATCTCACCTGCAAAGTGCAGTACTGTACACACTCTCAGCGATTCCTGTCTTTTATTGGTTCCCCCTCCTTCATTTAGGTTTGCCTCCAACGGTAGTAGGTGTTTTGCAGTGCAAGCCACTATAATCCAGAACACCCTCCCTTTAGCCATCCGTTCAGCAAATTATTTTTTTGAATTCAAAGCACGTCCCAAATGACATCAGTTTTCATAGGCAACTGGAGGGCCAACGCTCAGACACTCAAATAAGACAATCAGTAAAACAGGAGTAAGCTGTTTGAAAGAAACACGTGTTATACACAAGGGCAATTGTTGGAAAATAAAATGATCTTAAGTCATGGTAATGTCTTAAGGCCTGATTCATGGAAAAGGGCACATCATTGAGGCAGATCCTGTGTGATGAGAATGACTAGCCTGCACACAGAACTTCTGCGCGTTCCGCGTATTTATGGAATTTTTTATGCAAAAACAGTATATGTAAGTCGCGGCCGGAAAATGCCCACAACACGTCACAGCGCAAACCACACAACAACCTTTGCGCCTACCTTTGCCCAACCATCCTGCACCCCTGAGATCTGCGTGCGATCACCCATTAATTTGCATGCACCCAAGTTACGATCAGCACCACTGAACTTACCATCAGCACCACTCAACTTGCGTGAACCCTGTTACGAGGTTCTGATCGTAACTTACATTGGGCACACAAGTTGAGTGATGGTGATTGTAAGTTTAGTGGTGCTGATCGTAATTTACAGAGAGCATGCAAGTTACAAGTGCTCGTAGCTTGTGTGCACCCTGCATTTGTAGGTACCGTCACCCGTATGATCTGTGTTTTTCGCGCTCGTTTTTTCCTATGGGACTTTGGACTTCACGCCTGCTATCATGTTGCATATGGGCCCTGAGGTTTGCGTGTGATTTTTCTCGATGCAACTTTACGAGTTGAAATCCATGAATATGGTTGTATTTGCGTTCTTAAGGGCTTGCGATTGCTTGGCCTTGGACTGTCCCTCAACATGCCCACATTTTTGCCAGTTGTTCCTCATTCTGAATGTTCCGCCCCCTATTTGGGTCGCTCCGTAGGCTCGGCCCACAATCTGCTTTGAGTCTCGCGCAAGGCGCTCATCCACTCGCAGAGACGTGCCGGGCCTACTCGGAATCCATGCAAGTCCAGGAAAAGTCCCACGCATTCGGTTCCATCGCCAAATGGGGATTTGCATGCAGATTGACACACATATCTCTGATTTTCCACGCAAATAATTCCATGAAGCGGCCCCTTCATTTTTTTTAATTTCCTCATTTGATGTAATTTGCAAAGAAGTTTGTTACGGCCGAAACCTCAGTCTATGGCTAATTCTAAATGTTAAAAAAAGAGTGGAGAAAGTGGTGCCAGGGCCACTGCGTTATATACTGATTTACTGGGACAATATAGGACACATCATAATTTTGAGGTATTTCCCGATTAATGGTTAACACAAATTGTTGTTTTTTTCTGTTGCTTTGTATGTTTGCTGTTTAACGATTGTCAGTTCCAGTTCACAATGCATTAATAATAAAATGCCCCCTGTATAATGTGTTGTGTTTATGGATCTTGATCTTGTATAATATATTTATGAATATATATATGATCAGTGAAAAATCCTTTGTTAAGAGAGAGATAAGGTGATCAGATTTAACGCAACAAAACCTCTCAATTTCATTAATCGCTTTTCAAGCAAGCCCATCTTAACTATGTGCCTCCTGTTGCACAGCTTATGACCACAATGGTGGCATCACAGATGACATCACTGGTGAATTCACTAATAACATCATACATAATGGCATCACCAATTACATCATACATGGCATCACTGATGTCACTGGATTCATTATATTTTGAACTATGACAACTCTGTTTTTTAATATTACATATCTACCTATAACAAAAGGCCAGATGTAGGTGTGTCTGATGCAGTTATGCGCAGTAGAGACTGCCTGAATGCACATAGCTTCACATGTTGTCACTGCTAGAGGGAGCTGTTGTCTTAGGATAGAAATTATAGTGGTTCAATTAACACCCTGAAAATTGCTTTCTTCGCGCACTTTAGCCCGTGTACATCGGCTTACTCATTAGTATGTACACATTTCATTATGTGACGAATCAGCAGAATCCATGACTTTTTACCAATGGGGAGCCTTTCCCTGTGAGGCCAGGGAGGTGAACCCCCTCCGCAATACCCTTGCTAGGGGTAGAGGCAAGCAGGACCTCATCAGGAGAGACTCCCCCTTTGGGGACATGGACTCCCGTTCTTATGAGGAACTCCCTGACAAACACACCATCAATAAACCCCCCAAAACATTCTGTGAGGTAAACCTGATGAGCATACAAAAATGTGTTGTCATCAGAAAATCTTGACAAACACTTTGAGAGAAAAATTGCTCGTATACTGAATACAGAATGCCCATCAAATAGAGAACATGTCAACGCAGATGAGAAACTGGACGCACAGCGTCCTAAACCTGAGGCAAAGCTGAGCGCAGTCACAGATGTGTGGCAACAAGAAGGCAAAGCGTCCAGAGAACGCAAACTGTACGAAGCACACCCTTCCCCCAGAGAAGAAATAAGCAGGGGTGCGACCATTTGCAAGCCGTGGTGGACCAGCGGGTCCATTAACAATGCCAAAACCAGCACAGTCGATTATTGCAAGTCAGAACACGAGATACCAGAAAGAACATGTCAGAAAGCAGGGGAATGAGGAATACCAGAAAAACTCCACAAAGCCAATCAGGCAAGATACAGAGGAAGTCCTACCCCGTCAAGAAACCCAGTTGCGCTGTCCCTGAGAAGAGGAGGTAACAGGGAAAACGGGAGACCTGGGTGGAAGATTGAAGGACATTACTGGTATACTCAGATCAATCCCAGCCTGCATAAACTACCCAACGTGAATTAAAAGAAAGAGAATCATTACTAGAATCCTCATACACATCTCAGTACAGATAAAATATTGAAAGTGAGTGAAGAAAAGGAAATTTAACTAATCCAATAATAACAGATGTTATGGGAACCCTTGCATACAAGGAAGAAGAAGATAACGTTTTGAGATATTAAAAATACTGAAACAGGGTGAAGAGTGTAAGGGAGCAGAAGTAAGACTCTGACACTGAGGGTCATCATGATTGGTATAGACCTTTATTCAAGTGGGAAAATTAAAGGAAAACCCCTTCTTGTCCTATCTCTAATAGGGGTTTCCCAGCCTCAACCAAAATACTAATGGCACAGCCAGGATGTCAAAAATAAAAGTCCAAAGTCTTATGTCTGAATCCTATCTCTGTCCCTCACACTTTATGCTAAAATAAATAAACAAAGGATATCTTCCTGCTCCAGAGGAGGAACTCCCTTCCCCTGGACAAAAGGCAGTTTTTGGTTTGAAAGTTCTCAAAGTTCAATCTCCACTAGGGGGCAAAGTGGTCCCTTCCCCAGCCTTATGACACAGTTCAACAATTAGTGGGGCAAAGTCTTCCTTCCCCAACCAAGCTTTCTCAGGCTTCTTATCTGTCTCTGGGGTTCCCAGACTCTGATTGGCAGACCGTGTTCCCTTCTACCAGGCACTGCGATGAAGAAGAGTAGTTTGGATGCTTCTACAAACTCTGGTGGGTCCCTGACCCTGGTCGGCAGACCTAGTTCCCTCTTACCAGGCACTTGATCACAAAGACGGACTTGGTTTACTCGCCTGCCAAGTTCTGTGTTTAGAGGTATTTCTTTCACAGTTCTCTGCACAGTCTCTTATTTTCATAGGCAGACTTAGTTTACTCTCCTGCCAAGTACTGCATTTACATTAATCACTCTCACAGCTTTCTTCACGCCCTCTTCTGGTACCTGACAGCCCTGGGTCACCTTCTCTCCAAGTATTGTCACGAAGAAGATTATATAACTTTGTTATGTGATATTTCTCCTGTAAGGTTCCTAGAGCCTATTCTCTTTCTAGTGTCTCAATGATATTCTTGTTAATGTCCTGTAGGGGTTATCCTCTTTCCCCCACTTTTAATGCACTGTTGTCTTTAGGGTGCCTTGTACCCTCTGGGAACCCCAACTATACGCTCAGCCACCCAAACACCTTCAGGGTCTTGGCTGCAGCCTTTCGGTCGGTTGTGGGCTTACTCGTCTCTCTCTCCTGCTCGTCGGCGCTTAGGGACTCTTTCTGGACTGCTGCAGTGGCTCTGAGGCTTCTGACCCTATTTGGCGTGTCTCTCTCGCTGCCAGACCACATGGTCCCGCAGTCCTGCGCTGCTGGCGTTCTCCCAGTCCAGGCTCTTGGTTCTCCATCTCTTACCTTGCTTCTCACCTTCCGGCCTCCCCCTTTGGGTCTCTATGGCGAGCGCCTGCTATGCTCTCTGTTCGTCCAGGGAGGATCGGCCTGCCGGGTGAGACCGTTGTCAGTTTTTATGTTGGTTTCCAATATGGTTTGTAGTTGGAAACTAGAATATTCATTCAAGTACTTCAGATTGATCCGTGCGGATCCACACTTCTTCTTCGTCACATTTTCTTGGCTTGGATCTTCATGATAGCTACCCCTATTCTTCCTTGTCTCTGTCCTTTCTACTTCTTGCATGTTAGAGAAGTATACGAGATAGGAGGGTAAGGGTGGCGAGAGGGAGGGGGTGAAGGAGACGTGTAGGTGTTAGGCGGATACCGCGTTCTCCCACAATAGCGTCACCGGTCCCATAGTGGGCTTCCCCTCCCATGAGATCCACCCGCTGAGTACCACCCACAGGGGGACTATCGGGTAGCAGCCTCACAATGCTGGCCTCATGGGAAGGGGCTTCCCCTACAGAAGCAGGGAAACCCTGCAGATTGGATTGAAGTAGGAAAGAAAGACAGACCCAAAGTAAACCGCGAGACTGTGATATAGAAATTAAGAATTCAGGAAGACAAGAAGAAAGTCCAAAAAGGTGAAGTCATCCTATCAGAAAGAAATAAACAATAATCAAATAACAGTCAAGGCTGAGAGCCTGAAGAACCCAATGTCAGAATTGTGGGACTTATTAAAAATAGTTAGCAAGAACTATTTAAGAATCACTTACTGAACTGAATTTGGTGAAGAAGCAACCTACAGGAGAAGGTAGTCATTCTCCTAATTTGTGTTGTTATAATAGTGGCAGGGTCAGGATAGGTTAGTTGGGACAGTGGACTATTTATGATTTGGACTCTCACTGACAACTGACAAGCACCTTAGTTTTGTTAGGTACACCCTTATTATAGGGAAAGTCAGCCGTTCATAAGCAGTTCATAAGCAGTGAGAGGGGGTGGCTGTTGCGCATGTGAAAAATGGCAGCCTGAGCCAAGAAGCTCCGATCCGAGAAAAATCCTGATGAGAAACAATCCGTGTTGGAGCCACCCATGGACAAAAAATAAAGAGAAGCTGGTCGCAATATACTTCAGGCACATTACTAGAAAGTCTGATTGTAAACTGCTCAACGACGGCTGAGATATCCTGCGGGCAAATTCCTTTGGTGACGCCATGGGACATGACCATCTGCGGGTGCAGGGCGGTGTCCACCAGAGGTCGCAGGGGGAGCAGGCCAACAGGCCATAAAAAGGGAGGAGCTGTGGCCCAACGACAAACGCCAGCTCATCTTGTGTTGTGGGCTTCCAGAAGTCACCCAGTGGCAGCACCCTGCCCCCCCGGCGAGAGTAGTGGTGTCCATACACCAACCCCCTTGGAGGGCTGAGCGTGGTGGAAGGCGGCAGCGTTGGAAGAAATTCGGAGTGGACACTGACTGGCCCCCAGCGGCCCTGTGTGCTTCCCAGTGCGCTCGCCCACTCACCAGGCAGGGTCAGCCCGGCCTCCACGCAACCTTACATCAGGGGGCCGTGCAACGCCCTGTCGCCCTGCAGGGGAAGGTGGGTGTGAGCTGCTCGTGGACGCAAAGGGTCGACGAGAAGAGGCCGTTCCCACAGAGGCGCCCGCTCGGTGTGGGTCAGACGGTCCTGTGACAGACTCCGGCAGCTTAAGGCGGGGGACCTGGTTGGAGTTTGGGCTGGCCCCTGTTGGGCCGTGACTGTCGCTGCTGGTGCACCAACGCTGCGCTGGCCCGTTGCTGCGACCGGCTTGTGGAGTCGTACCAACCCGATCTCTCCCTTCAACGTATAACACGACCCATACAGGATCCTATTACTCCATCCTGAAGATACTGGCAGGAACAGCAAATCCATGGAAAAGAAGAGGAGAAGATATATGGGAAAACTCCATCATACATGTAGCCCTGAGTTTACCACACACTTTATGGCAACCTACACATAGGAAGGACGCTTTCACCTCATCACATAAAGAGCGCGGGGGAGACCGCCCTGCATGGGATCGAAGATAAGTGCTGCGTGGAACCGGCCCGTTTCCGGCACTCACGCAGTGTTGGGGCCGCGGAGGTGACCAGCCCTGGGGATCAGAGCCTCCCGGCATCGCCCTAACTCAGTTTACACTACTTGACAACGGCCAGCCAGCCACCGAGAAGTATCCGGAATACAGCAGCCAGAACACAGAGGTTGGGGGGCAGTGCGGAAAACAACAATTAGTCCAGGCCCTGTGCTTCAACATGCTGCCCGTAACCTGGTGAATACAGCCCTGCAGCAGACAACACAGAGGGTCATTCTAAATTACACAACAACACGACCCAGGGCGCTAATACCATTGACGACCATTCATAGGTCAGAGCACTTGCACTAAACATTGTGTTTGAGTAAGTCTGCAGGGGGGGCTACAGAGGGCGCTACAAAGCCTCAACAACACATCTCCTACACAACAAAACATCTCCTACAACCATTAGTACTACGTAGCTGATGGATTACCATGATGAGGCCCTAATGCTCTATAATACAATCTGAGAACAACGGTCTGCTTACTATGTGACATGTGACATGGGAGAACACAGTCCATTCTCTGGTACAGATTATAACGCAGGGCCCAGTGCAGTCTACCAGTGCCATGTGAGACAGAGGCTGGGGTGCGCACCGACCATAATCAAATTGTTATTTCACCCCACGGCACGCCCCCTTACTCAAGACTGCAATCTATAATAACACGTCTGATCACGCCACGACACAGGACACGGCGGGCCAGAGGTGAGATATTATGGACGCAGCAACAGAGCCTTCCCAGCGGTCTGAGACAATCACCAACGTGAATGCGCAAAACTTATAAGGGGAAACGCTGCCAAACACTTACAAATCCAGTTATACTGGAAAGACAATCTGGACCCTTGTTCGCAGTGCAAGCGGGTTGTCCATGGTCATCAACCAATAACGCAGACTCATCCTACAAGACTTGGTTCAGCAGACCTGTCAATAATCAGACTGGAGAAAGTTCTGCCACAAGCGATGCCCCCAAGATAGAAAGGCCTGTGCGACGGCAGGTGAGCCATTCTATTAGCAGATACTCAGATATACAAGCAAACGCACCTACTCTGTGCTACCCCATCCCACTTTGCGGTGCAAGGCACGACAATTGCAAGTACAGAGGCGATGACGAAGGGCTTGGGCGCCAAAAATAAAGGCCCAATGGACTCTTTCACAAGTTCCCAGACCCAGGTATCTGCAGCGAGGACATCGACAGCCGCCAACACCCAGACAGAGATGCCTAACGACTCCAGAGAACACCGCCTCATGGCGACCGTGCAGAGTGGTTTCTTTGCTGTGAACGTCAAAATCGATGATATAGTGGAAACCATCGGCTCACTCAAAGCAAGAGTGGACAAGGAAAGTGCCCACATTACAGAAGCAGAGGGCAGGATCAGCACGAATGAAGATATGATCACCCAGCAAGGCCGCGACATCGCACAACTAAAAGGGGATTTATCCAACATGCAGGGCAAGTGCGAGGATCTTGAATCCAGATCCAGGAGAAACAACATCCAGATTGTCAGAGTCTCGGAGTCCATATGTAAAGTTCTGATGGAGGTACACGTGGAAACCCTTTTGAAATCCCTATTCGGCGCAGAGGCTTTCTCAGAGCACTTCCTGGTCGAGAGTGCCCACCACACTCTAGCCCCTGTGCACAAGCCTGGAGCCCTACCCCACACAATAATCGGTCGCCTCCTCAACTACAGAGATAGGGACGTAATCTTCAGCATGGACAGAGAAAAAGGTGCGCTACATTATGAGGAGAACAACATACACATCTATCCTGACTTCGCTGCAGGAATACAAGCACAAAGGAGGTCATACGAACCAGTCAAGCAACAACTCTGACTACGTCGAGTCCCCTATGCTCTGATCTTTCCAGCCAAAATGTGGATCGTGCATGGGGGAAGGGCTAATTTCTTCGAAACTGCTTCTGCAGCCATGGCCTACATTGAGGCCTCCATGCCTCTGCCCCCCAGAGAACGTGGGGCTGTCCCGAACATGAGACCCCAAACCGGCGAGGAGAGGTGTGATCTTGCAGACTGAATGATATAAACAATGATATCCTTTGCATTGGTTGAATAGCTATGGCAGTGGGTGGCTCTGTTAGTTATTTGTTAAGCTTGGATCGAGGGCGCTTGGTTGCAGTAGCCATGTAGCTGCAACACGTACACCTCGGGAAAGCTCCAAAAGTTTGAAGGGAAGCATCATCAAGTTGGGGGTGATGATGCAGGAAAAGGGTGGAGCGGGGGAGAGAGTTGGTCATTCTCCAAAGCACCTACACGAGGGTGGATGAAGGTGTGGAGTTTAGGCCCAGTTGTGGGAGTTAACTGTATTAAAACGCATGGTCATGCCGCTACTAGCGGTGCTTCCCTAGAAATGGCATACACGGGTCAGGATAAATATGACAAACATAAATGGCACACATGAACCCGGCGTGCAAAAGGCTGAAAATTAAACGAATGTCCTGGAACGTATGCGGGCTCAATAAGCCAATAAAATCTAGAAAAGTGGGAACATACATCGCTAGGCATCACCCACACATATTGATGCTACAGGAAACTCATGCAATCAAAAAAGTGAACATCGACCTGCTTGCAAACTGGGGTCAACATAGGTATTACACAGAATATTCGACTCAGGCCAGGGGAGTATCACACTAATGCATCCATCGTTGGGATTCCAATGTACAAACAGCAAAATTGACCCTCAGGGACGATACGCAGTGGTCTGGGGCAACATAGACGGACAACCAGTTATCTTAGTTAACACCTACGGGCCCAATATAGATGACCCTGATTTTTATATAAAAATCCTAGATATGCTCACCCTGTCAGATGAAGCTTGGATATTGTTGGAGTGTGATTTTACATACTTGCCAACCCTACTGATTTAGGCGGTAGGATACCACTTTTTAAGCAGTCCTACCGCCTACCGATTTAGTGGCAACAAATACTGATTGTTTTTTTTTGGGCCTGGATTTAGCAGCCTGTTCAGCCATGGTTGCAGGGTGCGCAAGTTCACAGAATCCGAGGAACGTTCTTCCGTGGGGATGTATCCAAGCTGCTGCTTTTATAATGGTGTGTTCTTACTGGCAGCAGTTAGCAGACCAGTGCACCAGTGCAACCTCCACAGACTGTCAGAGGTGCCAGTGAGATCCGCTCCAGCACTTCTGGATATCAACAGCCACATGGTTCACCATACCTCAGCTCCCCGGTGCCAGTCATCTACATGCTGGGGCGAGCTGCTGAAGCAATGGTGAGCCACTCCTCCTAATGTGTTCTGGCAGGTGTGAGCTTGCGCCAGGAGCCGGGAGGAAATCGCATGTTTCTGCCACGCCCTGCGCGAGTCTCGCCACTTCCACCCGCCTGCAAGTGCAATATGCTATTTCTTCAGCGTAGCTGCACAACGCAGCGCCCCTCTCTCCGGAACCTGCTACATACTTGCCGACCCTACCGATTTAGGCAGTAGGATACCGCTTTTCAAGCAGGCCTACCGATTTAGTGGCAACAAATACCGATTTGTTTAAATATTTTTGAAACTTTAAGATTCCTACAGATTTTTGGTCACAGAATGTTGGCATGTATGATTTTAACACAATTCTTGACACCACCCTTCACAGGTCTTCTGATACTCACTGAGTACCCACCAGGGCAGCTACCACTTTACACCAGGTCCCGTTACAGATACCTCTGATCGATGCATGGAGGACATTTCACCCACTTGACAGGCAATACTCGTACTATTCCTCAGTACACGATGCTGAGTCACAAATTGATTACTGGCTTCTCTTCTCATCTCTAATATGCTGATGAGCTGCGATATACACCCCCTCACACTCTCGGATCCCTAGTGATCGTGCTACTTGAAACTCCACCGCCGACTAGGTGATGGAGGATGCCATCCACTATCCTAAAAGACCCCAACGTAGCTGAATCCCTCCATATAGAAATTGAGGAATTCTTCACAATTAACGAGGGGTCCGTTGATTGCTATGCAACACTTTGGGAGACCTTCAAGGTCTGGGTGCGGGGCGTCCTTATGTCTAAGACCCCTGGGCTATTGAAATCCGCCAGATTAGAACTGACAGATGTGGAGGCACGTTTACGGAAACTGGAATTTAAATACAGTGATACCCATGACAATAAAACACTTGCTGACATCAACAGATTATTGAATGATTTTAACGCACTGGCAGCCAGGAAAATACAATACATGATCACCCCCATAAGAGCACGTAGATACAGGGAAGGTAATAAGGCAGGACGCTCTCTGGCCAACCTATTGAAAGCTGAACGACATCATAACCCCATTGCCAGTATACAAGTGATAAATGGCATGATGATCTCAAAAGAGGAGGGCATCAACCATGAATTCACACATTTCTATACAGAGCCTTACTCAAATCAGGATGTAAAATCCACCATGTAAACAAATGACTACTTAAGTGCATTAAACCTTCCTAAACTTCCCCTTGAAGCCAAATTAGTCCTAGAGCAACCAGTTACCAGTGAAAAAATAATAGAAGCAATAAAATCCCTAACATTGGGGAAAGCTCCGGGATCGGACGGTCTGGGCGTGGAGCTGTACAAGGATTACCAATGCCGAGCTCGCCCCTGTTCCGTTAAAGGTGTGGGAGGAGGCAATGGACTGGGGTACTCTCCCAGAATCTATGTGGGAAGCCATAATAACCGTGTTATTGAAGCCTAGGTGTCCACCCCATGATGCGTCCTCATAGAGACCCCTTTCATTAATAATTTCTGACACAAAGAGTTTTACTAAGGTCCTGGCCACTAAGCTACTTCCTAGTATGCCTAAGCTGGTCCACCCAGACCAGTGTGGCTTCATTCCAACTCAGTCCACTGCCTTAAATCTCCGTAAACTATTTGGGGTCATGACAAAGATTGATCCCAAAGGATGGTCGGCCGTGATTTCCCTAGATGCCGAAAAGGCCTTTGATTCCATATCCTGGGAGTATCTTGTCACAGTGCTTAAATGTTTCGGGATGGGCCCCTACTTTCTTAAATGTGTTCGACTGCTATATACCGAACCGGGAGCCAAGGTAATCACTAACCACACTCTATTCAAATTGTTCTCACTGAGCAGGGGCACTAGACAAGGCTGTCCGTTCTCCCCTATATTGTTTGCTTTAACAATCTAACAATCGAACCAAAGGAAGCATTTGTAAGACAGAACCACAGGTACAGGGGCATTAGAATGACAGGCCCGACCCAGTCTATATCATTATATGTGGATGATACGCTTCTGTATATTCGAGACCCTGAAGAAAACCTGGGCCCCATTATGACTGACTTACACGAGTTTGCAAAATACACGGGTTACAGAATTAATAACTCCAAGTCCAAAATACTCCCGCTCACACCCACCACTGTGTGCCCAGCTGACACATATGGATTTAAATGGTCACCCACACAGGTTCGTTACCTGAGCGTAATTGTATCCAAGGAGAGATCGACATTATACACAGTCAATCATTACCAACTCTTGCAATCACTGACCATTAAACTACAGATATGGGCCAGGCTTCCCATTTCCTTATATGGCCGGATTGCAATCCTTAAGGTAGTGGTCCTCCCCAGGCTCCTATACATCTTCGGCAATATCCCGATCTGGCTGAGTAGGGCATTCTTTGCAAAACTCCAGTACATCGCCACCTCATTCATATGGAACGGAGGAGCGGCTAGAATGAAGTGGGAAAAGATAGTCGAACCATATGTCACAGGTGGTATTGCAGCACCAGATTTTGAGCTATATTATCTGGTGGCGCAGGCTCAATTTGCCAAACGCTGGTATAACACACTGGAGACTGCACCACACATCCCGATAGAAAGATAGAAAGATATGCCGCCTTCCCAAACGATCTCCGGTCCATCCTATTCAATACAGGACATAGGGACCCATGCCAATTTGGCCCGGTCAGTATAACGGTCCATGCCTGGTCCGTGATCTACAAAACCCTATGACCCAGATGTCTCATTATGGAATTTTCCTGGCATCTCTCCCTCATACGATGGAGCACTGCAGATGACGTGGGACCCCAATAGGGAGATAAAAATGGGCGATATGTTCCCAAATGGAAAATATGTAACCCTAAATGACTTTGTTAATACAATCGGTGGAGGACAGATAAAATCACTCCAATATCACCGTATGAGGGCAGCGTTTAGTGCCAGGTCGCTGCTGTTCCCTCACAAACCACCCTCTCATGAATGTATATGGGCCATGACCTCTGGGACTGAACCCGGAATATCCAAACTGTATGCTATGGTCCAAACACAATCCCCATCCTTGGATACCGTTAAAGCAATGTGGGAGGAGGATATGGGGGTGACAGTCACTGCAGAAAAATGGTCCAGGTACTGTCAACTGTTCAAGTCTGTATCATTAAACGCTGGCCTCCGCTTGATTCAATTTAAGATCCTGAATAAATTACACACCGGCCAAAATGGCCAAGTTCTCTGTAAACTGCTCCAGAGGCTGTCAGAAGCGTGGAGCCCCACAGTCAGATTTGTTCCATATGTATTGGACCCGCCCTCTGGCTGCCGGTGCACGGTTCTGGAGGCAGGTGGCCGGGATTATTGAGGAGATAACGCAAATTCCTGCTACTCTCACACCCCAGAAGTATCTGTTTGGGGACATTGGGAAGGTGGCAGAAACCACAAGAAGACTGTTTAATGTGTCCTGTTTGATAGCGAAAAAATATATATTGCAAAATTGGAAAAACCCACATGCGCCATGTGTTGATCATTTTCTCCGAGAGCTAACCTTCGTCATTGAATGCGACAAACAACATGTGATGACACTGCCCAAGACAAATCGTCCCAAGGACATTTGGGCCCCCGTTAGAATGTACTTATGTGACATGATACCGACGAGGAATTCTCCCCAGTGCCAACACCATGATTATGTATATCTTGAATATGCTGTACCACTGAAAATGCCTTTCTTCACTATGCTTCATTTGATTGTGCTGTATGTAGATGACATGACCATCAACAAATAAAGTTTATAAAAAATAAAAAAAATAAGCAGTGAGATGACCTGTCAGACTGTGTCCTCCTTCTGACCCGCCACAATACTTGCACAGTACGACGTAGTCTACCCTTATTTCTTTAAATGTAACGTGTGGTACACAATTATGTAGCATAAGTGACACATTTTGTTTTGCATATTAACCAAACTTCAATTTCTTAGATTATATTTCATCACAATGCACATGGGCACGCACTTTCTTTTGTATATGATTATTTTGTATACAAATTGTCATTTAGAAAATAATGTGTTCATGTAATGTTGTTAAAGTGAGGAGAATTGTAAATGTATATGTGAACATTGACTATTTTCATAACACTTACTATTACACATGTTTCTACTTGCATCTATTCTTATTTTGTTTTATTATTACATATACTTATTATATTATGTTTGAAATACCTGAAGTTTTCCAGAATCAAGTACTTTCCCTTCAATTAAGTATTGTAATTGTTTACTACTACATACAATTTAAACCATTTGTATAATATTACATATTCTATTTTAAAGTTTATAAGTTGATATGTACTACAAAAGAATGTGCCATATGTAATCATATCATATTTCTATATCAGTGTATCGCTCCATATCATGTTGTTATTATTGATAAGTGTAATAAAATAGAAAATATGTATCAAAACATGTCAACAAAAGTATTCTACCTTATTTAATCATTTATGTGACATTTAATATAATTGAGCTCATCACTGATTTCTTTCTTTATATATTTCTATGGTGCTAGAGACAGAGCTCTGAGGCATGAGAGCGCTAGAACAAGACAAAGACAGAACACGTAACGCAGTACCTTTAACCAGATATTAAGGTATCCAATGAGATCCTACTCCTTCAAATATTAATATTTTCAATTTGCTTTGAAAGTTTGAGAAGTTAGAACATAGCCACGTGTCAGGTGGGAGTGTGTTCCATAGACCGGTTGAAGATGAGAAACAGCCCTCCTTGACTTGTGACAGTTTTGACTTGGTTACCTGGAGCAGGCCAGAGGTGCTGGATCTCAGGCCACGTCTGAACGGAAGCCATTTGAGCTGTGCCACCAGGTTTGATGGGCTCTTACCATACATGCAGGAGTGTGCAATGCTCAGGGTGCGTAACATAACTCTCTTTGCAATAGGCAGCCAATGCAGCGACCTTCGTGCTGTCGACACGTGACTGGTTTTACGTAGACCTACTACAACCCTCAATGCATTATTTTGGACAACTTGGAGATGGTTGATTTCTGTTTTTCCTGCCCCTAGGGGGATACTGGCACAATAATCCAGGCGACTTCCAATAATTGCCCTGGCTAGCGTGGCACAGGTAGAGGCATCAAGGAAGGGTCTAATCTCTGCCAGAAGTTTGATGTAGTATGATTCATTTGCTACCAGGCTGCTGATATGAGCCCTCATTGAAAGTTCTTGATCAAGAGTGCCTCCCAAGGTTTTCTCTTTCTTAAGGGTTGGAAGAAGACAGTCAGCGATTTGGATGGAAGAGTAAGATTTGTCAAGATGGCACAACTTGGGGCCTGTGCCCAGGATAATGATCTCAGTTTTGGAGTTATTTAAAGCTATCCCATTTTGCAACATCCAAAGATGTATTTTACTGTATGTGGCATTGATGACCTCAGTGTCTTTGGCGTAGTCGCCTGAGAGTGGAAATAGGCACTGAGTATCATCAGCATAATTTGCATAGCAAGTTCCTTCGGCATCCAGTAGGTCAAACAGAGTAAGCATGAAAATATTAAAAAGGGTGGGGAATAGGCAGGATCCCTGAGGTACTCCGCAGGTCAGAGCAAGACCTCTGACATTGCATTCTCGTCAAAGGCCTTGGCTGTTTGATCCGACAGGAACAAGAGCACCCAACTAAATGCTTACTTGGACAAAGAGGCCCTTTCTAACAGTCTATTGGCCAAGATGAAATGATCCACTAGGTCAAAAGTCGCCGTAAGATCCAAGAGCATCAGCAATGAGGCCCTCCCTTTATCCACAAATTGTAGGATGTTGGTCTTGAGGTCGAGCAAAGTCATCTCGGTACTATGCACACTTTGAAAACCTGACTGTGTAGGGCCTAATATGCCATAGGTGACCAGGAATACCTGTATCTGCTCATGCACAATTTTATCCAAAATCTTCAGAAGAAAAGGGGAGTCAGTGATCGGTTGATAATTTCCTGCTATGTCTGGTCCAATGAGGGCTTCTTTAGAAGGGGGATAATCCAAGCTTGATTGACATCAAGGGAACTGACATTTCTATGAAAGATGTGTTTACAAACTTGGTAATCAAAGGGGCAAGTGATTGGGTGCAGGCTTTAACTATTTTGGCCAGGCACCTCTACAGCTAGTTGGTTTTATCTTAATTAGTAAACCATGTACCTCGGCTTCCGTCACCTCTGAGAAGGAGAAGGGATTAGATGGCATAGGCCTGTGCTGAGCCTGGACAGTAGTGAGAGATGGTAAAACTTTAGCTAACCTAGATTCAATGTCCCCTTTGATCAAGGAGATCTTACTAGCCATGGCCTTTTCAATTCGGATGCACCAGTCAGCGTCTTTCACCACTGTGATGTTGATGGGACACAGTCTTCGGCATCTTTCAAGATTTTAAAGAGTTCTTTCATGTCTGATGCCGCCGTCTTAATGCTATTTTCATAGGACCAATTTTTAGCGGCACTAATAGCCTCCCTGTGCTTTTTGACTGCTTGACTGTAGTTGACTTATCATTAGTGGACAATGTTATTTGCCACTCCCTCAGGGCCTTATTTTTCTTAAGTTTCAGCTTTTGTATTTCCGATGTATACCAGCTTTTAGATGGGGTGATCTAATCTGGTCTAAGCTTCTGGGGAGCTAAGCTGTTCACGGCTTTAGTCATCATCTTATTATAAGCAGCTGATAAGTCCGCTGCTGACTTATATTGGGCTAGGTTGTTGAGGTATGGGGTAAATAAAAGGGGCTAGTGCCTCAGGAGTAAGCTCTACGAAGATTGATCTTATGACTTTTTAAAGGTGAAGGGCAAGGGGATTTCAAACTTTATGAAATCGTGATCTGACCCTGGACATGATTTCACTTACTTATTCTCAAGCTCAATACCGTAGGAAACTACCCAGTCAACTATTCTACCGCCAGAGTGGGTAGGTTGTAATACATGTTGAGTAAACTCCAGATTTTTCTGCTGCGCAATCATGGTTGCCTTTTCCAGGGGGTATGACGAGTTAAGAAAACCAAGATTGAGGTCTCCAAGCAGGACTACTTTAGATTTGGGCTTAAGAGTGGAAAAGATAATTTCACTTAGGTTAGCTACAAAGTCCGGCATAGCAACAGGCGGACGATATACAATGTATAGGTTTAGTGTAGTATTGGGATTTAATTCAATCTTCACAAATAGGGTTTCACAGTTAGGTATTTCTATTAGGTTTGCCTGTTGGATGGGAAGGTCATTGCGAAAGATAAGCGCCACCCCACCACCTCTACCACCCAGACAATTTTTTCTAAGGAGATTATAACCTTCCAGGACTGCCAGGAGGAGCGAGGGGCCTGCTGCTGTATGTAACCATGTTTGAGACAGGGCACAAATGTCAACATTCTCATTAATGATGTAATCTGCAACTTCCGTGGCATGTTTTACCAGTGATCTGGTGTTTAACAAAGAGCATTTTAATGGATGGAAACCTCTAGAGACAACATGAGTGGTTGGAGGCCCTTTGATGTAGTTAGTTCCTACCGGCGAAGCTTTAGTTACAAACTCCTTGAGGCAAAAGGAGGCTTTGGTCTATAGCATTTCTGCGTGGTTAACATTCTCAGTTTGAGTTGCTTAGCACAAGCATAGCGTCTAGTTTATTTTAGAAACGCGAAGTACCCACCAGGAATACAATAAGCCCTACAAACAGGTTTACATGAATCTTGGGTGAGTAGCAATCAAGGAATCTCTGATGAAGGCTCACACGTGTAGCCCGGATTGCGCAAGGCCAACGTGCGCACCAACATAAACCGGTCGTTGCTGATGCGCCTCTGGGGAGGCTAAATAGCCGCTAGGCCACCAGGGAAATGTAGTTTATGATGGCATGTATGATGTCATTAGTGATGTCACCAGTGACGTCATCCATATTGTCATCTGTGGTGTCATCATGGTGGTCATTTTCTGTGTAACTGGGGGTGCATAGTTAAGGTGGACTTGCTCAATGTGCGATTTCTGAATTTCAGCGGTTTTGTTGCATTAATTCTGATCACCTTAACTCTCTCTTGACAAAGGTTTTTTCACGCAATATATATATATATATATAGTGAAAGTAGGATAATCCATTTGAGCCCAGTAACACATTCCACAACGCCACCTAATAGCCATCGCTGGAAGTTCATCTCCACTTCAGAGCCACATCAGCTCAGAGCCACATCAGCAAGGCATTGTGAGCATGCAAAGAAGCCCCAATTCCTACATAAAACTGTCTTTGTTTTAGAGGGCAGTTCTACCTTATACATTGCTTAATCAACCCAAGACAGATATTTTGCAAGGCTACAAGACAATTTCATACCTGGTTCCACCCTTATTAGGGATCATGAATGCAGTATAGTCTTGAGCTTACAAGTGCATGTGGGTGCACTCCAACGTGCTAAAAACACATGTTAAGCCACTGCGGGCTGTCTATGTGTCTGCCAGTATTCAGATGAAGTTCTTGAGACTTTAATAGGTTTTCCCCGTCAGGCAGGTAAAAATATGTTTCTTAAACAACTGGAGGGTGAACATTATTGTTATGTTGAAGTTTTTCTATTATATGTTATTGTGTTATCTGATTCCCATTCCTTGTTCTACTAATGGAATCCTAGCTATTGATGATATCAGAGCAATCCTGAGCTTTGTGTTAGAATGTTATTCTTTGAGGAGTCAGTCTACTTGTGCAGATGGTTGGGGGTCTCTACTACCAAGCTTATCCCTACAAGCAATAAACCATTTGTTCAACTTGTTGTGCCCAGTCTATTGCTTTACATTGGCGACGAGGATGGGATGTGCTGCAAGAGGAAAGCAGCAGCTTGAGTGGGAGTAGTTATCCGGAGCTGAGGAGCTGGAGCCGGACTGAGACCTCCAACCACCAGGCTTACGGGTGAGGCGCTTCCCCCCCCCCGACCTGGCCTACGACGTTGGACTGAAGGGAAAGTGCGCTGAACCTTCTTTGAGCTTACCTTCTGGAGACCTGCAAGCAATATTGCGCATGTTTGGTTTTGATATCACATGGTGGAATTGTTAAGAGGAGAGCAGTGTTTTTACAGGAGGTGAGCGCTTATATTTTGAAACATTGGCTGCAGGTGGCAAGTGAGTGACATTCTGTTTTTCGCTTTTGGTGGATTGGTAGCTGATTTCGGAGAGCACTACAGACTTGGATTGGCACCATGGCTTTATCCGGAATCCCGGGACCCCAGATGTTTTTACCGACCACGGGCCCCCCGAGAATTAAATGGGGGCCCTGGAAAAAAGGTTTTCTCCATTATGTGAAAGCCACATGTGGCAATGGCATGTCAGTAGAAAGAAAGTTGGCTATGCTTATGCATCTTCTGGGGTATGAGGGGCAGCACATTTTTGAAACTTTACCTGAATTGAGCGAACTGGATGTTGAGGAAGGTATGAATGACTTTGATGCAGCATTGGCAAAACTGGATAAACATTTTGAACTAAAGATAAGTACTGTGTTGGAACGCTATTACTTTGGTATGAGATCTCAGCATGAGGGTGAAACTGTAGAGGAATACATCACTGCGCTTAGGCATTTATCGCTGAACTGCAAATTTGGTGTAAGTCTGGATGAACATATTAGAGATCAGTTCATGTTACATTGTGCCAATGACAGGATCAGAGAGGAAGTGTGGCTAAAAGATGACCCTTGCTTAGATGAAGTAATTGGGATTGCAAAAAGAATTGAGCATACTTTGAAATGTGTGGCAAAACTTGCTGTGAAAGAATCCAAAGCTGTCCAACAGGTTGAGGTCTTGAAAGTAGGTGACAAGAGGAAAGAAACCGCAAAAGACCAAAAGAAAAAGAAGGGCAAAACGGCCAAATCGACTGACATGTATCAAAGCAAGGGTGGTGATGGTAACCAAATAGCAAATAAATCTGTGCAAAAAGAAAATGTACAAGTGGGAAAAAGGAGACAGGAGTGCCTGTGTTTTAGGTGTGGGAGTGCCCGCCACCTATCTAATTCTCCGATCTGCCCGGGAAGAAGAGCTATATGTAACATCTGTAAAAGATGGGGACATTTTGCAAATTGTTGTGCCAATTACAGTGTCGGTGCTGGGAGGAGCGTTATGTTGGTTGAGGAGCCAGATGGGCCATCCTCAGATGAATATGAAGGTTCAGAAAATGAAATTGTTACTGTGAATATGGTTCAATGTTCCGGGATGGATGAATGCGAGCATCCTTCAGCTTGGGTGGAAGTGAATGGTTGACAAGTTAAAATGCTAGCGGACTCATGTTCCAAAATCACTTTAATGTCAAAGGCGGTGTATGAAAATGTGCTGGGAGCTAGGATGGACGATTTAAGCCCGTCAGACAAGACACCTGGGGGCTATAGTGGCAGTAGGATCGATGTGGTAGGATGTTGTCCTGCGACTTTTAAATTTAAAGACAGGGTTACGCGCAGAAAAATATATATCACCAAGAAGGGTGAGACGCTATTGGGATGGAGAGAACAAAGGGGACTATGTATTAAATTAGACCCCAATAGTAAAGAACAAGTGTTAAATGTAGAAAAACTCTCAATGGACTGTAGTTTGGATGATAGTTCTAAAAGTTTCATTGTCAAGTATCCAGATGTGTTTAATAATAGCGTTGGGTGTTTGAAAGGGATGATTCACAAAATTGTGCTGAAGGAGGGTTCCAGGCCCGTGGCGGCAAAACTTAGACCGTTACCAATGTCATTGCGTGATGCTGTGAGAGTGGAGTTGGAGAAACTGGAGAAATCTGGCATTATTGAACCAGCGAAGGCGGTTGAATGGATTTCCCCCGTGGTTGTTGTGAAAAAGTCCGGTGGGGATTTGAGAGTATGCATAGATCTAAGAGAATTGAATCGATGTGTGGTTGCTGACCGCCATCCCCTTCCAAATATGGGAGAACTTCTGTCTAGGATAGGAAATGCCAAATACTTTGCCAAATTGGATATGGCGAGCGCCTATCATCAGATTAACCTTGATGCTGAGTCACGAAAACTGACGGCTTTTATCACATACAAAGGCATTTATCAGTTTCGGCGCATGCCTTTCGGATTAATATCAGCTTCATCAGTTTTACAAAAAGTCATGGATGGATTATTCAAAGGTATTAACAAAGTTTGGTGCTTCCAGGATGATGTGTTAGTTTGTGGCAGTACTGAAGAAGATTTAAAAAGGAAACTCAATAAGGTTTTAGAAATTTTCAGAACACGAGGTATTACCTTCGAAGTGAGAAATGTGTCTTTTCTACTCAAGTAGTAGAATATTTAGGACACGAAATATCGGAGGAAGGTTTAAGGCCCAAAAAGGTGTTGGTAGATGGATTTAAAAGAATGGAGTCTCCAAAGAATAAGGCAGAGTTATGTTAATTTTTGGGGACAATAGAGTTTTACCATTGTTTCATTGAAAAATATGCGGATAAGATTACCTTGCTCAGAGCATTGTTGAGAAAAGGAGTGGAATTTGTTTGGAATGCAGAGTGTGAAAAGGAATTTTTTGAGATTAAGTCTGAAATTGATATGGCAAAACCCTTAGCCATGTATGATACTAAAAAAAGGACAATCTTGTCTGTTGATGCGAGTGAAACTGGTATTGGAGTGGTTATGTCGCAAGTGGGAATGGATGGTGCAGAATCCGTGGTGTTACATGCCTCGCGCATGTTGAGAGGTCCTGAATTGAACTACTCGGATTTGTAAAAAGAGGCTTTGGCATGCCATTGGGGTATAGAAAAACTGAAAAACTTTGTGTGGGGTCAGGAATTTGTGTTAAGAACAGATCACAAGCCACTGAAGACTATATTTGGTGGTAGCCGGTAAGGACAATGTGCAGGCCGATCATGCATCTAGAGTAAGGATTAGTGATGAGGAAGATGAGAAGGAGTCTGTTGAAGTTGAAAGTATGGTATTTGCTACGGTGGAAGGTGTACTTCACAAAGAAGAATGGATTGAAGCATTGTTGTCTGATGAAATGTGGAGGCGGATAACCAATTTTATCAAGGATGGTTGGCCAGAGAAAAGATTGTTATCTGGAGAAGAGCGGGCTTTGTGGGAGGTGAGAGAGGTATTATCTGTGAAGAATGGTCTAATATATCGATGGGATAAGCTTGTTGTTCCAGTGTGTTTTAGAAAAAACTAATTGCTATTGCGCATCAAGGCCATATTGGTACGTATAAAACCAAGGGGGTAATTAAGGCCGATTATTGGTGGCCGGGTAAGGACCGCGAGATTGAGAAAACAGTGGGAGGATGTGTAGACTGCATAAAGTCAGGGAAGAGCATATCTGCTGTAGTGCAACCTGTGAAAGGAGTTGAAGGTCCGAAGGGTGTGTGGCAAGACCTTGACATGGATATCTTAGGCCCAGTGGATATGAGCAGAGGTCGTGGTAGGTTTGTGTTGGCCATAGTAGATATGTTTTCAAGGTGGACTGAGTTCAAAATATTGAGAGAAGTCACGGGTCAATCTATTGTAGCATTTCTGGAAGAGATATTTGAGAGAGAGGGCTTGCCAAGGAGTGTGTTGACGGACAACGGTCCACAGTTTACTGGAGGTTTCTTTCAAGAGTACATGTACAGATGTGGAATCAAGCATAAAAAGACTGCATTGTATTACCCTCAAGCCAATGGTATGATCGAGAGGGTCAACCGCTGTATAATGGAAGGTATTAGGAATGCCAATGCGTGTGGGTTGGACAGGAAAGTTGCGGTAAAGGAACGAATGTATGCGTTGCGGATGGCTCCTAATGCCGAAACAAGAGTGAGTCCATTTGAATTAATGAGAGGACAGAGGAGTAACACGATGTTATCCCCAGCTTGGTTAGGCCGGGCCAGAGAAACGGATGAGGTGGTGGATGAAGTGAAAAGGAATATGGATGAACGAAAGAGGAAGTGTGCTGAGAAAGTTAATGAGAAATTTCCAAGAAAGAAAACTATAGTTGAAGTGGGCGATCTAGTTAGAATAAGGAAAGCTGTTATAAAGAAAAAGGGTGATCCGTTGTATTCGGATATGGTTAAGGTTGTACAAGTTTTTGAGTGTTCCGTGAAATTGGAGAGTGGACAGGTCTGGAGCCTGTCAAGGGTTGCGAAGGTGAGGAGGTAAAATTGCTGAGCAAACAGACGCCTTTTTCTCTATATAATGCCATCGTTCGAATTACATGTATTATAATTTGTTTTGTGTAAATAGAAATTTGGTGTTCAGATAAGGCAGGGGGGTATGTTATGTTGATGTCTTTTCTATTATATGTTAATGTGTTATCTGATTCCCATTCCTTGTTCTACTGATGGAATCCTAGCTATTGATGACATCAGAGCAATCCTGAGCTTTGTGTTAGAATGTTATTCTTTGAGGAGTCAGTCTACTTGTGCATATGGTTCGGGGTCTCTACTACCCAGCTTATCCCTACAGGCAATAAACCATTTGTTCAACTTGTTGTGCCCAGTCTATTGCTTTACAATTATATTCTCCAGTGGGTTTCTCTTTTGCAAATTTAAGTTTATACAAGTTGAAGAATCTTTGTTGGACCCTTAATGTTTATTCTACGGGGTCCTAGTACGAAAGACTCTGCCTGTGCTTTTTTCTTTGGCACTAGGTCAGGTCTCCCAATAGCCGACCGGTTTCTGTGGTATGAAGTGGTTAGACCACATTCCTCAGGGCTTTGAAGGGCATAGATGTGGATGCCTCCTAATTTCCAATGGCAGCGTAGTCTGCATTATTCAATGTACTCTCCCTCTAGGGATGACAGGGAGGGTAGGGGAAGAAAAAGAGGGGGGGCTTACCCTTTCCATGTAGCTAGTGGTTCTGTGCACGGAAGGGTGGCAGCCTGGGACCTAGGGGCCAAACACAGTTATCAACACCAGGTTAGAGCGTATTAATTCGCATCTTTCAGCATTAGCGTAAAGCATACTAGCATTCCGTTTACTCATTTCAAGTTCATTCATTAACCAAAAATTGCGGGTGAGTTGCTGTGCGGGTGGCCGCGCGTAGGCGTGCCACCTCGTACCAGCAAGTATACCATCGCAGACGGGATCCGATCGCACCAAAACACAACAGATGAGCTAATCTGCTGTTGTTCACATTGTTGCAAGTGCGTCATGACTACCATAAACAAAGGGTTCTGGCAAGCCGCGGCGTAGAACATTCCTCGCGCGCGGCCCACCAGACCCCCTTTTGGACGAAAGCAGGATGTAAGCCTCCATTCTGCGGAGCATTTTTTATGCGCTTGCAGCATCCACCCTGAGTAGGAGGCGCAGTCTTACACGCGCTGGACCCAAGTGAAGACACAGGCGGGACCGAGCAATCGGATCCCGTCTGCGATGGTATACTTGCTGGTATGAGGTGGCACGCCTACGCGCGGCCACCCACACAGCAACTCACCTGCAATTTTTGGTTAATGAATGAACTTGAAATGAGTAAACGTAATGCTAGTATGCTTTACGCTTATGCTTACAGATGCGGATTAATATGCTCTAAACCGGTATTGATGTTAGGCAGAAACCTGTGCAGTTCCCTTAGGGACAACTGCAAAAGGCTTAAGACTGCAGGTGTTGGCAGTAAACCCAATTGGTAGCAGTCTGTACCACCCAGATTTACCTGGTAGCTGTGGCTGAGCAGCCAGATCTCTCTCAAGAAGAGTTAGACAGTATATAGAATATACAAGATAGGTACCAAAATACAGTAGCACAAGCAAACACTGACCAGAGCTTTGGTAACAAAGTATATAATTATTTATTTAAAGACACACTTGGAAACACTCCAGCACTATTATTGTAAGCAAGTTCAAAACACAGTCACTATTAATATATATACATCCCTTATTCCTTATTAGGCAAGTCTTAGTTACCACTTATTTTCAGACAGAGGTGAGCGCTTAACTAAAGATGGCACTCCAATAAGTTATAGAAAAAGGGAGGGAAAAGGCAGAAATTAGAAAAGCACACAACACAATACTTTAGAAGCACTCAGCAAGGCAGGAAAGTCAAAGTCTACTTGTGAGCCAAAAGTTCAGAGGCCCGGCTCCCTTTTAGAGAGAGTAGGACACCAATGCGCCCAAGATCACACAGTTTAAAGGCTTGAAAAGCCTTGCAGAGAGTTTAAAAAGGAATTAGTTCAGCTCAGAAAAGTTCAGTTAGCCAGCCTAGGGCCAACCCAAGTGGTAAATTGAGGATTTACGAGACACCCCACACAAACCGTTGCGAGGGAGGCCAGGCGGACACAGTACCTTGAAAGTGAGGAGAATCCTCCGTCGGGGGCAGTTGTTCCTGGCAGTGAGTGCAAGATGCGGCGTCGTCCAGAGGAAGAAATGATCTTGACATGGAGGAAAGCTGAAGGTTGTTGCACTACCAGGGAAGAAACCAGCCGCAGAGTTCTCCGGTTAAAAGGTACTACCCTTTTATTCGCGGTAGTGGTAAAACGTGGTATCCCGGTTAGCACAAGCATAGCGTCTAGTTTATTTGGAGATGATCCAGGGAGGTGAAAAGACAGGCAAACTGGTTATCCCCACCAGTCAAAGGAAGAAGACTCTTCGGGATGAAGATCTCCTTTGTCGTTGGAAGAAGTGGTGAGTCGGTTCAGCAGGGCTCCACCGGTGGTGTCGTCGTTGCAGGTTCGAAGTCCCAGTCCCCAAAGCCCTGCTTTTATGCAGAAAACCCCCATTCATCCGTCCTAGCTGACACTCAAACATGCTAAGTGACTCACCACTGGGCCAATCACACAAGAGTGTGACTTGAGTTGCCAAGGCAACTCAGTCCAGGGTGCCTAAACCCCCCTCCCAAACATCCTGTATACCCAGACAGAGTGGCACCACTTTCGGAGGCTTCTGTGTAGAAGCCCGCCAAAAAGTGGAACAAAGGGCTCGACTTGGGTTGGAGTTACAGAAGCGAACACAGACGCCATTTTAGCACCGAGTTCTGGCAAAAAATCCCAACCGGTGAATTAATATTAATTTAATAAACCGGCGGTATGTTTGAGGCTATTGTAAAAAGTGGTAGCCTCGAACAATGGGAAAATCCCATAGGAATATATTTGCGGTCGAATATAAAAAAGTAGTTTCCACTGCCACCAGCCAAAACTCGGTCAGGGGGACTGGACAGTTCCCCCTCAAACAACAGACCCAGGGGCAGTCGAATTGCCCCTACCAGTATGCCCACAATATGATGGTGTGTACTGGTTCTGTTCACAATTTAGGACTAGTAAAGCCAATGGTGACTTTACATGCACTGGGAGACAGTAGTCAGTCCCAGGGTAAGGAGTCTACGTTTGGGGTCACTATGACACCCCTGTGTTACGGCACGCAGGGTGCTGTGTAACACACATACCAAAAACACATGAAACCCTATGGAGTAAAAGAGACCCCATAGCCCATAAAACACATTACAAAAGTCAAAGGATATCTCAAATCATGTCTAAGAGTGGAAAAAAAAGAGTCTCACTCTTAGCAGGAGAAAAAATAAACCCCAGAAATCCAGAAAAGCTGCTGTGGGACTCACTAGCTTTGGGAAATTAGCCTTAACAGAGAATTCTCCCTAACACTCGCCCCCCCCACCCCCCCCCCCAGACTAAGGGACAGGAGGATTTAATCCACTCCTGGATGAATCTCATACCTATAGTCGGTTACAAACACCCTAGAGAGACCATCAGCATTTTGGTGGAGACACCCTAACTTATATTCAGTGGTAGAGTCAAAGGTTTTCCTTTGTAAGCTATATGACCTACAAACCCTTTGAGGAACATTAGTCTTTTGAAAGTTATAGGGGAGCTGGTTGATCAGTCCCTCAGAAGTTGGTACAACTTCTGAACCTGTGTTAGGCTTTTTTAAGGGGTCCTTATAAAAGATTCCCTTAGATCTAGAGGGGCCTCCAGAGGTCCTCATCACCTCTCTGTTGGGAGAAGGTTGGGTTTTAGGTCTCTTGGTTGGAGGGGATGGAGATAAGCAAGGTACATGCTTCTCCTTCCTCTTAGATCTACCTAAGTAGTCTTCTGTGGAAGGTCCAACAGTCTGAAGGTTTTTGGCCTTAGACTTTTCTTTTCTGGTTTTCCACCAGCACTGAGAATTACCAGTTCTCTTAGGCCTAGTTAGGGTTCCAGTAGGTCTATCCACCTCTTCCTCAGAAGCAGGGGGAGTCACAGACTCTAAAACTGGCGGAACAATGATGGAGCTTGGTTGGGGCTCCCATTTCCCTAACATTTTAGCCTGAAATTTGCCTGGGTCAGAGGTCAACTTACCAACACCAGGGCTTGTAGTGGGGTTCTCAGTAGAGGGTCCCACAGGCTTAGAGTGGTACCTTAAGGTTGCCTCTCTAGCCAATTTGGTTTGGTTCTGGGTCTCCATACTGGGAGGCCTGGGGGTACTGGATACTACTCCTGGAGTTCTTATATCATTCCCCAACAGGACTCTCCCAGGCACTTCAGTCTGAACACTGACAGGAATCAACACTGTCATGTCATTACACTGAATGAGGGCTGGTAGAATTGGAACCATTTGGACAGGGCCTCCAGACATCTTAGTGGGACCTTTGGGTGCCTTAGCAACATCCTCAGGACTGAAAAAGCGTTCATCCACTACTGGTCTGCTGGTCCCAGAGTCTCGCCCGGCAGGAGTATCCTGGCCATTGACAAGAACACTGTCCATATAATAAACTTTAGAGTTTTCTGGTATGGAGTTGTACATACTCCTATTCTGATCACTAACCAGACCCATGGACTCTACTGTTACACTTGCTTGAAAACCCAAAGGTGCTTCAGCAAAGACTTCAAAGTGAGCACTAGCCATTTGGACTTCCTCCTCAGGAGTGAAGGCTAAGGAGACTGTGCTGATTCCTGTAGGTTTACCCTTACATCTGGGATCTCCTTTGATGTGGTCAGTTCCCCACAGAGATACCATGTTTCAAATGCTCTCTGGAAGGGTGGCTTGGCCTGACCTCCTTCTGGTTTGTGACCAGAAGGTACACTACCCTGTTGTGGTTTACCTTGGGACTTACCCTGGTTATTTTGTTGTATGGGGCCCTCTTTGGGTTGGGAGGTATTCGAAATCTCTTGGTTCCCTTTTGGTGGCTGCTTTCCCTCATCCTTTTTCTGAGTGACCCCTGAATCCTTGTGAGTAGCCCTGTTGGAAACCCACAAGTCAGCAGCCTTAGCTAGTTTTCTAGGATCTAATTCCTTTGAATCAGCCAAGTGCTGTCTGAGCTCAGGAGAGCAGGCATCATAAATTGACTCCAACATTACAAGCATTTCTCATTCCCTCGTAAGTGTTCACCTTGTAACCCTTAATCCATCCCTCTAAGTTTTTCAAACACTCACTCACCCAGGTAGCCCAAGGGGTACCATCATTCTTTTTGAGGGTCCTAAACCTCTTAAGGTACTGGGAAGGGGTCTTCCCAAATCTAGCTATCAAAGCTAGCTTCACACATTCATAATCCTTCCTATCCTCCTCCCCCAACTCCATTACTGCATCAGTTGCAACAGGGGGGAGCCTAGAGAACAACCAGGTAAGTAACGCATTTCCTGTGATGTCCTGGAGCCTATGATTATACTCAAACAAACTCAACCAATCCAACTGTTAGAAAACGGTCCCAGATTCGCGTCCCTCCCGTTACTCTATCCTCACGCAGGCAGCAGCAGGTACGCTTAACTGGTAAAATACGGAGGGGAGCAGTGTTTTGTCCACGAGCCAACTTGGGCAGACGCGCTCATCTGAAACCACCTTACGGACGCTTTGTTTGGAAGTTGCCATGGCGACTACGGCAATGGGCGCAGCATGTCCCACGTGATTCCTTACGTAGCGAGTCACGTGATCGGGGTATTGCCGGTAGTCCGGTATTTAACTCCTCCTCGCCCTCCACTCAGCGCTTCTGATCGTGTTTTGACAGCAGCGTTTGTTTTTTCTCTTGGATTTACCGGTACCTTGATCTCGGATTGCTTCTCTTGGATTTTGCGCCTGGATAGCCCTTGTATTGTTGTTTTCTTGGATATTTTCGACCTCGGATCGTTCTTGGATTGCCTTGCTTTGTGATTTTATGAGTTTATTCTTGATTCTGCACTTGGGTGGGTTCAAGACCGCTCACTACCTGATACTTCTGCCTGTTTCTCCATCATTCCTGGGGCTCTACTCTACTGTTGTCCTATTCCTCTTCTATACTGTTTTTCTGCTCCTCATCTACTACCCTCTGTCTGGCTCAACTAGGGTCTTAGGTGTCCTCGTGCCAGCGGGCACAGGGTTTAGGTGCTGGACTAGAGACTGCCTTGGCACCTTAGGCGTCCTCGTGCCTTCGGGGTAGGTGCATGGTGCATTGGAGCCACTTATCACCAAACTGGACTCCGTTTACAAGAGGCAACAAGGACAAGAATTCACCTGGGGGTCTATCATTTCCCGGACACACTGGTAAGAACTCTTCCCTCCCTTTGCCATTTTTCCCTCTGTACCTTTTGTTATCTGCTATGCTAAAATACCTTTTTTGTGGTCTACAGAACCGATCATTCCTGAGGATCAAATTGTACGAAACTTCTGTGGTTAATGTTTCGTTCTTCTGCAGGTTAGTGTTCTGTGTTATCTGAGGTATCACTAGAGGTTCTATACTAGTTGGTAATTAGTGGTATTTCTTCTGCAGTCATCAGGAGTTGGCCGGATCCCTCGTCTTCGTGCAGCTGTCGCGGTTCCAGCGAGGTCATAACATCTTTCGACCAATTGGTTTCTCAGTCTAACCTTTCATACCTCTGAGAATCACATTGGTAGAAAGAATTCTTTACTTCACGACGCGTTCAACAAGAGGCAATCTATTAAAGGATTCTGACAGAATCAGAAGCCGCCGTTATGGATGCAACTAGTGACCCGTTGGCCGCTCTGGTCCAATTAGTGGCTGAATTACGTGCCGATATGACAGCCGCCCACACTGATACCCATTGACGCATTGATGAAATGCAGGCTGGGATCAGGCAGGTGACCGGTGGGCCCCAGCCCTTGGCATCTGCTGGTGCTTCAGGTCAGGCGGGGTCCTCAGCTAGGCCAGACTCTGCGCCTGTTTACATGGCCGCCCAGTTCCCGCTTGCCCCCCCCTGAAAGGTTTTCTGGAGACCCCAAGACCTTCCGGACCTTCATTAATCAATGTAGGTTAAATTTTTTGTGCCGGCCTGCCTCTTTCCCGGATGCAACTACTAAAGCAGCTTTTGTTTTATCGAACCTCGGGGGTATGACCGCAGTTTGGGCTAACCCCTTGTTGGAACAGGGCAGTCCGCTATTGTTTGATTGTGATGCTTTAATCAATGCTATGACTCAGGTTTTTGATACTCGATATAAGACACAGGCCACCGATTTAGAACTATTAAATCTACGCGAGGGAGACGCTCCTCTGTTATCCTATCTCGCCAAATTTAATCAGCTGACTGCTGAAACTGTTGGCCAGAAGAAAAGAAGGCAGCGTTGTTCTACAAGGGGTTATCAGATTCGCTGAAGGATACTATAGCTACGGTCCCGGTGGTTCCTACATCATTCCCTGAATTTTTAGATTTAGTACTTCAGATAGACGCCCGACGGGCCGAGAGAAAAGGGGAAAAGAGGGTAACTCCATCCAACCCTGCTGGTCTCACTGTCCCCGTCACTGGGTCTGAAGAGCCTATGCAAATTGGTGCAGTCAGAGGCCCATTAACGATGGAAGAAAGAGAAAACCGTAGACGAAACAATCTGTGCTTCTACTGCGGTTCTGCTAATCATTTGCTTCGTGCCTGCCCAAAGAAACCCCACAAATCGGGAAACGCCAAAGCCCGGCAGTAGAAGGAACCCCTACGCCGAGCTATTCTATGCAGGGTTCCTGTTTATCTATGCCTTTTTATGTCAACATTACATTGTGTTATCTGCAGGGAGTGCCTTGGAGTTCCGAAGCTGTCTTGGATTCCGGGGCCACCGGAAATTATATTGATGTTCAGTACGTCCAGACGTGGAGAATACCTCTTCTGCCTAAGGAAGTTCCAGAGGTAGTGAATGCTGTTGATGGTTCTACTCTTCTTTCGGGATTAGTTACAGAGCATACCACACCTTTGCAATTAACCACAGGTATCGAGCATTCGGAAACCATCACTTTCAATGTCATTACGGCACCTCAATTTAAACTGATCTTGGGGTTACCTTGGCTTAAGCTCCACAATCCAGTTTTTGATTGGGTTACTGGGGCTATTAACTTTAATTCCCAGAAATGTCTTGCAAATTGTAACTCGGCTGGTTCCGTACTTACAGCTCCCAGTCGGGCTTTACTGGATTCCGCAGCCACTATTGGTGCTGTTGTTAACACCACTCTGCCTGCTGAATATACCCAATATATAGATGTTTTTGATAAAGGAAAAGCTGAGAAATTGCCTCCTCATCGGCCATGCGATTGCCCGATTGATCAGAAACCAGATGCCAAGGTACCATCGGGACGCATTTACTCTCTTACCCAAAAGGAGGGTGCTGTCCTAAAGGATTATCTGGATAAGGCTATGGAGTTAGGTTTTATCCGTCCTTCTCATTCTCCATTTGCTTCCCCTATGTTTTTTGTACCTAAGAAGGAGGGCGAATTAAGACCCTGTATTGATTATCGCGAGCTTAATGCAAGTACTATACAGAATCAACATCCTATCCCTTTAATTTCTGTTTTACTGGATCAGTTGGGTTCTTCAGTGGTCTTTACTAAATTGGATCTTAGGGGGGCTTACAACTTGGTGAGGATTCGTCGTAGCGATGAATGGAAGACGGCATTTAAGACCAGATATGGGTTGTTTGAGTATTTGGTAATGCCATTTGGACTCTGTAACGCCCCAGCCACTTTCCAGAACTTTATTAATGACGTCCTTCGTGATATGATCGACAAATTTGTCATGGTTTATCTCGACGATATACTCATTTATTCCCCATCTATGGATTTGCATGTGCGCCATGTTTCGGAAGTGTTACAGCGCTTGCAAGACCACCACCTTTTTGTGAAATTGGAGAAGTGTGTCTTTCATGCTACCCATGTAGAATTCCTTGGATATGGCATTACTAATGAAGGAGTCCAGATGAGTAGAAATAAGGTCAAAGCAGTTTTAGATTGGCCTATACCATCTACCAGGAAGGAATTACAGTCTTTCTTAGGATTCTCCAACTTTTATCGCCGTTTCATTAGACACTTCTCATACATCACTTCACCACTCACTGAACTAACCAGTAACAAGAAACCGTTTGTTTGGAACGATAACGCTCAATGAGCAGTTGAGGCTTTGAAATCAGCCTTCACCTCTGCTCCTGTTTTGTTACATCCTAACATCCAACAACCTTTTTATGTTGAAGCAGATGCCTCTGACTTAGCTGTAGGAGCGGTTCTCTCCCAGCCTTGTCCTGATTCAGGCGATCTTCATCCAGTAGCCTATCATTCACGAAAGTTAACACCTTATGAGCAAAATTATACTATGACAGAACGAGAATCGCTGGCGATTCGAGAAGCATTTACGGTGTGGCGGCATCACCTCTTGGGCACTGACATTCCAGTTCAAGTATATACAGACCACAGAAACCTGTTGGCCCTACAATCACTGACTCGTACCACTGCCAGGCACGCCCGTTGGCATGAGTTCTTTTCTATGTATAACTTTACCTTGACTTACCGCCCCGGGGCTTTGCATTCTAAGGCTGACGCCTTATCCAGAATCAATGGAGGTTCTATTTCTCGTATACAGGATGGGTCTCTGATGCTGCCTACTCAAGTGGTTTGTGGTTGCGTATTACAGCCCACTTTGAAGACGACTCTCCAAGCCTGGGTAGCAAAGGAACCAGCGGAAATAGCAGAATACAACATGGACATTGTGCATGGCCTGCCTTACGTCCAAGGTCGTGTTTATATGCCCGATCACGACTCTCGTTATGCAGCTATTTCCTTATGTCATGACGCTGCCATCGCAGCTCACCCTGGTTCGCAGAAAACCCTAGAGCTCCTCAAACGTTGGTGCGGGTGGCCATCAATGCGGCGAGACGTCTCGCAATACATATCGACCTGCGCAATTTGTGCCCAGTGCAAATCCTCCTCGGCTAAACCAATGGGACTACTACAGCCATTACCGGTGCCAGTTAGACCATGGGCAATGATTTCGATGGATTTCGTAGTAGAGTTACCATTGGTCGAAGGATTTGATGCTGTTTGGGTGGTGGTGGACAGTTTTTCCAAAATGTCCATGTTTGTTCCTTGCCAGGGTCTGCCCTCTGCTTCTAAGCTTGCCGAAATGTTTTTGCAACACGTATTTCGTTTTTTTGGGCTACCTGAAATTGTGATTTCTGACAGAGGCTCCCAATTTACGTCACGCTTCTGGAGGCACCTCATGTCCTTGTTGGGGGTGGATGATCGATGTTCCACGGCCTTCCATCCACAAACGGATGGCCAAACTGAGCGTGTTAACACTACTATGGAACAGTATCTCAGATGCCTCATTCACCAGCATCAAGAGTCTTGGTTAACTGTTCTCCCTATGGCGGAATATGCGTATAACAATTCTAGCCACTCTTCTACTGGAACGTCCCCTTTTTTTGCTTTTTATGGCCAACACCCTTGCACTCTGCCTTTGGACTTGGTGCTTCCCGCTGATTGCCCGGCTGTGCATTCATGTATCAAGGAGCTGTCTGCGGTTCATGCTAGCGTTTTGGAACATCTAGTACAGGCTCAGAAGCAAGCAAAGTTGTACGCAGATCGTAACCGCCGACTCTCACCTGATTACGTTCCGGGCATGCGGGTCTGGCTCTCTACGAAGAACCTATGCATCCCGGGACGTCGGTGTCTGCTGCCACGTTTTGTTGGCCCTTATGTTATCAAAGAAGTCTTGAATCCTTTGGTGGTCAAGTTGGAGTTACCCCGCTCTTGGAGGATACATCCTGTGTTCCACGTATCCGTGGTTAAACCTTGTGTCGACCAGACTAGAATTACTGCTCCACCTTCCCCGGTGCTTGTCCAGGGAGTGGAGGAATACGAAGTCAACGCAATACTTGACTCCAAAGTCTCTCGTGGGGTGAGATATTTTTTGGTGGATTGGAAGGGTTACGGGCCCGAGGAGCGTACCTGGGAATCTGAGCATAATATACATGCCCCCTTGTTGGTTTTGCAGTTTTTGGCCTCTTGGAGCTTAGGGGGACTTTTGGGGGAGGATACTGTTAGAAAACGGTCCCAGATTCGCGTCCCTCCCGTTACTCTATCCTCACGCAGGCAGCAGCAGGTACGCTTACCCGGTAAAATACGGAGGGGAGCGGTGTTTTGTCCACGAGCCAACATGGGCAGACGCGCTCATCTGAAACCACCTTACGGACGCTTTGTTTGGAAGTTGCCATGGCGACTACGGAAATGGGCGCAGCATGTCCCACGTGATTCCTTACGTAGCGAGTCACGTGATCGGGGTATTGCTGGAAGTCCGGTATTTAACTCCTCCTCACCCTCCACTCAGCGCTTCTGATCGTGTTTTGACAGCAGCGTTTGTTTTTTCTCTTGGATTTACCGGTACCTTGATCTCGGATTGCTTCTCTTGGATTTTGCGCCTGGATAGCCCTTGTATTGTTGTTTTCATGGATATTTTCGACCTCGGATCGTTCTTGGATTGCCTTGCTTTGTGATTTTGTGAGTTTATTCTTGATTCTGGACTTGGGTGGGTTCAAGACCGCTCACTACCTGATACTTCTGCCTGTTTCTCCATCATTCCTGGGGCTCTACTCTACTGTTGTCCTATTCCTCTTCTATACTGTTTTTCTGCTCCTCATCTACTACCCTCTGTCTGGCTCAACTAGGGTCTTAGGCGTCCTCGTGCTGGCGGGCACAGGTTTGGGTGCTGGACTAGAGACTGCCTTGGCACCTTAGGCGTCCTCGTGCCGTCGGGGTAGGTGCATGGTGCATTGTAGCCACTTATCACCAAACTGGACTCCGTTTACAAGAGGCAACAAGGACAAGAATTCACCTGGGGGTCTTTCATTTCCCGGACACACTGGTAAGAACTCTTCCCGGCCTTTGCCATTTTTCCTCTGTACCTTTTGTTCTGTGGTTAATGTTACGTTCTTCTGCAGGTTAGTGTTCTGTATTATCTGAGGTATCACTAGAGGTTTCTATACTAGTTGGTAATTAGTGGTATTTCTTCTGCAGTCAT